>NC_081800.1:6592774-7282774 GCF_963082965.1 Carassius carassius | reverse complement strand
TATTAATATTTAAATACATGACATACATGTTTTAAAAGAAATGACATTGAAGTACACTTTAGTTTACCACAAATGTTTGTGAGAACATTTAGCAGTACACTTTAACCATATTTCAAAGACAAGTACACAAGTAATTATGTAATTAGAAAGAAAAAAAGATACCGATAGATAGATAGATACACACAGACAGACAGTCAGACAGACAGATAGATACAGACACAGACAGACACATACAGTGTGCACAAGTAGACAAAAGTCAAAACAGAGAAAGTGAGAGACAGAAAACAGACAGAAATTAGGCCTCTTTAAGGACAGCCAGTGTTGTCTAGGAAGACTGACAGACGTTAGGCAGGCACCAGTGACAAATTCCTACCTTACTGGTACATTTGATTCGGCCCATCTGTTTGAGTATGCAGCGTAGCCTCTCTCTCTCCTCCTGCTCCTCCTCAGACACATTTTCACTCACCGAAGGCTTACAAATGGGAAACAAATACAATGCAACACATTAGTGTCTTTCCAGAAACTCTTCCTCAAGCCTTTACAACAGTGCATTTCCAATCACTGCTTTCTGAAACTCAGATACCTGGCACTCTTCAAAATCTTTATAGAGGAGCATTTCCTCAAGGCGTCTTAGCAGCATATTTTACAACACTGTATTTGGCCTGTTAAAGACATCAGTAACCTTGAAGTAACCTTGTGAGTAAAAGGGGTACAAGTGCACATCGGTAGGTCTTAGGATAAGATATATTTAAAGATGTGTACAGTTACAGGGGTAAAAGTGCACACCTATAGGTCTTAGAGAGAGACGTGAATTTTTTCTAGGTGTGCACAGTCCAGGCAGGGACAAAAACTCATTCTTAACAGGTATGTGAACCCGTAAAGGGCAGTGCTGGGTCAAGCACCGAGAGCCAAGGGACACGTAGGGCCGTAAATAGGCAGTGCTGGGTCAAGCACAGAGAGCAGAAAAGCACGAGAGGCCGTAAAGGGCAGTGCATTTACGGCCGGGTAAGCCAAAGTAGGGGTATTGGAAATCCCGAGATGAATGTAAGATGCTAGACGGGGGTTCTAGTCGTAACTCGCTCTTCCAACTCTCGATCACCCACCATTACAGACGGGGGCGCCCCGAGCTTAGAAATAGGCCAGGTCAGTGGTTAGGGAACAGAGTATCCAAAATTAGTGTTTAAAAATAAATAGTGATAATTCATATGTGCACCTATAAAAATATAGGCATATATGCAAAGGGAAAGTATTGATTGATCTGGGATGCATCAGGAACAACCCCGAAAGAGCTAAAATTTAGTTTTCATGACCCTGATTGGATTGGACCAGTATATGGAAATTCTGGAATATACTTTGCAGTTTCATCACGCAGAAGTCAAGTGCTGTTGGTAAGATCGCCGCCTCAATATCTTTTTGGTTTATGATAGAAATATGACTGACAAGTTAGGTAACTTGCTCAGCCCTGATATAAATAATGAAACAGAAGAGAGCAAATGCTGTAAACAGTTTGGCTCTGAAGCTCTGACTTTAAAAATATTCTCTGAATTAATTGAAAGAATGGTCAGTCTGAGCTTTGATTCTGATGGAAAGTTAAAACAAAAACTTGATTGGCTTTAAACAAAGAAAGAACCAGAGAGATAAACAATGTCTAAATGTATGTGCCGATTTGCTAAAAATAATCCCAGTAGAAAATGAGTGATGATTTAATCTGAAAAATAGATTGATAGATAGAAGGTTTAAATGACAAAGAATGAGATCATAAGATCTGTTCTAGTTCCTATATAATTGTCGAAAGTCCTGACAAGGCATATTGAACAGAATTCTGGGTTGGTGAAAATACGGTAGGCACACAAATTGGCAGTAGCGTTTGGAAAAACGTCGAAGCTTATGTTTTGCTTTAAAAGATAAGATTGCTTTGACTGCAATGAAGCAGTTGTTTTTATCTCATGCTGGCCCCCACCATGACTCTGGCTTAAGCAGTAAAAAAACCAGAGACATGTTCTGAGTGGAAAATTTGTAATTCCTATATTTACTAATGTTTGGCCAAAATAGTAATTTTATTGTTGGATTGCAAAATTGTAGCCAAGCAGCATCATAAAAAAAAAGAAGAGAAAGGAAAATTATTGTTTGCTTATGAGATGATAAAGTTGTAAACAAGTAACATAAACGGGGGTTTCAAAGTAACTTTGAAGACAGCATGCTAGCAAGACCCGAAGTAATATACCTGGGTCAGATAACCTCTGACAGATTTAAAACCAATGTTGAAATTCCGAAGCCATGGCCAGAATTAAGTGAACGAATAAATACAAGTTGATGTCAAAGTAATGACAATGACTGTAAAGAACTTTGAGAAACATTTGAGTTGCGAAAATAAAGTAAAAATACAAATATAAAGATGTTTATTTTTAAAATGCATATAATTTCTGACAAGTTTTAAACTGGGCTAGAGTAAAATGATAGTACGATGAAATTATGTTAAAAATGAATGAAAATGCATTGTTACGAGTCCTGAATCCCTCAGAGTTCTCTCTCTCATTCAAAGTAAGCTAAAATGGCGTTATCTGACCCTGTGTTTAAGTGATAAGCTATTTATAGTACAGCACAGTGTTTCAGTCAAATCATAGGCACTGAGATGCTAAAGGACATGATAAAAAGAGTTCAGATTTAATGCATTAAGAGGGCAATTGGTAGTTAAATGTTCAACTGCCCAATGCATTTAAAAAATAAGAGATTATAAAAATAATGAATAACAATTTAGGAGCAATTGTTGAAGAGACATGAGGTCTTTAAAATCATAATACAGACCTTGAGCTATAGATGTAATAATTTTGAATAGTTAAACAGTTGTATTGCTATTTGTTCTATGACCAGTAACTTATCTGTCTTATTTTTAGTCTCCACCATCATACAGGGCCTGATGGCTGCAGCTACAGAAGCAACAGAAAATTACACTGAATGGACGGATGTGAAATATAAATTCGCTGAGAAATCTCAGCATGATAGTTTGGAGGCATCCAATTGATTTTAGCGATTAAATATTAGTTTGATTAACCTTTTTCAATGTTTTAACACTAGTAGGTGCTGTCAATGGCTCTCATGGTTCTTGAGTGTACCTTTCCTAAGCTGCAGGAAATACTGGATTCTGGAAGAAGACTGTCGAGGATGTTGCAACGGGAAAGAGTGGTTACCAGTGTGCATGAGGTGATTTCTCAATGACGGGTAAGATCCTCTTCTGGCCAATAGGGGACAACCTAAGGCAGGGGGTCACCGCCACTGGGCACCTGCCCTGAAGGGAGGTGTTATATGTGAGATGGTAGTGGAGTTGAGCGGATGCTTGATAGGCCTAGAGCATCATTAAGAGGGGAACTGTAGGAAGTACAGCAATCTGCCTCAAAAATGTGAGTTCCTCCAGACCTGATCACCAGCAACCGCATTCCTTGATTGCTTGTTGTGACAAGCGTCCACAACTTGATGCAACTATGCCAGGGGATCAGACCCTGAGGAAAAGAGGCTTATTTATAAATAGTTAATGGCAATGGGCTGTCAAGAACCATCTGAGACCATGTGATGACAGCCATTATTTTGAGACAAAATTTCTTATGTGGCTAAAATGATATTGAACTAATATGTCTATATCATAGTCTTTACTCATGCAGGTCATTAGGCATGGCATAAGATGATTACAAGATATGGTGGTGGCTAAAAATGAAGAATACTTTTGCTGAATCAAGAGATGGTTTAGATAAAGGTTAAGGGAATTAAGCATGTAAGGTAAAAAAATAATTTTAAAGATATTTTCCTAGCATTATGTATTTTAAACAGTCTAAACTGAGATTTGAGATATAGAAACTTTGACATTTTTAACTTATTTGAATGATTAAGGGTTAAATGTTGTAATGAATTTGATATTATAGTCTAAGTTAAAGTTTGGCGAAAATTGTCAAAATAAATAAATAACTAATATTTTGCACAGTAAGAGAGAGAGAGAGAGTGCTTGAGTGGAGGCAGGGATAGTGCTCTGCTTCTCTTATCGGCCTGCTAAGGAAGAGTAACCAAAACAGAGCAATGATTTTAAGACCAAAACAACCCAGCTGATTTTTCTCTAAATAAAAAGCATTAATGAACAGGCAAACTTTGATACTAGATAAGAGACCAGGAACAAACTAGGTAAAACGTACAGAATTTCAGAATTTAACACCAAAAGCAAACCTTGAATATGAGCTGTTAAATATTTATGTTAAGTATGTGCACGCATGAGGATGACTGCTGTATATTTTGGAGGACAATTCTGTTTCTGCTTTGTGTATATTGAGTCACTAACCTCTAGAATGAGTGTTTTATCATTACAGATGTGTTAAGTGAAATTACTTTACAGAAGTCGATAATTCTGAGTGAAACTAATGAAAAGACAATGCCGAACATGGGATGAGCTTTAAGTGGATTGGTTATCCAGCTCTGTCTGCTACTGGTAATAATGACTTGTTTTGTCTTTTATAATGCTGATTTAAATCACTCTCTGGATTAATATGTTAAGAGTGTTTATGTGATTAGATTTGTGAAATTTAAGATTGCCGTCCAAAATGGGTTTAAAATCCATGCCTAAATTTAAATGAGGGTCTAAATTTTAACAAGTTAACACTTTGTTGTTTGAATGGTAAAGGTAAATATTTTAGACTTGACGGCAGAAAAACAGTGACAGATTGGCTAACCACATTATGGTTAGTCACTAACCACATTATCCAGCACCCTCACATAAAGAAGCCTGGTGGGAAAACAAAGGAGTGAATCCTGTTTATGTAACCTAGGGTAAAAGCAAAAGCAGTCGTAAGGCTTTGTAAGTCCTCAAGGTCTGAATGACGCAATAGTTTGGTTTATGTAGAACAGAGATGAGTTGAACAAAAACGTGTGGATCTCCTGGGAATAGCCCCTTAATGGAGGAATACCATAACAAGAGGTTTGAATTAATTGAAATAGCACAGCAAAAAAAAAAATATGTTTAAACAACACGATTGTAATAGGCTCTACGGAGCTGCTTATGAACACCTGTCAAATCAAAACAAATTAATATTGTGAACACTGACAGGGCTTTTTGATAATGTATACTGTTTCAATACAGATTTACAGAAACTGAGGATGTCTCTTTAATAAATATTTGGCCGTTTGGAACTAAGTAATTGTATTATTCATTTAGTAATAGTATTGGGAAATCTGTCTGCTCTTTTTCAATTTATAATAATTTTGAGTAAATAAATATCACTGCCAAATGACAAACATGAATGAAGGGTTTTTAAGACATTGATCAGGTGACCTGTAAGCATTTCTAACTGACAAAACAGTGAGAACAAATTTGACTTTATACAGGTATTGAGGATTTGCTTCTGAATGTGTCATTAATATAGTCTGAGTACAGTAATATGGTATGATAATTGACAAGATTTGCATAAAAAAATAAAAAATAAAATAAGTAATAATAAGAATAAGGCAATGAGTATGATTAACAGTAATGTCATGGTATAAAAATACATGCATGACAATAAGTGGACAGGTTAGTTTTTGAAGTTAGACACTTCGATACTTAAAATGTAATTTTGACCAAATGTTGTTAACAATGACAAGTTTAGGTTTATGCTTCATGTATGTTTAAACAGCATGTGAACTATGATGAACTGCAAATGGATCCGTGGTGAAAGTAAAACTTAATAAAAGGGCTATTAAGTAATAAACTAGGAAATGCTCTAGGTTTTCAAGGAAATAATGATTATGATTATTTTTATTTTTAAAGATGGCTCAATATTGATCTTACTTATTTTTGGTTTGTTTATTTTTGTGTTTTTAAACACCAAGTTTGGAGTGAAAGGGTATAATGGATATTCAATCCTTCTAATTGCACCATTGATCGGGAAAATGATAGATTTTCATAAAATAAGGGTATCTTTACTGGGATTTAGGTTATAAGCAATGTCTGTATTTGGTATCTGTGAGATGACTGAGTGTCTGACATATGTCAGGAATGCAATAACAGTGGTTTTCTTTAATGATTTGTTAAATCTGGTTAATGAATATGCAAATTTAGTCTTAAGGCTGTTGGATAATTTTTGTTTTTGTTTTAGAGGGTAAGTGTGAAGTTACCTTTGTCTCCTATTGCACCGGATCCACATCACATTATGTCTTATTTTCTGCCAAAGGCTAGGGACCAGCTTGACTCGAATAAAATAGTAAAGGACGTAGTACAAAGGTACTTGTACAGTAACATTTTTGTTCGAGATGACCCCGGCTCTGACACATATAAGTTAGTTGCAAATGACAAATTTCTGAGACGATGGAATGTTTTGCAACCTGCGCAGGTTAATCTTGTCAGGTGGGATAAAGACAGATCTTATGGGGCAATATGTGATAGACTAGGACGAATGGATAAGACTGACAAGGGTAATTTTGATCTTAATGGAAGTGGGAATGAATTACAAATGTAAATGCTCTCTCCCTCGCTTGGCCAAGATATACTAGGTTTGATGATCCTTGGAAGGAAACCGTGCATGTGGAACGATGCTTGGGTAGGGAGGTGAGACAGTGGTTCGTCCAGATGTTTCCCCCACATCAGCCTGACAACTGTGCTGTAATTATTAATAAAGTATTAGGTACCCCAGGGGCAAAAGTCCCAATGGAGATTTGTAACATCCTTTGTGAAGGCGGATTATACATGGGCAAATTTGGCAGACGTTTTGTTTCAGTATGATATTGCTATGTTACTGGCTAATAAATCCATTATTAGAATGGAACAACTACATGACCATCTTGAAAGTAGGTGTCATAGTCCCCCCTCAATGGTCTATAATGTCACTGCCACGATGCGGGTTCCTCAAACCATGGAGGATTTGATATGGAAAGATTTCCAGCCCCATCAAGTCTACATGTGGCCACAGGTATCTGATGCTGCTATGGGAGACGAGTGGTTTGACAGGGAGAAACAATTTCGTCAATTCTTAAGGCCAATTCCCTCCGTTCAAGAGTTACGAGAATTACATTATAGGCTGAATTTAGGTCATTGTCTGTATCATAAGGTTGTCCATGCTATAGGTCCTGAGTGGTATCCAGCTGAGAGGTGTAAAAAGGAAGATTGTTCTGAGACAGAGTATCGTGTTACTAATATGACTACATATACAGAATACTACCCTCAAATAAAATCGCAGCAAGCAAATAAGAAATAGATTAATAAATTCTTGAAACAGGTCAAGACTAATGATGTGTTTGCTGGTTATGAATATTTGAATTCAGTATGGCACCGATCAACAGGTACCCATTTCTTGTCAGATCCTCAAGAACCCTCGGCGTTAGCAATAGCATGGATGTTTGCTTTCACAGTAGGTGCTGTTTTTACAGATGTAACCGAGTCTGTAGAAGAATTTGTAGAAGAAGGTTGGAATGATTTTGTGGAAGCCTCAGAGGATGCGCTTATGGGAATCTTACATTATGGCTTGTATATTTTCTGAGGATTTGTGGGAATTATTGTCCTGTGTTTGATTACGTGGGGATTGGTACGCTGTTGTCTGTCCTATGTGTTTAAATCTGCTTGCAGGACTGTCAACCCGGTGGAGGAAGATTTGCAACTGCGAAAGCCGACCAACAGTCTGCAGCAGCTGATGAAAGATGACGTCAACGCCCTGTTGTGAGTGGAAGGGCAGGGAGAGCCCTAAGCATGGGGACCGGATTAATTAGTATCCAGCTTGTCCATGATAGGGTGAAGAGACAAGTGTGATCCTTAGGGAAAACACGTGTCACCACTCCACCTTTTGTAGTGGCCTCACTTGATAGACCAGACGTGGTATTGGTCCGTATTGGACTCCATACCGGTCTAAAACGGGGGACTGAAGGAAAGGATGGAGATTATGCCGCTGATTATATCCTTTCTTCAATATATATATTATCTCATTAATATTGTGTAATTATTAATCAAGTGTTTGATCAATATTTAACCTCCAAGATTGTTGTATGATGTGACTAAATGAAGAAGACCTCTATATACCATAGATTGCTGCATGCCTACTCAGAAACATATTTTCTCTTCTTAGAAGTGTTCTTAGAAGTGTTAGGTTTTACATGTCGCGAACATGTGTGAGTGTATTCTCTTCCCTAGGGTCACAAGGTCAGCCAAAAGGGACCGGAGGAGGCCTCTCCTCTATGTGCTACGAGGGAAACATGCAGTACTATGACATGTCTAAATGTACACTAGACATTAAGAACTCTGTTTTATCCTGTATTTCTATTCTTCAAGATTAATGTCAGCCTGCTATGTGTGTGTAACCAAACGTAGTGATAAGAAGACTTGCCAGTACTAGAGAACCTTGGAAATAGCAGATAAGGGCTGTGTTTTTTTTTTTTGTGTGTATGTGTGCCCATAAGAGATGCAGCTGACGTCGCTGGATTTTAGACCTAAGATGAGGTGTCGTCTTCACCCGTGCTGACGCCTGCTACAATCACTGGAGATATGCTGAAGATGTATATACCCATATGTGAAGATTGTCTAAGTTTATCTAGGTTTTGGAACCAATCATATTGCTGCTGACCAGAGCTTTGACGTAGTTAAGTCTCCTGTCTGGAGTATAACTATGACCGATTTTGTATTGTACGGCAGGGCGGCCTACGAACTCCGTCGAGAGTATTGAAGCTGACTACTGCTGATGAAACTGCAAACTATTTTCTTAAGTAAAATTATTATTATTAATTGAACTCATCTCTGACTCCTGGTCTTCATTGCGACATATCTGGTCCTTGGGTTTTAACTGTTAAATATCCCCAACACTAGACACCTCAACACAACATCTGGGGGTGAACACTAAGACTGTTAAACCAAAATATGTCAGTGCTAATAACCAGAGGCACTCAAAACACAGATTTACTTAGGGGGCGGTATTAGCTTACTTGTAATCAAATTAAAGTTAAATACACAAATACTTGTGTTTCTGAATAAATCAAGCAGTGATTCAAAAGTCAGAATCTATAGCTTACATGAATAAAAATCACAAACATGACACTTGTAAATTAAATGATTTAACATATAACGATTTATTCATTAATATATAAAACATTTTTTTAAATGGATTATGAAAACTTAAATACAAGTAATTTTTTTCTTTTGCTTTACACCATCTTTTAATGTTGAATCCACAAATAAAATGTTTTTTTGTGTCTGAAAAAACAACAACAACAACAAAAGAGAGATTGATTTTATCATAGTTATTTTTCAAGGCTTTCAAAATACTAACCAAAACGAAAAAAAAAAAAAAAGTTTATTATTTTGGCACAGGAGAGACTTGGTGTTGTTTGAAAACAAATATATACCGCCATCGGCTATCAGCCAAAATGATTTGAAAAACACTGGCATATCGGATTATGGCAAAAATCTTATGCCGTGCATCTCTATTTTTTGGTATCTGTCTCCATTGTTTTTATTTTCAGGCCAAGTGTACTCTAACTTTTACTTCAGTCAAGAATGTTCATTTTGGTGAATAACAATTTTTTTTGGAGTATTTTGTTTTCAACTACCTCAGAAAACCGGTATCACATTATACACTTGTCATTCTCTTCCTGACAAAGTGGGCGGATCTTGGCAAGAATAAGCTGCAATGTGGCCCAGACCTTATGCTGATTCTCAAATGTTTGGCTCAGTGAGACTCAGCACCTGGCTCAAATACCAAATCACAGACCTAAATGCACATCTTCATTAATGTTTCATACTGTTTCTGAGACATTTGGTTGTGCATAATTTAACACATTTCATTGGAAATATTGTTTGCAGCTAATGCTTGAGCCTGGCAGATGGAGCTTACATCCTCATGGCCCTCTTTAACCACCATTTCTCTCTCATGTTTTTACACTAAACCTCAAAAGGGTCACAAGGGACGCCATCATCATTATGAGATGTACCATTCCTATTTAGACATTGGCTGAATTTGACTGGAAAAAAACTGATGAACTTTACTCATAATGCAGATTACCATGATTTACCGTGGATAAGATTACTGGCAGGAAAGCTGTTAATAGTTTAGGAATATTGAGGAAATTATTACTGTACAGAAATAAGGCTGGGTGAACAAGAGACAATCATTACAGTTGAAATACTGCTCGAAGACTGTTTTAAAAGGCATTACTAGACACGAGCTAGACCTTTTCCCATATGTGCAGTTAATGGTTAGAACCTAATGGATGCTTTAGGTCTTAAAGTGATGCTGGAGTATAGAGATGGTGTCAGATATAATAGAGATTAGAGGCCAATGTGGATGCAGGGCAGCTGCTGGTCCCAGAAGAGGACACGGTATGTAACATTAAACACTCTTCTGCTGCACATACTGTACACATACAACTCCACTAGTTTATTAAAGATATTAAAGTGCTATAGTTACAGTTTTGTTTTTCAACCAGGTGCCTTTTTTCCCTGTGGAGTCCCCTGGTAAGATGAAGTGCTCTTAATTTGATTAAATGTACTCCCACACAACTTAAAATTATATTTTAAAATATGTACTGGCTGGTAACATCATTTTAATTAAATAAAAGGCCACTTAAGTGTGTTTTGATGCTTTGACTAAAATACTAAAGCACAATTTTTACTGTAGTGTTTTTTTTTATTAAAAACAAACAAACTACAATTTCAACATGTAATTACCAAAATATTTTAATAAATGACTTACAAGTTTTGAATTAAATTACATAAGAGTATACTTTAGTTTACCACAAATGCTTGTCAGAAAATTTGGCAGTACACTTTAACCATATTTCGAAGACAAGTACACAATTATTTATGAAATTTCATGTCAAGACGTACTTAAAAAAAGAGAATTGCATTTAATATAAATTTCAACTATGTACATTTTAATTGAATTGTAAATAAAATGCAATTAGGTGTATTAAAACATAACATTTGGTCCACACGTTACTTTAAAATATATTTTTTTCCACAATAATTAGTACTCTTTATAAAAGTATGCTAAAGTGTAATGGCTCAGATTGAAGAGAAAGAACAACACTTTTTAAGAGTCTGAACTTTTCATTTATATTCAGAAAAGCTGATCTTAAAGGTTATGCAATTTTAATTGTTTAAAAGATTTATACATTGTATTTCAAATCATATTTTCATCAGTTTTGACATCTAGGAGATAAGCCCTGCTATAGATCTGCAGTTAATTTGTATAAAAAAAAAAAAAGTAAATGTGTCCTGGCACCGCCGCTCACCTTAATGTGGTCAGCCATGCTGTGGTAATTGAGTCCAGCTTTTGATCGGAACTGTTTCTGGCACTGCTGACATTTGAGAGCGTCCCGCAACTACAAGAAAAAGACCAGACTTTATGAGGCCCACCTCAAATATCATGAAATCATGCTTATAAATGTGACATTGTATATTCGATATACCAGTTACAATGATGTAAACGGTTTCCTAATAATGTACAAATAAAGGATTTGTAGGATTATTCCACTGAAAAGCATACAAATATTCCCTACCAGCCCCACATAACAACTGTGATTGCTTACAATAAGGTAAATGTAAATGATTTGAACAAATTCAAGGCCTATTCACAACATTTTTACCACGAATAAACTGTCTTCATTCAGCAACAAAGAAACATTTTTTTTTCTTTTCTTTATTTTGTGAAAATTAACTTACTGATCGTCTATGAGGCCCAAAGAATGGTCTGAAGCATTGAGTGATCAATAAGATATAAGATTGTGGTTTTCAGACAGACGTGAAACATGCAGTCCTATCGTATGGGATGATTATAGTCTCATTATGATTAATAAATGCACACACAATTATCCATGTACTAGATACATTTTGTGAATGTATTTTACTAACCACAAACAAATGCCATTTAATTTGAATCTGTGGAATTCGGGATTGAATGAGTGTGCAGCAATTTGTACAAATACAGACACGTTTGCGAATAAACATTTTCTGTTATCCATTAATAAATCAAAAATCGCTCATTCAAAAATGAATCTGTGCATTTGTGGATCAGAAGACACGAGTGCATTAATTGAAATCTTGTTCGAATCGATCGTGTTCGGTTCATTTGGATTTTGAGACTGCCTTTTCGCAGTTTACAGCATTTCACCGACCAACACACACACACACACAATTCATTAACGTGAACACGATTCGTAAATGCGTGTCACTATACATACATATCACTATATGTATTACATACATAGGCTTCAATTTGTACAAATAAATTCATGTTTGTGAGTATAAATGTTCTACTTTGTATTAACGTGTGACAATTTCCACGTGCAAAAAGGAATCGGTGGATTTCTGAACCAGGCGACACGCGTGCATTTATTGATTCCTTGTTTGAGTGGATCCTGTTCGGTTCATTTGGATTTTGCCACTTGCTTTCCGCAGTTTTCAGCATTGACGATCCACACGCAACTGAAAGGCAAGGAAAGCAGCTACCACTAGATGGCAGTCGCAGAATTACCGAGCTGGGCTGGGCTGCCCTAGTTTGACAACCGGTGGGTGACAATGGACATTGTTCGCATTCTCCCGAAGAAACTTTAAAACATGGATAATAACGTTAACATTTTAAACCAACAAGCAGGTTGGGTAAGTAACAAATTTAACTACATAACTGGATGACAAATCTAACCAGAACATGACTAGAAATCTGGGTTTCCCGTTAGTCAAGTAAATTCCGTCATCACCAGCATCGTAGTCTAATCTTAACCCGTTTCATCCCAAATTTTTTCTTGCAAGCTGAGTACATGCATTTTACCCCTTAGACCTCCCTAACACACAAACGTTATGCTCTCTTTGATTTTATGTTGTTTAAGTTAGCAAAATATAAGGTTTTATGTGAGAAACACCATAGTAAGAATTTAGTCTTAGTCTTCAGGTAGACCTATTTATACAACACATTCCAAGACATCCATAACCTCGTTTTGTCATTTCATGAAGGAGGCTTAGTGAGGTGAAAAGGTTGTAATGTACAAAGTTACACCCTTGGAGGAACTTCTGCTTGTTCAGCTAGACCCCTATAGGCTAGACCATGACTACAATTGGGCCCTGTCCTAGGCCAGTTTCAGGGAGATGTGTGTGCACCATAGACTGTATAAAAATAGGTGTGCATTCATTCAGTGCTCTGGAGATGCGCCATGCATCGTAGAAAGGGTTATTTGTGGTCATGTGTGAGGCACACCAATTGGATCTCATGAACATCTGCCTAATCCTCCAGATAGTTCACTCATCATTCAATAATCTACCTGGCAAATGGGCCGTTTCACCCTGGTACTCCCTATCTGAGCCATCACTATCACAGTCATTTTCAATTGCCGTACGTCTAGAAGGTCCAACACAACTGATATTTTCTGGGATGCTGATGACTTAATTTTATTGAATAACTTTATTTATAACTTTACTGATAACTTTATATAAATTTAGACAGATTTGTGGAACATATTTGATAGAAATACGCCTTTTTTGTTTACATAGAAAAAGTCTTAGATCTTTGAGTTCAGCTCATGAAAAATGGGGGCAAAAACAAAAGTGTTGTGTAGGATTAACAATCACTGTGTTATACTACTGGTCTCATTTGTGACCGTTAACAAATTTACACGTCTTACGAGCAAAATATATATGCAGGAGCATAATTCTCAAAATACATCAGTAGCTGACCCTTTAAAGAATATATGTACAAAATGCAAGTCATACAGTGGCCCCAACCACATCATACAGAAGACAGCGAAGACAGCGATGCTGACGACATACAGACTGAGAATCTTAATTTCATTGCAGGCCTTTTGAGAACCTTTGTTGAACATGGTAATATTTTTGTCTAATAAATAAAATATTATTTTATTATTATTTCATCACCCAGCAACCTGAGGAAACTTCTCAAATTCTGGGTTGGATGGGAAGTAGTGATGACGGAATTTACTTGACTAACGGGAAACCCAGATTTCTAGCCATGTTCTGGTTAGATTTGTCATCCAGTTATGTAGTTAAATTTGTTACTTACCCAACCTGCTTGTTGGTTTAAAATGTTAATGTTATTATCCATGTTTTAAAGTTTCTTCGGGAGAATGCGAACAATGTCCATTGTCACCCACCGGTTGTCAAACTAGGGCAGCCCAGCCCAGCTCGGTAATTCTGCGACTGCCATCTAGTGGTAGCTGCTTTCCTTGCCTTTCAGTTGCGTGTGGATCGTCAATGCTGAAAACGGCGGAAAGCAAGTCTCAAAATCCAAATGAACCGAACAGGATCGACTCAAACAAGGAATCAATAAATGCACGCGTGTCGCCTGGTTCAGAAATCCACCGATTCCTTTTTGCACGTGGAAATTGTCACACGTTAATACAAAGTAGAACATTTATACTCACAAACATGAATTTATTTGTACAAATTGAAGCCTATGTATGTAATACATATAGTGATATGTATGTATAGGGACACGCATTTACGAATCGTGTTCACGTTAATGAATTGTGTGTGTGTGTGTGTGGGTGGGTGAAATGCTGTAAACTGCGAAAAGGCAGTCTCAAAATCCAAATGAACCGAACACGATCGATTCGAACAAGATTTCAATTAATGCACTCGTGTCTTCTGATCCACAAATGCACAGATTCATTTTTGAATGAGCGATTTTTGATTTATTAATGGATAACAGAAAATGTTTATTCGCAAACGTGTCTGTATTTGTACAAATTGCTGCACACTCATTCAATCCCGAATTCCACAGATTCAAATTAAATGGCATTTGTTTGTGGTTAGTAAAATACATTCACAAAATGTAACTAGTACATGGATAATTGTGTGTGCATTTATTAATCATAATGAGACTATAATCATCCCATACTATCAACCTATTCAGCTCATGGCAGAGACTACATTCATTTGACGACAAATCATTCAGTTATTGGCACTGAAGCGAGTGAATATCTGACGCAGGATTCACTTTCTAGGTATGTGAAAATTGTACAATGCCAAGTAAAAATTAGCTTTTGTTCCATGAACACTTTGGGGCAAAAATCAGAGGACAATTTCTGTCCACAATGACCTTTTTTGAGTTTTTGAAAGGAGTCTCTTAAGCTCACAAAATCTGCATTTATTAAATACAGAAACTGATTTTTTTTTCTTTTACAATTTAAAATAATAGTGTTCTATTTGAATATATTTTAAAATGTGACATTCCTGTGATGACACGATCTTTCAAAAATCATTCTAATATGATGATATGCAGCTCAAGAAACCTTTCTTACTATTATCAATGTTGAAAAGAGTTATGCTGCTTCTTTTGTAACATTATAAATGTTATTACTGGCACTTGATCAATTTAATGCATCCTTGCAAAATAAAATTATTTATTTCTGCATTGACATTCACAAAAACACAAATGAGAAAATAAGGTCAATAATTATAATTTTAATGAATTTCCTTTGCCATAAAATGTCTTCTCTCTTAATGGCCATCACAGCCATCATTGATTTCCCACAGGGCCGAGGAAGAGGCCAAGGAATCTACAATTACTTGTGACCCCACCATAATGCAGCCGATCGATTTCCCCTTTAATAGACATGTCATCATTTTTATAGAGTTATGCTATACACTTGGCTGGCAGTATAATACTCAACTCCAGATGCACACAAAGCAGGGCCACTAATGGCGCTTTTCCATTACCAGTACCAGCTCGACTCGCCTCGGCTCGGCTCGCTTTTCGCTCCGTTTTCCATTGCAGATAGTACCTCCACAATAGTACCTGGTTGTCATAGCGATGCTGCAGGAAACTGCCGTGACGTAATCTTCTACGCGACACACACCCGCTACCCACACACACAGGACAATGGAGGAAATCGAGTGCATGTTGTTTTTGATCCTCGGGATGTGGCTGTTTCTCACAGCAAGAAGACAAACGTTGTTTCAGGAGAGGCTGAGGGCAGCAAAACGAAACACTGCTGAAAAAAACAGGAGTGTAATGATGACGCAGTGAATAGTGACGATTCTCTCTGACCAATCAGCAGTCTGCTGTGTTTTCACGTCACATTATAGTATCGCCTCAGCTCGCTTGGAACCTTGCCGGAGGTGGTACGAAAAAAAGTACCTTGAAGCCGGTACAGGTACAACTTTTACACAGTGGAAAACCAAACAGAGCCGAGTCGAGGCGAGCTGAGGCGAGCTGGTACTGTGTAGTGGAAAAGCGCCATAAAAGACGCCCAATCAATAAAGTGGCCTTAATGGCTCCCTCTGGCCCCATGCACGAGGTCCTAAGAGAGAGTTGTCTAATTGCATGCCTGAAACATTCTCCTCTCCGCTTTCACTGCCATTTGGTTGTATAAATAACAGAGAGAGAGTTTGATTCCCTCGCTTTCGTTCTATCATTCTTTGGGCCTCATTCACAAAATGCAAGCAGAACAAATTTCTGTGAAAATCACTCATAAATCCGTTCTTACATAAACCACCCCAATGAACTTGGTAAGACAATTTATGTATGAATATTTTTTACATATGATTTACAGTCAGAAATTCTGTCTGCTTCAGTTTCATGAATAAGGCTTTGTCCTTCTTCATATGGAAGAGCTTGAGCACATCTGCCACATTACGTTTGATGTGTTTAGAAAACTGAGACAGATGTTGTCTTCTTTGGAGAAGCGCGGTTGTAAGAAGAGTCCACATGGGACGTTTGGGTTATCCTACAAGACCTCAGAATGAGTGAATTGCAGTCAACATCCTAAGAAAGGTAAACAAGTTTCTCAAACAGGGGCCGATGTGTTTGATTAAAGAATAAAGTAAGTAATTCTGTGTCACTGGCATCTACAAAATAATGACTGTTTTCAAATAGGTTTCCTGAACACTTTGCTTGTTTGTTAACTGATAAACAAACAGATCTCAATGTAAACTCCATTGGCTGGGCTTGTTATTGTATGACCAAAACAACCTTATCTTCAACCTTCAAAAATCTGTCCATTGAGAATGCTGAGAGTAATTTATAAAATAACGTGTTCCTCTAAGCCTACGCTAGTGCTGTGATAATGACAATAGTGCATTTCAGGGTGACCTCTGACCTTCTGACAGATCTCCATGTGCTTCTTGAGTCCATGGACGGTCTTGCGAGTGACAACAGAGCAGGTGGGACAGACCACTTCCCCTCTCTCAGAGATGGTGTTCTGCCACTGGGCTTCAGCAGGGGGAACTGAGACAGAAAGATTAATATAAAACACATTTAATGAAAGTTACATTAAAGGAAGTTACACCAATGTTTAAAAGTTTGGGGTTGGAAAGGTTTTTTAAAGGGGTCATATGATGCAATTAAAATTTTTCTTTCTCTTTGGAGTGTTACAAGCTCTTGGTGCATGAAGATCTGTAAAGTTGCAAAGACTAAAGTCTCAAATCCAAAGAGATGTTCTTCATCAAAGTTAAGACTCTGCCACGCCCCCTAAAGCTGCTCGTTTAAACACGCCCCCATGTCTACGTCAATATGTAGAAATATTTGTGTAATGCCACCCAAATGTTCACGCAAAGGAAAGAGGTGTGGTTTCAGTAACACAGTTAGTGTTGAAGCAGTCATGTCAGGGAGATGCTGTGTGTGTCTAGGAGAAAGCAAAAGCACTTTATTTGTTCTTCTGAAAGTAGATGCATTTAGAAATCTTTAAGATTACTTACAACAGAAGGAGGGACTTTGTAGAAAACAACGCTTTTAGGAGAGACAGGACATAAAGGACCTACAATAATGTACAGTATTTGAAAAATAATTTGTTTTTTGAACATTAAAGCATGTCAACATTTTCTGTTACACCAAATACACAAAATAATGATCTTTAAAAAAGCATCATATGACCCCTTTAATGTTTTCTAAAGAAGTCTCTTATGCTCACATAACTACACTTATTTTATAAAAATAACTTATTTTCACTTTTCACTTTCAAATGAATAATACAAATAGTTATATTGTTATTACTGTTTTCATGTTTAATGTATTTTAAAATGCAATTTATTCTTTATTCTATAATTTTCAGCATCATTACTCCAGTCATCAGAGTCGCATGATCCTATTATTATCAATGTTGAAAACAGTTTTTTGCTGCTTAATATTTTTGTGGAGAATAGACAGAAAAGCATCTTTTGTAATTTTACAATTGAATTTACTGACAATTTTAATTAATTTATATATTTTTTACTTTAAGTACCATTAGGTCGAGTACATTTCTATATTATTTCACATTTATTTAAATTAGCTTATTTCATATGCATTACATAAATGTTGGGGGGGGGGGTTAACTTTATTTAATAATAGTACTATTTAATTGACTTGTACTTTTATTATACTATTTTGTACCATTTTGCTTTATTTGAGCTATTTTGCACTGCTTTATCATGCACACATGCAGGCAGAGCCGAGAGAGAGACCTGAACTGATAGCAGCAGTTTCTTTTCTGGAGGGAGCTTGACCTGACTGCTTCCTCTGGGACTCCTCAGAGAACAGAGCCCCTTCCGCCCTCTTCATCCGACCTGCTTTCAACTTCTCCTCCACCTTATTCATTCCTGTACAACACATAACAAATTACATTCAGGGAAAGCAGAGACCTCACAAGTCACAAAAATAAAAGTATGACAAAAAAACAACAACAAACAAAAGAGAAATAAAGAAATGAGACTCTCAAACTCTCTTGGTGGTCACAGGAGCTTGTTGTGTTGTAGTCTGTCTTGTGGTGCAGTGTTTCTTGAACATGTACCATTATAACTTCAACAGGAAATGAAACACTTCTATAATAGACCTCATAGATTCCTAATTCACAGCAACAGGGGTAATTACCATTAGAGTATACGGTTGCTAATTATAAACATACTTAGGCAGAAATACCACTGAAATCTCAAGAAGTGTTTATTGAAAGGAGGCCAGGTCTAAATTCTGAAAGTCAAAGTCACTTCTGATATAACACTGACAACAAACCACTGTAAGGCAGTCAGTCATAAAAAGAAAGGGTCATGGCAATGACTGTGTTACATTCATGTATTTGTGATTTGTTGTTTTAAGTTTTGATCTGTTTGTCCTCTAGAGGGCGAGTGTGTTCTGTCTTTGTTTTATTAGGGACTGATTGCCGGCACCTGTGGATGCTGTATGTTTGGCATAAGAAGTCCGAGCAGCCAGATCTGTGCGGCGGGCGGGGTGTTCGGCGGCGGTTCTGTGTGCTCTCCTGTTGTGTCTAGCCCCGGTTCATTTTCCTATTGTTATGTCCTTATCATTGTCGTAATAAATCCCCTATTGTACGAGCTGTGTTGTCTATGTCCTCTCTTGTGTTATGGCTGCAGTCGTAACATACTGTAATAAAAATGCCACTGAAAGTGACAAAAATTAAAGAGAAATTTAAATGATATGAGTAAAGAATGTCTCTGAAATAAATTCTGCTCTCATTTAAATTCTCAGAATTTGTTATGCTGGTAACACTTTACAATAAGGCTCTGTTTGTTAATATTGTTAAACTACATTAGTTAACATTAACTAACAATGAACAATATCTTCTAAGGTGTCTGTGAACTGGTTTAATACCAAAAGCCTTAAATATTGAGAAATTTTGAAGATTCTCTTCAAGGCATGTCATAAAGCATGAAGCAAGGTCTGATGTAAACATTTCGTTTGTGATAGTTCCGTCCCATTGGGACATTTGGTGCAGCTGCGCTTCTGGGCTTAGTGGGCCCCAAGACGCAGCTCCACCTCTGGGCTTAGTGGGTGTAGTGGTGCAGCTTGACCTCTGGGCTCCGTGGGCCTTGTGCAGGGTCCTGTTTGATAAATCTGCAACTGCCCCATAACCGCAGTTATTAACAAGACACCTGATTCGTTATTCGACAGCAACACCAATTTAATTAGTGTATCTGACCCGACATATTTGTAATAAAATGACCATGACCAGAAACGCACCCACGTTAAATCTTCTACATGAGGTAGACAGAGCTAATTTATTTTCTCATGTAGAAACACAGTCCAACATGTCAAAAATAATAATAAAAAGAATCCTTGTGTAAAAAATATAAAACTATTGCATACATCATGTGAACAATCTATTTTGAACCAATTGTGGATACCAGTGGCATATCTACAAGAGGACCTGGGGGGGTCTAGGGCCCCTCATTTACATGCAACCCCCCAGGATTTCTGATTGCTTTAAGTAAAAAATGAAGGAATTGTTGATTTATTACTCTGGTAGACTGACGAATTAAAATGCTGCATGGTAAATGCAGTGGCTGTTTTTAAACTAATTGGTTTGATTATGTCACGTGCTGTTCATAACCTAAACTCTTGTCATCTTTTTGTGTGTGAGTTCAGAAGTTACACAAAGTTCAATATTACAATTTATCAAGAAATCACGCAAAGCGAGAAAGAGTAAGTTTGCCATCTACGTCTGTACCGTCACAAACATTGTATCAGTAAAGAGTTTTCCGGAAAGAATTGTTGCTTTTCTCCAAAATGGTACAATGAATTCACATGGCTTGAACATAGTTTGACAAATAATGCTGTGTGGTGGACACACAATATAGCCTGAACATATACGGATAACATAATCTGAGAATATTTGTTTTCTATTTGAACTGGTTCATTATTAAAGCATTTAACATTCTATAGAGATATTTCTCATGTCTGTGAAGCACGTTCACATTCAGGTTCATTTCTGACGTGCTCAAGTTCACAGGGATCGAGACAGCAGAAATATTATCCTGTTTAGTTTCATTATTTTACAGCGCACAATGTTTTGTTTGTTATTGTGAGTGTTCATGAACAAATGTAGACCCTTAAAGCGATAGTTCACTTTCAAATAAAATTTTGGTATGTTTTAGCTTACCTCAAGGACATCCAATATGTAGGTATCTTTGTTTCCGCAGTAGTTTCCATTTTGATATTTTTAGGTCAAACCGTTCTTGTCTGTGACTCATATAATGGATGTCTATGGTCACCACCTCAAAGAGCATGCACAGAGAAGTCCAAATTAATCAATTCCCCATGGTAAGTACACATTGATGACCTAAGACATGAAATGAGCGGTTTGTGTAAGAAAACGAACAGTATTTATATCGTTTTTGCCTCTTGTACACACAACTGATCTGAGTGCGCCAGTGCTTCCTGATGTGACGTGTGCGCGCGCTCTGGCTTAGTCTGCGCAAGCGCGGAAAGTGATCTCTCACGCGTGTACATCACTCATTGTTTACGGTTTACCACACGATACCACTCTGCACTGTCTGAAATATAATGCAATAATTGTAATTAATTGGTTTATAATGCATCCTATAATCATTGCGATAATAATAAAAATACAACACATTACTCACTCTATTGACAGCGTGCCATTGGGTCCCTCTGGCATTGGACGTCGCCTCCAGTTTATACGTGGCAAACTAAACACAACGTGCAAAACGCTGGGTCTCAACAGCGGAGAAAACTCAGGATCTTCAGTCAGGAATGTGTGTGATGCGATACTGTCAATGTCCTCGTCGTCGTCTTGTAGATGTGGCATTGCTATGTTCCATTCGTGACAACATATGCTCTCCACTTCTGTTGGCATCTCACAACACTTGCTACTAAAACACCACCAATTTTGAAGAGATCTCTGTCTCTGAGGCTTGAAGACGTGCTGCTGCAGCGGATCGCTCCTGAGTACTTGATCTGTGTATTCTGGTTCAAATAAATACGGTTGTGAAAAAAATTAAACGTTGTCTATGGATATATTGAAATAGTCTTCCATTGCAATTTCCTGTACGTCTAAATATGTTTAGATCTTCACAGTGAAAGGTAACACTTCCGAAATCTCTGTGTAAACCATAGACAGTAAGTGTAAACAATTAGTGATCTACTCGCGTGAGAGATCACTTTCCGCGCTTGCGCAGACTAAGCCAGAGTGTGCGCACACGCCACATCAGGAAGCACTCGCGCACTCAGATCAGTTGTGTGTACAAGAGGTAAAAAACTATATAATTACTGTTTGTTTTCTTACACAAACCGCTCGTTTCGTGTCTTAGGTCATCAATGTGTACTTACGATGGGGAATTGTTTAATTTGGACTTCTCTGTGCATGCTCTTTGAGGTGGTGACCATAGACCTCCATTATATGAGTCACAGACAAGAACGGTTTGACCTAAAAATATCAAAATGGGAAATACTGCGGAAACAAAGACACCTACTGTCACGATCATTAGATGGAGTGCCCATGAGCTTCAGTAGAGGGCACTCCAGTCAGGACCATTCCACCCATTCACCACCAGTTGTCACTTGGACACTAGCACCTCTCAAACTGTTGCACCACACCCGAACTACATTACCCATGAGTCACTGCATCACAATCACCCTGCCACACCTGCACCTCATTCATCAGCCAATTTCCTTGCCACACCTGCACCTCATTTACACACACACATAAAAGCAGCACACTCACTCTCACTCACTGCGAAGTCTTGTTTAGCCAGTCTGACATTTCCGAGCGTTTTCCCTGTGTTTGTTTTCCCTGTGTTTGTTTTCCCTGTGTTTGTTTTCCCTGTGTTTGTTTTCCCTGTGTTTGTTTTCCCTGTGTTTGTTTTCCCTGTGTTTGTTTTCCCTGTGTTTGTTATTCCTGTGTTTGTTATTCCTGTGTTTGTTATTCCTGTGTTTTGACCTTTGGACTGTTTACTCCGACTCTGATTCTCCACTGCCTGTCCCGATCTCTGCTTGTTTCTGGTTACGATTCTGGTTATCCCTGACACACCTGACGCCATTCCTGATCTCTGCCTGTATGACCATTCTGTTTAATAAATGCTGCATATGGATCCAAACGCCTCCGACTCCTTGTTACAGAAGACTTCGCCAAACCAGGATCCAGCAGCTTTAAGGAGTAAATCCAGGTCAGCCATGAATCCAGTAAGCCAACTTATGCGTTTACGTCAGGGAATTAGGCCCATCGAGGACTATGTGAAGAACTTTATTGAGTTTGCCCATTTATCAATCATGGACGAGAGTTGCCTGATGATATTTTTTCGTGGTGGCCTATCTGAGCCGCTTGGCTCACTCATGCCTTTGCATGATCCTCACTGGACTCTGCAGTATTATATTGATCTGGCACTCCAACTGAGCAGCTCTGCATATACTGTGGGTGTTGTGGAGGAGGAACACAGCACTTTTGCAGTATCCACCACTCCTGAGCCTTGTCCTGTTATGGCCGCCAGCCCAGCGCCTCTGCACAAGATGGCCGCCATCCCAGAGCCTCTGCACAAGATGGCCGCCAGCCCAGCGCCACTGCACAAGATGGCCGCCAGCCCAGCGACACTGCACAAGATGGCCACCAGCCAGGTTCCAGTGAGCTCTCCAGAGTCGAGTCAGGTTCCAGTGAGCTCTCCAGAGTCGAGTCAGGTTCCAGTGAGCTCTCAGGTGCTCATGAACCCTCCAAAGTCAGGGTTAGTCACCATCAACCTTCCAGAGTCAGGGTTAGTCACCGTCAACCTTCCAGAGTCAGGGTTAATTCCTGTTGGCCTTCCAGAGTCGAGTCAGGTGACCGTTAAATTTTCAGAGTCGAGTCAGGTTCTGGTTGACCCTCCAGAGTCTAGTCAGATGCTCGTGGACCCTCCAGAGTCAGGGTTAGTCACCGTCAACCTTCCAGAGTCAGGGTTAGTCACCGTCAACCTTCCAGAGTCAGGGTTAGTCACCGTCAACCTTCCAGAGTCAGGGTTAGTTCCTGTTGGCCTTCCAGAGTCGAGTCAGGTGACCGTTGAATTTTCAGAGTCGAGTCAGGTTCCGGTTGACCCTCCAGAGTCTAGTCAGGTGCTCGTGGACCCTACAGAGTCAGGGCTAGTCACCGTTGACCTTCCAGAATCAGGGCTAGTCAACGTTGACCTTCCAGAGTCAGGACTAGTTAGCAAAGAAATCTTCATGAGCAAAGTCAAGTCACCAATGATCTTCATGAGCAAAGTCAAGTCAACATTAACCTCTGTGAACGAAGTCAAGTCACAGTTGATCTTCATGAGCACAGTCAAGTCACCAACGATCTTCATGAGCACAGTCAAGTCACAGCTGATCTTCATGAACCCAATCAAATCACCACAGATCTACCAGAGTCTCGTCACATCTCAGCCGAACTCCCAGAGCCTCGTCACATCTCAGAGCTCTCGTCCTATCCTGTCACGGCCAGGGAGGCCGTCAATGAGCTCTCCGACTCCTTGTTACACCTACATCTTGGATGCCCTTGAGGTAAGCTAAAACATACCAAAATTTAATTTGAAAGTGAACCATCCCTTTAACAGTTTCGAATGATGTAATTATTCATGTCTGTTTGACCAAAAAGTATTTTCCCACTGGAGCCTCCAAGTTAACTGTCATGCGTTACAAGCACACAGCCATTCAGCCTCCACGCTTCACACAAACACTTGAAAATGCACATATTTAATATAAATCGGCTCCCTCATTTTCTGATGGGCACCCCTAAAATTCTAATTCTGTGCCTGTCACCAAATTCGACCCGCTCGCAAATATTAGTGGTTCACCCGTCAGGTACCCATCCGCATGCAGGACTCTGCTTTGTGGTGCAACTCCAGCTAAAAAACTCCAGTTACATTTCTGTGCTCTGTGTGTCCCAGCAGTATGTGTACTATTTAGTCATTTACCAATACTGTTATTAAATATTTACAGATTTTTCTATTTGATGTTGATTGATGTGCCATACAACTTCACTGACTGATTCAGTTTTACACATATGGACGGGACACTGTGTTTATTTTTATAGCTACAAATATATAAATCCCCCTCAAAATTAAATCCAGAGGGCAAATATTGGCCCTTAATAAAAAAATGCTGTTTACTGGCTGGAAGAACAGATGAGAGGATAGGAAGAGTGACTTTACTAACTCACTGTCTGGATTAAAATTATAACAGCTTTAAAAATTGACAAAATAATCCTTTTTACATAAAATAAGTCTTTAGCAATAATAATTCACTTAATTATTAATTTAAATGAATTCAGACTTTCAGAACAACAGAAGTCATGATAAGTCTCTATCATTTTATAAAAAGGTGTATGAGCATGTGTGTTTGGGGTACCTTTCAAACCGAATGTTCCTGAAATAGACGGCTGCTCCCCGGTGAACTTCTTTGGAGTTTTCTGCTTCCTCCCTGGCTCAAATGAGAAGAACAACATCAAGAGGTCAAACATCTCAATAACACGGCAAAGAGCTACATTCATGGTTGCTCTATGACAACATGCAGTCCTAAACAACAACTCTCATGAGCTTCAGCTCTAATGAATCTCAAACTTCAGCACAACGGAGGAGAATAAGCACCTGCTGCGGTTCCTCCAGTGGAGAAACTGATACAGCTTCATGAACCAGTCATGGGAGCAGAGAGCAGATATGTAACGTGTCTCTGTTTGCATGTGTATATGTGTTTGCATGGTCTGCATGTCTGCATGTCAGCTTATGTCACACAAACACAGCTGCTCTAGTGCATTTTTCCTGACATTTCAGACATGGACACACACACACACTGTCCTCAGCCCTGGATCTGGCGTGGAACAACAAACGAAGGGATCATGTACACAAACAAAGGACATAAATAGTGGACTCACAGCATGAGCCACGCCGACATCTCGACAGACTGCGTCTCTGCCAGGCACAGAAAGAGACAGCAGCCACCACCAGCTACCAGAGAGACTTAATGAGCAGCAGCCTTCAGACGGATCTAACACAGAGAACTTACACACTGCTGCTTAAAGAGCCAGGCCACCATTTCCTACAAAAGTCAATGAGGGCATTCTGGGACGTCTTAATGAGAACTGTTATAGCAATTTTGAGACCGAACCCTGGAAATTGTATTACAGAGAGTATAGAGTACTGTGCACTTCATCCTTTTGAGGTGGAACTACTTTTCTAGATGATGGACCTCTGTTTATGCATTATTAACATGATAGTTTGCAGAATCATCCAAAGGCTAGTTTCATTACTTAGAGTGAAAATGTGAAACATTCTATTTTTCTAACATTCAATTCAATCAAACAGACTATTTGAGATCTGACCAGCAGTTCAGATTTCTCTCATTGTCTCACAAATGATCTGACTATATTTCGACTATATGACTATATAATGACTATATTTTTTATATTTTTAAATTAATTATTTGAAATAAATTATTAAAAAAAAACATTCATTATTTATTATACATTTTACACAGTAAAGTATGTTTTTGTAAATAACTTTTTTGCCCACATTTTAACTGGCAACAACACAAACAAATTATATATATAAAAAAGCAATTTAACTGAATTAAAATTTAAAATTTTATTTTTAAATTTAAAATGTTAAATGTGTTATTTTTACATTTATTATTTAATTCCAAATGATTAAAAAACATGATTTTATTATAATTGTTTTGTAAAAAAAAATACACACACAAAAAAAAACTATAGGATGCAGGTTTTTGCCCACATTTTCAATGGAAACAACACAAATAGAAATAATAAAAAAAGAATTTAAATTGTAAATGTATTTTAAATCTAAATCATATATTTAAATGTATTAAATCTGTTATGTATTACTTCATTATTATTTTTAAATGATTTATTATACATTTTTACATGTGCACAGTATATACAGTAGTTACTTTTGGTAAAGAAATTTAAAGAACATAAATTTTGATGAACAAAAAAAATATTTAAACTTTACAAAGATTTATAATAAATTATAAATCATATAGGAAAATTCAAGGCAACAATAAAATTGTAAACACCTGGTGGAAAATGATGGCGTACATAGAAATAAAACATTAGCGATCTTCTATCACTTGTTTGTAATTATGCTATCACAAATCATCCTGTCTAAAACTGTCACTTCATGTAGCTGAAAAGTAAAAAAGAAAACTAAAACTGACAAGCAGAATTCACATTCCAATGTCACAGAAAACCAAATGTTATAAAAATGCTTGTACTTGATGTTACTGGCCACAAAGTCTCCTGGCCAGCGGGCCAAACTTATTGTACTGTAGTAGTACCATGGTACTGAATGATTAGAATTTCCATGCATTACGGTATTACATATGGTACTTCAAAAAATCTCATGGTATTACCATGGCCAGGGGTTTCAGAGCTGATATGCGCAGCATTATTATGATTCCGGGGCGCTCCAGTGCGTGTGCGACCCAGCAGCTTGCCCATTCAGTGTTTGTTTTACTCGTTTTATTGAGTGTTTATTGTGGACATTAATGTTTATGCGTGTATGGAAGTGTCAGTGATCCAGAGATGTGGCTTCTAAAGACTTTTGATCAACTGTTCGTAATATCTATTGTGATAACGCTACTGCTGGACCTCTCCACCTTTTACCGTTCGGAGTATGGAGTATTGGGGGAAATTATCTACAGTTGGGAGTTTCTGATCTCCCTATGAACAGCATCTGCCGGTATTATACCAGATATTCCGGTGGAGTTGTGCAGCCTGGCAAGGCATTAAAACCATGGCAGCCATTAATCAGCCTGTGTGTAGAACAGGGCAACCAATAAAATTGAGTGGTATAGATTTGCCAGATATTTTTAATAAATTTTTCTGTAGGTTCGAAAGGTCCTTCTCAGATAGCCTAGTCACACTGAGAGAAACGTGGAAGCCTCAGAGAGGGATAAAAATACGACAGGAAAAAGTCACAACACTACTTAAAAGTATAAAAATAGGCAAGGCTCCCGGTCCTGACGCAATCTGTGGGCGTACACTCCATTATTGTGCCGAGCAGCTTAGTGAGGCTTTTACAGTTATCTTTCAAAAATGTGCTGATAGTGGGGATATACCTGATTTATGGAAAACATTAACAGTAATACCCATCCCAAAAACAAATTTTCCTAAAGACCTCAATGAATTTAGACCAATTGCATTAACTTCCCTGGTCATGAAATGTTTTGAAAAGATCTTGAAGGACACAATCATCCCCCTAACTGTAGACAAATTAGATCCTCTACAGTTCGCATATCAAGCGGGCAAGGGTGTAGAGGATGCAAAACGTTTTATTCTTGACAAGGTGTATAAACATCTTGAGAAACCTGCATCACATGTAAGAATTTTATTTGCTGACTTTAGTTCAGCTTTTAATAAAATGCAGCCTCACATTCTGATTGAACGATTAGCTTCATATTTTAAGTTACCTGAGCAGATCCTTTTACTTATTTTAAACTTTTTAACAAATAGAAGGCACCAGGTCTATGTAAATGGAAATATGTCATCTGTTATCGTATCAAACACAGGCTCTCCTCAGGGCTGTGTGCTCTCCCCCCTTCTTTTCATATTATACACTGACAACTGCAGGTCATCTTGGGAGAACAGCTACTTAGTGAAGTTTTCAGATGACACAGCCCTGTTGTCCCTTTTACAGGGCAACCAACCTGATCATAGCAGTGCCCTTGAGGAGTTTGCTAGATGGTGCGACGACAGTCTCCTTGACTTAAATGTGTCAAAGACTAAAGAATTGATAATAGATTTTAGGAAGGTTAGTGATGAACCAAAACTGAGTGTAATACACAATGAAGGTGTTCAAGTGGTTCAAACATACAAGTATTTGGGCACAGTATTTGACTCACAATTGAATTTCAGAGAGAACACTGATAGCATTATTAAGCGTGCAAACCAAAGAATATACTATATGTACATTCTATCAGGCATTCATTGAGAGTCTATTAACTTTTTCTTTCTTGGGTTGGTTTAATGGTTTAGCTGTGAAAGACAAAAAGAGTTTGAGCGACATTGTTAAAGTATGCTCAAAAATTACTGGTACCCAATTAAATGATCTCTGTTCTCTCTGGAAAAAAAGAGTGGTCCAAAAAGCAGATAGAATACTGTGCCAACCAGATCATGTGCTCAGGTATGGATTTGTGCTCATGCAGTCAGGTCGGCGGTATTATGTGCCAATACGGAAAACGAATCGTTATGCAAACTCATTCCTTCCCTCTGCTATAAGATTCTTGAATGAGAACTCATAACTATACAAATGGCTCTTGGATTCCACTGCTTTGTTCTGTCACTGGCAGGTGAATGTGTGTGTTGTGCTGTATGTATGTGTGTGGGTGTGATCGTTTGTATACATTTTGAACTTTATAATTCTTATATTATTGTGTGCTAATAATTCTAATTTAACCCTTGTTGGATGGGTTGGCTGTAGAACTGAATTGCCCCTTTGGGGACTAATAAAGATATCTGAATCAATCTCAGTGTGTAGCATTCTTACTGTGCTTCATTCTCTCAGGGTCCTCCTCAGGGAAGGGTGGGGGTAAACTGCCCCCCTCGCTCTCACTGCCCCCAGTGTCTACAGACGTCCCTTGCTGCTGTCTCCTGTCCAGCCTTAGGGGGGCGCACTCACCATTCTGTGAGGGCCGCGACACCTCCTGGTTCTTCTTCACCTTGAAAATGATGGGTGATGGAGGGCTGTTCTCCATGGGCCTGAGAGGGAGCACAGGGAACACAGGCTATTAAATTCAATCCACAGAGGACTGGTGCTGTAGTAACACAAGAGGACTTCATCTGGAATCTAATGATGGCTGTGGAAAACAAGTCATGTCCTGAAGCGATTTTTGTTGTGTGTGACTAAAGTCAAAACTGCCGCAGAAACTCATCATGATAAAAAATATTCCAATAAATGACAAGGCGGTCAGTGAAAGGACACTGAGCTTTCACACCTTTTTTTGGCATTTCCCTTCGCAGGGCTTTTCTGTTGTTTGGGTTCGGACTTGGAATCAGATTTGGTGTCGGAGGTGACCCCGGACTTGTTCTCCATGGGGACCCTTTCTGGGTGGTTCCACAGCTTGTGCTTCTGAAGACGCACCTTGGTAGCAAACACAGCCTCACAGTACGGGCAGCTGTGACTCAGCTTCTCTGCTATGGTCGCCTGAACGCCACACACACACACACACACACACACACACACACACACACACACACACACACACACAAAGCCAGGTCAGGTTCCACAGGTCTCAGATCCAGGCAAACATTATATTATATTATATTATATTATATTATATTATATTATATTATATTATATTATATTATATTATATTATATTATTATATTATATTATATTATATTATATTATATTATATTATATTATATTATATTATATTATATTATATTATATTATATTATATTATATTAATTATATTATATTAATTATATTATATTATATTATATTATATTATATTTTTCTTCAGTAGTAATTGGAATGGTAATATTAGAAACATTGTAGAATGATTTCTGAAGGATTATGTAATACTGAAGACTGCAGTAATGATGCTGAAAATTCAGTTTTGACATCACTGAAAATAATTACATTTTAAAATATATTTAAATAGAAAACAGTTATATTCAATTGTAATAATATTTTACGATATTACATTTTTTACTGTATTTTTTAACCAAATAAATGCAGCCTTGGACATAAGAGACATTCCTTTAAAAACATTTTTAAAAATCTTACTAATTGCTAATTTTTGGAGTGATAGTTATTATTTATTTATTATAAACAATATATTTATTAAAAATATATTTATAATATATTTGTAAAATGAGTGTTGGTTGCATTCATGATTGTGTATTGTAAGACTGTGGAGTTTTTACCCCTTGGCATCGCTGATAGTGATATTTAAGTCCGTAAATACTGGGGAATTCCAACCAGCAGCCTGAGCATGGACATTTCACCCTGGAACGACTCTTAAATTCCTCTTTCCACTGAACCATCATATGTGCCTAGGGCAAAGAAACACACACAAACACTTTCCTTATACACAGGCTTCTGTGAGATGTTCTTTCTCCAAATACAACAGTTGAAAGTAGTTTGGAAAGTCCCTTTACTCCTTTCACAACTGGCATACAAAATCACCCAAAATCCCAATCTGGTGTAGCCCTTCATCACGGTCCAAAATAGATATTTAAAGCTTTACTCACGGGAATAATGCGCAGCTCCTGCACCTCCACGCGAGGGCGTCCTTTCTTCTTACCCTCTGATTTCTCATTATAGGAGGAACCTAATGAACGTGAACATTTCCAACCCATGTTAATAATGTTAATACGTAATAATGTGATGTATTCCATTACATATTGTACACTTTTATTGTGATAAATAAATTGTAGTAAATCAAAATAATAATAAAAAACACAACACAATTTAATTCATACCCATTTTTCTCACATTTACCATTTGCACATTTATTATTATTTGCAGTTGACTTTATTACATTAACATTGCCCATCATTTAATTACTTTTGGCAAGATTTTTGAAATACTGCATTATCTACAACAGTTATCTAATACAATTCCTATATACTGTACATAGGCTCAATTAAAATATAAAAATGTCTTGGCAGTTCACAACAAAAAGGTAAAAGCAGGTGACATTTATTTGAAAGAAATATAGCACAAGCACTTTTAAAGCCAGATATTTCACAAAACAATAAAAATAAAATAAAATAGATTTTGGCCACATTTTGGTTGTCAAACATTACATGTCCATAGTTAATATATGATTACTTTGCTAGGAAACCTGTTTTTTGAGTTGTGACTTTAGTGTCCAGAAGTGTCCAAATACCATAGGATATAATGGAAAGAAAACTTCTGAGTTTTTAGATTTTGAAAATTATAAACCTGTTATTCATTGGAATAACATGCACTAATGAAAAAGTTCATTATAAAGTAAATAGGGGCCATTTTGATTTAATGGTGGCTTTTGTTGAATTCCAATCTCATCCTGACCTCCTTAAAACACCTTGATTCTATCAAAGAAGAACCATTAACCTTATTTTAGATTAATGATTTGCTAAGAAACTCCCCTTAACACCTCACATCACCTCATATGTTCAAGACGTCCCCGCGGTGACTTTAGTGAGGCTGAAAGAACATTTCAGTCAATACAAACAGTCAATTGCAGATGCATTCTGCGTATACATTCTGCATAGTGGTTGTGGCGGGGGGGGGGGGGGGGGGGGTTGGCGTGGTTTAGCGAAGTCTACAGCGGGAGAGAGAATCAGGAGACGAGCGGTGAGTGAGTGGGTTGGACGGAAATGATCAACACCTGTTTCTTGTTGCAGTAATTGGCGTGGAGAGAGTATAAAACGCCAGGAGAAACGGGAGCAGTTGAGAGAGAGACAGACTGCTGACGTGACCTGAGAACCGGAAGAAGTAACTTGGAAGTGCTATGCGTTAGAGTATATTGTTGTCAAAGTAGAAAAAGTAGTAAAAGTCACCATTGGTGTTTGCAAAGAATATTTATTTTTAAATCATAATAAACTCGTCAGCAGTCCAGCCAACCCTTGTCCTCTTCCTTTTCTAACACGAACTCACTACAGTGGTGTAGTGGCATTGCTTATTTCATGCAAGTCCCAGAAGAATGAAAAATGATAGCATGTGAGGGTTTTCTGGTTAGTGGAGGTCACGGAAGGTTGCTGCAAATCTAAACGAATGCTGGCAAGGTCAAAACATTGAGCAAATGGCAGACAATTACACACTGATACTCCACAGAGGCCCATTGGCTTTTGGCTGCTAAGCAACTACATAACAAGGACACTTACAAAGTGGCTACAGACAAATTGTCGGCAGTGTGTGTATGTGTGTGTGTGTGTAAATGAGAGTGATAAAGGCCTTTACAGACTAGAGTAAATGAACCATTAATCAGCATGTCTTTGACATAACACTAGGAGGATACACTCCTTGAGTTAAAGGAATAGAGTAGTGCATATGAGTCAAGATTCCATATTCCATGTGTTCTGAAGACATACAATAGGCTTGTGTGATGAATATACTGAAATTTACTAATCATTTTAAATCATATATATATAGCCATTTTAATTGAATTAGCTACACCCCACAAGACGTTGCAATGGAATTTAAATTGGAATGACAGGAAGACTGAATTGCAACTCAACATTTTTTTTTTCAAAAAACATTTGGTCTCCCCATCTAACCCCTATTGTTATTCATTATACAGTGTCTCAAATGTTTCCCCTCTTACTCTTCTTCCTTTTTTACCTTGCCATTTGAACTAGAACTTTCCCATCTTATTTACAAATCAAATTCTTCCACGTTTACCTGATCCCATTCATTCTCTTTCTCCTCTTATAACCCATATTATTCACACCTCCCTTAGCTCCAGCATTGTTCCATCACCTTTTAAAGTAGCTGCTATAACCCCAATTCTTAAGAAACCTGGTGCAGACCCTAACAATCTAAATAACTTCTGTCCCATTTCAAATCTTCCCTTTTATTTCCAAAATTCTCAAAAATAGTTGCACCATAGGTCCATGCTCACCTTAGAAATAATTATTTATATGAGTGTTTTCAGTCAGGATTTCGATCTAAGCATGGCACGGAAACCACCCATGTGAGGGTAACTAATGATCTGTTAATGGCTGCTGATGGTGGGTCCTTTTCTATTCCTGTTCTGCTTGATTTGAGTCCAGCTTTTGATACCATCTCACACAATATTTTGTTGTGAACTGTTTATCCGCTATTGGTATCTGTGGTATTCCTCTCGCCTGTTACACTTCATATTTTTACAAATACACACAGCTTGTACAACTAAAAACTTTTCAATCCCAACATTTTTATGTTAGCTGTGGTGTCCCCCAAGGTTCTGTCCTTGGTCCTCTATTGTTCCTAATTTATCTTTTCCCACTAGGTACTAGCTTTTCTAAATTTGGTATTAAATTCCACTGTTATGCTGATGATGCACAACTTTATGTATCTATAAAGCCTGACTCAATTCTTCCACCTGTCAGTCTTACTGTCTTTATGAAATAAAAGTCTCTGCCAATTTTCTTCAAATTAATTGCAGTAAGATTAAAGTACTCGTTATAGGCACTAACTCTATTCTTTATTGAACTTTCAGCTTTTTATTATCCATTGACGGTTCCCTTCATTTTTCTTTCCCGCCAGGTTAGGAACTTGGGGGTCATCTTAGACAGAACTCTTTCATTTGAAGTCTACATCAATAGTGGTCTTGCTACTTTCATCTTCGTAATATTGCTTGCCTGTTTACCAAACAAGCTTCTCCATAAACTCTAGGTGATTGAGAATTCAGCTGCTCATATCATAACCTGGAGTCCAGCTATACAACACATTACCCCATCTCTTCAACAACTTCACTGGCTTCCCATCAAATTCTGTACTGAATTTAAAATTCTTCTCCTTGTTTATAAAACTCTTCATAACTTTGCACCTTATCTTTCAGATCTCATACAGCCTCACACCCCTTCTCAAACTCTCTGGTCCTCTTTATTGGGTCTCCTTCTTACACCACCGGCTCGTTTAAACATCATGTCATAGAGCCTTTAGCCGTGCTGCCCCTCGCCTTTTGGAATTTTCTCCCAGCTAACATCTGTAATTCAGACTCATCATCTCAATTAAAAAATTAAACTCAAAATTCACTTAATCAGAATAGCTTATTCAACATGATTACTAACTGTTCTCAGATCTAGCATTTTTTTATTTAATTTTAATTTTATTGTCAGGTTTGTAACTGCTGCTTCTCTTTTTCATGGTCCATTGACATTTTTATTTACTGTTATTTATTGTCATTTTTATTCATTTCTCCTGATATATGATAACCTTAAGTAATCTGAAAGGCACCTTAAACAAAAAAAGAAAATGGAGTGTAGCAATAGATCTGGAAGATCACGTTAGTCAAGCTCGCATCAGCTGACACTCATACACTGATTACACTCTGTATTTCTGTATTTGTATTTGTGGTAAATACTCTCTCTCTCTGGGTATGGAGGGCAGACTCCTTCACTGGAACACTTCTCCCATTCACAATTAACCAGGTCCTCCATCTCAGCAGCCTTTGACTCTCCACAGAAGTATGTGGGAGGGGGATAGAATGTTATAAAGTGAAGAGGAGGGGGAGGAAGGGCGGGTCTGAGACCAGACAATGTGCTAATTACATGTCACCAGTCCTGAAATCAGCCCTTATTCACACCCGAGCTGCAGCAAGTGCTTGCCTTTGCGTTTTTCTCTTCTTCCCACCGATGACCTCATTAAACAGAATGGCTACAGAGGGGCTGAGGATGCTGACCGAGGCCAGACCCTTTTTTGCATTAAGAACTAAATGAAATAAAAAATGACCTACTGTTAATAAATGTCCCTGATCTTGCATTAAAATTATCAAATGTGACAGTAAAGACATTTACAGCAATACAAAATATTTCTGTTTACTAAATGCAGTTCTTTTAAACATTCTAAGAATCTTGAGAATAAATGTATAAAGTATTTTCCACATAAAAATATTAAGCAGCACAACCATTTTCAACACTGATAATAATAATGAATGTTTCTTGAGCAGTAAATCAGCATATTAGAATGATTTCTGAAGGATCATGTGACACAGAAGACTTGAGTAATGATGCTGAAAATTCAGTTTTGATCACAGGAATAAATTACATTTTAAAATATACTCAAACTGAAAACAGTTGTTTTAAACTCTAATTATATTTTACAATATTGCTGATTTTACTGTATTTTTGATTAAATAAATGCAGCCTTGGTAAGCAGAAAAGAGTTCTTTATAAAACATCTTATGGACCATAAACTATATATAATATTTCATTTTAAATTTCAAACCAATGCTATATAATATCTTATTTAAAAAAAACAGGTAACAATTTATTTTACAGTGTCCTTGTATGTTACATGTACTAACTATAGAAATAAATTCTGTAATAATTACATGCAACTAACTAAACAAACCATCATCCTAACCCTAAAAATATAAGTGCATGCAATGAATTAACATTACTCCGTACTTAAATGTATAATAACACTATAAGTCAAGTCGTCACCTTTATTTATATAGCGCTTTAAACAAAACGATTGCCTCAAAGCAACTGAACAACATTCAGTAGGAAAACAGTGTGTCAATAATGCAAAATGATAGTTAAAGGCAGTTCATCATTGAATTCAGTGATGTCATCTCTGTTCAGTTAAATAGTGTCTGTGCATTTATTTGCAATCAAGTCAATGATATCGCTGTAGATGAAGTGACCCCAACTAAGCAAGCCAGAGGCGACAGCGGCAAGGAAGCGAAACTCCATCGGTGACAAGGAAGAAACAAATATAATAAGTAATAATAAGTAAACTATAAAATAAAGTATATCAAAGCACTAATACCCTTAAAGAGTTAAACTGGGTAATAATGTTAAAGTGTTAAACTGTTTGGTAAAGTCATCATCTCTTTCTTTTGTTTACGTTTGGTTCTGAAAAGCCTGAAGGTGTTTTAAAGAGATGAAGTAAATTAGATTCATGCTATTTGACCCAGAAAGCTCATGTTTGTGGAGGGATCTTTTCTTCATCAATACAAAAACATTCCTGGGGCTTTTTTGTGGAGGTATCCCTGTTGGTTTTGTGGTTTTAGTCCTGTTGGATAAGGGATTAAACATAATCTTTGATCTCAGCTGAAGGAGGGACAAAAAAGTCCATGACAAAAATATATGCTGTTTAAAGGAATGTTTGGGAAGCTTAAAGGAAGAGCCACGCTCAGGCTAAATGCTACTGTGGGTGGATTTGAAAGCACACTGTTTATGATAATGAGATTTATAGAGATCTGTTCGGGCTAAATTAGGCTAAAGCACAGAAAGTTGCCTTCTTAATAGACATTGTATCAAGTGTGTATGTGTGTGTGTGTGTGTGTGTGTGTGCGAACACTACAGTACTCAAGACATAAGGAATAAAAACGCAGACACATTAGAATGAAATGGGTGTTTTAGTTTGAGTTTTCTGCTGAAGAGGAAATGAGGTGTGAATTTTAATTTCTGTCTGCAAATATACAAGTCCTTTAGATAAAGAGCATAATTAAAAAAAAATGTTGCTTTTGGGAAAGACATGTTTGTGTTGCTATGGGAATGAGAGCCATTTGTCTCAGTATATGTCAGGCAACTTCCAGTGAGTTTGTAACACACACATTACATGGAAAGATGTGTGCATTTTAAACGCAAACTTTTTTTATTACTGGTGTTTCCTAAGGCAGGCACAAAATCCAGAATTCTTAATACTTCCTCCTGCACTGTTTGGTGCTATGTACATGAATGATATTTGTGCAGCTTGTTGAAAAGAAAGATGTGTTATTATTTTTCTAAGTGAATATACTTACAAATTTCACCCGGTGAAAGGTAATGAAAAAAAAAGAGATTAAAAAAGTCCTTAGACTTGCATTGAAGGAGGATAGAGAATAGAGCACCGGAGTGATGACTTATTTTTGTAGGCCAACCCGTAAGTTTGCATTACCCCGACTCCTTTGACAAAAAGCCAAATGGATTTTTCCACTGGCTTTTGGATTACTGCAGAAGAAAAGCTCTGTGACCACCACAAGTTTATGATTCTCATGATTTATTCATCATGGTAATTTTCACAAATGAACTCAACCTTTATGAATTTTAAAGACTAGATACAATTGCAAGAAGTAAAAACCTAAGAGTATGCTATAAATGAATTTACACAACTTCAACATCATCACTAAAGTTTAGACAACTCTTTAGTCTTTATTTATAATCTGAAACTTGGAAAGTTTGAGTTAGAATAGCAATTATAAACATAATGAGGCAGTGAAAGTGGACTAGTGAGTAGATAAGTTTATCTGTTTGGTGTGATGAATCTCTATAGGTCAACCAATAAACAATAATTCACCAATAAACGTATTTGCTTTGGGACACTGTAAGGCAGAAGTGCAAAGAACTCAATTGTTTCAGAGTTTTATGACTGCAGTGCCACATTTCAAAGACTTCCAAGTGGGCTCATTTGAATACAACCGGCAAGTAAAAGAAACCAGCAACTATCTAGTGCCCTGGTAACAATCCAGAACACCATAGTAATCTCAGAGATAAAATACAGACCAAAAGTTTGGACACACCTTCTCATTCAAAGAGTTTTCTTTATTTTCATAACTATGAAAATTGTAGATTCACACTGAAGGCATCAAAACTATGAATTAACACATGTGGAATTATATATGGAATTATATACATAGCAAAAAATAATGAAACAACTGAAAATATGTCATATTCTAGGTTCTTCAAAGTAGCCACCTTTAGCTTTGATTACTGCTTTGCACACTCTTGGCATTCTCTTGATGAGCTTCAAGAGGTAGTCACCTGAAATGGTCTTCCAACAGTCTTGAAGGAGTTCCCCGAGAGATGCTTAGCACTTGTTGGCCCTTTTGCCTTCTGTCTGCGGTCCAGCTCACCCCTAAACCATCTCGATTGGGTTCAGGTCCGGTGACTGTGGAGGCCAGGTCATCTGGCGCAGCACCCCATCACTCTCCTTCTTGCTCAAATAGCCCTTGATGCCTTCAGTGTGACTCTACAATTTTCATAGTCATGAAAATAAAGAAAACTCTTTGAATGAGAAGGTGTGTCCAAACTTTTGGTCTGTACTGTACTGTATACACAGATTTTAAATTTGACTGCTCCAGACACATCTTGGAATGGTCAATGCGTCGTCACTCACAGCAAAAAGCAATGAGTTTTCCAAGATGCCACACCATTGCGCAACCTCTGGTTGGAAAGATTTATTTCCTGAAGAAATGGGATAAAACAAAAAAACAACCCCCATCCCCACATTTCATCGTCAATTGCGATGTTTCACTTTAGCCATGGCAATTTGGTAGACATCGCACAACCCCAGCGGAGGGCTGTCCATGAGGGACAAACTCCTTTGAACTTCATCCAACACAGAAATGGCCTCATATGAAGCTGCCACAAGGGCAGCACAGAAAGCCTGAGGCCAATCGTTCAACCTGGGCCCAAGAGATCAAAGGTGGTCTCTTTAACGACTCACCAACTCCCTGGAATGATAGTTATTCTGAATGGATCCATGTACTGTAGTAGATACGTAGTAAATATAGTTAAAGGTTTTTTTGGCATCACCATGTGGTCCTGTTCGGTATCTTAACTTGACTTCTCTAAAATGTAAAAAAGCTATTTGTTTTTGCACTGTACACATACTATACAATTCAGATATAAATATATTTTCTGATTTTTTTCTTTCTTTCATATGTGCTTATATGGGCTTCTTTTATCATTTTGTGCTTTGGTGTCCTTTTGGAGTCCTTTTTTGGAAATATATCTACATTTATCTTGAAAAAAAGCTTGCAGAAAATACAGATTTTTGAGAATAACCCTTCAATCTTTTGGTTTACTTTGCTGAATATAGCAAATGATGACAAAAAAAAAACATTTGAAAAAAGATAAATGGTCTATGCTTAATTTTATGAAGTGTGCGAGTAATCGCGAATAATCACAGAAAAAGGGTGTAATCGGATAAAACTAGGGATGGGCGTTTTCCACAAATATCACATTCGAATATTTGAGCTCACAAAAAACGAACATTCGAATATTCGTTTATTTAAATTAAGTTTAATGAGTCAGACGTTATTTTTCATCAACATTTGTTTTCGTCATTTTGAACAAGCTTACAATAAGCTTGAACATTACACATCGTGTTTTGTAGCTGAAACCCTTTAACAATGCGTGCAAACAAACAAAAGTACAGATTAAAAGCAAAAAAAAAAAAAAAGTGAACAAAGAAAAAACATAAAGCAGCCTGCAGCAATTAGGCTATTGTACAGAATGTAGCTTACACTTAACTTTTAAACTGTCAGCAAATCTTTTTTGCTTTTTTTCTATTGTTTCAAATGTTCTTGTTAAGAAATACGGGCATGTAAACATGATTGGGGGAAAGTCGGCTCCTTAGTCTGTTGACGATAAGGCCGGCCTTGGAGAAAACGCGTTCTGACGGCACAGACGTTGGCGGGACTCACAAATAACGGTGTGCTAAGTGAATACGTTTTGTGAAGCGCTTCGTGTTTTCGTTTCACCACTGAATGGGATCCTCATCTGGTGGAATACATGGCTCCAGCAAGAACTGTTCCCACTCGTCTCGGCTGGACTCTCTGTAATCATGGCTGGAGAACTGGCTCAGCCTTTTCCGACGAGTGGGCATTGCATCTTCTTCATCGTGGCGGCTGCATCCACACCACTCGCATCAAGGAAAATGTTCTGATAATGTTCAAAAAAAGTGTTTTTTTCTTACTTCTCTCATGTTTTCATCGAGAAACCTGAGATGTTTGTGCCGAGGGTCTAGGGCAGACGCGAGAAGAGGAGTTTTCACTGCATTCTCCAAGTTAGCGGTGTTTATTCGTTGCTTGAGAGATGCTGCAACAATGTTCTTGGATCACTTTCTGTGATTCTCCACGGCATATTTGAAGTACTGTAGAAGACCGCAGTTCTTTTAGGGGGCGTTCACATATCGCGTCTTTTGCATGCTCAAGTTCGTTATTTCCAATGTAGGCGCGCGGTATGCGCGCTCATAATGGAAGCGACGCGGTCGCGATGCGCACGCGGTGCGACGCGGTCCCGTTTTTTTCCAGGCGCTTCCTCACAGCATCGAGTTAAAAACATCTCAACTTTCAGAATGCTACCAGCGCACCGCAGGTCATGTGACAAGAACTAAACATTCAGCTTCATCCTTTCCTGTTACAACGTTGAAAGCTCAGCCAAGATGAAGGACCAGCTGATCATAGCTGTATATGGATTGCCATTTTGAAATAAATTTAGTAGCAGAGCTACTGAAAGCGATTTTTTTTGTGCTGCAAATCCATTTATCCTTTGCTGAAATTTCCGTCTTCATGGAGAGAACGCGTCGCCTCAGGAGCGATTCTGCCCGAGCGCTTTGGAAAGAAGGAGAAAGCGGCGCGCATAGCCTTTTCCACGCCTTATTAGGCGCGATATGTGAATGGCCCCTTAATCATTCATTAATTATTTTTTGCTTGCATACACCTTCAAATATGCCGTGGAGAATCACAGAAAGTGACCAAATCAGGTTTTATTGTGAACTTTATTTTTTTTTTTTTGCGAAATTCGAATATCATTTTTATTTATCGAATAATTAGAGCAGAACGAATATTCGAATGTTCGAATATCCGTGCACATCCCTAGATAAAACATTTTAATCTATTGACAGCCCTAATTTTTATATATATGCAGTTATATATCCCCAAAATTTAAGATGTTGGGGCAAAAAAAAAATCCCCCTCTACAAGTTTTTTCTAATAATGTCATAAGATAGGCAATATCACATGAGCAGTGAGAGCAATATCAGACGAGTGTTGTTTTAGTCCTGAAAATGTGATTTTATATAAAAGTTCAGTTTTTTTTTTGTGGAACATAAAAGAAGGTATTTTGAAGATTTTGGTTAACAGTGACTTTCACTGTATGAACAAAAATACTGACACATTTCTCTAATTATCATCTTTATCTTCCATAATTTATGTTAGGCTATTTTAGTCTAAACTATTAGGTGTAATACATTTTATGTTGAATCAAATAAAATATTTCTTTCAAAAGCTACTTTTGGGGGGTGTTTAATTCATTAGAGTAATTAATCGCCACATCATGTAATTAATACGATTAAAATTTTTATCTGCTGACAGCCCTAACATATATAGATACATGTTAAAAAAGATAAATAACAATCACCCAGAACACCCTACTTACTACACAGCAAATGTGTAAAGACAACCCACAACACCCTGGCATCTTGTCCAATTATTAATAATTGTTCCAAATCACTTTCAGAGTGTTTTTTTCCCCAGCTAATGAACGATAAAAACATTTACAGCCAATGAGAATCTACCGACTTTAAAGAGCTCAAGTATTTAAAGGGACAGGCGACAAAACTGCAGCGCATGCTTATTACAAACAGAACATAATTGTTTTGCTCAAATAAACCACTCTATGTTCTCCAAACACCCGCTTAAAAAAGCCTAACAAAAGGTGTGTGTGACACACACATTCCCCAAGATACAAGAACAACTATTGCGGAAAGACATCGTACATAATTATAAAATGGTAAAATCTGCTCATGACCGCACACACCACACACACAAATGGGTATGCTGTAATTTTTGAGAGAGTGAGATCCTCCAAGCTGTCTTTGGCTGCAGCTGCACGCTGCTTGATTTCATCCTCACTGGAGCAGGAGAGAGAGAGAGAAGAGAAACAGAGAGAGAGAGAGAGAGAGAGAGAGGGAGGCAGAGTAGTAGAGTCAGAACGGAATGCTGCCAACTGCATAATGATCTCAAATAACCTGGCCACTCTTCTCTTTGCTTTGCCTACAACTACTTCCTCACACACACACGCACACACACACGCACGCGCGCACACACACACACACACATACATTATTAGGGCTCCTTTCACGGGTCTTTGTGTACAATAATTAATCGGTATATAAAAAGAATCAATAATTACAAATCAAAGCCATATCTGGAGCTAGTTACCGTTATCTTGTATTAAACACATAAGTGATATGATCACAGTGAATGCTGTAAAAGTCTAGATTTCTGCAGCTGTATTTAGTTCAAACACTGTTCTTTGAACACTCTAAACACACTTTCTGCACTTCATTGATTGTTCATTTGGATTTATCAAATGAAATTTTGGTATTGTGACAACTGTGTTATGTATATAAATACTTTTACATTTACTTTGTAAAAAAGAGCTAATGCAATGCAATCCTTTTCTGTCACAAATTAATTCCATTATGTTCAATCTACTTGAATATGTAAAAGTATGTTACCTTAATTATTTAAATTGACCTCATTAACTGGGCAGTGGATCTGAAGTTAATAGCATGCATTATGAGAGTAAATACTACAGTTCATTCTAATTGAGTTTTTACACGTTTTGATAAAAACTAGTATTATAAAACTATAAACCTTCACATTTCATTTTTTAAAAAAAGTGATGAGTCAAAATTATAAATGATGATAAAACACTTATTTTACTCTTGTTGCACCGACCTAGCCTTTACAAACGCATGAGAAAGTTTTCCTTAATTTAATTAAGTTCATTGAACAAACAATTTGAGTTTAGAAACATCATATACTTCAGAATTGTGTTACTTTTTGTGTTCAGTATGGCATGTGGCTCCAAATTAGCAATTAACAATTAGCTTAAAGCCGTCCTGACACCTTTGTTCAGACTGTGGCTTGGCAGTAACACTGCAAAACTGTGTTTCATCTAGAAGATGGAGGAAAATCAATTCCCCTGAAGAACTGAAGACAACACCCTTCTATGTGCATGTTTCTCTGACAGCTACTCAGCCAAGACATCATATTTCCACTCCAGAATCAACACTTAAAACCCACAGGAACTGCTCTCCAACGTCTCGTCAGTTCTCCATCTTTATTCTCCACTTTGTTCTCCACCTCCTTCACCATCCACATTCAACACACAACTCCTCAAGAGATCTCCTCTGTTCTCCTGGCCCATTTTCTGCCACCTTTTCGAGTGGTTTTGTTCCATCAGAATCCATCAGCAATTTTTTTGGCCAAAATATTAAGTATTTTCTAAACATATTTTGTATACAGCGAAGCTCAAAGATATATATATCAGATATCAGCTTATTAGACATCATATATTTATAAATTAATAATACTGTATTTAATGTATAATGTAATAATATATGTCATTATGTAATTCAGAAGTGTTATCCAGCCTTCTCTTGCCACTCATTTGGTGATGCCACAATATATCACATCTAATACATTTCAGAAATTATTTCTTCATGCACTTTCTCATGCCTCTTTGTTAAAATGTAAAACTTACATTTTATTAATCAAATTTAATGACATAAAGTTAAAATGGTGTTAATAATAAGATATTTAAAAATACTCCTTAAAATTGCTGTAAAGCACACCGTGAATAAATTATGACAAAGAATTGCCACAAAATGCACTTACACTACCATTCCAAAAACTTGGGTCATAAATTTTTTTTTAAAGAAACAAATGTTTATGTTCAGCAAAGGACACATTTAAATGATCAAAAAAGAAGGAAAGGATATTTATAATAAAACAAAAGATTTCTATTTCAAATACATGCTGTTCTTCTGAATTTCACTTTCATCAGAGAATCCTGGGTAACACTTCAGATTAGGTAACATTAGTGGTCGACGATATTGGTTTTTTGACAGCCAATACCGATATCTTAGGGAGCAGAGTGGCTGATGACCGAAATATATATACAGTACCATGGTCTGTCAGGTATGTATTAAAATCGCTTAATGCACAGGTAGATCCAAGTCAGTCTAATCACCGTTCCATATTAATGAACTGCCTTAATTGATTCACATTAGTGTTGTCAAAAATATCAATATTTCAATAGATATCGATACTAAAATATCTAAACGGTACCAATACTCATTTCTCTAAGTATCGATACACCGTTGACAAACACCACACGTGACCGCAGTGCCTGTCTCGTCTCATTCGGTCTGGTTAAACAGCTAAAGTGAATAGAACTGCGGCACCCCAGCGACCAGTTTTGGTTGATAAAGAACAAAGCAGTTCTCAATGAACGCGCAGTGCACCTGTGTTTGACGTAACGTGAGCTCTGGTGTGAAGGCGCACGACCCACCGTCGCTTTCTCTCACACGCGCAAAGTGTGTGAGAGAGAGAGAGCGAGCGAGTCTTACATACATGCAGAATTCATGCGCTACATGTACGTGCTAAACAATATTCTTTGTTGTATTTTCCTGTTTGTTGTATTTTCCTTGTTTTCCTGAAAAAATAATGGAGTTCCTTAGTAGTGGGCAGAACTAATGCGCAAACGGCAATCTCATTGGCTGGTGCTCACCTACTGAGCAAATCAGTTTGACCAAACGCAGACAAACCTGATTAATATTCATGAATCCATTACTGTTCTTATTAATAGATTTCTTCTTCTTCTTCTTCTTCTTCTTCTTCTTCTTCTTCTTCTTCTTCTTATTATTATTATTATTATTATCATCATCTTATCAGTATTATTGTTAGTTTTTCCTTTTTTTACAGAAACACTGAATGATCAACAAATAATCACCATCAGTCTTAAATTCAGTTAAAATGTCTATGCATTCATACATGGTTACCAAGTTTTAATTATAATTACTAAAGTTCTATCCTTAATACTTGATTATCCAGATATCATATTATAATGCTTGACTGACTGATGTTAACAATATACTAATATACAATATACTATATCTATCTATCTATCTATCTATCTATCTATCTATATATATATATATATATATATATATATATATATATATATATATATATATATATATATATATATATATATATATATATATATATAGACTTGCTATATTTATAAATGAAAAAAAAACGTAATATTGTGGCAATGTTTTTCTCTGTGGTATCGAAAATGATATAGAATATCGATATTTTTCAATCGTGTCGAAGTTTGAAATTCCAGTATCGTGACAACACTAATGCACACACACACACACACACACACACACACACACACACAAAGCGAGAGAGAGAGAGGACATTGCAAAAACACACAGAAATATAGGATTATAAGGAAAATTGTTGTCAACGCAGCCCCGTGACATTTATTAATAGAAATATGTATTTGCTTAATGCTGACAGTAAACGAGAAAGTATTATAATGTTTGCCTTTCTATTACTAATAACATAAAAGCAATCGTTATAATACCTCCTTTGTTTGACAGTTTTATCTGATTATTACACAGACTTTTATCCGTATCAGACAGAACTGTTGAATGGCGACAGCAAACAATAAAGATGGAGAATGTGAGCGCTGCTTGGTCAGGTGCTGCCATTCTCCGTGCCATCAAAATAAAAGCATGGCACGCTTTCGAAATAAAAAAGTCCCACCTCGAAGACATCAGCCAAATAAAATAACTTATTAGCCGACCACTTTAGAAATATATTCACTATTAAATGTGAGATTTTCCTCAATTAACTCCTAATTTGCTGCTTATTAGTCAGTGTGACGAGTGGGGCGGGGCCGAGGGACGTGGGAGCGAGGCCGGTGGAGTGATTGGAGATGAACTACACCTGTTCGACCCGCCGGTCTCGAGGCCCACGGAGGAGATGGAAGGATATAAAACTGGGGCGACGACAGTGAAGGACGAGAGAGGACAAGGCCTGGGCTTTTAGTTGTGTTTTGGTTTTTATTTGAGTGCACCAGTCGTCCGTGAGGGGCTGGTGCGCTGTTTTGTGTTTATTTTGTATTATTAAAATGTTATTTGATTGTCCGCCGGTTCCCGCCTCCTTCTTCCCGACAATTACAAAGGTTTTATCATTACAGTGGTGCCGAAGCCTGGGAGAAGGAGGGACGTGCTGCTGAAGATCCCTCACCGCTGTGGTGAATCCGCGGTGCCATCGAGCAGGCGAGGAGTGTGCCGCCATGGATGCTCGAGGCGGTGGACTGGAGTGAGTTGCCGGGGACGGGCGAGCTCGCTGCCGGCCGCCCGTGATGTGGAGGGACGGCTGCCGTCCGTGAGGGAGCGGAGGAGTCGGCACCGTTCGCCAGGGGGCCGGAGCCTGCTGCCTCCGTGAAGGAATCCGGAGGAGCAGGGAACGGGGGACTCCTGCCGGCTGCCCAAAACCGGAGGAGCCGTCGCCGTCCACCGGGCGGTGGAGGAGTGTCGTGCCGTCCGCCGAGGGCCGTCCAGTGCCACCGCCAGGCACCGCGGAGGAGATCACCCAGCTGGTGGAGGGCCAAGCAGCAGTGCGTCTGGGAACCGGAATTTTATTTATTTATTTTTTCCTCTGTCCCCTCTCTCGTCTCTGTCGCTCCTCCTTCCATCTCCTTTTCTCTCGCCTCGTCTGTCCTACCCCCAGGTTCCCGCAGGTCCCCGTGAGCGGTCCCCCCCAGAGGGAGGGGGGGGGAGTAGAGCGCAGTCTCAGGAGTACCCCCGGCCTGCGAGGGGCGATGGGGGTATGTGACAAGTGGGGCGGGGCCGAGGGACGTGGGAGCGAGGCCTGTAGAGTGATTGGAGATGAACTACACCTGTTCGACCCGCCGTCTCGAGGCCCATGGAGGAGATGGAAGGATATAAAACTGGGGCGACGACAGTGAAGGACGAGAGAGGACCAGGCCTGGGCTTTTAGTTGTGTTTTGGTTTTTATTTGAGCGCACCAGTCGTCCGTGAGGGGCTGGTGCGCTGTTTTGTGTTTATTTTGTATTATTAAAATGTTATTTGATTGTCCGCCGGTTCCCGCCTCCTTCTTCCCGACGATTACAAAGGTTTTATAATTACAGTCAGTAAGTTAGTTAAGTTTATGTATTGGATCGGGTTAAGGGATCTAAAATATGGTCATGCAGAATAACACATTAATATGTACATGATAAGTACTTAAAAACAGACAATACGTTAGCGATAGGCATGCTAATAAGCAACTAGTTAATAATGAGAAATGTTAAAATAAAACTTTTACATGTATCATGATTTCAACTAAATTATTAATTGATATTAAGAAATGATTTTGAGCAGCAATCGGCAAATTAGAATGATTAAAGAAAATAAAAAACAGTTATTATAAACTGTAATATTTCACAATATTACAGATTTACTGTATTTTGATTAAAAATAAATCAATCCTGCTCCTGAAGGGCCTCTGTCCTGACCACTTTAGTCCATTTTTTGTGCATATCTGATTGGAATCTGATCATATTTAGCATGCCTGAAGAGAAAAAAATCTATATAATAAAATATGATTTTTACAAATCCATTTTAAGATGCAATCAAATTGCATTTCTTGAAATGTGTCTCAGTTTGACCTCTCAGATCGGATTTTGCATAGCTTTTTTGTCTATGTCCCTTTCTTATGTCACGTAAAACATAAACACGTCAGATATTGATTGTAGAAGGCATGTTGCATGTCTTTGCAGAAACAAGCTTGTGTTGTTTCGAAGTTCTTTGAAGTTGTTCAGTCACAGCAACAATCTGAAGTGTGTGATGGACCAAATTCATGTGACTGAGAACCCCGTTCCAGAGAGCAGCGCTGTGGCACAGAAAATCACTGAGGACACCAAGTCCTTTGTTTTAATCCAAAACGAGAAGTTAGACTCAAAAACAAAAAACACACACTAATACAGTACAGTGTTTGAGCACATGTGTGTTGGTGCACACAGAAATCAGAAGCTATAGAAGGTCTGCTAAAGCCATTAAGTCTGTGCAGTATTATAACCAACAGCTGAACTCACTGACCCCCCTCTCCATTTCCCACTTTCTCTCATTGTTCAACACTCATTGTTCATTTCCTCATGCTTTTTCCAGATGAGAGCATGGGTCAGAGCAGCATAAAAACATAACCCCCTTTTACTCTCAGAGAAATACATTTCACATTTCTCAGAATTTGTTTTCCATCGAGAGCTGGGTAAATGTAATAATTACTCTCTGAATCATTTAGTAATTTCTCCACACATATACAGTACATATATACGGTCATGTGGTGGAAACGGTTACAGTGTCTTATTACATATAATAAATAATGTGGAAACACAGGAAAAAGCAATGCTGTATGAATTGACATGATTGTAGAAAGCCAGTAAATCTACTGTTTATAGCTCATGTCTAAATGTCTAAAGTGGATGTAAACTAATGGGAGGACAGCAGAAAACTTCTCAGAGGGACATTGTTTACAGTTACGTAATGGTTTATGAACTTCTAAGCATATTTGTTTCAAGCATGCTGTTTCAGAGTAGATAGATGTTACAACCCATTAACATAATATACATAAACCTGATCATACATTTTAGGAGTTACCAATGATAGATTTCACATGAAAATGATTTTGTATTGCTCTTTTATGCATTACAATTCTTATAATTAAATTAGTGAATTTGGTGAATTTATGTGGTGGGAAAAGACAAAGTACTAAAGCACATAATTTAGGGATTAGGAAATTGAGAAAAGTTTTACTAATAAAGTATCAAAACATGATCATCGCTCACCTTTAATGTGGAATGCAGCTCATTTGTGTCAACAGGACTACAGATTTTTGCCCATAAATATAAACACATTTTCTACAAATAATGCCACATATATGCTTAAAGGGGACATCGGACGCCCATTTTCCACAAGTTGGTATGACTCTTTAGGGTCTTCGTGAAATGTCTGTAACACACTCTGAAAAAAATATTAAATTGCGGGTGATATTTTTGCTGAGATTACCACTGGAGACTATAAATGTACATTACGACATAAAAATTGCATGCAATGCCTTTTTCCTGCTTGTTTTGCGATCACAACTTTTGTTATGCTGACATAATAAACAGAGACAATAAACAGCATCAATGTTTTAGTTGAAAAATATGTTCAAACAGTCCTCTCTGTTTGTGCTGACCAGGAACGTTTATATTTTAGTTAATAATTTTTACTAATATTTAGGGCTGTAGCTATCGAATATTTTAGTAATCGAGTATTCTACCAAAAATTCCATCGATTAATCGAGTAATCGGCTAAAATGTGTTTTTGCTTAATTAAAGTGCAATATTAATTATGCAAGAGAAAATAAGACTCCTGGCTCTCTTAAAATGAACAACTAAATTTCCTTTTTTAGAATTTGTATTTTTAAATGCATAGAATGCAATGCATACATCAAAGGTAAACATTTAATTATTACCCATTGTTTCTCTGTCTGTACTTGTACTGTGAACAATGACAATAAAGTTGACAGATGAATTAAGTGCATTTAAGTGCCATTCAGTTGGGGTTTTAAATAAAGTATTTTCTGAGATGCACATTAAACATTAAACACCTAAAACTTTAATTTAATTTATCTTTTAATTATTGAAAATTAAGCAAACTTAACTTTTTGGTACTAAACCGCAATAACTAAACTAAACAGGACTTTTGGGTTGACGTACCTTTACATCTCTGTGTATGTGATGTGACGCTAGTTTTACTCATTCAAACGGTCAAATGCTCATGAAGTGAGTGTCAGAGCAGTTCTGGAGATGTTGTTCGTGTGTTCACGTGCTTATTAAGTGAGACAGCAGACGCTGAAATCACCGGAGCGTCACGCACTCTTCAGTGTGTGTAAAATAGACGAAGACGCGCTTCTGCTCCATTCATTAACAGAGATACGCAGAACATACATGATTCATGTTTAAATAGACTGTTCCGGCTTAATATTTACAGATATTAGTGATGATTTGATGTAAGTGCAATGACCTATTTTTGATTAATTCATTCAAAATTTGGCAAATTCCGTGCCATTCCACGTTAAACTGTAAAATCCGTTTTTATGACTGGCTCTATCTTGCAATGGACACACGCCACGACGTTCTCTTTACGTTTGCCCGTGCCCTCAAATCAAAACACTGCTGACTCCTTGTGTCTCCTTCCGCTTTGTGGGTGACGTAAACGCGTTGTGTCACATTAAAAAAATCATTGCGAAAGAACCTGACGTGAGATTTAAAATAAATTAAAAGAGGCTTCGAGGCAGAGGAATTTGCCTCGATCATTTTTTGTAATCGAGTTACTCGAGCAATCGTTTCAGCCCTACTAATATTGCTACTCGTTATCAAGATCTTTAGTCTATTATGCTGTGTTTGGTGTGAACTTCATAGTATTTGTAGTGCACTTGCTGTCTGATAATCGTAATAATCTTTGTGCTCCATTACCTTTTTAAAAAGAAACTATCAGCTTTAAATATCTGGCAAATTCCTAATGAAATTCAAACAATAAATACAGTTTTAGCACCTCAGTTCAAGCAGCATGTGAACCCATCTTATCTTTCTCTTTACTGTAGTATGAAATAAACATGAATGGACATCAGAAGGTATATTTTAAGATACAGTACAGCTTACTGAAATGTCCGATGTAATCGCTCATTGAGTGTTTGAATCTATGGAAAATGACATATGACAACATTTATAGGATGCATTGAGGAGGAGCCCAAACTACACTCAAAGTCCAAGTGATGCTTTCACAGTTAAGGTCCATGATATTGCCACAGATTCTGTGTAATAAACAATCTTTTGTGACTGTATATAGTTCTGAAGTGGTAAAAGATGTTTACTTCCCACTTTAAGTGAACCTCAGCTCCCAAGACATCTGCAAGATGGATTAAAATGTTAATGCTGTAAGAGACATAAACACATGAAAGCATGACTGAAATGTTAAAGTATATAAAATAAAAAAATAAAAACATGTTTATTATGTAGCACCTAAAAATTAATTTTTGTTTCTTATAGAATCCAATGGCCCCTTAGTTTTGTGTTTTGTTTTTTTTTGTCTAGAGCCTTTTAATAATTTCTACATGTAGAAAGGGATCACACACACTGCTATTGTCCTGTAATTTGACATTACAGACGTCTAGAGTAATAATAATTTTACTAACATGCTCTGAACATTAATCTGTCCGATCTGATCTTAAAGGAATAGTTCACCCTGAATGAGAACAGAATTTAAATTTTTTGGGTGAACTATTCTTTTAATATAACTAATTTAAACTCAGGTTTACTATTAATTCTTCTCCCGCTCTTTTGCTCCCAGATGGCATCACAGCTTACAGCTAATTTTAGTCAAATCCAAAATAGAAAAGAGCATTCATCTACAAGCCACTGTTTTCCACCTGATGAACAGATCACACAGCACAATTAAACTTGTACAATTAATCTTTATTTACAATCCTGAAGGTCAAAAATTAACCTACAACCAAAATTAACATTCACCAACTGCCCAATGCGAGTAGATATTGGCTTTAGTGAGTCCATATGATTAATAACATTGTTTGAACAATTAACTGAATTTTAACAATAGTTCAAATCTTAACCAAAAAGATCAAAAGTTTTCAAATGATTTAAATGAAATGAATGAATTACATTTTGTACATTATCATGAACTAATATGCTGTTTTGTAAAATCTGCACTACAGAAAATTATATTATTGAAGTAGAACCCTAAAGATCAAATTCATATTCTAGTTTTACTCTGATTCAGTATGTCTGCATATGATTTATGGTTTAGCCAGTCTGGTCAGAATTCTTATAAAATAGCAGGGTTACATTATTCGTGTATGTGTGTGTGTGTGTGTGTGTGTGTGTTATGTGATGTCAGTAAATATAAAGAAAAGATCTGGCTACTATACCATGTGTGACTTCTAAACAGCAACCCTTGGTAACTTCCAGGGAATCATCCATTGTCAAAACAAAGAAACCTTGAAATACAGAGAGTCAGCAATGGAAAGTGAGAGTCTTTGCCAAAACAAAATTCAAAACACGAAGGCAGATGACACTACGGAGCCCCATGCATGGCATACTGGAAAAATATATACATATCGTGGCCATGACTTATGAATTCATTCCCACTACATAAATGTATTCCCTCGTTTTAGTTAAAGGCAGGGTAGGTAATACATGTATAAACAACTTTCTTCCAAATTTGTTTAAACTTTCTATATATATCAATGCATAATTAAAATGTAAGTACTCTGATAAAAAGAGTATAAAAATCGAGTGACTCTAGACCGTTTAATCTGTATTAAACACAGCTCATTATTTCCATTTTGGGACGAAACATAGAATTGGCTTAGGCGACTGTCACTCTCTCGCAACCATGGCAACCACCCTTTTGCCACACATGACCTGCCCACTTGCGCGCGCGCGTTTGATTTGAGGAAACAGCACGTTTGATTCAACAGGCACGGATCCTAGGAATACCAAAACAATGGCAGAGAAACAGCAAGCAAAATTCACAGTACCAGCCTATGCAGTTAGTGAAGGCAAACCAGGCAAAAAAAGGAAGACAGTAACAGTACAACAAAAGGCAATGAACAAAAAGTCTTTGGATAAACAAAGAAATAAAACGCGAGTTAAAATCGGCGTGGCTTTCCAGCGATGGCGAGAACTGAGGGAACTCAAGGGGCTGAAAAGTGACTCCTTGTCACTAAATTAAGAATTTGTTCTTACTTTAGCAAATCATGGCCAAGTTGTTCTAATTCATTCACTCGTTTGTGGCCTTATTTTAAATAAAACAAAGTAACAAATTAATGCAATGTGGCTATGATTTACTAAGAAATTATTAAGTCATGGGAATGAATTCTTGACTTGTTGCTATAATTTAACTAAAATTAATTAATGAATTGATAAAATGTGGGAACATATTCTTAATTTGGGAATACAAATTCTTAATTCAGTGCCAACATAATATCATGTACAGGGCACTGTACGATACTTGCCTGCTGATTTTTTTTTTTCACTTTGTGGACTCGTATTATTATCCTGAAGAAAAACTGACATAGAGCCACTCTGCAAATAGCTTGGAATTTTAATTTCATTTTACATTTTAATTAATTTTAACTACAGATTCAGATTAAGGGGCCAGATATATATATATATATATATATATATATATATATATATATATATATATATATATATATTGCATTAAAACTGACCAAAATTAATGTATTATGGCATTATGATTGCATGTTTAGTCTTTGTTTCAGTTTCATTTCCTTTGACTTTTAATTTGTTTTCCAGTGTCTTATTTCTGTTTACTTCTTTTTTAGTTAATAGTTTATTTCCATAGTTACTCATTGGTTTACTGATTACGTTTGCCTGCCCCTTGTTTAGTTTCTCCTCCACTTGTGTGACTATATGCTCTCAGTAATACGTACATGTATCGCCGATTGTTGGTCATCTTTGTTTTTGGTTGTAAATAAAGGTATGATTGCTTCCTTGCTATCACAGATGAAATATTAACAATATCTGATAAAAATGTAACTTGAATTTTTATTGCAAGTGGTCTTTAAAGGGGATATAACACACACAGATTTGCCAATCTCATGTTAATCTTGAGTACCTATAGAGTAATACTGCATCCTTCATATCTCTGAAAAGTCTTAGTTTGATCAGATTTATAAAAGAAAGATACAGCTTTAGGATTCTCTCTGAAAACAGCAGAGCTCCTGTAGGCGTGCCGTGGGCGGAGCTAAAGAGTTGCGAGCACGTTCGTGTTGTTTTCTTTATATGTATTACCAAACAACCAACAACCAAAAATACACTTCTTTGAAAACATTCTTCTGGAGCAAGTCCTGTGCAGTGCTGCCAACGACTTCCATGACCCGAATGAAGCACGCTGATGGGCTGCTCTTTCCTTCGATCTGGTTGATATGTGCACGCTCTTCTGGGAGAAGGAATTCCACCTTTCATGATGTCATACAGCTCGAAAAAATAAACTTTCAGAAAATTATACAAGCCCTGAAGGATTGTATTTGGCGCAGAAATAATCTGTCATACATCCAAATAATTTTTTTTACAATTTTGGCCATGTTTAGCATGAGAATCCAACTCTTTAACAGTGTAATAAGTGAGAATGCATGACATAGCATTAGACCCCCCCCCCCCTTATTTCTGGGCAAACAAAATCAAAACCGATTATTTAACCACACTGACTTCCCTGTGGGACCTTTGTTTTGCTTCATAACACAACTATTTCTTTTTTTATTTATTAAAAAAATATTCATTGTGAGTAAACATCTGTTATATAATTTATTAAGTATAACATTGCTGTTAAATGAATTATAAAAGAGCCCAGCAGGTGGTACTTTACAAAGCTGCAAGCCAAACCAAAATGACTCACATCATATTGAGCCAGTGTGAAAGAGCAGAGCGAACTGAATTTCTGAATGGATTCAGATTTCTGCAGCAATAGTGAGACTGGCTGAGTGGAGATGAGTGAAGTGTGTGTGTGTGTGTGTGTGTGTGTGTGTGTGTGTGTGTGTGTGTGTGTGTGCACACTAGGGATGCACCGATCATGATTTTTCATGGCCGATACCGATTTCCGATTTTTTTTTATTTTTATTATCTTTAAGCAACAAACAAGAAAGAAGGAAAGTGTGCATAAACAAGATGTTTTTTTGGTATTTAATAGGCCAAACTGGCTTTTGGCTATTGAAAACAATAACCGTAACCATCTGAAATTAACGGCAGTGACTGCACAGTAAGTAGCCTACATTCAATACAAACATAGATGGTACAGACATCAGTATTTAGCAGAGGTGGGTAGAGTACCCAAAAACTGTACTCAAGTAAAAGTAAAAGTACTTCTAGAAATATTTACTCAAGTAAAAGTAAAAGTACTAGTCTTGAATAGTTACTTGAGTAAGAGTAAAAGAGTATCGGATAAAAAATCTACTCAAGTAGTTAGTTACTAGTTACTTTGGGTCATATATACTGAGCCTATTTTTATTTAGATATATAGATAAAATGTATGTAATGTATGTGTGCGTGTATAAATGTATATATTTCATCAGCCTTTACTCCAATTTATGTAATTTATTATAAAACCCTGTCTGTTTACTTAAGTAACAGATATAGGTGTCATGCCATAGCATATTTTTAATACGACTGACTTTATATTAAATGTGAATTTAACATTGAAAGTTAATGTGATATAAATATTGCTACTAATCTTTCATTGTTCAGAAAGAGAGCAAATAACATTTACATTATTAAAGATAATTTTCACTGACAGTCTAGATTTCAATCACTCTCAGAAACTCCCATTAAAATCACTGAAACTGTTAACACTGTGAAATCAATATCTTAATTAAAGATTCGTACACACATCTGCACTTTGTTGTTCCTGCGAGAGAATTCGCCAGAAAGAGGTATTCAGTCAGTGAGCGAGTGAAGGAAGCACCGGCATTTTAGCGATGACTCATCGGAACACCTCTGATTGGCCAATGCTTTAATAAGCTCAAAAGAATCGTGTGTGATTGGTTATAATGCACAGTGCTGTAAAAACGCGTCTGTCTCTGGCTAAGCGCCAGCAAGCAATCACAGATCTGAATTTAGCAGCTGATAATATGACTCGCTGAACGTACTTGCACCAGTGTGATTGTATTAAAATTAATAAAATCTTAATCGGCTATTTTTTGTCTTTTGGAAGCTGCATTCAACTTGACTCCCCTCTGTTATAAGCCACACACGTACAACAAACTAATGTCACAGTGGTATCGTGTACTGTAATCGAATGTAGCCCAAGTTATTACCTGTTAAACAGTAGACAGCACACGCGGTGTTCATCTAATAAGGATCTCCATCGCTAGCAAATAATAACCTTTGCAGATTTCAATTCAGTGCAGTTCCAGCCACGTTTTCAACGCTCTTTCTGTTCTTAAACGTTACAACTCCGAGTGAACCACTTCAGATGCTCAGCGCGTGCGGCAGGGAACTGAACGACTCATTCAAACTGATTCATGAACCAATTCACTCGTTTGCCAATTGGTTTGATCAAGCCTTTGAACAGAATTGACTCAAAAGAATGAATCATTCACGAATGGGCATCGCTCATTGCCCAGAGAAAAGTAGACGGCGCGTTTGGAATAAACTGAAGCATTATAACATTTATTGCATTAAGATAAAGTAACGAGAGGAGCGTCGCCCACAGTAACGAAGTAAAAGTACAGATTTTCCCCCCAAAATTTACTCAAGTAAGAGTATAAAGTACCCATCTTTAAATATACTCCGAAAAGTATTCGTTACCCCAAAAAATTACTCAAGTAAATGTAACGAAGTAAATGTAACTCGTTACTACCCACCTCTGGTATTTAGCTTTTGTTTTTGAATTGAAACTACAGAGAACTGGCCTTAAATTAAAAGATTAACTGTAACCATGTGAAATTAAATGCAATAAGTGTATAGTTCTACAGTCCAAACAACAAAATCAACACACATTCAATAAGATGTTTCTTAATCAGCATTCAGTATTTGTTTTAGTTTTTAAATTTGCTTTTAAATTTAAAAAAAGGTCTTTACCAGTGAGACTAAATAAAAGTATGCTATATAAATACATTATTCCAAAATGTTAACCCTTATGCGTTGTTGGGGACGTTTTCGTCTACTATGGGGGTAAAGTTGAGTCTTATTTTGGCCACAACTTTCTCTGTGTTTGAGCTAATGGAATGATTTTTGGTGACAAATCTTATTTTGACATATATTTTGGGAAAATGTTTTGAAATTTTTCAAAAACTCAGCAGTACACTGTGGGCAAATTCACTACCCTTTCGGGATGTTCGTGGATGAAAACATCCACTAAATTAAACTGCTGTAAAAATGTATCAGATAAATATTTAATGATCAACTGTAAAAAAAAAATAACAAATGTTACCTCTTCCCAACAGGAAAAACCACCAACAATCAAGAATCTCACACACACACAAACACTATAATTTGCTGTTATACTCCATATAACTCTACAAGCCAGAAACCAAGCCTTTTTTTGCACAGGCCTATTTAAAGGGTTAATGGTCCCACCTAGTGATCAACTGTAAAAATACATTTTTTTTACCTCTTCCCAAAAGTGAAAACCACAAACAATCAAGAATGCATGATTATATGGTGTCATGGCTTTGCAATCAAAAAATGTCATTATAATGGAAGTCAATGGGGCAAAAACAGCCACCAACAGCAAATTAGGGAGAAAAAATTTAAATCTAATGCTGCACAAAAACTAACAATGCATCAAAGCCAATCTTGTTACTAATCTTTGACATGCCCAAGACTGTGATAAAAGGAAAAAAAATCCAGTCCACAATCACTTTTTATATTGAAAATATGTAATTTTGTGTGTTTTTTTCCCCAAATCAGTGACATCATTTATGAACTTGGCAATTAAAGAGTTAAAATCTTGAATTTTTTAAAAACATTTGGTAGTTTTGATCAGGTCTGAGGTTGATTAACAGATTTATGCAAAACAAATTGAAAAAAATATGAATCTGATGCATTTTTACAGCAGTTTAATTGAGTGGAGTTTTCATCCCGAACAACTCGAAAGGGTAGTGAATTTGAATAATCCACAAGGGTTAAAATCAAATAATGTTGGTGCGAATAAAACAAAGATGCAAAAAGTATTTCATTCATCCAATAAAAAAAAATAAAAAAATCAGGGTAATGATTCACATCTATATTTTTTTACTTGAGCCAATGAAAAATAAATAATTTATTGTCTCAAGTAAAAAAATATAGATGTGAATCATTACCCTAAAAAAAATTAATTGGATGAATGAAACACTTTTTTTGAGTGTGCTACAGCAGGTGATTTTTAAATCAAATTAAGTCTATGTAATTTCAAGGTAAAATAAAAATAATCATCCTAATGCAGAGCTGACGTTTACTTCTGGCTTTTCAAACGTGTAGTTTTGTCACAATTTAGTCCGTTTCGTTTCTCATCCAACACGTGAGAAGTTGATCTGAACATCTCTTCACGGTCAACTCGTGTTCAGGGCGCAGACCGGTACAGCTTTAGTGCGCGCAGAAAAGGGGCTCTTATTTGTGCGCCAGTACACTAACGGCTGTGTCCGCTTCCTGCTATCTGTGCCTCAGACATGAAGCTCTGCACTTCCAGTACTGAACGGCTGCACACAGACTTCGAAATACTTCCACACAAATGACATAGCGAACCATTACAATGTAGTCTGTGCACGCGAGCACACTTCCGGAAAAATCGGACAAAAAAAGACCAAAAACCGGCCGATTGCCGATCGCGTATTTTAACCAAAAACCGGCCGGTTCCGATTTATAGCCGGTCAACCGATGCATCCCTAGTACGCACATGCGGGGGTCACCAAAAAGGAAAAAAAAATGGCAGGATCCATTTCCCTTGACTCAAGGTCCCTGCACTGACTTTTAAGGGTTGAATCAAATTTTTAACTAGCTACTCTCCATAAAGCTATGGCACATCATTGGCCTTGCAGAGCTTGTACTAGGCCTAATCTCCAACTATCATCTGCTGACACAGGGCCAAAAGTTTAGAACGGCCTTTTCAACTGATAACATACAATTTTAGGTTCCTCTTTAAATAAAAAATAAAATCTGCCAAACATTTCTTTCATCAAGTAGGCTGTTGCTCAGGGATAATGGGTTATCAGTAAAAAAAAAAAAAGATAATGTGTATTTGATGGACTATAAAATCTATCATCAAGATACAATGTCAACAGTCTGACACTGACTAAATACTGGATAAACGGGACTATTCATTTTATGGCAAAAAAGAAAAGGGAAAAAATAAATATCTACACTTATTGCGTGCACGTGTACAATACAATAAATTAGGTCTATCTGACAAAAAAAAAGTATTTTCACATAGGGCTAACATCTTGTGAACCTCAGATATGAGCCATTTTTAACCCTCGATGAAGCAAACTTGACACTAGTACGTTTGAAAGGGTGCAGTACCAATGCTGCCATTAACCCTAAAATGCAATACCAAGGTATACTGTGCTATACCGTTATTAAGCCTACTTATTAAGCTTAAATAAGAGAGAGCATGGACAGATACCAGGCTGAAAATGACACACTCAAACTTTGTTTCTGCATGTGATGTGGTTTGTGTTCACACCTAGCAGCTCTCTTCAGTGACGTGTGGAAGGGGCGGCGCTCAAGCATTGAACAGATGGACACAATGCAGTGGGTCAGAAATTAGCTGTGTTGTCTCCGGCAACCTGCCACCTGACAGCATCAGCACCACAGCAACACCGCCGTCCAATAAAAGAACGGCCACTGAATTAGGCGAAAAGAGTCTAATGTACAAAATATATGGACGTGATCCAATGCCGTTCGACAACTAGCAAGTCAAATTCTTTCATTTAAAGCAGTATATATATATATATATATATATATATATATATATATATATATATATATATATAGATATATATATATATATATATATATAGATATATATATATATAGATATATATATATATACACACATACATAAATACATACATACATATATAAATTATGCTGTTTGTGAATTTTACATCCTGAAAATCGCATTATGGTTTCCACAATATTATTAAGCAGCACAACTGGTTTCATCATTGATAATAATAACAAATGTTTCTTGAGCAATAAATTAACATTTTAGAATGGTTTCTGAAGGATCATGTGACACTGAAGACTGGAGTAATGATGATGAAAATCCAGCTTTACAACACTGGAAAAAATATATTTTACAATATATTCAAATAGCAAACAATTATTTTAAATTGTACAAATATTTCACAGTATTACTGTACTTTATTTTGATTTTTGATCAAATAATTGCAGCCTTGGTGAGGATAATAGAATTATTTTAAAAACATAAAAAAATATTACTGACCCCAAACTATTCAATGGTACTGTAGAAGCTAAATTTATTTCTAAGTTGTTAAAATGCTTGAAAAGAGTGCTTTTGTATCTTTACAAAGTGTGGTTTGGGATATTTTAATGTAATTAATACATTTTATGTCTGAAATACTTTTTGGGGCTGCTGTGAAATGAAAATATCTGAAAGTTTCAAGACTTCTGTAACTATCTGAATGTAAGCTAACTATGATATATTAAGCATTGTATAAAGTAGTTATAGTGTTACCAAAAGGAATTTCATATTTCTGATATGTTTTCAATTTGCCTTTTCATGATAAATAAACACAGTCATATATAACTGTGACTTAACCTTGAGCCAAAAAACCAAACTATACTTTCGTATGCTGTTTGTAATAGTTTTTCCAGACTCTCTGACAGGAAAGAGGCCAATTATAAAGAGGCATATGCTACACTCGCACAAAAAGGTCTTGAGACACACCGTCAAAAAGTGTGTTTGCTCCGCACTGACTACAATTACAGCAGTCAGTAAGAATGACCTTATTTGTTCCACTTCCTACTGCCTCTTTCAGCTGCACTGGCCAACTGCACACAGCTGTTGACAAAGGCTTTCCAAGCAAGCACTGCGATCATTCAGCTTTCCACAGTAGACTGAGACACAGATAAATAGTTTCAGAGATAGAGAGGGGGAAAGGGAGGGAAACTCTGACAGGGATTTTATTAATGGGCTGTACAGTCCACACATACTGCAAAAAGTGAACACACTGTAAAACATATTTTCATACATTTTTTTACCACATCAGTTTTTTTCTTCTCGTTTTAAGCATAAATCTAATCATAAATGCTACCTAAGAAAAAAAGCTATTTTTTATCTTAAGAATGTTTACCTAAATATTTATTTTTTAGGAAAAGACAAAAATACTGATTAAGAATTTTTCAATCTTAAAAATGTAACTAGTTCTTTTTATTTGACTCTTTTTGTGTTTTTCTTTTATTTTGTTTTTATTTCCAGTTGAAGCTCAGCGTTTTATTTTTTCTCAAGTATTATGGGATCACTCTAAATGAGAGCCAAGTATATAATAAAAAGAAAATAAAGTATATAATGCACCTTTAATGCAATTCTGAAACCAACAAAATTCAAGAAACAAACTAATTATTATTATTTTTTACATCTCAAAAACTTTCCATTTTAACCGGAGTGTGTAGACAGTCATATCACTAATAACACAGCTTTTCACCAAATAAATAATGAAGAGGGCATAACATGTTATTTGAGAAGAAAGGGTTTCAAAATCATACTTGTTTATTATCTTACATCCATTACAGTATAAAAAAACAGTCATTCTGGCAACAAGACAAACACTTCATATTACCACAGGTCTACTTTTATTACCGAAATTTACAGTAAATACTGCTAAATTCAATTGTCAGTTCACCTTTTAGTGCTTAATCCAGTCCTGCACACACACAGTCATTTACAGGAGTGATAACTTTATTCTACAACTGAATTAACACCCAAAAAAACACAGGTAATGACAACCACATTTTACAAAAATGCAATGCCATGTGTGCAAAACTGAATTGAACAACTTCAAGAAGTTACAGGGTAGATTTTGACTCATTAGTGTTGCCAGATCTTCCTAAAAAACAACAACAACAGCAAATATGAACCAGCCCATAATAAACTGAAGTACAAACGCGTTATCTTGGAAATAAGCCACATACCTAAATATAGTGTCCTGCACCTGTCTACATTATTTACTCCATAAACTGAATTGCTTTATGAGCCGAACCCAAACAACAAGCTCAAAGACACTTAATAATCATTAATTATAAGTGTACATGGCAACCTTTCAAGAGCGCTCTCTGCAAAGTAGCCTTCCAAGCAAAAACAAAACAATCATCACAGTTTCGAGAGTGAGATCACTTCCACACACAAAACACACAAAATGAAAATTTAGAGGGTTCACTCCAGCATTAAAATGCGGCTGTGACTTAATATTTGACTTTTATATTTCTATTAATATTCAATGCAATATCAAGATCATACTGTAAAGTCTAAACTAATATAGGTTCTTCCATAATTACAAATGGACTGCAGGGGGATAAAAAATTAAATGCTACAAACGTGTTGAACACATCCCTTTTAAAGTAAGATAAAGCCATTCCAGATATTACAAACTAAACAGCTACAACTGTGCAATTCAGCTGCCTACATCAAACTAAGACCAGACAAGTGTCTCGCAACTTTGGCAGAAGAAACCATGCACTGTCTCACAAACACATACACACTTTCACACACAAACGACAATTTGTGTTAACCCACATCCCAGAGAGGCTGCCCGGCATGCTTTGGGTCTGGCTGATGGTGGCAGTGTGACATCACAACCGCAGCTAGGAAACATAATTGTTTATGTCTGAATTCCTTCCAGACACATTGTTTACAAGTTAACCGCAGGCCACAACCGCAGGCCACATAGGAACCCAAAAAGAATATGTAAATACACAGAAAATCTCCTTCTTTTACCATTATGTAAATCATTCTGCTAAATCTCAATGCACAGAAAAAAAACACACACACTCTCAATGGTCTTCCCATTAATAAAAACATAAGAATATAACATGTGTCAATTAATCAATTAAGCCCTAAGCCACTTCATCAATTCCCTGAGTCACTATTGTATAGACGGTATTCAGTTCTGCCTCAGCACTCGGTGGAAATACTAACGGCAGGTTGTTGTTCTACAAAGTCAACATCCATTCTGGCGAGTGTTAAATGAATGCATTAGGAACCTGCTTTTGAACATGTAGTCTGAGTCTGAGTTGAGGAGAGGTGCTCAGCATATAGGGGCTACAAACTCAGTGAAATATATTCTCCGGCAGAGAAAAATCTGGCCTGACGCTGTGAAAGCAATAAAATGCTCTTCACAATCTGCAGTAAAATTCAAACAGCATGGCCCGGCACAAATATCATTCTCCCAGCTCATTTGTGAGTCAGCGACAAGTTTGTTTTCCACCAGACCTCTGCCAGGCTGCTTTCACTTCAACTCTGAGCAAAGAGTTATGGGAGTTTTAGGTTCAAAGCAGTAGCTACATCAATTTTAGCTCAGATTTTGCTTGGCAACCAAAACTGTGCTACAGTTGGCACATTTTCTGTTTACGAGATCACTAAATGAATGAAACAGCTGAATTATATAATTGTAGTACAACAAGCCTCTCCATTTAGCAAAAAAATTCCATTATCATTAAATCCTATCAAATTATGGGAACCAGAGTGATGCCATGAAAGCCCAATAGTGACAACAAAAAAATCATGAATATGGAACTTCCTCTTGTTCCCTTTCAAAGCACTTGATTGTTAAAACACGCAAACGCAGAGGAATGAATGGACCAGAACGCTGAAACATTGCTCATTTTCTCACTAGAGCTTGTTAAACAGCAGAATATACACATACTCAATTACGACATTTCTGTGCATCAGATTGCTGGTCTGGATGTGAGTTAGAGTTGCTTCATATCAGAATATCTCTCGCTATAGAACTGGGGTGTAACACTTGTTACAATTGGGTGAAATGAATAGTCAACGTTTAAACTTTGCAGACACAGCTCCAGACACGCTCTTAAGAACATGTTAGAGCCAATAATGGTGCATTTTAAGTCTGGCTTAATGCAACATAATGATATTGTACCCTGTTAACGTATTTGCAAACTTTTTTATGATACTTACATTGCATTACAAGCCATTAAAATAATCACATTTTAATGGTGCACTATGGAAGTTTTTTTTTATTTTATTTTTTTTTTATGAAAAGCTGAAAGGTTAAAAATTAACAAGAAACAATTATTGAGTACATTAATAAAAAAAATCTGCATTCAAAACTGTCCTTGGCTTACCCTGATTTGCAATGGAAAGCTTATAATAATGATTTATAATTAGATGGGAAACGTTTTACATTATTTGTCTTTGTATGTCATCGATGCTGTTATATAAACTCTTACATGTGATGTATTTAGGTGAAATCTAAACAAACTTTGCAACACACAAATTATGGCTACATAAGTGTTGTTCATGTTAGCAACATTAACAAAAAAAAATTCAACATACATAGATGAATTGTTCAGGATCTATAACATGTATTTAGAAAACAGATGAATTAGAATTTGTACTTTTTTAATTTGATTCCGATTTGTATGCTACAGTATGGAGCATGTACGTTTCCAGAAACTGGTGTAAAAATAGAAATAGAAATAGAGAGTGAGTCAGTTCTGTATGGTAAGAGTAGCCCAATCATTTCGATGCCATGAAATGGCTCTGCCGTTTCAGAATGACAGAGCAATTTGTTTGAGTCTTTCCTGAAGCACATCTTTTTTTCAGTAAATGTGTTCCCATCATGGTTTATGGAGCTTATGTGATTCTGTATAGTTTTTATGCATATTTTGAGAATCTGAAATGAATGATGGTGTTTCTATCCAGCATTTTTATGCAATATCCTCATATCTACATAAAAATGTGTGGATAGAAACTTAGCTAATAATATATTTAGCTTAACTTTAGCTTCCTAGATTCAGGTTTGGTTGCGGTCAAATAATATTATATTTTGGTTAAATGTATATTTGAATTTTATTTTTCAAGAAAAATTGGTGAGATCCAAAAATTAGCTGCCACCAAACACCTAGCAACCACTTTTCTAACTCTAATGTTAAGCTGAATAATCAATCAAGAGATACTGATTCATTTCTGCTTTTTTGGATGCATTTTGCATTTCAGTTTTTAATAATCATTCAAATAAATGTTGATTTAGACAGTTTGTTGCAGCCCTACTAACACTGATCCAGATTGATGTCTATCTTATCAATTACAATGAGACTGTAGCAACTGTTATCAGTGCAATCCTGCATAATTTCTCCCTTTAACTACTTCTTTCCATTCCACTTGTCCATTAACACAGTTTTGTTCAGTGCTTTGCTTTAGGAATGTAGAGAAAATGACACAAAATTCAGTTTTACTCCAGCACTGAGCATTTGTATAGGACTTAAGTTCATCCATGCAGGGAGATGGTACATATTTCACTGACATTAAAAACAACCGTACTATCAGTAGAAGGACTTCATCTGTCAAAACACCTTTCACCATAATAAGTCAGCCATCATTTCCTCTCTTAGGCACACAAGTGTGAAAACGCTTGTCAAAACCTCAGAGACGCCAAACAGGTTGAAACAAGTGTGCAGTTGAAAAAAAAAGTCAGCTATGTGTTAATGTACTCCACAGGCTTGAATAAAGTTGTTCATTCATTTGTATTATGCCTGTCATGTAAACAACAATGTTTGGTAAATGCCACCTGCATAAACCAATGATTTGTCAACAGTTTAAATGCCCTGTGTAGATCTTTATTGTATTTTTAAACCCCGAGCAGCTTGCGTTCTTACCGTAATTGTTGTTTTCAGTGCTGCACATTCGGGCCATCTCTGCGGGGTGGGCCTGTTTGGCAGTGCGCCCCTTTGACAAGCCAGAGGAAGGCTTCACCACCCGGGCACCGCTGGAGGTGTCCATGCCTGTTTGGGACACAAATAGATCAGGCCACCGGAAACTGCATTATCTGCACACAAACAACATAAACACAAAGAGGCTCTATCTATCTGCCTTTGTATCTATCTGTCTATCCATACATCCATTCCTCATGATTACTTGTATTTATTTATATATTTCAATATGCATCTGATCATAAAAAAAAGGAATTAATCAAGTTAAAACTTCAATCCAGAAGGGAAACGGGTAGTTAATTACAATGAATGAAGCCTGACAATGACTAATTAAAATAAACAGCGCTGATTAGAATGTGATCATACTTTCTTATTAACTCCAATGTCATTTCAGTTCTTCATCAGGTTTGGCCTAATAGGTCACTAATTTGTGTCTTTTTATACCACCATTAATTCACAGTTCTATTATTTGCTGAACAGTGGCCGGGCATATGGCTAATGTATGATTTATCACGTGTCAAAGGGGATTTTATGAACTCCACAGATAAATGTTTCATCTAATGCACACCATGGGAATGTCTCGCTGTCAGAGACGCTATAGTACATTTCCGGTGAGTGCTAATTGAGACAGTTCACTTCAGGCAATAAAGCGTGATGATGACAAACATTCATAAGACTAAGAGTTGAAAAGCTACTGTACATCTACGGACATACACACATACAGTACGTTTGAAAGAGATGTGAAATCAAGCTGTAACCCCTCTAACCATCACAGCATACTGCATGTGACAGGACGTGACAACCATTCCCTTTTAAAATGCCAACCAAAACAACAGGTACTGCTCACAGCTGTTCTATTAAAGCACAAAACAGGCCTGCATTATGCATCAGCAGATCACAGAACGGCCCTCCCATCACCTGACACACAGAGAAGAACCATAGATCTTCAAGTGCTGAAGATCATTACACCAAAATGATTTATGGCCCAGAGACTGAAGCTCATTTGTGAGCCAAAAGTTTATTTCAAAAAGGAAAAGAGCAATAATGTAATAGGAAAAACAGCCGGTAGGACTAAGTGCTATGGTATTTGGGGAATTTATCACACACTTTAGAAAGGCCTTCGATGAAGTGTGCCTACACAATCAGAGAATCACACAAGGCTCATTCCTGCTATGCAGCGCCTATCAAACTGTAACTTCTGCAGAATAAATGTGCTTGAGTTGTAATTTAAGCAAGTACTTCTATTTAAAGAAAGAAAAAATATATTATTGCAGACTTTCTGAACGCTCTTGTCAGAATCAAGAGCTTCAACATTATGAATTATAATGTCATTCTTTACACAATAAAAGCTAAATAAATAGAATGGTTACTTAAAAGAATGACAATCAAGAGCTGAAGTTAATAATTTCTCAGAGATTCAACGTACAATATGATGTCAACTTGAAGTTCACTTTTAAACACTCACCTAAAGGATTATTAGGAACACCTGTTCAATTTCTCATTAATGCAATTATCTAATCAACCAATCACATAGCAGTTGCTTCAATGCATTTAGGGGTGTGGACCTGGTCAAGACAATCTCCTGAACTCCAAACTGAATGTCAGAATGAGAAAGAAAGGTGATTTAAGCAATTTTGAGCGTAGCATAGTTGTTGGTGCCAGACGGGCCGGTCTGAGTATTTTTCACAGTCTGCTCAGTTACTGGGATTTTCACGCACAACTATGTCTAGGGTTTACAAAAGATGGTGTGAAAAGGGTAAACAGCCAGTATGCGGCAGTCCTGTGGAAGAAAATGCCTTGTTGATGCTAGAGGTCAGAGGAGAATGGGCCGACTGATTCAAGCAGATAGACGAGCAACTTTGACTGAAATAACCACTCGTTACAACCGAGGTATGCAGCAAAGCATTTGTGAAGCCACAACACGCACAACCTCGAGATGGATGGGCTACAACAGCAGAAGACCCCACCGGGTACCACTCATCTCCATCTAAATAGGAAAAAGAGGCTACAATTTGCACGAGCTTACCAAAATTGGACAGTTGAAGACTGGAAAAATGTTGCCTGGTCTGATGAGTCTGGATTTCTGTTGAGACATTCAGATGGTAGAGTCAGAATTTGGCGTAAACAGAATGAGAACATGGATCCATCATGCCTTGTTACCACTGTGCAGGCTGGTGGTGGTGGTGTAATGGTGTGGAGGATGTTTTCCTGGCACACTTTAGGCCCCTTAGTGCCAATTGGGCATTGTTTAAATGCCACGGTCTACCTGAGAATTGTTTCTGACCATGTCCATCCCTTTATGACCACCATGTACCCATCCTCTGATGGCTACTTACAGCAGGATAATGCACCATGTCACAAAGCTCAAATCATTTCAAACTGGTTTCTTGAACTTGACAATGAGTTCACTGTACTAAAATGGCCCCCACAGTCACCAGATCTCAACCCAATAGAGCATCTTTGGGATGTGGTGGAACAGAGCTTCGTGCCCTGGATGTGCATCCCACAAATCTCCATCAACTGCAAGATGCTATCCTATCAATATGGGCCAACATCTCTAAAGAATGCTTTCAGCACCTTGTTGAATCAATGCCATGCTGAATTAAGGCAGTTCTGAAGGCGAAAGGGGGTCAAACATAGTATTAGTATGGTATTCCTAATAATCCTTTAGGTGAGTGTGTATATATAGTATACACCCCCCCCCCCACACACACACATATATATATATATATATATATATATATATAATTTTTTTTTTTTTTATCAGACAGCATTGCATGTTTTAGAGTGGCACAAACCAGTTAATGCCACAGAACTTTACGAAGTTCACTGCTAGTATTTTTTAGATGTTAGTTCTGGGGGTTTTTCCCCCATAAAAAATGATGTCGCTTCCTAGAAGATGTCATAAGGACACAGCTTTTTTAAGTTTAAGATTTTACCAGAGACTAACATGATGGAAAGTCACACTGAGGGTACAGGAAGAATCTATATTGATGGTTAATCAAAACATTATTCCCAAGATTGCAACAACACAAAAATGAAGATGAAACACCTATAATGTTTCTTAAATTGCCACTTGTTCATCTTCATCCCACAACAAAATTCAACATTTCAACAAACTTTTAATAACCCAATATACTAATACATGACAGGGACATGAAAATGTAGGCCTATACTGCATAGTAAGGATGACCCACATAAGACTTTGTAAGTGCTCAAACAGTGTGTGAGTGTTTGTATGATATCTGACAGTTTACCCATAAACACCACAACACATCCTCCTATAGCTACTTCATTCCCAAAAAAGCTTTAACACCTCGTAACGCGTTAAACCAAGCTTGTTGCCTTTATTGGCAGTATTGACAGATAACCGACTTCTCGAAGACCACACCTACCTGGAAAGCCACCCAACACTGACGGGTGAGCGGGTGAGCGGGTCACCCACGTGGGGTCAGGCTGTAGCCTTTACTCTCGCGTCGCGCCGCTTGACTTTACATGGCAAACGCACCTGACGCGCGGGGGGTCGCGGACAGACGGGCGTCACGGTCGGTAGCCACACTCACGGCCCCCGCTGCGCGTGTCCGCGGAGGAGGAGGATGAAGAAGAAGGAGGAGGAAGAAAAAAAAAGCAAGCTGATGCAAATGCCCTCAAGCCGAGCACTTTCACCGTGTTTCCAGACTGCACCCGGAGCCCCTCTTCATTAATATGTAATCCACGAGCTCTCGCATTAAAAATCCAACTCAAAAGCACGCGCACAAATACGCCGCCAAAAATATGAAAATACAAGAAGCTTTCATAGGCAGTGAAGCAAAATGGCGACTTAAATACGAAGGAGGAGTAAAAAAAAAAAAAAAAAAAACTCGCGTCTGTTGCTAAAGGAGGCACGGGGATATGTTTAGTGCAGAAATCGAGGCTGGAAGACGTGAACGCGACGGAAAGCGGAGGGGAAGGCACAGCGTCGCGCGATCCCGGTCCTTACCTCGGGATAATGCGGTGTATTTGTTTGATAGGGATATTATCTCCGCGAGCGTGTACAGTAACAGTATGGGTGCTGGGACGCGCGCGTATATCCGCCGCTGCCTTTGACAGTGGTGACTACAGTCGGCAGGCAACTTGCAAACTCTCGCGTTATTATTTATGATCACTCATTTTGATATCAGGCCAATCATTTGGGTATTTCTGCATAATAAAGTCCCTGCCTGAATGGAAGCGTTTGATGCGGCTCCACGTCATGCCGCTCGCTTATGACGAAAAGGCTTCGGCCACAATGTATCTTTATAGCGGACACATCATATTACACAGCATTATTGTGAAGTAGTCTGTGCGATTCTAGTTTTGTAGAAAGGATGACTTAGTTTTTAGGGCAAGTTAATAATCTGAATATATATTCATATTATTATGACGTCGTCTACCTTTTGATAATATATAAATATATTATTTCATATGGATTTGCACATAAAATGTATTATTGTAAACAGCAATTGCTGGATTTTTGCTGTCCAGAATACGTCTTATCGCTGTATAATATTCGGTTTTGTTTTTGTTTGTTTCTGTGGCCTACTTGCCAAAGTAATATCTTTCGTTTCTGTCTACACTGTGATTAAATTAAACTTGTGTGTGTGGTAGATTGAAAAATCTAATATTATAATTCTATTTATCACCGTCCTATGCAGTAACATAAACGATTTTTTCCCCTCAAATTCTGTCTCACATCTCCGCCAAAAATGCACATGCAGTGCAAATTATTAATATTTATATTTTCTAAATAATTGTGAACAGGTGCCTCTCTTTCCACACCTACGTCATGGGGCTTAATAGAGACTTTGACCCATTATTATTATTTTCCCCCTTCAAATTATGACGTAATGTAAGCACCATCACTGCGTTCACCATGAGGGGGAGGCAAATGACCGCTTTTTCTGAGGATGTGGAAAAACTGGGTTGGGAAAAAGTGAAACCCCAAAACGAATTATAATTTTACACTGGCTAGATGGCATATTTGTTCAAAAACAGCATAAAAAAAGGAAAGAAAGAAAAGAAAATCAGAAGTCAACACACGAACGCCCTACTTTTAGAAGACAAGCTCTTGAATGTTCATGATTTGTTTACTTATCCCATCTGTTTTAGAGCATTAGTTTATTAATTCTAGTAATCATTCACTATCTAATTTACCAAAAGGGTTTCTCCATCATAAAGCTTTCTTCTCTCATAACAGTGTCTACTAGTCAGCAGTATAGTGCGAGATTATTTGACAGTAGGATGAGTTTATGACGGATGAAAACAGGTGATGAGCACTTGCCTGTCCCTCAAACCAACGTTCACATGACTTTAATAATGCACATGAAATCTAAATCCTATAGGCTTTTTCCTGGGAGATGACAGGTTTTGTATGTTATTAATTCGTCAGTCATTTCCAGCACTATTCTCCACAGCAGTCTAGGGACAGTCAGCACATGCACCTGGGACAGAGTAATGAAGTACTCTTTACATAATGAGTAGTTCATGTCATCTGGACACATTCCCATAGCCCGGTAGTAACAGGTTAATGCTCCAGCTGTATTAAGGCCATGAAATGAAGTGAAACAAGCTGTGTGAAGAACTGCTGCAGCTCTGAGTGCTGTTGAAATCCAAGAATAACTGAAGACCTGGAGAGAAATGTGTTTTTGCTGCTGCGATTGGCAGTGTGTGTGTTATTTTTGTTTGATAAAGAGCTGCTAGTTCAGATGGAGAGCAGTTTCCTTGATGATCCTTTTTGCATATAGAGAGAATGTGATTTATCTATCAATACACTTTCCAGGGGTCTTTATCTGGTATCCTTCGGCGGTCCACCATTTGTGGTTTGATCACAAGCTACTTTTTGAGGAAAAGAAATGTAAGTATGCAGTAAACAAAAAATACAATATTAAGCTCAGGTTACCATTAGCCTACATTTGATCAAGGCCAAAATCCTTCCCACATTAAAAAGCATCTAGGCCTATGTATTAAAACGTAAATGTACAGCAACTAGTATTATGATCATATTTGAAACCTTTTATTTATTTTTATCAATGATAAAAATAAATAAATGGTTTCAAATATGACTTTTTACACCAATGATGATTGTTTTAATGGCTGTGAAATGTAATAACTATTATGCAAAAGCTTTAATATGGTTCTCCAAGCGTGTTATAGGCCAGAGTTAAAATAAAGCATTTAATTTTATACAGCATAATGTGATTAACTGTAGTAACTGATTTGGACAATTTAGCTATTTTCCTCATATTAATTCATAGAATTATTGGTTATTTGATTTAAATGATTTAATGTGTATTTATATATATTTTAATATTATATTGATTATTTTATTCAAATAATATTAATTCTAAATAAATTTTATAAATCATATTAATGGTAATTATAAAATAATTGTAATATTAATTATACATTAATTATATATTTTTTCACTTTATTTGATATGAAATCATGTTTGTATAGTTGAAATACTCTTAGTAGTCTTTGTTAATATTTTGAATAAAATTTTATTTTTATACTTTATTTTTAATTTTAGTTGAAGTTTAGTAATTCCGCTGTTTTTTGTCATTTTATATATATTGTTGTTATTATTATTAGTATTATTTTGTATACTTTTTTTTAAGTTTAGTTCATTTTAGTTTTAGTTATTTTAGTACTGTCTCTTTCTCTTTATCTCCCTTTATCCATCATATAATGCAGCTGAAATGAAGGGTTATGGTTAAATACGGATCAGCAGAGCATAAATCTGCTTCCAGTGGTGCTGATATATTTGCATGTGTTGCTGATAAAGCAGAATGGTGTGATAGATCTTGAACACCATTAAGCAGATTTCTCAGCACTTGCTGGTCAGTTTCATCAGGTGTTCACTTACCTCGAGTCACGGCCCAGTGCCTGCAGCGGAGAGAGCAAATCAACGAGAAGAGTTAAATTATAAATTAGATGACATGAGAGATATGGGCCATACATGGGTTTGTGTCTGTTACAGTGATGATCAATCACACAGATCTTTCATCTTAAACAGATGGAGTGTGTAACATGTGTTTTGTGGAGCACAACATGAACAGAACCCAGAGGGAAAGTGCAGTCATATATCACAATAGAAGAGCAGTTCAGGGATCTCAAATAAATGCTGCTGTCACCAGCTCACTGACAGAGATGCATGCATCCATGCTGCGCCTGACTAGTCCTGTATTTGCCCCATCACAGACGGTGTTGTGAATAATGAAAGAGAACATACCAGGAAAGCCTTGCTATAATAGCATACAACGTTTGTACATAGACCCTACTGGGGGAAAATTCAGCTTGTTTGTTGGTTTTATAGAGGTATTGACCAGCTAATCCAGATTAAATCTGACCTGGACTTGATTTGTTTCTTTTTTCACTTCCTGATGAAAAACAGGAAGAATTTTTTTTTAACTTAGGCAGCATCTTAGAACTTCAGTTGTTGCTTTATTTATTTATTTATTATTATTTTATTTTTGATTTAATCATTCTTGTGTTCCCACAAAGAATGATATGAAAAGTAGTTACAAATGACCAAAAACTATAAGCTTCTGCCATCATTTTCTCAGAAAATAAAGGCTCAAAGGAAAAGTGGGTTTGCCAAAGCTGTGTCGATGGCATGGCACAAATGTAAATTATGAATTTACTCAAAAATACACTGAAAATGCAATTCATTTAGTGGATACAACTGACCTGAAATCAAAATATAAAGAATATTAGACAAATAAAATAAAGGAAAGCCCTTATTAATTTTTATTTATGTCACTATCATTTTTTTAAAGTGCTATTTTAACAAAACTGTTTCGTTTAATAAAAATTACTGATTATTAATATTTGACAATATTTGATATTTTTCGCCAAAGAAATCATCTTTTACAGTAATTTATCATTTCAAAGCAACTTCATGTAAATCATGCTTTAGTGCTTTACCATAGAGCAAGAGTTTGACATGGGGGTAATGACATTATAAAATGATGACAGAAGTGATCCTCTTGATTTTAGATTAGATTAGATTGACACTTTTCTTGAAAATGGAATAAAAGTTCAGCATGAAAACAAAGAGTACATGGTACACAGGTTTTAATTAAACTATGTTCATGCACACTCACGTGCAATCATTAGCCCCTTTCACACTGCCATTCCGGCAAATACACTGCCAGTGATTACCCGGGATATGTGCGTGCTTTCACACAGAACCCGTAAAGATCCCGTAACGACACGTGACATCATGGCGTGACGTGTAATGTACAAGTCGAAAACGCTAGGCACGTTATACTTTCACTGAAGCAAGCGAACGATCTCGGCGTCAGCGCGGAAAGTGAGGAACTAACTGATCTCTGCTTCGTTACAGTTTGCACATATTTTTTTAGTCGCGAACGTTGATCTTCCTTCAAAACAGCTGGTAAAAGAGTCGGGCGATAATGTGCGTCATCACTTCGACACGGCATTAGATCTGGCTTTTGTTCACACAGCGCTCGTCCCGGGTTGAACCCGGCAATGTTACTAGGTCCCCGACCCGGGTTCAATGCTGGAATCAATCCCGGGACGTGTTTGCTTTCACACAAAATGGGCTATTGAGACATGAAACGAAAATTATTGGATTTCTGATGCTGGATATTTTCAGGTGGCAGATTTGCTGCTGATTCCAGGAAAAAGACAAACTAGCCTCTGGACTGTGTCCCACTGCTCTAACTGCCCTCTGCACTGTCAGCTTCTGATTGTTTAACCCCTGAGCTCCAGCGCTGTCAGATACTGTCACATAACGTCACGGGCTGCTTATAATGCACACATTTGTGTGTGTCTGTGTTCCAAACACACAGATCCTTATGCGGCTACAATCCTCCGTGTCGTGTGGTAATTGCCTCTCAAGGGGGTGGTGGAGATCGACCGCTCTTTAATTATCAGTTTTTGTGACAGCTGCTTCCACAAGTGACACTCAGAGACACAAAAGTGTGGTGCACGCCAGACGCACGGCTCTGATCTCTGTGCACAGTCACTCAGGACCCTGGGCCGACACTCTTCCCTGCAGGGAACAAAGGAAAAGGTGGTGAAAAAGAGTTAAAGAGCCTGTGTGTGTTGTTGGTTTTTGTGTCCGAAATCCATCTTTGCACCAAGTATGTAGGTTTGAAATGAAGATTGAAAGCTATCTGGCTGTAAAATGAGCAGATAGATGAATAGTTATAGATATAATGAATAACGACTTCAGAAATCACTTGAGTGCATTGGGCAGGCTTTAATATAAAGTAATAATGAATAAGTATACGCCCTAAGAAAAGAATCTGTAGGAAAATGGGTAATATACTGGCAGAAAACTATACAGGGCAGCAAGCTGAATTAGTTACTGCTTCTGATGGCCAATATGAGCATGGTGACCTATCTGATTTCATGAATGAAACGGTCAGTCGGACTCAAGAAATTTTACTTTTAAAATACTTTTTACAACAAAAATTTTACTTTTGAAATTACTTTTTACAACAAAATATTAAACTTGAACATGTAATATGTGATGTTGTGCATTAATATGAAAATGAAATGGAATGTACCAAAACATTTATTGAAAGGAAAAATATGCAAATAACATGCAATATGCAAAAAGTCTGAATTTGTGAGATGTTAACTTAGAATTTCAAGAAAAATATCTGAATTGTGAGAGAAATTCTGAAAAAAGTTACAATTGTGAGATATAAACTCACAATTTAAAGAAAAAAATTCAGAATTGTTTTATAAATTAAGTCTAAACTGTAAGATATAAACTTGGAAAATGTGAAATTGTGATATATATAATCTAAACAGCTTTTTTCTTTGTGGCAGAAATGGTGTTCCATACAACACGGAAGCCTAATTCTGTAAAAGGATAAAAACTGCAAACAAATTGCTACATAAGGATTACAACGACTGTCCAATTCATCAAGCACATAAACTGTTCTTACGTCAGCAACAAAACTCACGTTTGAAATATGAATATGTCTAATTTATTCTAAAACCCACTGAAAACTCAGGAGAGAATCCATGGCTCGGAAATGCTAATTCGGTTATGGGTTTTAGGATACAAAGCATACAGCACTATTGAGAACTAAATGCTTTCGAGAGGCTTTAGAAGTGATTTCAAATCCTGAAAATGAGAAGGGGAGAAATAATGGATGCAGGCCAGATGCACACAGCGGGAAATAAACGGGTGATTACAGGAATGTGGAGGAGTTTGAGAAAAATCATAAAGATTGGCTTTCTTTTAAAATTTCTGGGCTGCCTAACTAAACAGTGTTTTTGACATCTTAACTATGCATCAGTCCTGTCTGAAAATGTTAAGCTAGTAGGCTAAGCAGTCATATGCATAAAGCCACACATAATTAAAAATACAAGGGAAAGGAAAGGATTTTCATATGTTTGTAGCCCACTGTATTCAGTCAGGATAAATAATACACTTGAGTTGGTTAAACTCAACAGTTAATTTAACCAATTACGTACATTTTACCTGATAACACATTTTGTAGGCACTTGTTTTTGAAAAGTTGAAAAAGGCTGGCATCAAGCAAGACAACAGGAAAACATGTTTGAGATAGATATAGTTAAGCTAAAAACTATATTATAATTCATTGTCCGTGGGTCTGTTGAAGTGAATCAGCTTTCTGTTGTGTGACCAGGGCCCTCATTTATCAACAGTGCGTAGAAAAGGTTCTATATTTTGTCCAACGAATGAAATTTAGAATGTGCCTAAGTACAAGAAAATCCGCATTTATCAAACGTGCGCATGCAGTTCTTACGCACATGAGTAAGCAATCATTGTTGATAAATACCACATGTGCGTAAGTACCATGCTCGTTCACATTCATGGTCATTAGCATTCGGAAACGCCTCCAATTAACCATATATGGTGACAACACTTCCCTTTAAAAATTACGTGATTGTGTTTTTTCCTCACTGCAATAATATGGCAAAGAGAGCAAAGAAGAGGAACTTCACAAACACAGAATTAGAGATACTTGTAAATGAAGTTGAATCCAACCAACAGATATTGTTTAGTTCATTCACTGCAGGAGGAATTACAAATAAAATAAAAAATGCTGCACCAATGCAGTTAATTCCGTTGGGTCTGAGGAGAGAACTGTCCCAGAAATAAATAAAAAAATGGTTTGATATTAAAGTATTGGCTAAAAAACGTGTCACAGCACACAGACGAGAAATGTCCGCAACTGGAGGAGGACAGACAACAACGGAACTTTCCCCATTGGACAACCGCATAGCCTGCTTCATCGGAGACACGGCTCTGTCCGGGATTACTAAGGACAGTGACACTGATGCTCTTGCGACAGAACAAACCGGGCCATCTAACACCCAAAGTAAAGGTAAAATAAACCAACTAGAATAGGATATTGTGTTTGCATACATTTTATTTCAATTTGTAAACTTTTATTGAAATCATTCATAGGATAAACTCAAATTAATGTGAACATGTGTTTCCTTAATAGCGACACCCGTTGTGCCTGAGGAGCTTGAGGAGCCGGGCTCATCCATTGCCCCTTCCATGCGCCGTGCGCCAAGAGTGCTGAGTGAGGCAGTGCTACAAAATCAAGAGGAAACAACAAAATCCATTAATGACCTAAAGGATCAACTGAGCAACATAACGAATGTATTGATTCAAATCAACGAGTCTCTGAAACATATTGCCTCTTGCGCAAATACAATTGCTAATAAACCATAAACCGCTGACTAATGTGATTTCAGTTATTGGTTTCCAAGAATCTGCAAAACACAAAATGAATTCGCTGTATGTTTCTGCACTCGACCAATGGCCAGACTTACCTAAAATGTCTGTATGATCCTCTATCTTGTCTGAATGCCAGCGGCATTAGGAGGTGGCAGGGGCACTGCATCGGGCATAGGGCCGTCTGGTCTTGGGGGTTCCTGCAGAGGGATGCCCTGTCTGATGGCCAAGTTGTGTAGCACACTGCAAGCCATTATGATTTTGCATGCTTTTTCTGGCTGATACTGCAGTGTCCCTCCCGTGTTTGACAGACACAGCCATCGTCCTTTCAGCAGGCCTATTGCGCGCTCAACTGTGCTCCTTGAGCGCGCATGGGCACGGTTGTACGCCTGTTCCTGCTCGGTCCTCGGGTTGGTTAGGGGGGTCATTAGCCATGGCTTTAGTGGGTAACCTTGATCACCTAATGATGAAATAGTTTTAAGTAATTGTACATAGCCCTACACTAGCATTTTAAACATGTTGTAGCCTTAAATTCACCAATGAGCCAGCCATCCTCAACAGCGCCTTCTTGGAGACGCACACCCACAGAGCTATTCTGCAGAACGAACGAGTCGTGTGTTCCCCCAGGCCACTGCGCAACGACGTTTAATAACAACAAATTTGCATCACAAATTATTTGCACGTTAACAGAATGAAACCCTTTCTATTTACATAATTAAATTCGTTGGGTGCTTTTATGGCGATGTGGGTGCAGTCTATAGCTCCAATTATGTTTGGGAATCTAGCAATGGCATGAAAGTCCCGTTTTATTGCGGCTTGTTGAGGATTTCGATAAGGGAACTGGATGTAGGTTGGGGCCAAGGAAATAATTGCATCCAACACTGCCGGCATGATCCTACTCACTGATGGCTGGGATATACCACATATGTCTCCAACCCATACATGCCAACCCTCCCTAATTTTCCGGGAGACTCCCGAATTTCAAAGCCCCACCTGAAAATCTCCCGGACCGACCTTTCTCCCGATTTCCACCCGGACAACAATATTGCTACACCATCCGTCACTGGGCGCCGTTTTAGACCAAACGCTTGCGCTCCCATGGCGTCTGTCGTTGCTATGCAACCAAACTGCGCTCTCCATGATGACGACGAAGTATCAGCAAAGGATTAATTGATTTCTAGCCTCACCTCGGCTTGCATTAGCTTTACTACTAGATATATTTCTGGAGATGAGAAGGAAAAACCCGCCTGGAAAAAGTAGTGCACCACGTTGCTTCCATTATGAGCGTGCTCACCGCGGCCGCGCGCCTACGGTTGAAATAACGACCTTGAGCACGAAAAAGATGCGATATGTGAACGGCCCCTAGAAGCAGACGTCTGAAATGAAAAGCAAGAACAGCTATTTATTTAGCTTTAGACTGTTAAATGAAAATTTAAAAATGAAATGTCATAATTATAATGTTTTGAGAGTTTACTTATGTAATTGTTGCATTAGGCTATTAATTAATGTTTATTGATAAGATCTAGCTATTTCATATCTCTTCATTTACAGCAGCTAACAAATTAGGGTCTAACCTTCTGAGGAGAGGCCTTAAGGAATTGAATTTGTCAAATAAATGAATTAAATTTTTCTTTGCGTTTGTGTATGTGATATTATATATGACGACACATCGTTTGTGTATGTGATATATATGACGACACACAACCCAACCCCCCCGGTCCTTTTTAATATCTCCCTAATTCTGAGGTCTCAAGGTTGGCAAGTATGCTCCAACCTCACGCTGATATGTGCCAGTAGCTAAAAATCCAAGGGTGGACAGGAGTTGGATTTGCACGGGAATGGCTTTCGAGCGATTTGTTTCTCTCTCCAACACTGGTCCTAAATCACGACACAAATCCAGCAGTAAATTTTTGGGAAAGCGGTAGCCTACCTACTTAGAAGCCACTCTGTGCTCTCGCCAAGCAGATCAGAGTGATCTTGGAAAACGCGCTCTCTGCGGAGCGCATTGTTTGCCAAGTCTTCCAATAACGCAAGATAAGACATTGCACTGAGACAAATATATTTCACATCTATCTTTTATAGGGTTTGACACCAATTAAGCATCGTGTTTAAAACTAGACATTATAAATTGAGTGTTTTAAAGGAAACACAGGACATATGTGGATTGCTTAATGCTTACTGTGAACCTCTTAAATGCTTTTTATGTGTAGTGTCGCTATTCTACCACTAGATTATCTGCGTAAGCATGCTCAGAGGTGTGCTTATATTTACACACATTTCTACGTATAAGTACAACTTGGTGAATCCCACACTTTGCATGAAATTGTTCTTACGCACTCACTACGCACAAATCTGTCCGTACGCACCATTGATAAATGAGGGCCCTGGAGAAGCTTGAGGTATCCAGACACATGGGTCCTTCATGAAAAAAACAGCACGGTAATTAGCTCTAAGTCTGCTCTGCACCTGTGTGTGTGTGTGTGTGTGTGTGAGAGCGAGACAGCTGGTGCTCTGGACAGATAGATTCTATGATGGTGGAACAACTCAAACTTTTTCTGTTCTGGTGTATCACACAGTATGAGAGCAGGCTGCTTTAAAGCGTTAATCAAAACAGACAATGACATTATATGGAGCATTAGTGGTGTTTCATCTGTTTATGAATCAGTGTTTTGAACACAATGACTTTCACTCTCATGCACTGAATATTTATCATTCGTTGAAACAACTCCATTTTGAAGCAGATGATGAATGAACAAACCAAAGAAATTAACAAAAAAGTGACGTTTTGTTCCTGAAAAAGGACTTGAGTGAATAATTCAATGACTAACATAGAACAAGGGAATCAGCTGCTGGAGTAACATTGTAACCTGAAAAACAGTCACTGAGCAAATCTTTAAACAATTACCAAAATCTTTTTGGAAAACAAATTCAAAAGATTTGAGTTAGAAGACATTATATCTGAATATAAGTTAAAGCATAACAAGCACGTTACAGTATATGTACATTACCATTCAAAGGTTTGGGGTCAGTGAGATCATTTTAAAGAAATTAATAATTTTATTCAGCAAAGGATTCAAATGGATCAAAATGAACAGAGATGCATAATCTTACAAAAGATTTGTATTTCAAAATAAATGCTTCTCTTTTGAACTTTATATTCATAAGAGAATCCTGATAATCAAATTTATGACAATTTCCACAAAAATATTAAGCAGTTTTCAACACTGTTAATAATAATAAATGTTTCTTGAGCATCAAATCGGCATATTATTATGATTTCTGAAGGATCATGTGACACTGAAGACTGATGCTGAAAAGCTTTACATCACAGGAATAAAATATGTTACAATAAAACAGTTATTAATATTTCACTGTTTTCACTGTATTTTAAGAAAAAGCAGCATAAGAGACTTCTTTCAAAAACATTAAAATATCTCAATTACCCTAAAATTTATACAATGCACATTGACATATTTAAGAACTATGTTTAGATTAACATTTAGATGTATATTTAATCTATTTTATAAATCTACAAAACATACTAAAAGACTAGTTTTTCCAGAATGCTTGTTTACTGTAGGTCAATCATTTGCTTTTACAGTAGGTCACATTTTTAAGAAACGTTCTTTACTTTGCATTTATTACAATAGTGAAAGAGAAACTTCACATATGAGAAATCTGTATTTTTAAAACTTTATTCCAAAACACACGCATACAGCTGTTTTTGCCACACCGTGTCTTGTATAATCATGTTGGTAGCAGGTCATCACATAACCAATGTACATTTCCCTCATTTCTTTGCATAACAAGATTTAAAAGAAGCCCATTGAATGTCTGGAGAGGAAAAAAATGCTAGTGTGTCCAAATGCATGACGCAGCAAAACGCTCTGGAAACCCACCAATCATTACGTCACATGAAGTTCAGTCTCATATAAACCCATTCAACCTGGATGGACTGAATTGGTTTGTGTCATTTTGTGCCAAATGTCTATCAGCTTTGACTGTGTAAAAGCCTTGAACAATGACTGGTGTCATGAGCATCTGACAATCACGCTGACACTTAACGAGATTTTACAGTAACTCAGAATACAGACAAACATTTAAGCTTCCTTAAACATGCCACTGCATCACAGTGTTTTAGTTGTTAGAGCATTCAAGATTCATCAGAACTAATAAAGACAAAATCTCAAAATGGAAAGAATTCAATTATCTCTGCAAGTTCTCCTTAATCATACTAGAGGAAATGAACGGTCTCTCTGAAGTACACACTTAACATGCCTTCTTGTGTTCTTGGAGATAACAAACCTCATTACTCAAAAGCCTCGTTCACACAGCCAGCAACATTTCAAACATTCATAGTTAGCTTTTGAATTTATGATGTTGAGAAACACAATTGCCATGTTCATACAGAGCCAACACGGTTAAACACACTGATCCAATGAAACCCAACTATTTAGTATTCTCTCAATCTCAAGCTCAAAATAGCTGACCTAAAAGAGAAAACTGACGGTACTTGAGGGTCTAGATCTAGAATCTAGAAGCGTTTGCTTGCATGGAGTATGTTGCAGACCTAAAATTTGTGATTGTAAGGTAGCCGTTTTAAAAACATTCTCTAACAGGTCTAGCCATGCAGACATGTGGCACCGCTTTACATTATTGCTTTGTAAACAAGGACAACTTGGACTTCTACGAGTGACAGTGATCTAGACACATACTCTAGAGTAAAGGTATATTTATACTCTGATATATTATTTGTGTATTAGGAGAAAACCTGCTATATCTGTGCAAGATTTCAAAATGACAATGAAATCAAGAATATATATCTTAAAAGTTTTTGTGAAGGTAACAGCAGGAACATTATACAAAGCTCTTGAACGTCCTGAGAAGAAAAGCAAAATGGTGGTTGGTTTTTCCATGTGCACATCTGATATTGTCAACATTCAGTGTTCATTTTCAAACAAATTGTCCATAATATCCAGTTTCAGATCATGTAGTCTTTGTTTTTATCATTGTGAACATCCCTTTAACGTGAAGTCAGGAGTGGAAAGATACTGGATAATCAAACATCATGCCCTATTCTATATCTAATTCTCAGCAAATTAAATGATATAATCTATTGTGAGAGGTAGGAGGAGGAACTGTCTGTTTCCACACTTGTAGAAACAGGATTTCTTCAGCATTGCATCGATGTCCATGTTAAGTGAGTGATACTGGGTTAAAGAGCAGGTCTGTCAGATGTCCAAACACTTGGGGAATCAAGGCTGCTGATATGAATCACTTTTTAACATGATCTGAGATCAATGTTCATCTTCCGATTTGGATCTGAGATAAAATTTCCGTCAACGTCTTGAAAATCAGCATCTTGATCCAATCCGTATCCTCATTATTGTCTGACAGAGCACTGGTTGGTGCTCTAGGTTTTGAGACTTGAAGCTTATCGCTATATTAGAGTTTTAGAGTTTGACTTTGTCCAATTGAGTCTTTGAAACCCTATTCATATTCAGATTTATATGATACTTTTTATGCAGATCCAGATAATTTGGTGTTGAGTTAACAGTCCACAGCTCCACCTCCAGGCAGATTCTCTCGCTCTCTTTCTGTCTGTAGCACTTTGGAACAAGGCCTCCCGTGTCTGCCAGGAAGTCGAGAGAGCTGCCAAAAGGATAGACGAGCTAAGATATGTTGCCGAAGGAAGCTGTAAAGAGAGAAAAGAGACAAGAGAATGAAAAAGGCATAAATTATTCATGTGATTGCAGGAAATACATGTGGAGAAGGGATGTGCATCACAGAACTTCTCTGGTTTGACATTTACTCACTATCCATGGATTTGGCTTCTTATCTATTAGATCTCTTTGTACCTTCATGTTCTCCCCTCTAATGTTTGCCATATGAGTGAGAAATTCAGAGCTTTAAAAACACTCATAAATGTGTATCATGTGTATCAAATTCTGTTCCCAAAGGCAGCAGCAACATTACAGATTAACATTATAGTTACATCTTTACAGAGGCCTTTCTTTACACCAAAGTCCCTTTAAGGCAATTCATGTCATTCGGCGGCCATCTTTGAAACGACTCATGGGCAAGCGAGTGCAGCTCCAATCTCTTTGGGAAACAATAAATTCTCCAAAACTGTTAGCCAAGCTTATGATTACGTTTCATAAATGTTTGCTCCAAAAGCATAAAAAAGCTTATTTTTCAGACTAGATCAGCCAGTGGCAAGCTGATTGTTTCTATAGCAACTGGGACATATAACAACAGCTGCAGTGACACACCAACCAACTTTACCAATTAGCGATTGGCTCATATATATATATATATATTATATTTATTTTACATAATATTTCAACAGAAACAATTAGAAGTTAATAGAAAATATAAATCTGAAAAATAAAAATGTAATTATATTTGTTAAAAACAAATAAAAAGTTAACTTCTTAACTAACTGAGTGATCTGGTAAGTTTGTGTGTAATGTGAATAATATTTTCTTAAATAAACCTGTGAAGATACTGGAATATGCATTTGATGGGAACTTTACCATCCCACCTGACAACATGGTGGATATAGTACGTCCATATTTAATTCCCACTTCACTCATATTATATAGAACATGCTTTTGTATCAGTTGCTAATGTAGAACCTATTCACACAGTGGACTATATGATTGTGGGCATGGGACCTCCAGTGAGTCAGGTGCAAAGTGCTGTTTCTGATGGTTAGCAGCCAAACAGAAAACTTATTGGCTGATGCTGATAATTAAAAAAATAAATAAATACTGTGTGGTATATCAGGCTTGACAGCATATTGGTTGACCACTGGTTGACACCACAAATATAAATTCTACCTTTGGGGGTACAACAGCTTGTCAGAAGTAATGCATTTTTTTATCGCTGTCTATGGGATTTCAAAACAGTCATTCGATTAGGATGCTACATTAGAAGACAGATGCACATGTATTAATCTCAGTAGGTTATGAAAAAATGTCAAAAACTGGTTTGGATTTGCACAAATATTGTTCAAATTTAATTTGACTAGGTTATACTTAGAAAAATACTTCAGAAACAAGCAATTCTTAAGAATCATACAGTATGTGCAGCAGCCATAATTCATATGTGAAGTGCTGTGGCGACAGACCGCCCAGATGTTGTTTGAGAGTTTGAGTGGAGCATGTCTTGTGGTAGCAATTAACATAACTCTCCAGAACATCACGGTGAGCTATATTTCTTATCCGTCACCACCAGCAGAGATTGATATCAGAGAAAAATTCTGGAAGGATCTTTTCATCAAGGGCAGAAACAAAAAGGACTAAACAAATGAGATCATACCAGAATACATCAAACTGTAGAAGCTGGCTGTCTACTAGAAACACTGCATGAATTTTTTCTTTTTTTTTAATGCAATCAGTTTGTAGAGATTGTAAAAAAAATGTTGACTGCAATTTAGAGACATGTTTCTTCTGGCCTGGGCAATCAGTGATAGTAGAAAGAACATATGAAAATGAAAGTAAAAAAAGATATTCCATGCATATAAAGGAAAGAACAATTCAAATCGCTGGATAATGGACAATCAGAGACAAAAACGCATTTGAGCAAAGGAACAGAAGCTGCCATGACATCAAATGACAAATTGCCAAAGCTGGTGAATGTAGTATCAGGTTAACTAATGGGGTAGGAACCATGTGTAGGTTGTTGTTGTAGGGGGGAACGATAATAAAGCCGTGGGTTCAATGGATGTGCAGCTGTGGTCCTTGTGTTAAGCCTCCTATAAAGGTTACAGTGTACCTATAAAACACATAACATGGTGTCAGACGCAAAAAAGTAATATTAACGGACGTCGAACAAATAAGAGATAACACAGGACGCAGGCTAGTTGTTTATTTGCTTTCTCTCTGCCGATTACTGAAAGTTTGGGGCTAACGCTAATGCTAGCGAGCTCACAGACGGCAAAATGAATCAGTTTCAAGTTTCCCCACCAGAAAAGTTCACATTTAAAGACGAAGACTGGATTAAATGGATTAAACGCTTCGACAGATTCCGCATCGCATCTGGATTGGAGACACAAGCGGACGAAAATCAAGTTAATGCACTGATTTACACAATGGGGGAGGAGGCGGAGGATATACTGGTTTCTCTGCACCTCAGCCCAGAGGAAGCGAGTGAGTACGACACAGTTAAGAGAAAGCTGGATGCTCACTTTGTAACACGCAGAAATGTGATCTTCGAGAGGGCAAAGTTTAACCAGAGGCAGCAAGAAATGGGCGAGTCGGCTGACAGCTTTCACACTGCGCTGCACTGTCTAGCGGAGCACTGCGGATACGGGGCTCTGCATGACGAAATGGTGAGAGATAGACTTGTTGTGGGTCTGAGAGATAAACGCTTGTCAGAACAGCTACAACTCGATCCCGAACTGACTCTAGAGAAAGCAATTAACAGAGCTAGACAAAGCGAGCAGGTGAAGAAGCAACAAGAAATGCTAAAAATGAACTTTAAAGCAGATATTTCCAACGCTCAGCTTGACAGCATGCACGCGCGACAGCGCAGCGGCGCACGCGCAAAACAACTCAAGCCACAATACAAGCAAACAGAGAAAAAACAGAAGGAAAGACAGGTACAATGCGGCAGATGCGGTGATTCAAGATGGCATAGCCAACAACAATGTCCAGCTAAAGAGGTAATATGCAATAACTGCAGAAAAAAAGGACATTACGCCAGAGTGTGCAAAACTAAAAGAATGTGTGAAATGCATGTAGCTACAGTGGTTGAGGACACTGGTGAGGAAGTTGCATTTCTGGGTTCACTGTCAGCGGACGCAAATGACAGCCCATGGATGACAGACATACATGTGGAGAATCTCAATGCACGCTTTAAAATTGACACTGGCGCAGACATCACCGCTATATCGGAAATGCTGTATAACCAGGGCAAGTTCAGCAGGCTGGAGAAGTCAACGAGGGTTCTGCTGGGGCCAGGAGGGACTCGTCTGAACGTGAAGGGCAAGTTCACAGCCACCCTCAGTAAGAACAGTAAACGTACTAAAGAGGAAATTTATGTTGTGGAGGGGCTGTGCACACCACTGCTAGGCGGGCTTGCTGCAGTGGCACTGCAGTTGGTCGCCAGAATAAATAACATCAGCCTGGACTCCAAAGAGACAGTAAAAAGGGAGTTCCCTAAGCTTTTCTGTGGACTCGGTAAAATGGAGGGCGAGTACAACATAGTATTGAAACCAGGCGCTCAGCCTTTCTCCCTCTCAACTCCCAGGCGCATCTCCCTCCCACTCCTGCCAAAGGTCAGAGAGGAGTTGGACCGTATGGAGCAGCAGGGAGTTATCTCAAAGGTGGAGGGGCCCACTGAATGGTGTGCGCCTATGGTGGTGGTGCCGAAACGCACAGGAAAGGTGAGAATATGCACCGATCTTACAGAGCTGAACAAATCAGTTATGAGAGAAGCATCCCCTCCCCTCAGTTGAACACACTTTAGGACAGCTCGCTGGGGCCAAAGTGTTTTCAAAGCTAGACGCCAACGCAGGCTTTTGGCAGATTCCACTGTCCAAGGAGTCATCTCTGCTAACCACTTTCATAACTCCGTTCGGGCGGTATTGTTATAATCGCCTGTGTTTTGGGATCTCATCAGCACCAGAACATTTCCAAAAGCGCATGTCACGCATCTTGGAGGGCCTGGTGGGTGTTCTATGTCAGATGGATGACGTGCTCATCTGGGGAGCCACACAGACGGAGCATGATGAGAGACTGTGGAAAGTACTGTCACGACTGCAGGAGGCAGGAGTGACGCTCAACGATAAGTGTGAGTTTTCTAAGAGCAGGATGAAGTTCCTGGGGCAGGTCATTGAGGCATCAGGCGTCAGTGCTGACCCTTATAAGGTGAGCGCTGTAAAAGCTATGTCAGCACCCAGTAACGTCAGCGAAGTGAGACGCTTCCTGGGGATGACAAACCACCTGGGGAAGTTCCTGCCTCACTTGGCTGAGAAAACACGACCACTCAGAGACCTGCTGAAAAAGTCCAGTATGTGGGCCTGGGGGCCGCAACAACAGCAGGCCTTCGATAACATAAGAGAAGATTTGACGACACCCCCAGGGCTTGCATTGTATGACCCGAACGCTGAAACGCTTGTCTCCGCTGACTCTTCCTCATATGGGATGGGCGCCGTTCTTCTCCAGCGGCAAACAGACTCAGAGTGGAAACCTGTGGCGTATGCCTTGAGAGCCCTCAGCAGCACTGAGCAGCGATACGCCCAGATCGAGAAGGAGGCGCTAGCATCAACATGGGCCTGTGAGAGGTTCGCAGAGTTCCTAATTGGAAAGAGTTTTCACATTGAAACCGACCACAAGCCTCTGATTCCTCTACTAGGCTCAAAGAGCTTAGATGAACTTCCTCCACGCATACAGCGCCTGCGTATGCGACTAATGCGGTTTGCCTACACCATATCGCATGTGGCTGGCAAAGACATCGCAACTGCAGATGTGCTGTCCCGAGCTCCCGTCAGTCACACTGCAGAAGGATTGCAGGAGGAGGAAATCAACCTCTATGTTGACTCTGTTGTAGCGAATCTCCCAGCTACAGAAAAGAGGTTAAGAGAAATTCAGAGACACCAGGATGATGACCCCATACTCAAGCACTTGAAGAAATTCTGTGTCGAAGGATGGCCAGATAAATTCTCAATTAACAGAGTGTTCCAGCCATATCTGCAATATTCAGGTGAGCTCACAATTCAAGAGAGTCTACTGTTGTATGGCAGCAGAATAGTCATCCCAGCGTCACTCAGGGAAGACATCCTGTCCAAGCTGCACGAGGGCCATCTGGGAATAACAAAATGCAGAGAGCGAGCTAAGCATTCAGTGTGGTGGCCAGGGCTCAGCAGAGAGCTGACAAACATGATAGAGAAATGTGATGTGTGCAGCCGTGAAAGAGTCAATTTCAAAGAAAAGATGATGTCTACTGAGTTTCCACCAAGACCATGGTTCACTGTAGGAGCGGATTTATTCCAGATAGACAGCAAACAATACCTGGTCATCGTGGACTAGTTCTCCAGATATTTTGAAGTAGCAAAACTGACATCCACAACATCTGGAACTGTGATTGATCATGTCAAGTCTATCTTTGCTCGTCATGGTATACCTGAAGTGGTCCGCTCAGACAACGGCCCACAATTTGCATCTGAGATATTCAGGCAGTTTGCACAGGATTGGGGGTTTAGTCATGTGACATCCAGTCCCCATTTCCCACAGAGCAACGGGGAGGCGGAGCGCGCTGTGAGGACGATCAAAGGTCTTCTCAAGAAATCCAGCGACCCTTACCTCGCCCTGATGGCCTATCGAGCTGCTCCCCTGGCGAATGGATACAGTCCCACTGAACTTCTGATGGGGAGGAAAATAAGAACGCCAGTTCCTGTCATTCCATCCAAGCTCAACCCAGGGTGCGCAGACATGGATAACCTGAAAAGAACAGAGCAAAGGTACAGACAAAAACTGCGACAGAATTATGACCAAAGACACAGAGCACGCGACATGCCGTTCCTTCAACCCGGGGATCATGTGTGGGTCAAAGATACAGTGGAAAGAGGCACGGTGGTGTCTACTGCCGGCACGCCGAGGTCATACATCATTGAGACGCCCGGGGGCACTCTGCGAAGGAACAGATACCATCTTTCACCAACCCCTGTGGCTCCTGGAGAACCTGCTGACTTAATTGAACCAGCACCCGAGAGCACAGTTCTTGATGACCCACACACTCCTGTCACACCCGGAGCACAGTGTGTAGCCAGTCAGCAGTCTCCTGTGTGTGAAAGACGTTTCCCAGCCCGAATAAGGAATCCTCCATCTTACTTGAAAGACTTTGTTCGGTCTTAGGAATGGCACCTGAGTTATGGAGGAGGGCAGAGAGTAGTTGATTGGCGCCAATTAATGTTGTTGATAAAGTGTTTACAGAAGCACATGTTCATAGTACTTCACAGCTGAACAGTATGGAAAAATTTGAGAACCATAAATGTGTGTTATTACTGTTACTGAACTTGATTATCATTTTAATGATGGTATGGGTTATATTTTCAGTATAAGTAATCGGAAGAGCCTTCTGTTATAGTTTAGAAATGCCTTAATGTTATTTTTGCATCTGCACAAAGATTATCCTTTGCTTAGAAAGGGGGATGTAGTATCAGGTTAACTAATGGGGTAGGAACCATGTGTAGGTTGTTGTTGTAGGGGGGGAACGATAATAAAGCCGTGGGTTCAATGGATGTGCAGCTGTGGTCCTTGTGTTAAGCCTCCTATAAAGGTTACAGTGTACCTATAAAACACATAACAGTGAAAGTCAGAATGATTGGTGAATGTGTCATCTGCTGCACAGCTTCTGATGAAGACACCTGATGAAGGTGAAGGTAAAGACGTCCATTTATGAGAAAAACGTTTAGAATGCAAAGAGAAGTGCCTTTCACACATACAGTCTTTACTGGTAAATTACCAGTAAATTACCATTAAGAGATCATGTGTGAACAGGACCGTTTCAAAAATACCAGTAAAATAGTTATGGTAATTTACAAGTTTGAGAAACTCTAATATTACCAGTAAATTGTGCTCTGTGTAAATGTAAAACAAGATTGTGCGTATGAGCACGTATGAGTTCAGAACTTGCTGAAGTAAGACTCCGGGCCAGTCATAACATTCTGACGCAGATGACACGTTTACTCCACGCTGTTTACGAAAATCAAAGAAATTTCGAAAGCTGTCTAATACGATTTCTTTATACAAAAAAACAGCTGCATAAATGTCAACATTTGACACAAAAATGAAAACATCAACAAAAACACGCATCCCACTAATTCCAAACAACCCAATTTCAGTAGAGAACAGTGTTCAAAATATACCAAAGCTTCCATTAAGGTCCACTATTAGGAAGACAAAAAGTCTGAAAAGGTGTTTCCCAATTTAACCCTTGTGCTGTGCTGAAAATCTTTTACCTAATTTGGTGTTCTCGATCAAACATGACTGGCATTTAAAAAATAGCTTACATAATGCTATATTATCACAAACTCTTGGATTCAGTCTTTTTTTTTTTCAGTTAGCACAGGATTTGCTTTTCTTTTGGAACTGATTGATTGTATGCTTCATTGATCTGAGCTTATGCACCCCAGTTTTTGAAAAAAAAGCGTTTGTGGATAATTTTGACAGTTCACTCAAAAACTGAGGTGTATAAGCTCAGATCAATGAAGCCTGTAATCAATCACTTCCCACAAGAAATAAAAAAACCTGTGCTAGTTTAAAGAAAAGAAGCTGACAAAAAGATTTAATCCAATATTTAATAATAATATAGTATAATGAGAAATTTATAAGCAGTGATGCAATGACATTACCATTTTGAAGGGAAAAGAACATTCTCTCTGGGTTAAAATGACTGTAACTATAAATTCAATTTACCAGCACAACATTCTAAAATTATGTTGGACTATTATTTTTGTGTGAACATTTCCTTTATAAAAAAATTAAATAAAATTAAAAATAAGGGAGAAAGAAGCATGATGAAAAACATGCATTGAGTAGCTTGTTGTGGCAGATGTTTAGAAGAGCCTCAGGATGCTCTACTGATGGAAACAGGCATATGGAGGAGACAAGCTGATTACGCTAGCGGATGTCTCAGGGAGTCTGTGTGGTTCCGTCGGGTTCACAGCGTTAGCTACATTAACATTTAATTGGTTTGTTGAAGACTTACCATTTCTCAGAGGATTACAAATCGGTCTCATTTAAAAAAAAAAAATTTTACATTTGATATTTGGTTTGATATGTCATCATAGTAGTGATGACTTTTCCCAGATCTTCATATTGTGGAATCAAACATTGAAGCCCTTCAATTTTACAACACTTCTAAATACCACACAAGCAAAGTGCATTACAAAACACGTAAAAAATTCATGGAAACATCTTGCATTCACTTGTACGAATCCTTTTCAGGAAAAACATCTATGCAACATTAGTGTTTAAATACACACGAGGAGACTGAATGACGAGCTACTGACTTCTAAAACAAGACAATAAGACTAAAAAAAGGATGTTTTCCTGCAACTGACTCGTTTTGTTAACTGTGCTATGATGAAGCAGTGGATCACAGGTTTTTCTTTTCTATTTGTGTGAGATGTTTAAGTCTATTACAGTCAGACGATTGGGTGGTCATTTGGAGAAAAGGTAGGTTAGGCGTTTCAATAGAAACAGCAATTATAGTGTTTGGAGAATCTGCCTTGCTCTTGGGTAAATTGCTTTGGTGTGAGGAAGGAGGAGGGTTCGGCGAGGGATGAAGAGGGCAGAATTACTTAGCCTTACTGGGAACCAAAAAAACAAAGCAATTTAGAAGAGTACAGAGGCAACATTTCAGTGGATAAATACCAGATAGCAATTGGACTAAAAGGTCAATCTACACCTCCGAATCACTCATGTGAGCGTTATGAGCATTAACAGAGACCGGCAAAAGAGCAGAAGTGCAGTCCAGAAATCCTCTGATGGGTATCAAGCTGATTGTTAATAGACAACGCTAAATTATTGGGAAGGGGACAGAAAGCTATTACCCTCATATATATATATACACTTTGTACTGACGAATGAAACCACATATGTTGGAGCACTGGTACGTGAGTTGCACTAAACATTAAAGGAGCTGTTCTGCTAACACAGACATGGATTCATCAGGTGAAAACAGCAGGGTTGTGTCCTGAACCCATTCCCCCATCTCTCGCTCCACTTTCCTGTTAAATCTCCATTGTACTGGTAAAGGAAAAAGGGTCCTAAATAAATAAAAAATTAACAATAGATAATTTAAGAGAAAATGATGTCATACACTATTCATGTTTTAAGGACAGTAAGATTTTTATTATTTTTTTTGTAAGAAATTAATAATTTTATTAGTAACGTAAGGATGCATTACATTGGCAAAAGTAATAGTAAAGACAGTAAAAAAATATTTCTATGAAAAAAAAAAACAAATTGAACTATTTTCAATTGATAATAATATGAATGTTTCTTGAGCATTAAATCTGCATATTAAAATGATTTCTGAAGGATCATGTGACACTGAAGACTGGAGTTATGATGTAGAAAATTCAGCTTTGCATCACAAGAATAAATTGTATTTTTACATGGGAAAAAAATGTACTTCAAATTGTAATATTTAAATATTTTACTGTTTTACTGCATTTTGATCTAACAAATATAGGCTTGGAGAGCATAAGAGACTTCTTAAAAAAAAAAACAGTTCCTGCAATTGAATGCAATAGTCACAAAAAGTTTCTTTTTCTGTTTAACAACCAAACTTTAGCCAAAACTCTGATCAAGACCCTTTCTTGGTTAGACTGGTTTTCTCATTTTTCATTCAATCAATATTTCATATTTTCATTCACACCAACTGAATCAAATATGACAGGCGGCTAAAGATGGCCTCTGTTTAGATGTCTAATGGAGACCCTGCTGGCTGAGAGATGCAGCTAAGAATAAACTCAGATAAGCTGTGTCCTCCAGCCGTGCCTAACGGTCCCCAGAAGCCAGACTTAACACGCTCTGACAGGTGATGACAACTATCAGAATCAAACTAATCAGCACTGACACTTTTATTTGACCGTCCTTCGCTCTCTCGAACACCCTTCACCTGTTTGAACCCTCAACCTGATCCTCTGCTTGAACCTCAGGTGAGAATTTTTCCACTGGGTGGTTCAATTAGATTCCTTTATCATAGCACATAGACCAGGACTTGGTGAACTGTTAAATTAAATTTGCCCCCTAAGCTGTTGGTAGAATTCCCTGACACAGCATTTAAGTGGTGTCTAATTCCCTTAACTTGTTAATATGGGGTACATTGGGCTTTGACACTTGCTGAGGCGGGAGTTCAGAGGACATGTCTGCTCTGAGAAAGATCCTAACACTTTGTGTCTCCAGGCTGCCCTTTGAAACTTTGAAAGTTGTATTTAAAGGCACAATATGTCATTTTATATTATATTATTCTGACACATGTAACTGGAAAAAACAATTCACTGAAATACAATTATATACAAATGTATAGAATTATATTACATTATATGATGATGTTTTATTATACAATAGTGATTTATTGTCCTCAAATTCAATTGACTGATATTATATTATATTATTATATTATTGTCACAGATCTGCCAGGCTCTCTCATTTCCACTACCCAGAGCTCCCTGTTACCCGAGTTTTAACCTCCTATATCTGACAGCTTGGTTTTGTGCCCAGTGACCCGTTTTTTGTGTTTTTTTAAGGTTTGTTTTTGGATTACTGTCCTGTTGGAAGATCCAAACATGGCCCATTATAAGATTTCTAACAGAGTCAGTCACTTTTTGATTTTTTATCTGTTGGTTTTTGATAGAATCAATGATGCCATGTGTCTAAACAAGATGTCCAAGACCTCCAGCACAAATTTAGGCCCACAAAATTAAAAATACAGCAATATATTTTATTTTACACATGGAGTACTTTTTATCCCCCTGTTCACCAAACCCATTTTGAGCGTTTGCCACTAAAAAGCTAAATTTTTAGTTACATCTGACCATAGAAGCCAGTCCCATTTGAAGTTCCAGACATGTCTGACAACTGAATATGCTGGAGATTTTTTTTTGGTGAAATAATTTTCTTTTCTTGATTTCTTTTCTTGAAGCCCTCCCAAACAACATGTGGTTGATAATTTTTTTTAAGCTTTTCTGACCCCGAAACCTTTTCCTTGAAGAGTCTTTGGCCACTCAAACTCTCCTTCTACCGTGCATTAGGATGATATAGACACACGTCCTCTTCCAGGCAGATTCATAACATTTTCTGTTGATTGAAACTTCTTAATTATTGCCCTGATGGGGGAAATGGGAATTTTCACTGCTTCAGCTCGTTATTAAAGCCACTTTCTAATTTGTGAAGCTCAATTGTCTTTTGCTGCACATCAGAAATATATTTTTTTGGTTTTTCTCATTGAGATGGGTGATTTATTTGGAATTTGGCCTTTGTTTCCCTCCTATTTATATTTCTGTGAAACAGGAAGCCATGTCTGGATATTTTCGTGTTCATAATCACCCTGGTGTGGTCAAAATTTTGATTATGAATGGAAATATATTTCAGATATATTTTACTCATAAGAATCTCTAGGGGTACTAGTTATTGTGTCCAACATGTAATTGAGAAAAAAACATTTCATAATGATATTTCCCCCCATTTTAAATTCTTATTCTCTAGTGAAACGTTCAATATTTGTGATTGTTTTAAATAAAAGATCAAAAGGATTAACAATGCAGATTTATTTTCACAGCCTTCTTTGATCATATTTACCAAGGGTACCAACAATTCTGACCATGTGTATAACATCAAACTGAATTATTCTGGGCTACAGGATATGTTCTGCAATAGGGACCAACCTGTTACCCTGCTTGTTTCCCATGGCTTCCGCAACCATCATACAATTCACCATTGATTATTCCTGTGAGCACCACTTCCACTGGGAGTTCAGTGGATAAGCAATACATGGATATTCCTGCCTGTTATGCCCCATACACAGACGCCCAAAATAAGCACCAAGTTACCACCACACCGACAATGGGACTGTGCCATCAATCTGACATCGAAGGTGAGTCAGTACCCCGTGGATGTGTATCCATACCTGAAAAGAAGGCCATGGAGGAGTTCATAGTCGAGGCTCTCAAGCAAGGTTACAACCATCCCTTCACTTCTTGTGCTGCTTCCAGTTTCTTCTTCGTGGCAAAAAAGGATGATGGCTTGCAGCCTTGCATTGACTTTTTGGCACTCAACAAAATATTCGTACCGGCTACTTTGGAGCAACTTTGCCAAGCCTCAATCTTCACCAAGTTGGACCTCCGAAGCACCTACAACCTCATCCACATATGTGAGGGGGACAAATGGAGGACCTCCTTCATTACCCCATCTGGACATTATGTTTACCTTGTTATGCCGTATGGCCTGGTAAATGCCCCTTATGTATTTCATGATTTCATGAATGAGGTGCTCCGGGGCTTCCTGAACCATTTTGTGATCCGGTAAATAGCCAACATCATTATCTATTCCCAGAGCCTGGCTGAACATCAACAGCATGTTTCGGAGGTCCTATTTCAACCTTCAATTTACAACCTATTTCTTAAGGCAGAGAAATGCAGCTTTTAAACGAATACCATTAACTTCCTTGACTTCATCGTAAGCAAGAACAGTTTCAAGATGTGTCACTCCTACCACAGTGTAAGAGCTTCAGAGATTCATCAGAGAACAGATCTCTGAGACCTCCAACAGTGAACCTGCTCTGATGGGGTGCCCTCCAGATCTCAGCTATATTCCAAGAAGTCACTGAATTCCTCTCATTAAGTCGGCTCATTCATCTGTGGGTACTGGCCAACCAGGGACCAAACAAACTCTCTTGCTCTTATGACATTTTTACTGGTGGCCTGGCAAGGCAAATGACAACAAGTGTTTTGTCCAAGGATGTCAACAATATGCATTCTCTAATGTTCCACGGCAAACTTCTTCCTCTGCCCATCCCTCGAGCCAGTGGTCACACCTAGGGCTGGATTTCATCACCGACTTACTTGCTTCTGAAGGAAAAACCTGCATTTTGGTTATCATTGAAATAAGCCAATTCTCAAATAACTACTATGATGACTCCTTTCCTACCCGCTTAAATGATAGAAGTACTTGTGCTGTCCAATCTTTTAAGACCGTGTCTGTACCCCGAATAGTGGGGTCAAAATATAAATTGAATTTAGGATCTAGAAAAAAATCTTATCATGATTAATCCAGAAAAAAATTTAAATAAATGAACAAAAAACATTTTTAAAGTTTGGCCTCATAAACATTAGATCACACACACCAAAGCAGTTATTGTAAATGAAATGATCACTGAAAACAGTTTTGATGTACTCTGCTTGACTGAAACCTGGCTAAAACCAAATGACTATATTGGTCTAAATGAGTCTACTCCAAAAAATTACTGTTATAAGCATGAGCTCTTCAGACTAGTCGTGGCGGAGGTGTTGCAACAATATGTAGTGATATTCTCAATGTTACCCAGAAAACAGGATACAGGTTTAACTCATTTGAAATACTTGTGATTAATGTTACATTGTCAGGTATAAAAAATAAATCAGGTATACAAAATGTATCTCTTGCTCTGGCTACTGTGTATAGACCACCAGGGCCGTATACAAAATTCCTAAAAGAATTTGCAGATTTCCTCTCAGACCTTTTGGTTACAGTTGATAAAGCGCTAATTACTCATATACTCATAATAACTCATCATTTTAATCATACACTAGATTTAATTATATCATATGGAATCGATCTTACTGATATAGATATCATACCTCAACGTGATGATGTTACCAACCATTTCCTTGTATTGTGCATGCTGCGTATCACTGATATTAACTATATGGCTCAGCATTACCATCTGGGCAGAACTATTGTTCCAGCCACCAAAGACAGATTTGCAAATAATCTGCCTGATTTATTTCAACTGCTATGTGTACCCAAAAATACACATGAACTAGACGAAATGACTGGCAACATGGGCACTATTTTCTCTAATACATTAGAAGCTGTTGCCCCCATCAAATTGAAAAAGGTTAGAGAAAAATGTACTGTGCCATGGTATAACAGTAATACCCACTCTCTCAAGAAAGAAACTCGTAGTCATGAGCGCAAATGGAGAAAAACTAACTTTGAAGTTTTTAGAATTGCATGGAAAACTGTATGTCCAGCTATAGACAGGCTCTAAAAACTGCCAGGGCCGAGCATATTCACAAACTCATTGAAAATAACCTAAACAATCCAAGGTTTTTATTTAGCACAGCGGCTAGATTAACAAATAACCAGACGCCACTCGATTCAAATCCATCAACGTTTAATAGTTATGACTTTATGATTTTCTTCACTGATAAAATAGATAACATCAGAAATACAATAACAAATGTACATTATACAGTGTCTAATACTTCAGTTTCATCCATCGCACCCAAAGATAAACTGCAGTGCTTTACAACTATAGGACAGGAAGAGCTGAATAAACTTATCTCTGCATCTAAACCAACAACATGTTTATTAGATCCTGTACCCACTAAATTACTGAAATAGTTGTTACCTGTAGCCAAAGAACCGATTCTCAATATTATTAACATTAACTGCACTTGTTAAAATTACAAATGACTTGCTTCTTGCGTCAGATCAAGGCTGCATCTCATTGCTAGTTTTACTTGATCTTAGTGCTGCATTCGACACCATAGATCATGACATACTTATAGATCGATTACAAAACTATACAGGTATTCAAGGGCAGGCTCTAAGATGGTTTAGATCCTACCTGTCCGATCGCTAACATTTTGTTTATTTAAATGGGGAGTTCATTTCTCATTTATCACCAGTAAATTATGGAGTGCCACAAGGACATGTCCTAGGTCCTCTGCTATTTTCAATATAGATGTTGCCCTTTGGTAATATTATTAGAAAATATGGGAATAGTTTCCACTGTTATGCTGATGATACTCAACTATATTTCTAAACGAGACCAGATGAAACTTCTAAATTGTCTAAGCTAACAGAGTGTGTTAAAGATGTAAAAGTTTGGATGACCAATAATTTTCTCCTATTAAATTTGGATAAGACAGAGATGTTACTTATTGGGCCAAAAAACAGTACACAGAATCTCAAGTTGCAACTAGTTGGATGTACTGTTACTTCCTCTACAGTCAGAAATCTGGGTATTATATTAGACAGCAACTTGTCTTTTGAAAACCATATTTCCCATGTTACAAAAACAGCATTCTTCCATCTTAGAAAAAATGCCAAGCTACGAAACCTTACCTGTTTCTGATGCAGAAAAGCTAGTTCATGCATTCATGACCTCTACCTAGACTGGACTATTGTAATACACTTCTAGGTGGTTGCCCTGCATCTTCAATAAACAAGCTACAAGTAGTCCAAAATGCAGTGGCTAGAGTCCTTACCAGGTCAAGAAAATATGATCATATTACCCCAATTTTACAGTCTCTGCACTGGCTACTTATTAAGTTCTGTATCAGTTACAAATTATTATTACTTACATATGGCCTTAAATGGTTTAGCTCCTTCATACCTAGCTAGCCTTATACCACGCTACAATCCATCATGCTCCCTAAGGTCACAAAACGCTGGACTTTTGGTAGTTCCTAGGATAGCAAATTCCACTAAAGGAGGTAGAGCTTTTTCGCATTTGGCTCCCAAACTCTGGAATTGCCTTCCTGATAATGTTCGGGGTTCAGACACTCTCTTTGTTTAAATCTAGATTAACCCTCTGGAGTCGATTAACACGGATACGCGTTATGAGTCATTTTCTCCTGATAACCCCGAAAGAGCAATACATCAATTGAATCTGTAAAGGGTCTACTTTTTTTTGGATACAGACATAATAACAACAAAACTTTGTGCACTTATAAAATAAAGATAACAAACAAGGTGTGCTGTCTGCAGCCTTTGTCTGCGCTGATCTTCATTTACAAACACGTCATTAAAATGAACTGTAAAATACCCTTATACTGCAGAGGGTTAAAAACGCTCTTTCATCAAGCATTCAAAAAATGCATCCCATAATTTGTGACTGCAGTTGTATCTGATCAAATGCGCATACTTATTCTTTAGCTTGGGTTAAACTAATTAATTTTAAAAAAAATTTCTGAAAATTTCTGTTATATGCACAACTGACAGTCCCCACTGAAACAAAATTTCCTGTTAAGTTGCTTTGCAGTGATTTGTATCGTAAAAAGCGCTATACAAATAAACTGGAATTGAATATTCTCCAAAGCATGCAAACTGATTCCTCTGAAAGGACTCCCTACAGCCATAGAGACTGCCAAGGCCCTGTTTAATTTCACAATTTTGGAATTCCTCAGGACATTGTTTCCGACCATGGTCCGTAGTTTATTTCACATGTGTGGAAAGCTTTCTTCTCTTCTCCGTGACTTTCAGCCTGACATCCGAGTACCACCCACAATCCAATGGCCAGATGGAGAGAAAGGTGCAAGAGATCAGCCACTTCCTTGGGACCTTCTGCCAGCACCGCCAGAACTCCTGCAACTGGTTCCTCGTCTGGGCTGGGCCCAAAATTACCTGCAACAACCATCAATGGGCCTCACCCCATTCTACAATAGTGCATACTTGGCTTTCAGCCACCACTATTGCCCTGGTCAGACGAGCCCTTAGAGGTATACCATCCATCAACCACTGGTTCAACAAGAGCTGGAGGGTGTGGAATGAGGCTCATCACCATCTTTGCCTGCTCAGTGCACAGACAAAAGATCTTTGCTGATACTCTGAGAAGGAATGCCCCAGTATACCAATCTGGACAACTTGTGTGGCCTTCCCTGAGAGGTATCCGTCTGTGCCTGCCCTGATGTAAACTAAGGCCCAAATACATTGGTCCATTCCTGGTCATAAGACAGATACACCTAGTCACACATGAGCTCAAGCTCCTCACACAGTACAGAATTCACCCATTTTTCCATGTCTCCCTGTTAAAACCTGACTACCCATCTGTGTCTGTTCCTTCCACAGAGCCTGGCACCAGTGATGAGCCCCCCGTACCTCAGATCATTGATTACCCCATTTACTCATCAAGGAAATATTGATTCCTGGCACCGTGGTGGCCGACTGGAATATCTGGAAGACTGGCAAGATCACAGCCCAGAGGAAAGATCCTGGGTACTTTGAGTTACATCAATAATATCCACATTGTGCTCCTTAAGCCTGTGGTAGGCCACCGCAACATTGGGGTCCTCAGTCCACTGGACCAGACCATGGAGAGGAGGGTAATGTCACAGATCTGCCAGGTTATCTCACTTCCAGAACCCAGTGCTCCCAGTCAACCAAGTATTAACCATCTGCACCATCTGTCGGTAATTACTATGTCATCAACACATGCAGCAATATTGAATAACTTCATAGCAGATGAGGTTGTGTGTGCTTCAGGTGTTGACCTCTCACCTCTGCTGAGCAGCTGTAGGTTACGCACTTCCTCTCTGACCTGTAGCTGTAGGACCTGCTGCAGGACTTCCTGTCTCAGAGTCTCTTGGATTATACCCATCCTCTCCAGCTTCTCTCCATTCAACCGCAACAGGGCACGACCTGAAAAAGTGCATGAGGGACAGGATGAATGACAGTTTAAAATGTCAATGCCAGCTTTGTAAAATAAAAATAAAAAAAGAGACAGAACAGAAAAGGAATTTATCCAGAAAAAGAATGTGATCAGTAGAGTGGAACTGGTTTACATTTGTTTATATCCCCACAGGAGCCATTAAATTAATGTCACAAGTCTCGCCAACAGAACAAGACAACCCAAGAAAAAGTCTTGCAGATGTCCTGTTACTTTCTGATTTCCCCTTTTTACAGTACAGTTTTAGCTTTGCTGCTTTCCAAGACATCTTGTTTTGGTCAGTATATCCTTTGTTAGGTAATACATTGTCAAAAGTTCTGTAAAAAAAATAAATAAAAAATAAATAAAGGTGTATCCCCCAAGGTAGCATACACAAAAAAAGAGAATGTCGACTATATAAAAAATAATAATAAACAAAATAATATATTATACAATTTATAATAATTTTCTGTGCAATTTATAACAAATAAAATGCAGCCCAAAGTGCATCGCAGGTAAGAATAATAATAAAAAAAGAATACAGGAAATTAACAATATACATAAGACATAGAACAACAGAAAAATGTAATAAAAGGGAAGGGAATAAAATAAGTTATATTTACAAAACAATATTGTAAAAAAAAATCTCAGTGTAATTAAAATGGTATAATAAATAAAAAAAAGCATATACACTGGCCAAAATAACAAACTGTAAAAAAAAAAAAAAAAAAAAAGTTAAAATCTAAAAGCATAACTGTATATATATATATATATATATATATATATATATATATATATATATATATATTCTGGATACGACAATTCCAAAATAGATTATTGTAAGCTTTATGGAGAAAAAAAACACAAAAAACTCCAAGTCGGCAGATGTACTGGAGAGAATTGTCAAGAATACAAAAATAAACAGAGCTAAATAAAATTTCAATAATACAATTTATTTGTTTGTTGCCTTTCAAACATAAACTGCAGCTCAAAGTGTCACAGGTCAGAATAATTTACCCTAGTAGCCTAAATAAGCACAAACTTGTTTTAAAACAAACTAGTTTATCAGTTTATTTACCTCAGCAGTCAGATAGACGGACGGCACAAAGCCTACACCTGTACCCCTGTCCTTCAAAAAACATCACAAAACAGGGGAATTTACTGTCATTTGCCCCGTATGCGCTCACTCTAATTAGAAGCATAAATCATCTCATTCTCTCTTACAATATGATCATCCATCCTCATTCTCACCTGGCTGAATACAATGAAAACACAGACACCCCCCTCACAAGAACGCCACACATACAGTTACATAACATAGTCTATTTTAGGCCATATTAATGAATGTGTTCAATTTCTGCACATATTGCTTTGTGTAATGATTACTAATGAAGTCGGGTTATGTAAGGCCCATTGTGTGACCTTGGATGAGTGTATTGATTTGTGTGGTGTGTGTCCAGAAACATCAGAGCTGGACAGCTATTCCCCTCCATAAATGAAACATAATGACCTTAATAACAGCTGGCTGTGGCTATTTCTCTGATGATGTAGTGGAATTGGAGAGATGAGTGCAAAGTGGTTTGGGGTTTCAGGGATTGGATGGTGATGATTACAGTTTTACAGATCATTTATAGAACTTCATGAGTTGTCCCCTGACAGAAACCACAACCTGGCATTTAATTACTTTCTCATAAGTGAGATTCGGTTACAGAAACTTCTATAAGTTAAGACATGGTGAACAAAATGACTCATCTCAGTTAGTCAGTGCTTAGAGGCAAAAAAAGGTTGACTTTTTTAAGACTGCTAGAAAAAGAATGACATCTAGTTATCTTTTCTTTGTTGAAATTTTCAATTTAAACATGATGTTTACCTCCATACTGTATATATGTGGCCAACATACTGTAGGCTCAATGGAAAAATGTGCTGCAACCTAAATATTTGCAAAACAAATACAATACAATAAATATAATTCACTGCAGTTTTCATCTGCAATGAACACTAGTGGCAGTAAAACACCAACAACTTATTCATTTTCTCACAAATTATGATTACAGGGCTCAGATTATCAATAAATAAATGGTTATTTTCATGCAGTTCCTTGCATAGTACTATGCCATGACCTCAAAACACCTTTACCATAGTGCATGATTTGTAAACAAACATTTTGAAATTTGAATCAAATAAGCAGCTCCATGTGTGTGGCTTTTCTGATGACATAAACTTGCTCACTAGTGCACACGGTACAGCATTACATTTAAGCCCCTTTCACACTACACATCGGACCCGGCATATTGCTGGAACATTGCCGGGTCGCCTTCTGTGTGAAAGCAAACACGTCCCGGGATTGATTCCGGCATTGAACCTGAGTTGGGGACCTAGTAACATTGCCGGGTTCGACCCGGGACGAGCGCAGTGTGAACAAAAGCCAGATCTAATGCCATGTCGAAGTGATGACGCGCATTATCGCGCGACTCTTTAACTGGCTGTTTTAAAGAAAGATCAACGTTCGCGACAAAAAAATATGTGCAAACTGTAATGAAGCAGAGATCAGTTAGTTCCTCTCTTTCCGCGCTGACGCCGAGATCGTTCGCTTGCTTCAGTGAAAGTATAACGTGCCTAGCGTTTTCGACTTGTACATTACACGTCACGCCATGATGTCACGTGTCGTTACGGGATCTTTACGGGTTCTGTGTGAAAGCACGCACATATCCCGGGTAATCACTGGCAATGTGAAAGTGGAAAAGCTAGCGACCCGGGAACAATTGCCGGAACACTTTAACCGTGTATTTGCCGGAATGGCAGTGTGAAAGGGGCTTTAGTACTCCAGAGTTGCAAGTCCTAAAATATGAGTCCGGTGAATCATAAGTCATGATAAAAGAGCTTGAAAACATGTAAAAGCAAGCTAAAATGCAATGGATTAGAGCTGTAATCGGGCCTTAAAAGTTAGGCCTGACATGACCCGAGCCCAACAGGTTTCGAGCTGAGCCCGACAAGTACATTTTGATTGACAGCTTTTTTAAAGCCCAAACCCGTTTACAGCCCGACATTATTCAAGTGTGTGCACGAACACAACTCTTTTGCCTTTTGTCAAGAATGAGTCATTTATACATGTTTTAACATAATTTATTCATAACTAATGTAGACTACACCACTTGGAAGTTGGAATAAAGAAATAAAATAAGTCCTCTGTGACATCATAACATCTCAGCATTCTAGACATAGGCTCATTTAACCTATAAATAGACCAACGCACCAATAAAAACGAGTCATTTTTAACATTAAATTAAGATACATTTTAAATTAAGATGGGTATTTGGTAATAATGAAATTAAGATAAAGGCTCTGGATTTGCTTCGCACTAGCAGATGATATTTAATAAAAGAATAATGCCAACATTAGCGTTAATACTCTGTCCACATTATGCATTTAAGACTCAATGAATATTTAGTTATTATTTGAAAAACCATTACTCACAGAGATTGGGCTAGGTCTACATGTTTTTGTGGAGGACAATTATTGAATCCATTGTAAATGGCTTCAGCACTTTCCGGCGCTCACTGATAGTGCGTCATTATTCACTCATTATTCTCATTATAAACATGGTCAAAACTTTTCCACACTTCAGACTTTAGTTGCTGGTGCAACCAAAACGTAATCGCCAGAGGCAAGCCTCCGTTACACCTACTAAGCTTTCATTTTCGCATCTTTCTCGCGCTAATCGAAACACATCACATGACCTCTCGTTTACCTCGCAAACCGGAGCGCAAGCACTAGCCTGGCCCGAGCCTGGCCCGAGCTCGCGTAAGATGATATAAATTAAGCCCGAACCCGACCGAACCCGTCGGGTCCCATCAGGTCCCGTCGGGTTCGGGCAAAGATCTTCAGCTCTACAATGGATCCTTCTGCAAGTGTGATTTAATCTCACGTTTCCTTTTATCAACACTATAGGTTAGGTTTAGGGTCGAGTTTAGTGTAGATGCTGTTATTTTCAAACACATTTTTAAATAGTAGACATTTAGCTTCTGAACTGCTGAGATACATATAACTATAAGCATAATAAAACATTGTCAGATTCTGGTTCATCTCTCTTTAAATAGAACTGAACATACTTTTAGCGTCAGTAACTGGACAATTTACTTTGTTACAGTTGCAAAAATGTCAGAGAAGCGACCTATCATTTTGCAGATATGTCATCACAGGCATGTTTTTCCAATGAGTTCTGGTTATATTCAGGCCTGCCAGGCTCCAGACCAGCAGGGGGTGATGATGAGCTGCAGAAACAATGCACATTAGCTTGGACTGTTACCATAATAATCAAGGAGGATTATCTACACAGCAAGTGCACAATGACGCAACAATTGCGAGGCAGAGAGACTTGTTGATTATACCATTACAATGTCCTCGTGTGGTGTTCCTTCACACCACACAGCACACTTCTGGTGTACAGATGGTGTGAAACATCTGTGACCAGGTGCTCAGGGCAAGCAAATGTCATTATCCGTCCTTGGTCGGGACATAATGAATAACTGGCTGTAAAATGACAAATAAAAATGGACATACCCATGAGTGTAAGATCAGTCATTCATATTTTTGGTCTGTTTTCCCAAAACTTTATTTGACTCCTAACTTTTATGAGAACACCTACATACAGATGACCTCAAAGCTAAAAGACACAGGCTAAAAGCTTTCTTGACTAAAAGCAATTTAAATTTTATGTGCTCTTCAATGTGCTTTGCTGTACAGTGGAAGAGATCAGCTGCAAAACTGAATCTATTTTACAAAAATATCTATGGCTAAAGAGATAAAGGAGCACTCTGAATGAGAAGACAACTGTGTATGGGTGTGTTCGTGTGTGTGTGTGTGTGTGTGTGTTTGAGAAATAAAGAACAAAGCCCTTAAATGGAATTACAAGATGAATCCCAAATAGAGAGAGAGAACAAAAAGAGGCCTGAAGTACCACACTGAAAGGGCCCATCCTCAGCATATTACAGTAAATCATAGCAATTCACCAGACAACACTTTATTAAGCCATGTCTCTTGTCTTTATATTTATAATATACAGTAGGAATCTCTGCTGTATCTCATCTAGAGATGTTCAACGGGAAGTGATTTTTTTTTTTCATTTTTGAAAGGTGATTTTTTTTAGCAAATTTCTGTAAGATTGTTAAACCTATTTGCATACTATTATATTTCATTGGCTCATACTAAATTAATGTGTTGGGATATTCTGAACTTGTGACTGCAGCGGTGCTGCTTTCCTCCTTTATGTTAAATATGCAGATGTTTAATGCTCGAAGAATCGTGTAACACATGAAGAAACAACTAATTATAAATGTTAAATGAGAGAAGCGTTTATAAAATTGGCTCAAAAATCAATGTTACAACTTTTGGAGGGCATCAAACTGTTTTTATTTGAATGTGATTAATCTAGGGTTGGGGCCACTAATACATAGTTTTAGTTTTGTCACCATAACATAAAATAAGTTTTAAGAAATATTTAAGAAATAATTAATATAACTATATTTTTATATTCATCTATTTATTCATAGTAGATAGATATTGTGAAACTAAACATTTTGCAGTAAAAAATGTAAATTGGTAAATTGTTCTTGTTTGCCAAAATCAAACCATTTAATTCTGAACAAATTTAGAACAAATTCATATTCTTCAAGCTAATATAACAATCTTTCTGAACTGCACTCTCCATAAATCCATCTTCATGCTAAAAAGCATCAGTCACTGAAGTATATATTGTTAAGTCTGATGTATAGTTTGTTAAACCAATTGTTAGTGTATTTAACTACTAGGGGCTCATGGGGGATTATTGGACAGGGATGCTCCACTGACCCAGTGTGCTGTGATGGAGCAACCTCCAGTTACCCCTGGGGCTTTAGAGGACAGTCATGGGCCAACACTGACCCACTTTCCAGCTCCAGGAATTCACACATAGCTGTGGAGATCGCATTCGCTTCCCAGTCACTCACAACAGGCTGGGAGGAACAATTAGAGCATTGGTGATGCTAATAATCATTCATTAATATGGCCTAAATAGTAATGCTGGGGGGGGTGTTGGGGTAAGCTGCATTGTATTTTTTATCTTGATATGGTACTTCCATAGTGCACAACATTTAGGAGTTTTGTAGAGCTCTCTAATATATATACACACATGCACACACACAAATTCATCGCTTTTGAATTCAGTCCTCCAGAAGCACTTTATCCAGCATTGCTGTTAGTCTGAGGCTTGGTTTAATGTGCTCCCAAATAATGCCCTCAAGTCAGTGATAGTGATAAAGTACACTTGGTTATTTCTATTTCTCTTACATGTATAACAAAAAGAGGGGTGAGGTAGTGGAAAGACATTTAGTTACTTACTTTAGTTAATTATGATATAAATATGTGATGGTTAAATTATCTGACATTTTAAAATCTTTTTTTTCCATGAAGGTCTGTACTCTCTTCTGGACTATATTTATGATATAATTTCCTTTTTTTTTTGGTTGAATCACATGACTTTGATTAAGTGGACAAAAGTTAAACAAAACATAATAATTTGAATAATATGAATATTTAATACATATTAATAATCTTAATAATAATGTTTTTTGTCAAATTACTTAATGTTTTCTTTTAAGACCGTGTAATCACTTTAATCACATTTCTGACTTTATGCATCCTTTTTTATCAAAATTAACTTTTTTTCAGGAATTAAAAACATATTAATTATATATATATATATATATATATATATATATATATATATATATATATATATATATATATATATATATATATATATATATATATATATATATATATATATGTATGTGTGTGTGTGTGTGAGAGAGAGAGAGAGAGAGAGAGAGAGTTTTTTATAGCATTTTTGATGTCATCAATATTTTTCATCTGTTTTCTCAGAAGAGACTGTGTTTATCTACTAAAAGTTTTGTAATGCATTTATCTGTTTAAATTTATTTTGGAACTAATATTGCTGTTTTTAGGCTAATTAATAGATTGCCTTGACACTGACTAACAGCTACAAAATCATATGACCTCTTTAAAATGTACTTTAAGGTGCTGCACTTACTAGCAATTCACATGAACGCAGTCTAAATCAATTCACACTTGCACCTGTTAGATGACTTTAAAAAACAATACCTATGTTACAGCAGAATCAGTCCGTGAAGCAAGCAACGGTCTTGTCTGACATGAGTCAGTGTCTTACAGTGTTTTACAGCAGTGTGTGTAACACTGCTTCAAGCTACAGTGCCAATGACCCAGGAAAATGACACACTCAGAGACCCACTCACATACCATCTGAGAATGAGGCTTGATAAAAGAACCAATAAATAATAGCGCAGATAATAGAATAAAGCCTCTAGCTAGTGTCGGCGCCCGGATGAAATACTTAAAGGAGCATTTGGAAGGGGCAGACATTTATCACTCCACCTTAACTAAATGTAATGATGCTAAAATGAGTGCTTGTGTTCAACCATCAATGTCTGAAGGACAGAAGGATCCACAGCATGCATACACATAACCCTAAAATATAAGAATGTTCGAAGTAAAGCACTGGAACTGCACCAAAAAAAAACAAAAAAAAAACACAACATCACAATTGATTTCTGTTGTTAGAACAGAAAAGGGGCATAACTGATTATTTGTTTGAGCCGCTCCTGTAAATACTAATTATAAATATGCACATATAGCGAGTATTCTTGAATTTTTAATGCTTAAAATAAAGAAATGTCAATGGGTCAAAAAAAAGCATTAAAATAAAATGTATACATGGTGTGACTTGAATGCACCCCTTTGAATGACTTTTTTTTTGATGCCAAACACATATAAGGGTGATCCAGCTGTACATTTGTTCCATACAATCAAGAAAAAGTCTAACAACCAACATGTGCAACCAGCATGCTAAAACATGCAAAAGATTATCTGAAAGGACCAAAGGAACCTTATGATTGTGTCAAATTCAACAAGTCTCTTAAAATATCAGAAAATATTTGATTTTTAATAACTACTCAATGTTAGTTTGGGTTGTAAAATGCCAAATATCAATTAATAATTCATGGCATTTGAAAAAAGTGTGTGTGGTGAACAACAGCCGAGATGGCATTCCAGTGACCGTTGTGGAGGAAGATATGCCACACTGTGACAAATGCTCAGAAACATCAGATAAGATTCCAAGACAACTCCCAGACACTTCTAGACGGACAAGAAGGGAGACCTCCAGGACCCACCACCACCTAAGAGAGAATGACTTATTGGACTACAGGTTGGCTCTAACCACCAAACCGGATCCTAAGGTTTAGGAAAGAAGTGCCATAAAAATTCCATAGGATTTCTGGATGAAGCAGCAGTGGCCAAAACAAAGAAAGGCCACAAAGATTTATCAAAATCCATTCTTACCTATGTTTGGAATCCTTAAATGGATGTTAACTGAAACACATTCACTTCACCCCCAGAAAAGTATAGTTTCTGTTAATAGCTGTTGACTGTTAACAAAACAGTTCACAGGAGCAGGCACATATTATGGAATGAACAAACAAGAGCTCAATCATGTTTGGACTCTATTTGCTCCCCATGATGATGGTAATAATTTGAAAGAGGTTTGGTAGGTTGTACGTTCAGTGAGACACTCATATACTCAACAAGGTTCTGTTTCCCCAAATCGACGAGGAAGGAGACATTAACAGACACCACTGTCTAAGTTTCTAACCTAATGAGGAAAGAGAAGTCAAGACAGTTAAGATTCAGATCAGCTCTTGAGTAAACCTTTTATATTGCATTCGGCTGCCCTTCATTTGCAAAGTACCCAGGAGTGACGGACCTCGTATGACTCTTGCAGCTCTGAAAGCGACACAATCCGCCAAGGACCTCTGCACTGGTAGACACTGCCTGAAACACACAGCTCCTCAGCAACACAGCCAGACTACAAAAGGACTCTGTGAAAACCCATCTGACCCAGTCCATGCTCTAAGGACCCACTTGGCACAACAGAAGGTCAGCATCCTCCAGGCCAGCGTACCGGTACACAACTCTGTGCCCTTCCCACTGCACGCAATCTGCATGACCAGTGAAAGACGTCTCAACTGCCAGACTGATCACCTGACTGTGTGGAACATAAATATAAACTTACCAAACCTTTTCCCTGGACACCTTGGCTTAGTTTAAACCTGCAGCCTATGTTTTCTAACCTGCTTAGATTACATTCACCTGGGGTCAGTGTTACAAATAATAACTGCATTATTTGTTAAAAGATAAATAAGCAATTATTTATCATCAGTTTTACCAGAGCCATTAAGCAGTTTTCCATAAGAAGGATTACCATTCTCTTCTATTGCTACATTCAGCTAAACAGCATTGCATTTATCCATTCTGTGCTCATTCCTTTTTTTTCTACCATTTTATTCAGTAGCTTCCTTCTTGTTTACTCGTTTATTATCTATAAGCAGCACATGTTCATTAATTGGTATCATTACTAGTTGTTGTATTTTCTCTTGTACATCTATTGTTAATAAATATCACTAATCTTATTACAACCCTTGCTTGTGTTGATGATCTGAGGCTCTGCTAGCTATCTGAAGTCCCTCCAATCTTTCAGATAAATCAGTTGACCAACTGTGACAACTGGGTGAAGGAGAAGCTGGAAAAAAGTGCGAGTATAAACAAAGTTTTAATGAGAGATGATAACCAAACAAACTGGAACACAAACAACGCTGGGAAGAAGATACAGTCCGAGATGGTGGAAGAAGGTGATGAATCCAGATGGCGGTGGTGAGACAATTAACGGAGATGCCCACAAACTAATCAGTGCAGAAGCGTAACACACAGACTTCACCCACAAAGTGCAAAACCCAGAGATCACGGTTTATCAACCGTGACATTACCCCCCCTCTAAGAACGCCTCCTGGAGTTCCCAGAAGGGCCTACCTGCTGATTGTAATCATCAATAAGGGAGTGATCCAATATGTCCCTAGCAGGTACCCAACTTCTCTTCTCCGGACCGTAACCCTCCCAGTCCACCAGGTACTGGAATCCTCGTCCCCTCCGTCTCGAGTCCAGAATACGATTAACCGAATATGTCAGTTCCCCATCTACGAGACGTGGCGGCAGGGGAACCGGAGTAGGCGGATTAATACGTGCATAAAACACGGGTTTAATTTTGGACACATGAAAGGCGGGATGTATCCTCCTGTACGCTGGAGGTAGTTTGAGGCGGACTGTCACTGGACTAATGATCTTGGTGATAGTAAACGGGCCAATAAATTTGGGGGCTAACTTGTTAGATACAGATCGCAGAGGAATATTAATGGTAGAAAGCCACACTTTTTGAGAACCGGTCCACTACGGTCAAAACGACCGTCATGCCATTAGAGGGCGGGAGGGCGGTAACAAAATCTAGTGCGATGTGGGACCAGGGTCTCAAAGGGACAGACAGCGGTTGAAGGAGCCCATCAGGAGGTCGTTTAGATGACTTACCACTGGTGCAAACTGAGCAAGCCAAAACAAAATCGTGGATGTCACGAGCCATAAGTGGCCACCAGAATCGTTGTTTAACTAACCCATTAGTTCAACTTATCCCTGGATGACAAACAACGTTAGAGCAGTGACCCCACTGAATGACTTCGGACCGTAACTCATCCGGCACAAATAAACGATTCGGTGGACAACCGGGCGGAGGCTTTACCCCTTCTAAGGCCGTCTTGACCTTCGACTCGACCTCCCATACGAGTGCTGAGACAACTACTTTCTCAGGTAAAATACACTCGGAGTCACCGGGCGGGCGGAGGGGTCAAAAAGACGTGATAAAGATTTTTTGGAACCCGGACGGTACGATAGAGTAAAATCAAAACGACTGAAAAAAGTGCCCACCGAGCCTGCCTGGAATTGAGTCTTTTGGCAGATCTAATGTACTCTAGATTCTTATGATCGGTCCAAACAATGAAAGGTACCCCTGAGCCTTCCAACCAGTGACGCCACTCCTCTAAAGCTAATTTGACGGCCAACAAATCTCTGTTACCAATGTCATAATTGCGTTCAGAAGGAGATAAATGATGGGAGAAAAACACGCATGGATGTACCTTATCGTCCGAGGCAGCACGTTGGGACAGCACTGCTCCTACCCCCACCTCTGATGCGCCGACCTCCACCACGAACTGCCATGTGGGGTCAGGGGCCACAAGGATGGGAGCCGAAACAAAGCAGCTCTTGAGGTTAGTGAACGCAGTCTCGGCTGCGTCCGACCACCTGAACGAAGTACTGGGAGAGGTCAAGGACGTAAGAGGTGAGGCTAGTTGGCTGAAATTGCGAATAAAACGCCGATAGAAATTGGCGAACCCCAGAAACCGCTGTAGGGGCTTACGGGAATCTGGAGGTGGCCAATCTATCACAGCCTTAACCTTGTCAGGGTCCATACGTATTCCCTCGGACGAGATGATATACCCTAGGAAGGGAACAGACTGTGCATGGAATACGCATTTCTCCGCCTTGACAAAAAGCCCATTCTCAGCTCCTGGAGAGATGAAGAAAAAATCAGTAGGTAAACATATATAAACTGATCTACCATATCTCTCAACACGTCATTAACGAGTGCTTGGAAAACCCCTGGCGAGTTGGAGAGCCCGAACGACATCACCAAGTATTCAAAGTGCCAAATGATAAGCATTACGTAAATCCAATTTTGTGAATACGGATGCTCCCTGTAACCTCTCAAAAGCTGAAGACATAAGTGGCAAAGGATAGGTGTTCTTTATCGTAATGTTGTTCATCTCTTGGTAGTCAATACAAGGTCGCAGAGAACCATCCTTCTTACCCACAAAAAAGAATCCCGCCCCCGCTGGAGAAGAGGAAGGGCGGATGAACCTTGATGCCAAGGTACACTATACTCATAACATTACCCTCCTCTGTCTGCCAAATATTACAAATCCCATAAATAACAAAAGCTGAATGTCCTTTAGTAAATCCATTTAGTCTTAGCTCCTCTTCAACCATGGGGAAGTTTTCAAGGGGAAGATGTGGCCTATTGGTTAGAGCGTTTGACTCCTAACCTTAAGGTTGTGGGTTCGAGTCTTGGGCCGGCAATACCACGACTGAGGTGCCCTTGAGCAAGGCACTGAACCCCCAAACTCCTCATGGGTTCCGCAGCATAAATGGCTGCCAACTGCTCCGGGTGTGTGTGTGTGTGTGTTCACAGGTGTGTGCGTGCACTTTTGGATGGGTTAAATTCAGAGCACAAATTTTGAGTATGGGTCACCATGCTTGGCTGTGTGTCATGTATGTCATTTCACTTAAAAAAAAAAAATTCCAGGAACAAAAGCACAAATGGCTGTGAAAAATGATTTTATGACTTGGAAGCGCCACTCCGGTGACCCCTAGATGGCGAGGCCTTGTGGAAATTATTGTGATGTGACAAATGGCTCAACATTAGGGTGTATAATTGTCCATTAGTGAGAGAACTCAGTGCACACAACTCTGGGAGTTGGATGAGAGTATGTTAGTCAGGGGATGTGATCTGCCAAAGCTGTTCCTCTGACAAACCACAGTAAGGCATGGCGGATCTATATGATTATCCTAAACAACTGCATAATCACATTTAAAAATCATTTTGGTGCATATAAAACTAAACCCATAAAAATCACACATTTACATTACTTAAAATAAAGTGTGAACACAAATAAACCGCTGCAGATGTGACTGAATATGAATGAGTGGTGAATTTCTATTCAAAATGTGCCATAATACGGATTTATTATTTTGCACTCCTGACATAAATTACTAAATAACTGTCACTGCAACAATGTTTTATCAAAACATTGGTCAAATATCGAAACTAGAGTCTTTAAACTTTCAATTGATGCACAGTTTGTCCAGATCAAGGAAGAGAGTGATGTTTAACGTGCTGTGAAAGTGAAACAATAATAAACTGGGGCCGTAGGCGATGTTTGCACGTAAAGGGGTTAACTGAAATCATTGTTTTAGTTATTTCAGTATATCAAGTTAAACTTAATTTAAAAAATTTGCCCTGGAAACTAGCTTAGATATAATAATGCTTTTTTTTAAGTGTTTTTTTTTTTTCATTTTTAATAAAACATTTTTTTATGAATTAAGTTTAAGTTAACTATATAATAACTCTATGTAAAAAAAAAAAAAAATATATATATATATATATATATATATATATATATATATATATTAAACTTAACACAGCTAGTTGCCAAGGTAACTTAATGCACTATAATAACCTATAACAATAATATAGACATATAAAGAAAGAATAAAAATGACAAAACTCACACCAAAATTAATAAAACTAATTAAAATTAACATGAAAGTAGAAAATATAAAAATTAAATCCAATTCAAAATATCAACAAAAACTCTCAGTGATACTAAAATTCAATGGTACTGAAACTTTATTTATCAATAATAACAAAATAACACTGATTTTGATTCACTAATGAATCATTCAGATTTGTAAACTGGCACGAACATTTGAAGAAAATAAACTGACTGAAAAGAATGATTCCCTCAAAAATTAGGCATGAAGTTTTACTCATCACATGAACAATTTCAAGTCTAGACCAGTTTCATTTACATTTGAAAGCCTGGAAAACACATTTCACTATTTCCAGTGTGCTGTGTGATAGAGAGACCTGTGCTGTACCTGTGATGGCGTGGTGAGAGAAGGCCTCCACGTATGTCAGGTAGTTGTGCGGACAGTGTTTCTTCAGCCACTTACACACATCCTGCTGGGTCCAAAGCACCACTGGTTTGCATAAGCTGGAGAGCGTGGGGCTGGTGTGGTACACAGTGAAGGCCTCTCCCGGCTGAATCTGTGGAGCAGGAAACATCCATATTGTCACCATCTTGTAAGAAACCAGTTTAACACCAGTGTTAATTTCGTTAACGAAGACGACGAAAAATATTCATTAACGAACATTTTTTTCTGTGACTAAGACGAGACACTGACGAACTAAAAATAATATCTGATGGCGAAATTATGACAAAATTTATTCCGCATCTTCGTTAACTAGACGAGGCTGGACTGTAATGTTATTTGAGGAATACCTGACATTAAAAATGCATCCTATAGGTTATTGTTCTTCAAAATCTGCATCCCTGTCATTGGATTGCAATTGGATAAGGGCCGTTTGCATATGTAGTCAGTATAGCAGCCGCAGTGGATGGATAGACTAATAAAACGTGAACTAGCGATCTGAAACAATGGCCTCAGCACCCGAAGGGGTAGGGATAATGTGACCAGACGTCCCGTTTTTCCCGGGAGTCACAATTCGTTGTTCGATTAACTTAAAGTTAGTGAAGGGGGGATGGCAAGTGTGATTTCACCAAGAACGAGATGTTCCTAGATCAACATCCTTGTTGATCCTGGAACAATATTCCAAATAACCAATCAGAATTGAGGGATAACTTTTCAGAAAATATCTGTTTTAGGCTTACAACCAGAGTTAGGTGCTCTACACCCTTGTTAATCAGCTATCATTTTACACTGATTTTAGGAATAAATTATGGGTAGGGTTAGGTTTAGGGTTAGGGATTGGGTTAAGTCTATATTTTTGGACAATAATGTTAATCCAGGATCAACAAAATATGTTGATCCAGGAACATATGTCTTACTTGGCAAAATCACGGCGACCAATGCGCGATTGGTGGAATCACACTGATAGAAGTGTTCTCTCGCGCACGCACACTCCACTTCCTCAGTTCTCATATACAGCGCGTGATCATTTCTCAGCGCTCAAATACACACACAGCAGTCCAAAGGTATATCGTGTAGAGTATCTCACGTAAATACAGTAGGTTATGGATTAAGTGAACGTGAACAGGTGGGTGAAAACTGAACGTGTGTCAGTATTTCATGCATGCCTTCCATCTTAAAAGGACAGCATTCCTAATTAAATACCTATCTGTCATTAATGTAAACCAACAAAAGATATTAAATAAAGCTATACATGTTAAGTAAAACCTACTGTAACTGAAAAATGAGTTTAATTTGTATTTCTATTGTATTTGTCTTATTGTGCTTCTTTAAATATATACACATATATATATATATATATAATATATTTTTATAATATATTTTTTTTTTTATAAGTTGCTCCTTTTTAACTTCTGTTAAAGGGAAAGTTCACCCAAAAATGAAAATTGTAATAATTTATTCAAGTTTTTCCAAATTCAGTCCTTGATTCAAATGTATCATAAGCTTAAATGATTTGGTCTAAAGAGAGAAGAATTAATGATTATTTTAATTTGAAAACTACATATAAAATAGATTTTAAAAAATTTGGTAGCTACAGTTGTCTTAAAGCTGACAAAAATGCAATGGTAAATGGACTGCATTTATATAGCGCTTTCAACAGACCACATGGCCATCCAAAGCGCTTTACAATTTGGCTCACATTCACCCATTCACACACACATTCACACACCGACTGCGGTGTCTGCCATTCAAGGCGCCATCCAGCTCGTCGGGAGCAGGTGGGGTTAGGTGTCTTGCTCAAGGACACCTCGACACTTGGTCAGGTGGAGCCGGGGATCGAACCACCAACCTTCCGGTTTGTAGACAACCTACATGAACCACTGAGCCACTGCCGCCCCTAAAAATGCAAAAATGCAATGACTTTTCATTGACTAGAATTAGACTAAAACTTTGAAAGACTCAAATGACTAAAATGTGACTAAGACTATTAAGCATTTTTGTCTCAAGACTAAAGCCCCTTCCACACTGGGTGGAAGATATTTTGCTAGATTTTGCACTTTATCTGTATGTTTGTCCATAAAGACACGTGACATCAGGGTGTGACATGTAATGTACGAGTCAAAAACGCTGGGCACGTTAACTTTCACCATAACTGGCGAACGATCTCAGCGGATAGTGAGGAACTTACTGATCTCTGCTTCATTACAGTTTACACATATTTTTCATCGCGAACGTTGATCTTCCATCAAAACAACCGGCAAAAGAGTCTCTCGATAACGTGCGTCATCACTACGACACGGCATTAGACCTGGCTTTTGTTTACACAGCGCTCATTCTGGGACTGAACCCGGCAATGTTACTAGGTCCCCGACCCGGGATCAGTCTCGGAATCAATCCCGGGAACGTGTTTGCTTTCACACAGAAGGCGACCCGGCAATGTTCCGGCAATTTTACGGGTCCGACATGCAGTGTGAAAGGGGCTTAAGACTAAATCAAAATGCCTGCCAAAATTAACAGTTTAAGGCTGAAGCAAAAATATACAGTTTGTGGCCCATCTATCATACTAAAAAACACAACAGATGGATTAGTAAGCAGGGCGAATCCGAAAAAACAGTGTGCTTTCATATCTTCAGGGTGCTCTTACAGGGTACTTTTTTTTTTGAAAATGCTAGCGCTGCATGCTTCTGTGTAAACAATGCTCTTCTAATTACACGCACACTTTGTTCTGACTGCCGCAACGAGCAGAAAGATTCATCAAAACACACTTTTATTGCTCTCTGCTGCAGAGAACTGTAATAAAACCCTTTAATAGGGTATATTATGCTTGTGTGAGAGCATGATAAAATGCAATGCTAGCTTGTGACTAAGTGTACTATTCGTGACTAAGTGTACTATGGAAGGTCGTGGAAATGAGAATAAGGAAAGCAAAGAGGATCTGGTGTGTGCTGCTTGTCGCCCTCATCGTCACCATCAGCACCTCCTCCTCCCTCTCCTCCATCCTCTGCTCTCTCTTTCCTAGTCATCTATCACCCTCTATCTCTCCCAAGTCAGCTTCTGGGCATTAAACAGCCACCCTTGAACCCATGATACCTGATTCTGTCCATTCTGAAACATACAGTCATTAATAATACACAGGGGATTGAACCTGTAAGGAGAGGGGAGGCCTGATCTGGATGGCTATTTTGTGAGATGAGTCTGAATACATCCCATTGATGCATGATTAGAGGAACAGCCTGGAGGTTGGAGGTTTGAGCTCATTATACACACTACAGTTCAAAAGTTTGGGGTGAGTATGATTTTACTACAGAAATTAATCTCTCTCTTCCGTTATTGTCTATTTCCTTCTGCCTTACTCTTTCTGTATGTCTGTCTGTGTGTCTCTGGTGATGTATCTCTGAACTTTAAGGCACAGTCGGGTGACATACATCTCTTTAATATTCTGCCTGCTCCCTCTGAGATCGTTTTGCTCTTACAGCCTTTGATACAATCAGAGATCAAAATGAGTTAGTGAACTCAATCTGAAGCAGACAGCAAGTAAACCATGTAAATAGGTGATGTCACACTGACCTTGTTGTGCTGATCATTTCTCACACACTTAAACACCAGATTCTGCTTGTGTTTTCAAGTAAATCCGCTGATTTCTGCCTAATGCTCTCCTGTCTGTCTCCAGTTCAATTCAGTTTCGTTCAGTTTATTTTAGTTCATTATATGTTTCATTTAGTTCAGTTCAATTTAGGTTAGTTCAGTTTGTTTCTTTTAAAGGCACAATTTAACTTAATTCAATTCAGTTCAATTATTCTCTATTCAGTGTCACGATCGGTGTTACAGGAAACACGGAGAGGGAACCAATTGCAGGTAAGTCATTTATTAAAGGGAAATCCAAAGGGGTAAACAGTCCAGGCAGGGTCAAAACCAGAATATCCAAACATACATAAACAAGACACGAAGACAAGACAAGGCAAGGCAAGGCAAGGCCAGGCAAGGCAAGAAGCGACGGACATGAATAAACTTTCAACATTAAACAAGGACTCCGTAACACAGACTCAGACAGACCAGGTATAAATACACAGAAGGATAATGAGGGAACAGGAGACAGGTGGGGAACAATCAATTACTCAACAACGAGGAAGGTGACCAAATAAGGGAACAGGAAGTGATAAGGTGACAGACACCGTGAGAAAGGAGGACATCTAGTGGAACCCCAGAGAACACAACCCAGACACTGTGACATTCAGCTGAATATGGGTCAGGTCACATCATAAGTAAGTTCAGTTTATTTTAGTTCCATTCAGTACAATTTAGTTTACTGTACTTCAGTGCAGTTAAACTAATTTCTACTCAGCTGAGTTCAAAATAATTTAGTTCAGTTCAATTCATTTTAATTCAGGTCTTGTCAATTCTATTCAGTTCAGTTCAAATCAATTCAGTTGAATAATTAATTCAAAGCATCTAGTTCAATTAGTTCTTTTAATTTCTGTTCATGTCAGTCCAGTGTAATTAAGCTTAAAGGTACAGGTTGTAGGACCTGCCACTAGAGGGCGCACTACCAAAACAGTAACAATCGCGTGGTTTGATGACGCTAAGAAGGATCGTGGAATGATGGGATTTGTTGTCTTCTACCCAACCGCTGACGGCCATCAATCAGACGATATGAAAACGATTACCACTTGTTCCACAAATATATACATTCAAAAGTGTACATTCAAACACAATAATTGGGCATACATAGCAAACGTGAGTTCAACAACTTGTGCGAGTAGATTACAAAGTCAATGCAAAGACGCGATCAGACTATGGATCAGACGCGTCTTGTGCGGGTCTAGAGACGCGATTAGGGCTGTGACGGTGGCTGATTTTTACCACCGCGGTAGTTATGGACCAACAACCGCCAGAGGCACGGTGTTGATAAAAAATAAAAGAAAAAATATTTATAATATATAATATATATATATATATATATATATATATATATATATATATAGTGTCAAATGTTGCTCGTTAACGAAGGCGGTAATTTTTTCTCAGTTTAACGTATTCAAAATATTTAACGTAGGGGCGGGGATGGCCACCCACTGCTTCTGTCACTTTTTCTCATTTTATGAGAATTTATTCAACCGCAGAAAGACTGAACAGGAGACGTTTCAGACACGCACTCCACTTCACTTTATTATCAGGTGCAAGTTAAGCGAGCGTGGAAACGGTCCTGTGCACATCCTATTTAACTCGTCAGTTAGTGTTTATTTGAGCACTTCTGTCAGTGAACGCCGCCTGCAAAACACTAAAATAAATATCAAAGAAATAATGCAGTTAAACAAGAAAGTAGCCTAAATAAGAAAGTTAAATACACCCTGACTAAATGACGCGAGCGACGCAGTGCGACAAAATACTCATTATAATCAGTGATGCTACATTGGATCCTGCACGACAAGACATGATAAATCCCCATCCGGTCTGTGAGGTACTGACACAGAGTTCAAATGTCCTGTATAGACACTAGACAGACTAAACCTGTCGCAACGCGGTTGTGTTGCGTCCGGTTTACTTTTCCGCCACCAAGCAAGCTCAGTAGCTAACTCCTCATCTGCACGCGCTCTCTTTGAAATAGGAATCGTTGCCATATTTCTTGTTACCATCTTTTATTTATCGCTGTCTCGTTTGTATTTGTCCAGTTTGGAGAAAGCATCACCAAACCTGACCAGCCAGCGTTTGCGATCACGAGAACTTGTGCAAATGCTGATGGGTGACATGAATGCAGATAACTCCAGATCGGCGATGTGGTATTTGCTTTCCCAACAAGATCCATCGCCCAACACTAAATTAATTTGCTGAATGCATAAACTGTATTTTCCTGTGCTCAAATCTGCCAATCTACGGCAATCACGGCAACCGGCACAGCCCTAGACGCAATGCCCCGCATTTGGCGTGTATGCCCCATAATAGTAATCTTGTTGATCGTTATAATAGCATACGCTTTCTGTAAAGTTATGAATCAAAACAACTCACCTGTCGAGTAAAACACAAGCGAGATCGGCATCTCTTTCTAGTTGAAGTTTGTCGCGAAGCTCTCTCTATCTATAATGCAACACCGATATTGATCCTCGCTCTTTCTCTCCTCTTGTCCCTTCTTGGGTGAGTTTGGTTGGCCCATATGCTTACGTTTAAAGGAGCTGTCCTTGTCGACAGAACCAGTGGTAGACGGTAAACAGTAATTATGTTCCTTAAATAAGTAACACAATCCACCATAAAACGTGCAAGAAGAAGTAAATAAGGAACAAGCTAGTGGTTTGCTGGACGCTAGACACTACTTCCGCATTTGTCCACAACACTGTTGTAATGTGGTTTCTACGTCAGTAAAGGCGGTAACAAAGGGCAACTAACGTCATTGACAGGCGAATGCACTGCCCTGTGTCACTAGAATGGGAATATTCTCATGATTTACAAGTAGTTGAAAACATTAGAGATATTGTTAGTAATCAGCTGGACAAAATATATAACACTAGCCTAGTGGTTTTTGGATATTTTACTGCAAATATCTTCCAAATTTTACCTTTAATGCAGTTAAATTCAATTTATTTCTATTCAAGTCAAGTCAGTTCAGTATAATTTATTTCACTTGAATTCATTTATATTCAGCTCAGTACAGTTCAGGCCATAAGTAAGTTCAGTTCATTTCAATTAAGTTTAGTATAATTTAGTTGAGTATAGCAGTTCAGTGAAGTTAAGTTAATTTATATTCTGCTGTGTTTCTAATAATTTAGCACAGTTAATTTCTATTGAGGCCTATTCAGTTAAATTTAATCCAGTTATAAATTAGTATACTTCAGTTCAATTAGTTCTGTTCATTTCAGTTTGGTTAATTTTAGTTTAGTTCAGTGTCATTTAATTGAATTTACTGTAGTTCAGTTTAATTAAATGAATCAATTCATTCCTAATCAGGTCAAGTAAGGTCTGTTCAGTTCAGTTGATTTGACTGAATTGAATTGATCAGTTCAGTGCAAATCAATTCAGTTAAGTAGTTGATACAGTAGTAGATTTATTTATTACTATTTCAAACCATTAAAACAGTGGTTTACAATAAATACTTCAAATGAATCATCTAATTGAAATAAATCTGGGAAATTATGGTTGTTAATTATCTATTAATTAGTCTAATGACTATTTAATAGCTGTATTTAATAGCTATTATAAACTATAATGTATACTATATAATATCTGTAAATAATTCTAGCTACAGGTTACTACAGTCTCTAGCGCAGACACACTAAACCCATATCTAGATGTACAGTATACTGGGGAATTTACAGTATAAATAATTAAATGATAAGAAATACATTTAAAATAAAAGATCAAAACATTTACTATTTACATTTAATTTTGACCCTACATTGTACACATTTGGACATTTTATCACATGCTGGGTCATTTTTGCTCCAAACTCCAGATAATATCTGACCCTACTGTAAATTTTCAGCAAGTAAACTATCACTCTAGTCACAATTTTATATACTGTATATATATATATATATTTACATCCTTTCAGTGCTATTCTTCTGTTCATCCTTCTGTCTGGTCATCTCATTCTTCAACACAAGCACGAGCATTCATACAGTGAACAGATGTAGTGCTCCTGCTTGTCTCACCATCTCTAATTTATTTTGCAGACTGCCTCCAATCCCACAGTCCTTTACGCCAGGACATCTTACATGCTTAAGAACTCAATGATCCCTCTCAGACTGGTGACAACTGACTGATATGAGATTTCAGACATGGGTCTGCATTCATTATGAGGTTCCAAACTGTCACCACAACATCTGTTCAGATACACAGGGCAAGAAAAGCAACTCAAAATAATCTTCATTTTTACTGGAATTTGTTCTTACATCCGAGATTAACTGACAACTGTATGCTGATTTGAAAAAGATTGAGCCATTCAGTCTAATTAAGATAGGCTGGCTAAGTTCACTGACTTTTGGTAATCCGTGTTCTTTTCTAAATTGTTCTGTGCCGCTGATGGGGTCGGTAACCTTCGCCGTAATGAGGGAACTAAACAAATCTGGAGGCCAATCTCCTCTGGCTGTCAACCTCAGGTAGCCTCATCACAGCTCTGCTTTAATGGACTGACTGACTGACCCACTGCATGCTAAACAACATTTGTATGTGCACTGTCTGGCACTGTTCCCGTGAAGGAATCAGAAAGTTTACTTGTTTTCCTCTTTCCATTAACCCCGTATTTAGTCTTCTTCATTGTGTTGCCCTTTCTTTAGTAATTTTATGTGCATATAAGGCTTTACACAGAAAGTCAACTGTGCTGCAAAGTCACATATTTAACCAGCAAAAGCAGCCAGTGTGTATGGATACAATGTGATAAGATTGGGTGAATGATGTATCCATGCAGTTTTCCTCTAAATCCATCCAGACGGCTCTAAAAAAACAAATCATTACTATATTATATATATATATAAAATATAATACAATGATAACGTTCATCTTGTGATATGATTCATTATGCACTGCTACAATTTATACTCAAGCGCTGTGCCATCCAGAATTTATTTTAAGCTGGAAGAAATGTGCTTACCAAAAAGATCTTATTTTTACCGCTAATATATTATATTTTGCAGTCATACTTTCACCGTTCGACTCCTCGCGTGTCGCGTTTTTCAAAGCAAAAACGCTGTGTATGGATATGTCATGAAGTATTTCCTGATTCATTTAGTTAACTGCAAAATTTCTAGTGTTTTTTTTTTTTTTTTTTTTTTTTTTTTTACTATAATCAAACAATAATGTAGATTTTATTGTCAAATCAGGCCTTAAAAACTTTTTTTTACAATTTGATTTGTTTATTTTAATTTTAATTTGATCAGTCTACAGTAAATAACGCTCCCAACGCTGGACAACACTGAAAACTCTGACTTCATTTAAGAGTTGTAGACATATTTCCTCATCAAATAGGCCTATCCTCAAATATATTAGATATAATTAAAGTGTATATATAGTAAAATTATTTTATTTACAAATGTTTGATCTTTTATTTGTTAGACTAGGCCTATTTAAATTAATATAGGCTAGGAAGCCTATACATTCATAAATAAGTGCAGTTTATATATGATACCATTTTATTCTTCCTGTTTAACGTTTATTAGACACATGCTGAAATAAAAGGATGCCTTATGTTATGAAAAAAAAGAAAGAACTCACAGCTTATTCTGGATTTTTACAGAATGCAGTTTCACAATTTCCCAAAACAGTTCTTTTTGTTCTTTGTCATAAATACAGTTTACAAAATATCAATCGGAACCCCATCTACTGTAGCTTAAGTTTTCAATGCATTTACACAGGTGTTTCCTTCAGTGAAAATGAAGCACATACAGTATAAACACATACTCTATAAAATGATCGTGTTGCCATTTTCATTTGAAAATTGAAAATTTTCCAGTGCAAGTTGCAAAGAGGTTTGCATACTTGAGCTAAGGAAAGAGGTCTAGAAATGCAAATAGTAAAACTTTGTGTGTGTACAGTAAACAGGTGCGTGTGTGTGTGTGAGACAGAGATTTTGAAGACTTGTATTTGGCATATATGTTAATCCTATCTATGCAATACAGTGGAATACTGCACTTTTTGGTATATACATTTAGCTATACAGGTTCATCTCAAATTAGAATGTTGTGGAAAAGTTTATTAAATTAAATTCAGTGCACACAGACTGAAGTAGTTTAAGTCTTTGGTTCTTTTAATTGTGATGATTTTGGCTCACTTTTAACAGTAATCCACCAATTCACAATCTCAACCAATTAGAATATGGTGACATGCCAATCAGCTAATCAACTCAAAACACCTGCAAAGGTTTCCTGAGCCTTCAAAATGGTCTCTCAGTTTGGTTCAGTAGGCTACACAATCATGGGGAAGACTGCAGATCTGACAGTTGTCCAGAAGACAATCATTGACACCCTTCACAAGGAGGATAAGCCACAAAAATTCATTGCCAAAGACACTGGCTGTTCACAGAGTGCTGTATCCAAGCATGTTAACAGAAAGTTGAATGGAAGAAAAAAGTGTGGTTGCACAACCAACCAAGAGAACCACAGCCTTATGAGGTTTGTCAAGCAAGGCTGTGATCAAGGTATACAGACATGTCAAGGAATTTGGCTACAGTTGAGGTATTCCTCTTGTTAAGCCACTCCTGAACCACAGACAACGTCAGAGGCGTCTTACCTGGGCTAAGGAGAAGAAGAACTGGACTGTTGCCCAGTGGTCCAAAGTCCTCTTTTCAGCAAATTTTGTATTTCATTTGGAAACCAAGCTCATAGAGTCTGGAGGAAGGGTGGAGAAGCTCATAGCCCAAGTTGCTTGAAGTCCAGTGTTAAGTTTCCACAGTCTGTGATGATTTGGGGTGCAATGTCATCTCCTGGTGTTGGTCCATTGTGTTTCTTGAAAACCAAAGACACTGCACCCGTTTACCAAGAAATTTTGGAGCACTTCATGCTTCCTTCTGCTGACCAGCTTTTTGAAGATGCTGATTTCATTTTCCAGCAGGATTTGGCACCTGCCCACACTGCCAAAATCACCAAAAGTTGGTTGAATGACCATGGTGTTGGTGTGCTTGACTGGCCAGCAAACTCACCAGAACTGAACCCCAGAGAGAATCTATGGCGTATTGTCAAGAGGAAGATGAGAAACAAGAGACCAAACAGTGCAGATGAGCTGAAGGCCACTGTCAAAGAAACCTTTGTCCAGATCACCTTAGCAGTGCTACAAACGGATCACCTCCATGCCACGCCGAATTAAGGCAGTAATTAAAGCAAAAGGATCCCCTACCAAGTATTGAGTACATGTACAGTAAATGAAGGCAAACAATTCACTAAAAAGGTTTCTTTTTTTTTGTATTGGTCCTAGGAAGTATTCTAATTTGTTGAGATAATGAATTGGTGGGGTTTTGTTAAATGTGAGCCAAAATCATCTCAATTAAAAGAACCAAAGACTTAAACTACTTCAGTCTGTGTGCATTTCATTTATTTAATACACGAGTTTCACAATTTTAGATGAATTACAGAAATAAATAAACTTTTCCACGACATTCTAATTTATTGAGATACACCTGTATATATTATACCCTCACTGGGAGCTAAGCCCCCATAAAACGAAAATCCTAGAATTGCCCCTTGGATAGCCGATATAGATCAGCTTTTGACAAAAATGCTAAATAGGTTATTTCAACCCAACTTTGGGTCAAATATAGACTAACCCAACTGTTGGGTTAATTTTTTAAATTAATTTTTTAACCGAAAAGTTGAGTTAGTCTATATTTGACACAAAGCTGACCGACACAGCATTTTTTAGAGCGTAGATAAGATACAGTACTCTTTTTACTAAATCCTAAAAGTCTTCTTCTAACAAGCCCCCCTGGAATACATTTTGGAATAACTTTTGAAGAATGTGTTTTACACCTTAATGAAATGCAAAATAAATAAACAAGAAAATATTGTGGGTAAATGAATAAACTGCTTGTGAAACCATTCTCCTACATAGTTGATTAGTCATGGTCATGGTCGTCCTAATTATTTCCATCCTTGACAATCTTTCCAAAAGCAATCTGACACTTTTGCTCACCTTGAAATGACAAACGTTTATCTCTAATCATACCCTCGCCAATCTCCAGCCAAATGCAGTAAATTAATGTTATCTTTAACACAAATCCCATCGGCAAAACAAATTATCATGCCAGGACTGGCCCCATAAGATAACCCTTGTTAGAATAAGCCATAACATAACATCTCGCAAAGGACATCGTTTTGTCACACTAACTGAACTCTACCGACAACTTCTGCCAAGTGCAATCATGTGTAATGGAAGTTTAATCTCAAAATATGATCTAGTAATGATGGATTCATAACCACCAAATCATTTATACGACTGTGTTGTGATTTCATTGGAGACTGGGCTTGTGGGACAGCCATTTAGACAACAGGACTGGCTGCCGGGAGGCTCTCTCGACTTCTGCTATACAATTATACAACATTCTTCATAATACCAGGTTGCGTCTCAAATGGCGATATGATATACTGTAATACTATGCGCATATGAACTGTAGTGTCCAGGTTGTTAGTGGGATATAATACATTTATTTATTTAATTAATATTGTTTTTTTGTTAACACTGACTGCGCCGCACTCGTCTGAATAGGGAGGAGGGAGCAGCAGATCATTTTAATTTAAAGGCGACAAACACAAAATAAAATAAAATTGGCTCATACCCTAAAAGTGGAAATTTCAACAAGCTAAAAAAAATATTCCATGGGGTATTTGTAGATAAAACTTCATATACACACACTCTGGGGACATCAGAGAACTATTTAAAATATTGTATCAATGCATTCTATGGCACCTTTAACCATTCTGTGGAGACACAATCTGAAAGACTCCCACAATTTGTAATTCAAGCGCTGAGAACCCAGTTTAAAGTTTGCTCTTTATTCTAGTTGCCATAACCTTGAATTTCAACAGCTGGCTATGACCTTGTGTGTTTGAATACACTCCAGTGATCTTCTCTCATTCACACACACACACACACACACATATCCAGCATCCCTCATGCAATACCAAGCTCATCTGAGCCAATCCTGAGAAAGGCTTAAAATCTGTTCTATTTAAAGTGATCCTCACAACACCAGAGCGGCTGCATTTACATACACAAACATCTCCTTCAGTTCACTGTCAAGCAGAACAAAGATGTTTAACATATAAAAATAAATAAATCACACGCTACTGACAGCCAGTCTGCTAAACCTTTGTTTTAGGGTGACACATTACAAAAGGATATTTTTTCAGTTCAAACCATTCAAATCAATTATTCAGAACAAAACAGAGTGTAAAGAACACGCTTTTTAAACCTGGTTGTTAAATATTTTATTATAAAGTAATTATGGCCTTCAAGGTTTATGCATACAAAGAGGGAATAATTCATTTCATCTACGCCTCTCACTTGAGTCTACTTATAGAAAAAACATGCGTATTATGAGAGACTTCAGCTTGAGCTTAGCCTGATTCTTTTGTAATAGCTCAAATAATGGGACGCTGTAACATCCAGACATCAGAGGGGCTTTTTCCTCATCACAACAGGTGGATTATGAGCCTGTTATGACAGTTTGAGTGTGCAGTGATAAAGGAAGACAAAGGTAGCACTGACAGATACAGTAGCTCAGAGGAGAAGTTTACCAAGTGCTGCTGAACACATGAAATATCACAGAGCCAATGTTGTAAACAAGTACACCTCTACATGACCTTCAGAGCTGAGCTGATGGATGAAAAAAAAATCCTGGATAATATTAAACACACGTGCCTATGAAAGTCAAGGTCTGCTCACACCAGTCAAACTGCAAAAACAATTTTGCGCAGTGATTATTAACACTCGCAGCTTCCACATAACCATTCATTTTCTGAATGGTTGTCATTTTATAATTTTACATTTTATATTATATAATAATAATAATGAATTCACACTTTGGCAAACAAAGTCCTCAACAATTTTCTAAATCAGTTCAGTAAGTGAATAATAATAATAATTATTATTATTATTATTACTACACTACTACTAATAATAATAATCAAAAAAATAATACATTTTACAGAATGATTGTTGTTTTAATTATATAAATGTTGTTATTGTAATCTTTTATTATATAATAATAATTATTTCATACTTTGGTAAAAAGAGTCCAACGGTAAATATTAGCAATTTTCTGAATGGTTGTCAATTTAGTTACTGAGTAATAAAAATGATAATAACAATAATATTATTATTGAGTAATAATGTATTATTATTGAGTATCGACGGTTTCATCGGGCGCACGCGCCTGGACCTATGTTAACTTCCGGTCTGTGTTGTGTATATCGGTCTAGCTGCAGTGCCTTCTACAAACGCAGTTAAAGTCAAGGTGATGAGTAGACTGAAGTTGGGCTCAGGTGGTTGTGCTGCGGAATGTGTTTCCCATACATTTATTTATTTTTGGAGACTCATCACAATTTTAAAACTGATCGATTTTCAAAAAGGCTTCGTTGAATAAACATGAGTAACGTTATGTACTGCACGTTTTATAATAATAATTCCTTACATTTATATGTTTAAATATCAAAATGTTTTTTTGAAAACAAAAGGTGTTTTTATATCGCTGTATTTCTGAAGGAAGACTTGCATGTTATATGCCTGATAAAGCAGCGTGTGAGCGTACCAGCTCTGCTTTGTTTACAGCTGTTACTGGGGAAACCCGCTTTATGTCTATGCTTTAAAACATCTCCTGCTGGCAAAGAATGAATTTGCATTTTTATTAAGTCCGCCTGATCCACGCAGCAAACATATTTTGTTTGTTATCAAAAAATATCTACTCTAGACGGGCTGTTGTTATTGATTCTATTTGGAAGTCTACCGGAAGTTAAGTTAGGTCCACAAAAGCGCGCATGCGCAGTATGTCACGATCGGTGTTACAGAGAACACAGGAGAGAGAACCAAGTGCAGGTATGTGACTTTATTAAAGGGCAAATCCAAAGGGTTAAACAGTCCAGGCAGGGTCAAAACCGGTAAATCCAAACATAACATAAACAAGAAGGCAAGGCAAGGCAAGGCATTGACGGACATGAATTAACATTTAACATTAAACAAGGACTCCGTAACACAGACTCAGACAGACCGGGTATAAATACACAGAAGGATAAAGGGGAAACAGGAGACAGGTGGGGAACAATCAATTAACTAAACAAGGAGGAAGGTGACCAAATAAGGGAACAGGAAGTGATAAGGTGACAGACACCGTGAGAAAGGAGGACATCTAGTGGAAACCCAGGGACACAACCCAGACACTGTGACAGAACCCCCCCTCTACGGAGCGGCTCCCAGACGCTCCACGACAGACACAAAACAGACCAGGAGGGAGGCGGACAGGTGGAGGCTCAGGGGAAGGGACGGAGGGCCAGAAAAGAAAAACATGGGGAACAGGCACCAGAATGAAACACAACACGGAAAGACCAGGAGGGAGGAGGACCGGAGGAGGTTCAGGGGGAGGGACAGAGGGCCAGACTAACAGAAAGGGACAGGGAAAGACATTAACACAAAAACAAAAGGAAAAAACAACATGAAGCCCCCCAGGGCGGAGCAGAAGACCACCATGTCCGTGTGGTCGGAGCGGAAGCCCCCCAGGGCGGAGCAGAAGACCGCCACGTCCGTGTGGTCAGGGCAAACGCCCCCCAGGGCGGAACGGAAGACCACCACATCCGTGTGGTCAGAGCGGAAGCCCCCCAGGGCGGAGCAGAAGACCACCACGTCCATGTGGTCAGAGCGGAAGCCCCCCAGGGCGGCTGGAGGGTCAACTGGAACCTGACTCGACTCTGGACTGCCTGTGGAGACTTGAGACGCCTCGGCTTCGGGCACCGCCTCTGGAACGGACTCGGGCACTGCCTCGGTCACGGCCTCGGGAGCAGTCTCGGGCACCGCATCGGGAGCGGCCTCGGACACCGCATCGGGAACGGCCTCCACCTCGGCATCGGGCACCGCCTCGGCCTCCGGAACAGCATCGGGCACCGCCTCGGCCTCCGGAACAGCCTCGGGCACCGCCTCGGCCTCCGGAACAGCCTCGGGCACCGCCTCGGCATCGGGCACCGCCTCCGGAACGGCATCGGGCACCGCCTCGGCCTCCGGAACGGCATCGGGCACCGTCTCGGCCTCCGGAACGGCATCGGGCACCGCATCGGCATCGGGTACCGCCTCGGCATCGGGCACCGCCTCGGCCTCCGGAACAGCATCGGGCACCGCCTCGGCCTCCGGAACAGCATCGGGCACCGCCTCGGCATCGGGCACCGCCTCGGCCTCCGGAACAGCATCGGGCACCGCCTCGGCCTCCGGAACAGCATCGGGCACCGCCTCGGCCTCCGGCCCCGCCTCGGCCTCCGGAACCGCATCGGGCACCGCCTCGGCCTCCGGAACAGCATCGGGCACCGCCTCGGCATCGGGCATCGCCTCGGCCTCCGGAACAGCATCGGGCACCGCCTCGGCATCGGGCACCGCCTCGGCCTCCGGAACAGCATCGTGCACCGCCTCGGCCTCCGGAACAGCATCGGGCACCGCCTCGGCCTCCGGAACAGCATCGGGCACCGCCTCGGCCTCCAGAACAGCATCGGGCACCGCCTCGGTCTCCGGAACAGCATCGGGCACCGCCTCGGGAACGTCCTCTGGGCTTTGAGGAACGGTAGACGCCTGTCTCCTCCTCCTCCGCCCTCTATGTTGGCGAGTCGGTGACACCTTGTCTGGAGACTCAGGTGTTGAGTCGGCCATCTTGTGCTGTGGCTCCAAGCTGGCGGCCATCTTGTGCTGTGGCGCTGGGCTGGCGGCCATCTTGTGCTGTGGCGCTGGGCTGGCGGCCATCTTGTGCTGTGGCTCTGGGCTGGCAGCCATCTTGTGCTGTGGCTCTGGGCTGGCAGCCATCTTGTGCTGTGGCGCGGGCTCAGCAGCCATGACGTTAACCGTCTTGGGAATCTCTAGGATCTTGGACAGCGTAGCGAAATAATCCAAGAATGAGTCAGCGGCCCTCTTGGGCGTTGGCGCTGAGCTGGCGGCCATCTTGCACCGTGGCGCTGGACTCGTGATCGCCTTGGGTTGTGGTGCTGTGTTGGCGTCCATCCTGCCTCGTGGCGCTGGACTAGCGGCCATCATGGGCAGTGACGCCACTGTGACGGACGTGCGCTTCCTCTCTCCTCTCCGGCCGCCATGGTGAGACAGTGGCTCTAATCCATCCCACACGAGCCCCGGGTCGAAGGGCGGCCCTGGTTGAGAGCAGTGCTGAGTATCCTCTCGACCACTCCCTCCTCGGCGACCTCCTCTGGTTCCCCGGAAAACCACCAGGCGAGTTCCTTCAAATCCACTCCTCTCCCGCACTGTGGCTGGGGAGGAGACATAAGCCGACATACCGCTGGCTCTTGCAGTGACTGAGTCCTTCTGTCACGATCGGTGTTACAGAGAACACAGGAGAGAGAACCAAGTGCAGGTATGTGACTTTATTAAAGGGCAAATCCAAAGGGTTAAACAGTCCAGGCAGGGTCAAAACCGGTAAATCCAAACATAACATAAACAAGAAGGCAAGGCAAGGCAAGGCAAGGCAAGGCATTGACGGACATGAATTAACATTTAACATTAAACAAGGACTCCGTAACACAGACTCAGACAGACCGGGTATAAATACACAGAAGGATAAAGGGGAAACAGGAGACAGGTGGGGAACAATCAATTAACTAAACAAGGAGGAAGGTGACCAAATAAGGGAACAGGAAGTGATAAGGTGACAGACACCGTGAGAAAGGAGGACATCTAGTGGAAACCCAGGGACACAACCCAGACACTGTGACACAGTAACGTTTGTTTATGTTGTTGCCGTTGAAACCGTCTATAATGTCTTCTTTTGTGATCTGAAAAAAATAAACCTAATGTGGCTTTAGAACAGCATCTGGCTTATTGTGGGGAAGTCATGGCCTAGTGGTTAGAGAGTTTAACTCCTAACCCTAAGGTTGTGGGTTCGAGTCTCGGGCTGACAATACCATGACTGAGGTACCCTTGAGCAAAAAGGCACTGAACCCCCAACTGCTCCCCGGGTGCCGCAGCATAAATGACTGCCCACTGCTCCGGGTGTGTGTTCACAGTGTGTGTGTGTGTGTTCACTGATCTGTGTGTGTGCACTTTGGATGGGTTAAATGCAGAGCACGAATTCTGAGAATGGGTCACCATACTTGGCTGTATGTCATGTCACTATTAACTATGAGAGAGTGAGTGAGCAAAATTAAACGTATGCATCATGCTTAGTTATTGTTTTGGGGCCCCATACCTGAAATCTGCTCAGGGCCCCCAAATCACCAAGTCCACCCCTGCCTATGAGTAGTGTGATTGTGTACCTGTATATCTTCTGTGCCGGGCTGCTGCAGCAGTTTGACGGTCCTCCTCGTCACCCTCTGGCCGCGTCCTTCATGCCAGGTCAGGTTGCCCCCGACCCTACATGGCAGCTGATAGTTGAGCTCCTCTGCTGAGACCGTGTGCTCCAGCGCAGCCCGACAGAAGCTGAAGCTGGACGCAGCTGTGGAGGACAGACAAACAGAGATGTTGAGACTATAGTGTCTACATCACAGCATGTTACACAGGATCATTGTCATTGTTTCAGGAAGCTCCTTGACGCCTGAAACCTGAATGTCAGTCACTACCAACTATTTTTATATGCACTATGCGTAAAACATTTCAATCAGTCGTATGCTTCATTGTTGTCACACAACCTCATTACATTAAACAAAGTTCATCTTAGATTTTTTTTTTTTAATTTTGCATTCTATAATTTAATTTTAAGTAAAAAGGTTTAATATCAAATAATGACATTGCAAATAGAAGGTCAAATATACTGCTTATATTAGCAGATATAGCAATGTATAAGCAAATAGCAGTGTAAAATGTTCAAAATTGTAAATTAAACAGATTCAAAATTTCATGTTTATTTCAATGTGTAACTTTGTAATTATTTGTGAAATTTACTTGCAATTTGTGAGTAAAAATGGATTTAAATACAATCTAAAACCCATTTATTTTTATTTAATAAACATTAATTTATAAACCAGTGCCAAACACTTCATTTTATTTATTTACTAAGCCAATTTAATGTATTTTAAAACAAATAAAAATGCCTTGTGAAAAAATGTGCTTCCTTGTCATCAAAATAATGTGACAATGCAAAGATTTTAAGTTGTGATGAAGCAGAAGTAGTGATGGGTATTTTTTCCATATTGGGACACTTTGATTAAATATTATGAGCTAAAAAAAAAAATACTGAACACATATACATAGATGAATAATTCACTATAAGATCTATTATGCCTACATGTATTTACATTATAAATATTGTGAATTATCATTTCATGCTGACTTTATTGTAATCTTAATAATCTTTAATTACTTAACAGAAATGTTATTCTATTTAAATAAAGCTTAAATCTCGAACATAGTCCAATCTCTCACTTTTCCCTTTCTACCATTTGCAGTCCTCAGCTGCTTTAACCAAACACCCAAATGCAAATAAAAAAACTACAGATGTGCTTATAAAAGGTCATTGGTCTTTCTTTTCCTTTCTCTAACCTTCTCTTACCCCTGGCTATCGCTCTCTTTCTGTGTATCTACCTCTCCCAGTTGGCTTTCTTATGTAAGCCCTTTTTCCAGCATAACTAATGTGATTAGTGCAACGGAGAGCACTCGGCAAGTACAAAATATTTAATGAAGGGTAAAAGATGATACCAGCACATATCAGAATGCAAGAGATTAAAAAAACAAGACCGCAAGTCAGTGAGAAAGAAAGGGAGTGAGAGTGAGAGATCAAAAGTAAGGAAAGACTGTAAATAATGCATTAATGGGCATTCACAAAAACCCAAAAAGCACTGAGATAGCCCTACATGGCTATAAAAAAGTTTTGTAAGACTGGTTAAGCTGGTCTCAAAGCTCTTTGTATAGAGCCTCATTGTGTGAAGAGCTAGAATCCATTGTGTTTCAAACTGTTCTGCAGTCGCCGCTAGCTCTATGTGAACTGAAGTACTATAAAAGCGAATGTGGGAAAATGGAAACTATGGGAAAACCGGCTTGGAGATGCCGACTGCTAAAACAAAATTGTTTCCACCTATCAAAACTATCCCAAAGGGCAGGTTAAGTTCATAGTGCAATCATGGGGTGATGGGAAAAGTGTGGATCATGGAGCAGTTTGTCAGGGTTCAGTGATGCGTTTCCTGTGTCTGGTTTCCTGACTGTTCTTTCTCTTCTGGGCGGACAGGAAACGAAAGCTGCAGGCTTATTACTGCCAATCAAATCCATGGGGAGGCAAAAATTAGAGCGCTCGACGCACTGAGATGGATACGAAACACATCCCATCACTCAAAGAAAGGGGTGTGGTTAAAGTCTGTACAGCAATCTGTCAGTCATCCACAGGGGGATGCGGCTAAGAATGATATTTTCTCTGGATATCCTGCTGGATCTACCCATCTGTCCAAATTACTATGTGTCAGCATTTCAGTCAGATTCAGAGAACACACATTTCCACTTCACATCAAGGAGACATTGGCGGTGTCTGAATATGCCTACTTCCCTACTTGCAGGCAAAAAAACCTATGACCTACTATTCTGACTTTTTCTATTTCTGAATAGATGCATTGAATACAAATGAATGAATTGGTTAAAAGAATGATTCAATGACTCACTCATGAACAAACACTGGATATATAACCCCTCTATATCCTTAATCACTATCCCTTACTTTTGTACAGTCCACTGAATAAGTAAATGAAAATGAGTGAATGAATTCAGAAACTGAGGGCAAGACATGGAAATTCAATTGGTACATCATTCACAGTGTATGTTTTCTTTAGTGGCTAGTTGTTGAGTTGACTCTGAGGTGCATTATGGGATTGATTGAGTGCACTTTATAATGTACACTATGGTTGCAGGCACCACTACAAACAGCTGAAACAGCACTTAAATGGTGCACAGGGGGTGATTTTGGAGACAAGCGCTAAAATTCTGAAATGTTTAATAGCATACTATTCTTACCATTTTTACTATTTCTTTCTATGGTGGAAATAGTAATAGCATGCTAGTATGCCATTCAGAATTTAGTTTCAACCCCAAATGAATCAGTGTTTTTGAACGTACTGGTTTCCGTGATTGATTCACTGACTCATAAAGACCACCTAATTGGCATACTGATGTCACTGAAAAATCCTAAACAATAACAAACTCTTCACATTTGATGACCAGAATAATAAATGTAAATTAGGGCTGTCATTTTAGCATGTTAATTTAACAAATAAATCAGCCTTAGACCTGTATGATATCTTACATTTCATAGAGTTGACTGTTGACAAACATGATGCAGGGCAACAACTAATGCATAAGCTAAGCATAATGTAACATATAAAATGATGTTATTTACATTTAAAATGTAAGGTATTGGTGCAAAAAAAAATGCCCCATATGACTTTTTGTCTCATATTTATATCATATGATAAGCGATATCACAAAAGCAGCAATATCACACAAGTGTTGTTTTTGTCCCAAATAGCATGAGTTAATTTAACAGTTAATTTTGAAAGTTCTGTAAATAAGAAGATAATATTGTGCCGTACTTTATATTATCTATAAAGCCACTGCAGAAACATTTACTACCACCTACTGTCAGTTTTAGTTTATTCTTTAAAGTGTAATTTAATTTTAAAAATAAATAAATAAATATAAAAAAATAATAATAATTAAATTAGGTAATCGTTCACCCAAAAGGAATACTCACTCTCATGTCATTTCAAACCTGTATTACTTTCTTCCTTTTATGGAACATAAAAGAAAATAATGAATAATATTGGTAACTAGAAGAAGGAAGAATGTTGGTAAACAAGCTAATCAGCTGAAATATGGAGATGTTTTCCAAAATACTTCTTCTATGTACCATAATTTATCTTAGGCTGTTATAGCCTTAAAGTTTATGTGTAATACACTTTATGTTGAATCAAATATTTATTTCTAAAGCATTTAAAGCTTTTTGTAATAACTACTTGATATTTTTCTCATTTATCAGAATAATTGCTTTAAATTATCTTTTGGGGGTATTTTCACAGCCAACTTTAATTTGCGATTAATCGCCACATCATGTAAGTAGATCAAACAAATTTAATCAACTGACAGCCCTAATATATTCAAATATATTATGAATATATAAATAACAGCACATTTTGGCTTGATACAAAGACTATATTGTTGATTTTAGCAAATGGTGATCAAAAAAGAAAGTCAGATGAGGCACTCTCTGAGCAACTGCTAACTTTAATACAATGATGCTGTGCCTTTTCGTCTTTAAGATGACTGTTTAGATAATGGTACACTGGTGAAGACAGTCAGGTGTAATATTGGCTAGTGAGATGAATTCTCACCCTCATTGGGCTTCAGAATGTGACCTTGGCCAGAATTGATCTTCAGCCCCTCATTGTGAAGACAAAGGGCAGTCTCAACACCACCATCAGGAGAGGGGAGGAGGCAGACAGCAGAGGTCAAATGTGGACAAAAGTCTGAATATTTCCATTACATATTCTGGGATGGAGATGTACAAAGCTCTTTGAGTGCTGATGCAAGGCAATAAACTGCTTAGATACATGTAACAGAAGACAAAGAGAGGGAAAGGCAAGGGCAGCTAAATTAATCCAAAGAGAGAGAGATCCAATGACAAATGCTATCAACCCTGAAGAAAGAGTCACTCTCCTGCCTGATGTGATTGATGGAATGGCTTAGATCTTCTCCTGCCACAGCAGAAAAAGATTAATCATGAAAGTTTCCAAACTTCTTTGACATTTTCTTGTTTTTTGTTAACAGTTATTAGCAAGCAATTACCCTGCGGTTTGATGTGGCTTGTGGGAAGGTCATACCAAGTTAAAGCCCATGGTAGATTACTGCAGCACTTTTGGAAAAACTCATTCCTTCCTAAAGAAAGTACTACACTACTAAACTTTCCCAGAGGCTCCAAGACTCCTTCACCTGTCAACCAAGTTGGCATCTAAAGCACTTGCACTACCTTCCCCCTTGTAAATGCCACTTACTTCCTGAAGTACCAAGCATAAAACTAAAACAAACACATGCGTGGAAAAAAATATATGAACACATTATAAATCACACAAGCATAATCATATTTTTTTGCATAAACACTACCAGTTAAAAGCCTGGACACCACTACTCTTTCTATTACTATTTTACATGATCATTGGGAGTATAAATCAATACTTTATTATTACTATTTTACATTTTATAATAATAATACAGTCATTAAAGCTATGAAATATACAAGTGGTATGCAAAAAGCATAGGAATTAGGAAATTAGGAAAAAAATGTTTAGTACTGCTTGTTATATTACAAATACATTAAACGTATACTACCTTTTAGAATTTTGGGGTGTGTAGTATTTGTAAATGTTGGAATATACATTTATTAATAATATATGGAATAATGTTTGAATAATTTGTCATTTATTTTTATAATGGCAAAGCTGAATTTTCAACAGCCATTACTCCAGTCTGTTTTCAGGATTCTTGGATCCATAGAACAGCATTTATTTGAAAACAATATATATATATATATATATATATATATATATATATATATATATATATATATATATATATAAAATGTTTCACTGTCATGAGTAGGTTGTGCAAAACATGAAGGAGTATAATCAAAGACAGACACAACCAAACACAAATCCAAATGATAGCAGACAAAGGAACATAAGGGAACAAAGACTTAAGTAATAGAAACTTTAAACTGGGAGAACTGAAACAGGTGTGGAGCTAATGAAATAAAAAAACATGGAAACAAACAAGGCAGGAGAACAGTAACACAAAAAACTAAACCAAAACAGATCATACATGTGACAGATCGCCCACTCCCGGAACGGTGCGTCCTCGCACCGACAAAAATAGTCCAACAGAGGAGGGAGGGTGGGGGTTCAGGAGGCAAGGGGCAGGCAATGGGAAATTGGCATAGTTCATAGGGCGGAGTAGATGGAGGGAGGAGCCAGGAGCAGTAGGAGATCCATAGGCCAGCCAGGTTAGCGGCCCATGGTCGAGCCGATGGCTGGAGGAAACATGGTGGAGATGGGGCTGATAACAGCAGAGGATCGACTGACGGAGATGACGCTGGTGAAGTAGGAGCTGATGGGGAGCCGTGAGGATGGAGCAGAACAGACGCAGAGCCAGGGTGACACCTAGGATCCGGAGGGCCAAGGCAGAGCAGAAGGCTCAGGCGACCAAAGCAGCGGCGGGGCTCCAGAAGACTGCGGCGGCACCGGATCGACTGAGGATGGAAGCGGAGCCAAAGGGTAGGAGGAGCCTGACAGAGCCAGAGGAATGGAGTGACAAGGCGAAGCCAGAGGAGTGGAGTCCCGAGGCAGCGGATGGTCAATGACTGACCAAGGCAGAGCCGAAGGGACAGGCAGGCACTAGTGGAGATTTAACTGATGAACTGGATGGTTTAAGAGGAGGTGGGAGAGGGAGGCTGGGAGGGAACACAAGAGGACTTGAGCTGGGCAGAACCAGCAGAGACACAGGAGATTCAGAGCTGGACGGAATCAGCGGAGACACAGGAGATTCAGAGCTGGACGGAATCAGGGGAGACACAGGAGATTCAGGGCTGGACGGAATCAGGGGAGACACAGGAGATTCAGGGCTGGACGGAATAAGGGGAGACACGGGAGATTCAGAGCTGGACGGAATCAGCGGAGACACATGAGATTCAGAGCTGAACGAAATCAGCGGAGACACATGAGATTCCAAGCTAGACGGAATCAGCGGAGACATATGAGATTCAGAGCTGGACGGAATCAGCGGAGACACAGGAGATTCAGAGCTGGATGGAATCAGTGGAGACACGGGAGATTCAGAGCTGGACGGAACCAGCGGAGACAGAGGAGATTCAGAGCTGGACGGAACCAGCGGAGACAGAGGAGATTCAGAGCTGGACGGAACCAGCGGAGACAGAGGAGATTCAGAGCTGGACGGAATCAGCAGAGACACAGAAGATTCAGAGCTGGACGGAATCAGCGGAGACACATGAGATTCAGAGCCGGATGGAATCAGCAGAGACACGGGAGATTCAGAGCTGGACGGAACCAGCGGAGACAGAGGAGATTCAGAGCTGGACGGAACCAGCAGAGACAGAGGAGATTCAGAGCTGGACGGAATCAGCAGAGACACAGAAGATTCAGAGCTGGACGGAATCAGCGGAGACACATGAGATTCAGAGCCGGATGGAATCAGCAGAGACACGGGAGATTCAGAGCTGGACGGAACCAGCGGAGACAGAGGAGATTCAGAGCTGGACGGAACCAGCAGAGACAGAGGAGATTCAGAGCTGGACGGAATCAGCAGAGACACAGAAGATTCAGAGCTGGACGGAATCAGCGGAGACACAGGAGATTCAGATCTGGAACGGAACCAGCAGAGACACAGAAGATTCAGACCTGGACAGAATCAGCGGAGACAGGGGCGTCATGCATTCATGATTTTTGAGGGGGCACATTTGGGGGGGGGGGGGGGGGGGGGTCGGGAGTATAAGTCATTCTACGAAAGCACTGTATAGCCTAACTGATATAGGCCTTTTTTTTCTTTTTTTTTTTCTTTTTATTCAAAACAATTCCAAACATGCTTAATATATCAGGAAATATCTCGTTTCTCAAATATGTGTAGGTAAACGCGTTTTGCACCTTTATAGATTGTTATTTGATCAATATATGGAAATTTAGTGTAATCTATTAACTACACATAAAAACCTGACTTTTTACTTAAGTGCCATATCATGCCATAAAATATTTTTAATACGACTGAATTTGCATTTAATGTAAATTTTAATAACAATATTGTAAGATACTTATTTTAACACTTTCATTTTACAGAGAGTAAAGAACATTTACATTATCAAAAAACATTTTCATTCAGTCAAGCCAGAGTTCAGGCACTCTCAAAAACTCCCATTAAAATCACTGAAGCACTTTACATTATGAAACGAATATCTTACTTACATTCGTACACACATCTGCACTTTTTGTTGTTTCTGATGAGAGAATTCGCTAAATAATTCAGTCAGCGAGCAAGTGAACAAAACAACGCGTTTCAGTGATGACTCTTCTGGACGTCTCTCATTGGCCATTGCATCCATAAGCGCAACAGAATAGTTTCTGATTGGTTATCATGAAGCGTTGTACGAACGCGTCTGTCCCTGGCTCAGCGCCAGCCAGCGAACGCAGATTTGAATTTAGCAGCTGATGCTGTGCACTGAACGATCTAATCACACCGCTGTGATTGTATCAAATATATAAAAAAATATTATTCTGCAATTTTTTTTTTTTTTTCGTTTGGAAGCTGCATTTAAAATCTGCTTGGCTCAGAAATCTGAGGGGGCACGTGCCCCCTCACTTTGAATGGGCACGACGCCTCTGAGCGGAGACACATGAGATATATAGTCTTTAGTATAATCGCCTTAGCTTTCTTTTAAAACCTCCCAACCTTCACACTTAACGAAACTGCTCTCTGCGCACGTGAGACTGTTATTTAAAACTCTGCTTTATGCTGGACAGTGTTTATTTATCCTCATTTGCTCAAATCACAGTAATCCAATACATTTGTAATGATAATTAAAATGTAAAACGGTAAAACTAACTGTGAGGAATTCATTTATTATTGATTGTTTCATTCAGGATTAATGGAATTTACAGAATGAAGAAAGTAAGAAATGTAGGAAGGATGTATTAACCAATGATCAAGCAAGCAAACAAATGGTTGAATGAAACAAGGGAACAAAAAGATGGAAGGGAAAACAGAAGAAAGAAACATGAAGGAAATGCAAGGAAAGAAGGAAGGTTACAAGAAAGAAAGGATGGGATGGACCAGATAAATGAATGAAGGAAAGAACGAAAGGAAGGACTGAGGGAACAGAAGGAAAGAAGGAAGAAATTAACAAAAGGAAGAAGTAACAAAAACTGAAAGAAAAAAGGAAGGTAGGAAGGATAAACTAACCAACAATGAAAAAACCAACAAACAACTGAGAGGAGGAGAGAGTCACCTCTGTTCACCAGCGAGAGAGAGAATACTAATAATGGACAAACAGAAGTGAAAACAGAAAGTGAGAGTAATGAACAGCAGAGTGCAGCGGATCACACACACACTCTGACACAGACAGTGGGGCATCTCAGTGTGTCTCCAGCTCAAGTCACAGCTGTGTGTGTTTGTTTACTGAACTGCAATCTGCTTACTGATCAGACATGTAGGTGCAAAAAGTCCACCTCAGTTGAGATACTCACAGTAGGTGCTGCTGCACAAATCAGTGTCAGTTTAACTTGTGCACGTGCACATGTAACATTTCTTCATGTGTCAGCCTTGTTGTGTTGTGTATGTGGAGCTGCAACTGCATATGGGGAAACCAAACTGAATCAGGATAAGCATGACGACATCGCAGACAGAGACATTAACAGCCTACAGCAGTTATCTGAAGTTCTGCTCGTTTTTATTAAACTGGTTCAACTGTGATCGTATAGTGGTATGAATTTTTTTTTTTTTTTACAAAAGTACAGTCATACATATTTCACAGTAATTTGTCTTTCACAGTATAATGTGAAATAAAATAAAATCTTCAGCTTCTAAAACATTTCTGTTATATGTCTTCAATATATATTCATTATAGTTGTTATAATAACATCATACATTTATCACACAACAAAAGTCAACATCAAATTCAATATCAGTTACTTGCATATGGGGAAACCAAACTGAATCAGGATAAGCATGACAACATCGCAGACAGAGACATAAACAGCCCTACAAAACGCACAGTAAGTCAGATGGAGGAATAGCATTTGAAGCCATGCAACATAAGCTACATTTAACATTCAGCTCTGAGCCTAATTTAATGACTCACTCGACGCCAAACAAACGGCATTCATTTCTTAACTACTTTAAAACAAAAATACAGTAAAATAAAACATTTTGTTGTGAGCTTTAAAGCATTTTGGCTAATATTGTCTCTGCAGCATTTAACATGCGACTTACCACAGCAGTTATCAGAAGTTCTGCTGTTGATTACCCATAATTCGCTATTTTTAGCACCGCGGCACAATACAAAGTGACGCCAGCAGACGACGCTGGCCCCATTTATGCAGGAATTTAACAGAACCTATATACAACCCGTTACATACACCCCACTAAATTACTGCTAAATCAGGGAAGCGCATCCAACACAGAGAAAACTGAAGAACTGAAATAAAAAAAAATATAAATAAATAAAAAAGAATTACATTGAGCGCTACTGCCTTATAGTCAGTTACAAAACTCCTCCTATAGAGATATGTAAGGATAGGCTGGTACCAAAACCTAAACCTTAACATAGACACAAGAGATGCCGTTTACACCCCTCCTAATTGACAGCTCAAAAACTCCAGAGAAAAATGGAGTATCCGTCTACACTCAAACGGCACATTGTAAAGTCTCAGGCTACACTGCAAAAACATGTCTCATAAGAGTAACAAAAGAACCCACAGAAGACCTTGAATCTTTCACAACCTGGTCATTCATCTCACAAATTAATCTCTTTGGAGGTTTAATGGTCCCACCAATCCTAGTCCTAGTCATGTTGCCTTGGCTGGGTGCAAATTACAGGCTCAACTGATTCTAAGTCTACACTACTGGGAACATGTGCATCTGCATCAGCTGGCGAGTGTGTGGGGAGCTGTATGGGGTGACTGTGGGCAGACTGATCGTCTAGGAATGATGACTGGCTCACATCACTGTCCCGGCAGTACATCCATGACTGTCATCGCCAACATCATCCACAGGAATATTCTCCACTGCATTGAATGAACTAGGTAAGTCAACAACAACCTCATCAAGTTCAACATTCTTTCCAGATTGCAATATCCACTGCAATGTTTTTTCATAACTATCAAGTTGGTCATGAGGCAAAGCATCACCAGGATCACTGCCTGCTCCAACTGACAGGGAAACAGACAACAGGTCAACTTCATCGTCTCTCAACAGGAAACTGACTGGAAGGAGCAAGTTCCTCAGAACTGTTTTTTCTTTGCCAGTGACTGTATCCTTCACACTGTAGACATTGATCGCTGATCTTACTGACAACACTTCGTAAGGAATTGACTCCCATTTGTCTGCAACTTTCCATTTTCCTCTTTCACCTCTGTTTGCCAACACAACCCTGTCACCAACAGTCGATGGAGAGCCTTTTACCTTGCGGTCATAGAGCTTAGCATGACGAACCTGTTCAGCTGAACTGGCCTCTGAGCAGCCTCTGCTGCCTCACTCAGGTCTCTTTTGAGGTGGGATACGAACTCTGAATGAGTAATGACATGACCATTCTTTAAAGCATGTTGGAACATTACATCAATGGGAAGTCTGGGGATCCTTCCAAACATGAGGTAAAGGGTGCAAAGCCGGTTGTCTCGTGGACAGTGCAATTATAACAGAAAGTCAGCATTCTTAGCGACTGGGGCCACTTTGCTTTGGACTTGGGGTGTAAGGTCCTGATCATGCTCCCAAGGGTTCAGTTGAAACACTCTGTGATCCCATTACCCACCGGGTGGTAAGGCGTAGTGTGCGATTTCTTTATACCAGCCATATTCAACAGTCCCTTGATGAGCTAACTCTCAAAATTAGCCCCCTGGTCAGAATGCACACGCTTCGGGAAGCCATATATGCAGAACATGTCATCCCATAATCGGCGAGCCACTTGTTTTGCAGACTGGTTCTTACAGGGAAAAGCAAAGGCCATCTTGGTGAAATGATCAGTCGCTACGAGAACATCAACTGACTTGTAGGGGGAAGTTGTGGCCTAATGGTTAGAGAGTTGGACTCCCAATCAAAGGGTTGTGAGTTTGAGTCTCGGGCCGGCAGGAATTGTGGGTGGGGGGAGTGCATGTACAGTTCTCTCTCCACCTTCAATACCATGACTTAGGTGCCCTTGAGCAAGGCATCGAACCCCCCAACGCAGCATAAATGGCTGCCCACTGCTCCGGGTGTGTTCACAGTGTGTGTGTGTTCACTGCTCTGTGTGTGTGCACTTCGGATGGGTTAAATGCAGAGCACAAATTCTGAGTATGGGTCACCATACTTGGCTGATTGTCACTTCACTTCACTTCATGTTGTCTCCTTGCTCTGCTGACCAGAAATCAATACAAATCAATTCCATAGGCTCTGTGGTGTGAATGTTATCCAAGGGAGCACGAGCATTAGGCTCTGGCGCCTTACCAACAATGCAACGCTTGCAGTTTTTGACATAATGCACAATATCATGCGCCATACCCATCCAAAAAAACCTGTGTCTAGCCAGTGAGAGTGTACGTTAGCGTCCTTGGTGACCTGTAGCATCATGTATGCCATGAAGAACTTGTTGTTTCAGGCAATCTGGTACAATGAACTGATAGAGTTTGTTGTTCATGTTGTGATCTTTCTTCACTTTATATAGCATACCATCTTGCAATGTGAGTTTGTTCCAGTGATTGAGCAGCTTGATTACACTACGAGACTCCTTTGCACGTTCATGTTTGTCAGGTATCTTGTGTCTCTGGACATAGTAAATAACTCTACTCACGGTGCTGTCCTGCTCCTGCATAGTCAGAAGAGTGCTTTTAGGCAGAGCAGTGGCACAATCCTCTTTCTCCAGATAAGGGATGACCCCCGTCCCCATTACACGGCTTGTCCCACCAGAGCAATGTGCATCCAAGAGAGCGGAGATCTCCTGAGATGTAAACTCACCCTGGGAAAGTGGGTGGGGAAGATTAGAGCCTGAGTCAACATCCGTACTCACAAGCTGACAGTTGTTTGTGTATCTGAAGGTATTTTGAACGGTTTCATCCACCACACCATTCAGTTGATTTAACAAAGCATGATATGGCTCTGTTACAAGGCGATGACTGATGCTAGACTGGAAAAAAGGCTCCCTGCTGAGTGCATCTGCCACTATGTTCTTAGCACCTGGCACATATTTCAGATCAAAACTATAGGATGCCAGCTTTGCTACCCAACGCTGCTCACACGCAACGAGTCTTGGTTTGGTGAGTATGTAGGTGAGTGGGTTGTTGCCAGTCCAGGCTGTAAAATGACGACCTTTCAACCAATAATGGAATTTATCACATACTGCCCATTTTAGGGCTAAAAACTCAAGCCTGTGTGCGGGGTATTTCATTTGGGAGCGTGAGAGTGTCTTGCTCGCAAAAGCCACTGGCCTCGCCATGTCACTGCCTCTGGGGATCTGGGAGAGTACTGCACCCAACCCATCGAAAGACACATCCACGGCCAATATGAAATGGTCATCAAAATCAGGGTGAGCTAATGTTACACTTGTAAGCAAATCATGTTTTAAAGTCTCAAATACACATTTGCATTCCTCAGTCCAATCTGATTGTGTGAGTTTAACATGTAGAACTTTCTTTTTGGGATGCCTCCCTCTCTTTTTGAAGCACTGTGTGTCTGGCTGGGAGATAAGCTTGAAGAGGGGCTTTGCCTTGGCTGAACAACTCTCAATAAAATGTTGATAATACAACACCATACCCAAAAATGATCAAATTTTCTTAGGACAAGGAGTGAAGCCATCTGAGTTCATTAAATCAGACACCTGCACATCAGCAATGGCCTGAACTTTCTCAGGATCAGTACAGACTCCGTCCTTACTTACAATGTGGCCCAAGAATTTCACAGATCTTCTCAGAAAATTACATTTCTTTGGTGCAAGCTTTAAATTGTGAGTCTTCAACCTAGAAAATACCATATCCAGTCGGTCGAGTGCAAGCTGTTCTGTTGGAGCGAAAACCAAAAGATCGTCAAGGTAACACAACAGACTGGTGAAGTTCTTGTCATACGATTGTATTCGTGGAGTCCGAATGGTGATGAAAAGGCTGTATACTTTTTGTCTTCCTCATGTAGTGGCACATTGTAGAAAGTGGATGTCAGGTCCATAGTGGAGAAGAAGGCATTTCCGCCTAGAGCAGCGAGTGCATCCGACTGGTGTGGGAGAGGATGAGCATCTTTTACTGTCCTAGCATTGAGCCATCTGAAGTCATTACAGATCCTGGGGTCGCCATTTTTCTTCCACACAAGTACTAAAGGTGATGCATACTCACTGTTAGACTTTCCTATTATACCACTCTCCTCCATGTCATTCAGGGCTGTTCACAACTTCTCATAGGGACTTGGTGGTATCCTACGATAAGGTAGACGAAACAGCTTGTCGTCAACCAAACGGATCCTATGAACAAAATCTTTTGCCAAACCACAATCCATCTTGTTCCTCGAGAATATAGACTCATGAGCTGTGATGATGCTGAAGAGTTTGTTCTTCCACTCAAGAGACACTTCACATGCACTTAAGTCTAAATCTTTCAATCCCAGGTCCCTCAAAATTTTGGTTAACTCCTCTCCCGACTAAAGAAGTTGTTTGGCGATGTGACAGGACTGAGCACTGGACTGGATATTACACTGGACACTTTCACTTTTTGACTACAGTGCTACCCACAGACACCATGCCTTGCTAGGGAGTTTACCCCAAAACTAGATGTTCACTCTGTGGTTGTAATGTTACACTGCCTTTAAGTTTGGCTGTACCCACTTTGTCTGGAACAATATCACCTTTCCACCTCTCTGTGTTAGAGAGTAAAGACAAAAACTGAAAGGATTCATCCATTCCATCTCCGCTTGGCATGTTCATCAACTTCCAGTACCCGACGGTGGTCCTCAGTAAAGTCAATAGCAGTTTGATGGCATTGCTGCCAAGAATCAGTTCTTCTGTCTGACCTGGCACAACTAGACCAGGGATTATCATTTTACATCTATAAACGGAGACTGTGACATCATATATCCTTTTGGGGTTAACTCTGTGACCTCCACATCCAACAATGACGACATTATCTTGTTATCAAGGTAGGATTGGCTTTCAACAGGTTAGCTTCAGCTACTTCGCTTATGGTGCATGCCATAGAGCCGCTATCAATCAGTGCCCTCCGTGTTGGACCATTTTCGACAGACACAGGGGTAAAGAACAGACTGTCAATCATGGGGACGTGCTGTAAGCATTGAAAGATAACATTTTTGTCAGAAGGGGCAATACTTTTATGTACCTCATATACAGACTCACAATCCTCAGTATCACAAATGGGAGGCTGACTAATTAGATCTACACTGCCCTCCACCTCGCGCAGATCTGTTAGTTTCCCTGATTGGACGGAGGCAGAGTAGCCCATGGTACAGGACAGTTGCGTCGGGAATGGCCGGGTGACAGGCACTGAAAACATAAATGATGTTCACGGCAGTGTACTAGAGCAGAGTGAGCTCCATCGTTACAGATAGCACAAGGTAAGGCATCTAAACCATCAATTCTTGGGAATCTGGCATAGCGTCGACCTGAGTTAGGCTGTCATACACAGGAATTGCGCATTAAAACTTTCTCTAGCATGTCGATTACTCTCTCTAGATTAGCCTGGTCTGTAGATCCACACTGCTGTGATCCAGAGTCCTTGCACGAGAAGGAAACTGCATTAACATCAACTTTGCAAACATTTGTTTTATCAGTCCTACCACAACATGACAAGTTAGCAGGTTTGAAGTTGGACTCTGATTTATGGGCATTTAACACAGCTTGCACTTCATGGGCGGACCACTTGTCAATGGACTTGGATCGAAAAGTCAGAGCCAAATTTTTACTGGGACAATGGCGGATAAACATGTGGGCAATCTCTGTTCCTGGATTATCAAATGATTTGCCTTGCTCCTTCAGGCATTCAGAGGCTACATCTGCTGCTTTGTTTAGCCTCAACCAGTAATCGTAAGGCTCCTCATCCTCATTAGGCAAAGTGGTACTGACAGCAACTATATTCACTATATTCACTATAAGTCAACCCTATTCACTCCTGAAGTAATGTTACCACCAACAAAAGGACTATCAAGAAAGGAAGCAGGTATCTGCAGTACACCTCTCCCCCTACCGACAGAAGCTAGAGTACGAGCTGGCGAATCAAATCCAGTTTCGCTTATTATGACTGCACTTCAAAAAAATAAAAGTAGAAAAAAATAAAAAAAGTCAACTAACAGGAGAAAACTGACCCAAAATAATAATAAGAATACGAAAAATAAAAAAATCAGAGCAGTTAGAGTCTTTTTTGAGCAAAGGATAACATAGAGATGTCCTCTTCAGAAGACCACAGTCCACGATGTCCAAACGAAGCCACAGCTACAGCAGTCCCTCAATGGCAGGCAGACGTCCACTCACTCGCAGTCACGACACCAATGTAACCCCTCTCTTTCGGGTCCTCTCCGCTGCTCCTCACACTCGCTCCGAGCGGGGCTCGGACCCGGGTCTACAGCCACTAGCGTCTGTCGCTAGTGAGTCTCTTGAGATCGGGGAGTGAGGTTTACCTGCACAGCACTACTCGCTGGCCTCCGTTACACTCATCCCCCTAAACTTCACTCCCACCCGGCTCACGGCACCAATGTAACGGTTCTTCATGTGTCAGCCTTGTTGTGTTGTGTATGTGGAGCTGCAACTGCATATGGGGAAACCAAACTGAATCAGGATAAGCATGACAACATCGCAGACAGAGACATAAACAGCCTACAGCAGTTATCAGAAGTTCTGCTCTTTTTTATTAAACTGGTTCAACTGTGATCGTATAGTGGTATGATTTTGTTTTTAACAAAAGTACAGTCATACATGTTTTACACTAATTTGTCTTTCACAGTATAATGTAAAATAAAATAAAATCTTCAGCTTCTAAAACATTTCTGTTATATGAAAGCTCAATACAGTGTCTTCAATATATATTCATTATAGTTGTTATAATAACATCATACATTTATCACACAACAAAAGTCAACATCAAATTCAATATCAGTTACCTGCATATGGGGAAACCAAACTGAATCAGGATAAGCATGACAACATCGCAGACAGAGACATAAACAGCCCTACAAAACGCACAGTAAGTCAGATGGAGGAATAGCATTTGAAGCCATGAAACATAAGCTACATTTAACATTCAGCTCTGAGCCTAATTTAATGACTCACTCGACGCCAAACAAACGGCATTCATCGCTTAACTACTAACTACAAAAATACAGTAAAATAAAACATTTTGTTGTGAGCTTTAAAGCATTTTGGCTAATATTGTCTCTGCAGCATTTAACATGCGACTTACCACAGCAGTTATCAGAAGTTCTGCTGTGGATTACCCATAATTCGTTATTTTTAGCGCCGCGGCACAATACAAAGTGACGCCAGCAGACGACGCTGTCCCCATTTATGCAGGAATTTAACAGAACCTATATACCAGTGGTTCTCAAAGTGTGGTACATACGCGGGCTCTCTCTAGTGGTACGCAGAGGTACTAAATTTCGATGAGTAGAACGTGATCAACTGCTAAATTCTTATTTTAAAAAAATTAAACAAATGTAATCATCATAAAGGCGATATCAATGCTATAGCTAACAAATTTGTGATTATTTTTAATAAAAAAATAAAAGCAGATAATCAGTCATTGAGTGGTTGTGTTCGCAAGACACGCGTCACCATGGAAACCAATATCTATAACGGTCGCCTTGAATAGCTTACGCTTACTTTTTTTGTGAACCGGTTAAATATAAATTAATGTTAGATGGATTAAACTTTAAACTATGAAAAGTTTAATAGAGTTGTCTTGTGACGAAACATTGAAGGTAGCTTTCAGAACGCAGACACTGCTGGACTTTTGGATAAAGCAGCACAGTGAATACCCTGTGCTTTCTGACAAGGCCGTGCGTTTTCTCCTTCCTTTTGTGACCAGGTATCTTTGCGAGAAAGGATTCTCTTCACTAGTTGTCATAAAAACAAAGTACAGAAGCAGGGTGGACGCTGAGCCAAACCTGAGACTGAAGCTGGCCTCCATTGACCCAGACATCTCAGGACTGTGTTCACAGAGGCATGCGTACCCATCACATTAAGCTCATGTAAGTTTTAAACAACATGTACTTGTTTTAAGTACAATACATTTTCAGTTAATCTGTACAGTTTGTATTTCCCTTTTAACTACATGTTCCTTTAATCTGTTAGTACAGTTTTTATTTCACTTTTAGGTGCAATACATTTTAATTTAATAATTAAAAAACTACCTGTATGTAGGCAGCACAGTGTTGATGTTAAAACTGTGTTGTTACAACAATATGTTTAAAGTGGCTGACAATAAATATTCTTATTATAAATAAAACTGCCTGGTTTTTGATCTGTGCATAACTGTAGCTGAATAGTTAGGCCTACTATGCTACTGTATTTTAATATTGGTCATTATGGTGGTACTTGGAGAGCCAAATATTTTCTGAGGTGGTACTTGGTGTAAAAAGTTTGAGAACCACTGCTATATACAATCCGTTACATACACACACACACAAGTTTGCTAATACTTGCAAAATGCAAACATTTTCTGTACAGTGGGAGACATTTATTCCACCATATTTTCATCTCAGTGCTAGGTGAATATAGTCAGTCTGTAATTGCTGTTGTAACACGAGGTCAGTCCCGGATGCTGTCATCTCTCCAAGACCAAAATTAAAATCTCATTAATGTCTCACCTAAATCCATTACAGACAACAAGCCAAGCCCGGTTCTCACATTCATTCCTATTCCTCTTTTAGCTTCTCCTCTCTCCTGCATTCTTTTCATCTCCTCGATTGTCTCTTAGAATGTCTCTGATGGTTAATATAGGGTTAATATACCGTTGCTAATTGGTTATTAGGGCATTGTTAAAGGGATAGTTCACCCAAAAATGAAAATTTGATGTTTTTCTGCTTACCCCCAGGGCATCCAATATTTAGGTGACTTTGTTTCTTCAGTAGAACACAAACTGAGATTTTTAACTCAAACCGTTGCAGTCTATCACTCTTATAATGTAAGTAGATGGGAATCATGGCTAAAACATACAATAAAACAAATAAAATAAAACCAATTTAAACCCAGTGGCTCGTGACAAGACACTGATGTGTAAAGACACAAAACGATCAGTCTGTGCTGAACAGTATTTATATAGTTTTTTTACCTCTGATTCACACAATGTCCAAACTGTTAGAACTGAGCACGTTCTCAGTAGCAGGCGCGTGAGGCGTCTTCTTCTTCTTCTTGCTTTACGACTGAAGAAGACAATGTTTTTAAAGTTTTTTTTTTTTTTGAATGGAGGTCTACAGGCCCCAATGTTTTTGTTTTTCCAAAGTTCTTCTAAATAATGTATCGTCTTTTATGATACACTGATGAAAGTAAGTCATACAGGATTGGAACAACGTGAGAACTGATAAATGATGACAGAATTGTAAATTCTGGGTGAATCTCTTTAACTACAATAAAATCATTGTTAATATCATTCATGTTCTCATAAATGGCGCAAGATGAATTATCTGAGTTTAATATTTTAGAGACAGGGGTTTGTTTGACTCCCAGAATGAGCTATAGTTTCACACAGGTATTCAGAGAATACCTCTTTTGTCTCATTCACACAGACAGTCTCAGAGAGAGCAGAAAGGTTGTGTGTTCATAAGGTATGAACTCACTCAAGTCCTCGAAGGACGCAAATGTAATCTCTCTCTCTCTCTCTGTCTTTCTGATTGTTGCTTTATTCTCCAATCACTGGATTCTCTTGCTTTAATTGCCATGTTATCAGACTCTCCCCAGCTCCCCCTCTCTCTCTGCCTGACAGCTATGCCAATTACCTGTCTGTATTTTGTTCTGTTTGGGCAGGGAGAACCAACACTGGCCATTTAGACACAGAACAGAAAAGAGAATAAAAGCTGCCGTTCTTTATGCATTCACAGTCTCTCCACAGACTCTTGGGCTGAATGAACACTCTCTCCATCTGTCTGCCAATGCTATTTTTCAAGAAACGAAGGCAAAGCTACTACTGGCAAATGTTATAAACAGATACTATATTTAATAAAAAATATTGTGGTATATGCAAATTAGTCCATTATTTTTAGCATTTATTCCACTCTACAGCCAGGCTAGTACCTACATTTTGACTATTAACTATTAATCCCAGATATTAGTATCAGTCTCTACCGTTAAGTCTGGGGGTTTGCCTTTAAAGTTAGCTTTTTAGTCTACTTCACTTCTACAGCCCTGCTTTGCAATGAGTTTGGGACTGGGAATGATATAAATTATGCTCTCCATCATTTTACTAACCTACTGACCTAGTATGCTAGCAAGCTTTAAACACACATACACATTACCTTTGTTTTTGTGCTAAATAGTTTTGTCTGGTACCAAAATAAACAATATGCTAATTGGTAGTATTGGATGAATATGATTATGATGACATAATTTATACTATTTGAGTAAAAATTTAGCTCGATTTTACCCTCCTGAGAATCTGAGAAAATCAGATATTTGAGGACCTCGATCTTTTCCAATGTTTGGAACAGATTATCTGGTAGTGTGAGATGTTTCCCGATCTGCACAAATTTGGGAGTCCCCGATCATATCAAACATGTTTGATATTTAGGATTTTACATGACAATGATTACATCAGCGCTTTCAAAATTGCCAAATCGCAAAAACAACTCGCCATACAGGCCCGTTTGATTGTGGAGATGGAAGAAAATGCTTGACAGTCTTTGTAAAGTGTAACTGTGTAAACGTACCACAACAGTAAGGACAAAGAGAAGCTCTGGGTGAAATCGCTTCAGTTTTGAACGTAAAGAGTGAGTGTGGAAAGTTGCTATCATGCTAGCTATCATATGTAAATATTGTGCTGTGTCCCAATTTGCCCGAGTTATACTACACCCTTCATGTATTTGTTTAAGATAAAGTACACACTTTCGAGTCTGTAGTAGAAGACTTGGCAACCTTTGGGAAATACTATCACGTTGCACAACTGTGTCTTTAAAGGAGCATTCTGAGCACACCTTGCACTGTAAACTGGCCTGTCACAGTTAACATTCTCCACATTTCATCTAATTTAACTTCCTTTTTTTAATGCTTTTTATTGTTGTCTGTAGTTCTGAACCAAATACTTTGTTAAAGCACAATGGATTGTAGGCCATATTAGCATTAAAGTATGCATGGATCCACAAAAATATACCTGAAATAGTAGACCATCCGTGGACTTTTGGCATATTCTTTTCAACATACTATGCTTTGGGACACTTTTATTCTAATCTCACATACTATTTGGGATGGACAATATAGGAACATTGGGACGCAGGGTGAGTTGCTGAAACATCAATTGATGATCTGCTTTGTGAGATCACGGGAGAGGCTCTCTCTGACATGATAATCTTAATAATATCTTTAAGTGTGTGTAATGTGCCACGATTTTCAAATCTTGTGGTGTGTGTATGTTTAGGATTTGAGGGAAGAAAATCTGTGAAGATTCTCCTTATGTGTGTGCTGCAACCAGATTTCATAATCAGTTAGGATTTTAAAAAACTCCTTTAGTCTGAGCCGGGCTTAAGTGCAAAATAAGCATCAAATGTGTTATCAGTGTCTTAATTGTATAATTGTAAGTAACTTTATTGTCAGGTCAGTAAATACATGTAAATACATTTAGATCACTTAGCTTAGTGATTCCTATCGGCGTGTGAAAAGACTTACAACCAGCATAACAAAAAATGTTTTTAAACCAAATCAGGTACCGTGCCTTAGAGAAGTTCAGATAAATTGCTTTGCATGATTACTAATCAATAACCTGATGAAAAACATTTATTTAATCTGCGACAACTTTTTAAACTTTTATAAAGACGTTATCAATGTTTAAATGCATCATTATGCAAAAGCCTGAGGAGAGTTGTCAGCATGAAAGACATGTGACTGGCAGATTAGTGTGCTACTCTTTACTCTTCAATATGATAGGAAGTATTGTTAAGTAAACATCAAATGTGTAGTTTGTATGTGAGGACATTAACTCTGACAAAATGATTGACAAGGCCAATCATTGTATGTAAAGTATGGACTAGTGATTCGTTTTAGGATGGGAGCAGTACAGAAAGATTCCGGCCAGAGAATCCTTTATCAGCTTTATTTTCAAGATCAGGATGCCAGTATACAAGTTTGTATAAGTGTGTATGTGGTCTAAACAGAGAGAAAGAAAAAGAAATAATACAATGGTAAGAATATCTGATTAATAAACAAATAAAGGAATACTATACTATGTTCATTGTCATCATTCACAACAGTACAGTACATAAATAATAATTTACGTTAATACAGTGCAACAAAATATGTCACTGTTATGCCCTTTAATATCTATACTGCTGCACCTTTAATTGGCTATGCAGCCTGACACTGTATCACTATAACACTCGATGCAGGTAGCACCAAATAAACAGTAAATGCACTGCACTCAAACACAGAAGCATATCTCTAAATAAATAACACAAATAAAGTCTAAATCAACATATAGAGGGCTAATTATTGCACACAGGAAACATGTCGCATATTACATCATGCTCTGGCATCATGACTATACTAATTAGTCACGCAGTTCAACAAACAAAACTAGTTCGCATGAACATACATGAATTTCAAAACATTCCTCACAATGCAGTACAAACATGCAACAGTAGTAAAAACTTACTTGCTTTTCATAAAACGCACACGAAAGTAAAGAAAAGGGTCTCTGAGTCTTCTCTCGTCATCCGAACAACTGAGCCGTGCGCTGCATTTCCTGTCCAGGCGCAGTTCACGTGATGGAGCGTTCACGCGCTTAGAAAACTTCAGCGCTGAACAAATAGGCTTTCAGACAATGTATGTGAAACTGGGATCCAGAAACTGTCTTTATGAATGAGTCATTGAATAATTACTCAGCTGATTCATTCAAACACATGGATTCAATCAGGATCAAAATGAATGACTGTCTTTCTTAGTGAGTCATTGACTCATTTACTCAGTCAATTTATGCAAACAGAAACAGAAAAAAAGTGACTCTTTATGAGGGAATCATTTTAATGATTCACTCAACTGATTCATTCAAACACACTATTTTTAGAAAGAAAACAAGTGCATGTATTTAAGAGTGAGTGACTGAATCATTTACTCAACTGATTTGTTCAAAAACACTGATTTATTCAGGAACCAAACACCACAACATTGTGTTCCTTGGAGAAGGTTCTAAAGGTGGTTCTGGAACATATTCTATAGAAAAAGATCTAAATACTAAATATCAAAACATAGTCACATACTTTTTAATTCTTAAAATAATTTGCATAGAGTCTGTCAAATTGAATTATAAGGCATATGGACAGATATCTCAAAATGTCAAACAACTCTCCACTGGCAAAAAAACAAACAAAAAAAAACCCACTGTGCCAGTGCCAGATTCATTTCATGTGATGTTTTCCATTCAAATTTATAAAGGAAGCTAAAGTTAATATTTCCACATCATATTTCACACAAGAAATATGTATGATAGACTGATTTTGACTGACACACAGACTGGAAATTCAAGATGTAATGGTTCAGAGGGTTCAAACTATCAAGGTTTGCCATCTCAGAAGGAGCCCTGGTTTTTATGTCTTTAATGCATTTAATGCATTTAACAGTCCTTATTTTTGGTCCAGAGGGGAATTATGTAATTCAATAACAGCCTCGAGCCAGTGAGGGGTAAATCCTGAGGGTGACTTTGAAGCTTCAGCTTGAGTTCAAAAACAAAGAGGACTGTTCCTGCCGAGAAGGCCTTCCAGAGTGTATTTCCCACTTTCCTCCCTCACTCTCTCTCTCACACACATGCCAGTATACATCAAATCCTTTCTGATCACAGATAAGGTGATCCGGACTCTTTCAGAGTGGATTACTAGAACAGACATGTTAAAAGGTCAGTGATACAGTAGTACCTCACAAACACACACATACTCAGTTAAGCAGCAGAGAGCATCAGTGTGTCACAGCATAGAGATTAGAGTCACATAGATAATGTATGACCTCTAGGAAACATTATTGATGCCCAGTGATTATGGGAGTGTACTGTAAGGAGTGGTAGTTTGTCTTATTTAAATATAACTCAAACAAAATAGAAAGTAAAACTCAGGGAGGAAAGATGGAACCTTATTTTTGTCATACATAGACATTCATGACATTTTGAAACTCACCCAATATTAAAATGAGTGATAGAGCGATATTTTAGTCAGGCTGGTCCGTGTATCATCCGATCATTCAATTATTCCATTTAATCTGGCAAACCAAAAACGAAATAACGAATCAATATTTTGTTTTTCTGTTTTTCTGTATGAACCAAATATGAAAAACTGACGTTTGTTTCATTGCTTTCAGATCGAAACGGGAAATATAATAAACAAGGAAACCAAAACGAAATAATGGATCAAATTTACGTTGTTCAAAGTTTCAAAGGAGTAGGTCGCTGAGCGCCCAACACACGATGGGTAACTCGCGAAGCACAAAGTTCCTTCGTGTTTTCTCAGCATTATATCATAGAAAATACGAGGTTTGAGAAGTAAAAGGCGGGGCAACATTAAAAATATTTCAAAGTTAAAGTTCATGCAAACAGATTTTAATAGACAAGTTTCAGTCAAATATTTATGTTTTATGCCTATAACAAAACCCAGTGTTAAAGAGAGCACAAACAATTATATCTGGAACATTATATACTGTAGACTAACCAATATGCGCTCACTTCCGCGTATTCATCGCGGGGATAAAGAACGTTTTTTGTTTAACGATCACAGGCATAGTTACAGTATGTCCAATAACAATACAACACGCTATAATAAAAATCAGAGATGGTTTAAATGCCGTGAAATCACTTTAACCACTTGTTTTGGTATGTGGGGCATTTTAAGTAGATCATTAATTATTAAATACTATCTATCTATCTATACACACACACACACACACACACACATATATAAATACATATAAATATAAATAAATAAATACAAACAACATGCATCCATAAATACATACACACATACAATACAAATAATAAAACAAATAGAAAGAATTGAAAAAGAATACAGAAAGCTAGTGTTGGATGAAAAACTAGCAGTTAGAATAAATAAATAAAAATTAGATCAAATATAATTAGAATAGACAGTGCTAGAGTTCGAGGGTCAAAGATGAAAGGATGTGTTTTTAGATGTTTCTTGAAGATGCATGTTAAGCTTTGCAATATAACAATTTTAAAGGTAACAATGTAATTAAAAAGGCAATGGTTGACATACTGTAATAATGTTTGTAATAGTATTCTACCTGACAATTACTGTATCAGTTAAATATATTACACCCTTTCATTATACTGAATTTATAGAATAGAACACCTTTATTGCACAGATGTACTTTGAAATTTAAGTTCTAGTAGCAATACATACTTACAAACAGTTCTAGTGCACATGTAAACAAATACTGTATGCACAGAACTACGAAGTTAAATATTTACATTATTTTACAGTTACATTGCAATCTGTACAAATCAAATTAATTTATTCCTTGTGTTATGTCTAAACCTAGCATCAGCTTATCTACTGCTGTGTGCTGTTCTTCAGTTATCAATTACTGCATGATGTAGTATCAGGGTTGAAGTAACTATACAGTTAGTAGGCCTACTGTAAATGCATGGCTTTATCAGATCTCGTCTGAATTGGCAACAATTATTACTATTACTATTTCCTTAGGTGGGAAAGGCAGCAAGTGAAAAATTATATTTAGCAGCTATGTAGGAAAATAACGAATTACTTTAAGATAAATGCAGATATTTGTGCTTTAATGATTTGTATTCTTCCAAATTCTGCCAGCAGAATTTTTTTATTCTTAATTATCACATAAAATAAATGAATAGCCTAAAGAAGACTGTCGTTTTTGTGAAGAATCAGCATAAAATCAGGGTTTCATCCCCATCTTTTTTTATTTAATTTTGAAATCTGAAAAATGAAATTAATTTACTTCAAACCTGCACTCACCAGAAATTATTCTATCAGTGTCATTTTCTATCACAAATCATTTTTATTAACCATTTAAACAGAATGTCGTATTAGGCCGTAATATAAAACCGATTCCAAAAAAATTGTGACATTGTGAATAAAAACAGAATACAATATAGATGACATATCAAATGTTTAAACTGAGAAAAGGTATCAATTTAAGGGGAAAATAAGTTGATTTTAAATTTCATGGCATCAACACATCTCAAAAAAAGTTGGGACAAGGCCATGTTTACCACTGTGTGGCATCCTCTCTTCTTTTTATAACAGTCTGCAAACGTCTGGGGACTGAAGACAGGTTGGTCAAGTTTAGGAATAGGAATGTTGTCCCATTCTTGTCTAATACAGGCTTTTAGTTGCTCAATTAGGTCTTCCTCTTTATGATGCGTCAAAAAAGATCTGGACTGCAGGCTGGCCATTTCAGTACCCGGATCCTTCTTCTATGTAGCTATGATGTTGTAATTGATGCAGTATGTGGTCTGGCATTGTCATGTTGGAAAATGCAAGGACTTCCCTGAAAGAGACGACGTCTGGATGGGAGCATATGTTGCTCTAGAACTTGGATATATCTTTCAGCATCGATGGTGCCTTTCCAGATGTGTAATCTGCCCATGCACACACACTCATTTAACCCCGTACCATCAGAGATGCAGGCTTCTGAACTGAGCGCTAATAACAACTTGGGTTGTCCTTGTCCTCTTTAGTCCTGATGACATGGCGTCCCAGTTTTCCAAAAAGAACTTCAAATTTTCATTCCTGTATGTGATGCAGTGCCGTCTAAGGACCCGAAGATCACAGGCATCCAGTATGGTTTTCTGGCCTTGACCCTTATACACAGAAATTATTCCAGATTCTCTGAATCTTTGGATGATATTATGCACTGTAGATGATGATAACTTCAAACCCTTTGCAATTTTCTCTGGGAAACTCCTTTCTGATATTACTCCACTATTTTTCACCGCAGCATTGGGGGAATTGGTGATCCTCTGCCCATCTTGACTTCTGAGAGACACCGAGAGGCTCTTTTTATACCCAATCATGTTGCCAATTGACCTAATAAGTTGCAAATTGGTCCATTTAACTTTTCCGGCCTCTTATTTCTACCTGTCCCAAACTTTTTGGAATGTGTAGCTCTCATGAAACCAAAATGAGCCAATATTGGGCATGACATTTCAAAATGTCTCACTTTCAACATATATTATCTATATTCTACTGTGAATAAAATATAAGTTTATCAGATTTGTAAATTATTCCATTCCTTTTGTACTCACAATTTGTACAGCGTCCCAACTTTTTGGGAATCGGGTTTGTATTTATGTCATCCTTAATGTTAAATTCTTAAATGATAATGTTAAATTGGAATACATGTAATAATTAAATCAGTATTAAAATGTTGATTTTAGATGTATTAGGCCTGTTTACAGTTTAATGCTGATCAGGCAGCTGTACATGCCTTTACATAGCAATTACAACTGTATAATGAAATGAGATTGATGTTTAATACAACATTTTTAACAAAGAAATATGTAATGACAAAATGAAATGATAGGCCTACTTTATGATACTTATGAAAGTAATATCGCCACTAGGTGTCGGTAAGTCACTGTGTTAATAAAGAAGCCTTTTATTCAATCTATTCGTCCAAGATTCAGATTCTTTCAGGAATAAATTCAAGTGTCTGTGTTTAATAATTTGTCACTGAATTGTCTATAATAATGGGTCTTTCAAAGACTGATTCAAATCAGGATTCAGGAATGATACATCACTCTATAGTCTATACGCTTACTGTGACTTTGGTTTGATGAAGTCAAGAAAATACCCCCCACCCATTCACATCTGAAAACTACTACTTACCTATGTCACACAATGTAACTGTAAAAATAATGTAAATATGTAACTTCACATAATTCTGTACATATTTGTTTACATGTTTGCATTTAAATAAAGAGAACTCTTGACCATCTACCTCGTTTTGATTGCTTTTATTGATCTCATTAGTAATAAAATAATCTGCTAATATAAATGTTTTAATTAATGATCACTTAAAATGCCCCACATACCAAAACAAGTGGTTAGCGTGATTTCAAAGGACATAGCGTATTGTATTGTTATTGGACATACTGTAACTATGCCTGTGATCGTTAAAAAAAACGTGTTCTTTATCCCCGGTGTAATGAGGGCACTGATGCAGCATTAGAATCCATATGCATAAGTTTATTGCAAATATCCAACAACAAACACGTGGAAACAGGCAGAGGGTTGATAACAGTCAAGCAGTCCGATCTTACAACAATCCAAGGGATGATCCAAGAGACGTTAGTGAGAAGCCAGGCAGAGAAGTCAAACCTTGAGATCAGTCCACACAAGCAAACAATCCAGAAAGGGAAATCCGTGGAATCAATGGTCAGAGAACGAGGCAGAATACAGACATATACATACAGACAATCAGAATAACAGGGAAACGCTTGGTAAGGCAGGGTAAACTGGCAATACTTCGCGATGAGAAAGCACATGGTTCCAGCTTAAGTAGTCCCAAACAGGAAGTGAATGTAGAAGCAGCAGAGGGAGCTCTCAGTCAGTACTCGGGTGATGGCTCCCTCTGCTGGCTTGGCATTACAGAACCCCTCCCTCTAGGAGCGACTCCTGGAGCTCGGCGAGGACGTCCCCGCGGTCGGGGTGCTGGACGGTCAGGTCTGGCTCGATGGAATTCTTCTGTGAGCGATGGATCCAGAATGTCGTTGGCGGCCACCCATGACCTCTCCTCAGGTCCATAGCCCTCCCAGTCCACCAGATATTGGAGCTGACCCCCTCTACGCCGAGAGTCCAGTAACTCCTTTACTTGGTAGGCGGGCATACCACCTACATCCAGGGGTGGCGGTGGTTCTGGGGTTACCTGGCCGGGGTCAGCCTCCGGGTGGACCGGTTTGAGAAGGGACACATGAAAAGAGGGAGAGATACGGTAGTTAGCAGGAAGCTCCAGCTGGTACGTTACCTCATTAATACCTCTGAGAATCTTGAAAGGGCCTACGTACCTAGGGCTGAGCTTCCTGCTGGGCAGCCGCAGCTTGATGTCCCTCGTAGAGAGCCAGACCCGCTGTCCAGGTTCGTAGGGAGGGTGTGGACGTCGGCGTCTGTTGGCCTGGATCTCCTGATTCCTTATAGCCCGTTGAAGACGCACATGAGCACTGTCCCACACCCTCTCACTACGTTTAATCCAGTCGTCAACTGCCGGAACCGAGGAAGGTTCACCTGACCATGGGAACATAGGGGGCTGATACCCCAGGACACACTGGAAGGGGGTGAGGCCTGTAGACGCATGAGTGAGAGAATTCTGGGCATATTCGGCCCAGGGAAGAAACTCTGACCACCTATGTTGTTCCCTACTACAATAGGTTCGTAGATATCGGCCAATCTCCTGGTTGAGTCTCTCCACCTGGCCGTTGTTTTGAGGATGGTATCCAGACGTGAGGCTAACGTTAATATCCAATTGCTTGCAGAACGTTTTCCAGACTTGGGAGGTGAATTGTGTTCCTCTGTCGCTGACAATGTCCTCAGGTAAGCTATAGATACGAAATACATGGTTAAAGAGAGCTAAAGCTGTTTCCATGGCAGTAGGTAATCCTTTTAATGGAATTAACCGGCATGACTTTGAGAATCTGTCGATGATGACTAGAATGGTTGTGAATCCATCAGATGGTGGCAGGTCAGTGATGAAGTCAATAGAGAGATGAGACCATGGTCGTTGTGGGATGGGTAATGGTTGAAGTAGGCCTGAGGGTAATTCCTTGGGGGTCTTGGATTGAGCACAGATCTGACAGGATTTGATGAAGTTGGTTGTGTCCTTGGTCATTGAAGGCCACCAAAATGAGTTCTTTAACAGGTTGAGGGTGCGTGAGATACCTGGATGTCCTGAGCTGATGGATGTATGGACCCATTGGAGTACTTGGTGACGCATGTCTTGGGGTACATATTGTTTGTTCGGTGGGCATTGTGGTGGTGGCGGATCTTGTTCTTGTCTGCGTTGAATTTCCTCCATGATGTCCCATGAGACTGGAGCCAGAATGACAGTGGGTGGCAGAATGGTTTCGGGTTTGAAATCCTCTATAGGGGGGTCATGTTTACGGGAGAGAGCGTCTGCCTTACCGTTCTTGCTGCCTGGTCGATAAGTAACGGTGAAATCAAAACGAGTGAAGAAGAGGGCCCATCGAGCTTGGCGAGGATTAAGTCTTTTTGCTCCCTTTATATACTCAAGGTTCTTGTGGTCGGTGATGACTTGGAATAGGTAGCGCGCGCCCTCTAGCCAATGTCTCCACTCCTCAATGGCTGCTTTCATGGATAATAATTCCTTATTACAAACATCGTAGTTCCTTTCTGCACTCGTGAGTTTTCTGGAGTAAAATGCACATGGATGAAGCTTGCCTGGTTGTCCATGACGTTGGGAGAGAACAGCTCCTATTCCGCAGTCTGATGCATCCACCTCCAAGACAAATGGTAGATCAGGATCAGGATGTTTCAGGATGGGAGCTGAGGTGAAACTTGACTTGAGGGTGGTAAAAGCATGGCTTGCTTCTTCATTCCAACCGAGTTTCTTGGGTTTGTCCTTCAAGAGTGAGGTGAGAGGAGAGGCGATAGTGCTGTAATCTCTGATGAAACGGCGGTAGAAGTTGGCAAAGCCTAGAAACCTCTGAAGCTCCTTAATGGTAGTAGTTTGAGGCCAATCCGTGACTGCTTGAACTTTGATTGAGTCCATCCTCACTCCCTGGTGACTGACTTGATAGCCAAGAAAAGATGTCTGATGGACATGGAACTCACATTTCTCAGCCTTGACATAGTTGGTTCTCCAGTAAACGGGATAATACTGCACGCACATGAGTAACATGTTCAGTCTCTGTCTTGGAATAAATCAAAATGTCATCGATGTAGGCAATAACAAATTTGTTCATGAAGTCCTTGAAGATTTCATTTATAAATGATTGAAAGACAGCTGGAGAGTTGGCTAACCCATAAGGCATTACCTGGTACTCAAAGTGCCCCCTAGTGGTGAGAAATGCAGTCTTCCATTCATCACCTTCCTTGATCCTGATGAGATTGTATGCGCTTCGTAGGTCTAGTTTGGTGTAAATGGTGGCCTCTCGTAGTTGTTCCAGGGCCGGAGGTACCAAAGGCAAGGGATAGCGGAATTTTACTGTGACATTGTTATATCCACGGTAATCTATGCAAGGTCTTAACCCACCATCCTTTTTACTCACGAAGAAGAACCCGGCGATGAACCCTGAGTCTAAGGCCTCCTCAATGTATTCCTCCATAGCTTGATCCTCAATCCTGGACAATGGGTAAATTCTGCTTTTGGGAGGCATGGCATTGGGAAGCAAATCAATGGCGCAATCCCATGGACGATGTGGAGGAAGTTGTGTGGCCTTAGTCTTGCTGAACACTTCAGACAAATCTTGATATTGATTGGGGATGGATACTTTCACCTGGGATTCGGGACTCTCAATGCTAGTGGTGAGACATGGGTGAGGCTGAATTGAAAGGCAGTTCCTCAAACAGAATGGAGACCAGTGAGTTAACTCCCCTTGGAACCAGGAAATGGAAGGATCGTGGATGGTGAGCCAAGGAAATCCTAAAATGACCTCGTATTTGGGTGAGTCAACGACATACAGGGTGATGTTTTCTTGAAGGAACAAACCGGTTTGAAGCTTCAAGGTTTTGGTTTGACATTGGATACCTTGATTGATGAGAGTGTCGTCGATAGCTTTGATCTGAATGGGTGGAATGCACGGTTGGGTAGGAATATTAAACTTCTGAATTATGTCCTTGTTGATGATATTCAGAGCTGCTCCAGAGTCAATCAGCGCTGTGAGATCAAGAGACAGTGAAGTAAAAAATACTCAGTGGATCTCCTGAGTTGTGTATCGCTATCCCACACCGCTGAAGCCCAATCGAGGGCTTTTCCCGTGAGCAAAGTCATGAGAAACGCACATCTCTTCTCAGGTTCAAATCGATCCTGTTGAAACTCAAAATATAGCTTTACTTGTCGAATGAATCCTTTGCATTGTTCAGCAGAGCCATCAAACTTATTAGGAAGAGCAAAGCTTACCGTTGAAGGCGTGAGAGGAGGAAGAGATCGTACGTAGTGCATCAGGTGTTCGTTGATTGATTGTAGCTTTGCAAGTTGATCCTGATAATTCTTCAGAATCTCGCTTTGGTAAGCGAATGTGGCTTGTAAGTTGGAAACCTCCGCTGGATTCACGGTAGGCTAAGTATTCTGTAATGAGGGCACTGATGCAGCATTAGAATCCATATGCAGAAGTTTATTGCAAATATCCAACAACAAACACGTGGAAACAGGCAGAGGGTTTATAACAGTCAAGCAGTCCGATCTTACAACAATCCAAGGGATGATCCAAGAGACGTTAGTGAGAAGCCAGGCAGAGAAGTCAAACCTTGAGATCAGTCCACACAAGCAAACAATCCAGAAAGGGAAATCCGTGGAATCAATGGTCAGAGAACGAGGCAGAATCATACACATGCAGACAATCAGAATAACAGGGAAACGCTTGGTAAGGCAGGGTAAACTGGCAATACTTCGCGATGAGAAAGCACATGGTTCCAGCTTAAGTAGTCCCAAACAGGAAGTAAATGTAGAAGCAGCAGAGGGAGCGCTCAGTCAGTACTCGGGTGATGGCTCCCTCTGCTGGCTTGGCATTACACCCGGAAGTGAGCGCATATTCCTTTGAAACTATCCACTGCGCATGCGCAAAGCAAGCAGGACGGCACCGTGGGAAATAGTTAGACCTACTACAACAAATAAAGAAAAATTGAGAAAACATAAATTTGATCCATTATTTCGTTTTGGTTTCCTTGTTTATTATATTTCCCGTTTCGAGCTGAAAGCAATGAAACAAACGTCAGTTTTTCATTTTTGGTTCATACAGGAAAACAGAAAAACAAAATATTGATTCGTTATTTCGTTTTTGGTTTGCCAGATTAAATGGAATAATTGAATGATCGGATGATACACGGACCCAGGCTGATTAACTTGATAACATTTGGTCATTCTGGGTTGACTGAAATATATGTAGTTCACATTTTCAGTTTTCAATACTTTTAGTTAACTTAAATATATTTTAAAAATGAATTTTGGAATTTTGTGTATGTCTTTATTGCTATTAATAAATTTTATTTTTAACAGCCACCATGTTCTACAGATATCGACATTGGCACTGAATGGTTGATCACTAGTTAAAATATTTTCTCTAGTTCTTGGTATAATTTCTATGTGTATAAATGTCCTACCATTTCTTGAACTCTGTCAAATCCTGGGATCTCGATTATTTAATTCAGATTTATTAAATAAAATTATTTTCACTATATCTTTGCATGTTCACCTGGAAAATACGTATTTTCCTTATCCTTATTGTATTTTAATGAAGCTTTTATTTTTCCAATTGCACTTTTTTATTTATGGCCGATATTTCGCATTTATTATTTATTGGCTGATAAGTTTTCTTCTGCTTGGCTGATGTGTCAGAATAGGACTTTTATTTTGACAACCGAGCGAATCCCAGTGCCTGAGTGCACAGCGCATCCATCATCCATTTTCAATAGTTTATGGCAGAGGCGTAGCTACGGGTGTTAGCTTTCAGTAAGGCCCACCCAGTAAGTTGCTTCAGAAGGCAGCCTAATCATTGTGAAATCTGTTGCAATGATCACAATACTTTATTTATAAATATATTTTATTGTGTTGTTGATTTTTCTTGTTTGCCATATAATGATGATGATAAGTTTGTCAACAGCCCCTCAGCTACAGCAGAGATTGCTGGATGCCGTTTAACATGATTTTGTCCATATTAGGGTTTTCCTGGTATGTCTTCTATGAGTCCGTTGTGTGCTTTCTGTGCGAGAGCACCCTCTGGCTTCGAGTATGAATGAAACATCCCCACATATTCCACGCTCAAGGAGCTGAACAGCTCTGTTAGTGCTAATGTTAATTCACATATTTCTCCATCATCAGCAGTGCTCCATTCACCATGATTTTGCCAAGTAAGACATGATCTTCTGATGATCCTGGATCAACATTTTTGTCCAAAAAATAGACTTAAACCATTCCCTACGCCTAAACCTAACCCTACCCATAATTTATTCCTAAAATCAGTGGGAAATGATAGCTGATTAACAAGGGTATAGAAGCACCTAACCCTGATAGTAAGCCTAAAACAGATATTTTCTGAAAAGTTTGAAAAATTCTGATTGGGTGATTGGAATGTTGTTCCAGGATCAACAAGGATGTTGTACTTGGTGAAAACATGCTCGCCCCATTCTCTAAAGGCTACCTCCCCTACATGCCAGTGTACAGGTACAAACATCTACATTTTCCTAAAATTAGTTGCCTAGTCACTGTTGTTTATTTCATGTGGTTTATGTGGTCTCTGAGCCAGACTATGACCAAGCACATTACTACTGTCCTGCTGATTTGATGACGGTGTTGTGTTGCGTCTGTCAGATGTGTGGTGTGGCCGCTGTGTTGTTCTTATTATTATTTCACTGCTTATGATAACATACAGGCTTATGCTCTGATTAAACGGTGGTGTAACTGTTAGTTGTATTGGCCTATTTTGATACAGATGTATTTATGGCTAGGCCTACCTATGGGTGGGTGATATGTCAAAAAATATCATATCACATTTTTTTTTCTGAAATATCACGATTTCACAATTTTATCACAAATTTCCCTATAATAAAAACAAAGTCTTTCAAAGTAACAATGTATAAAGTAACAAAGAATGGCAGACATTTAGGAGAAAATTTGTGAAGATTATTTCATCTTTGTTATTAAAAAATAAGAACAAAGATACGAACATAATACGAATAAAACAAACAGTGCTTTATTTTTCAGGCACAGTAGGTGTATTTAGCAGTATTTAATTAACAAATATATAAAGTGAAAAACTATATATACATTACAGTATATACAACAATTGTACATTGATTCTTATGAAAGCAACTGTATTAAAGTTCTTCAGTCAAGAGCAGTGAGCATTTTTCTCTTTGTGTTTTGTTGTTTTATTAACATTAAAAGAACAGTTCACCCAAAAATGGAAATTCTGTCATCTGTCTATCAATTCTGTCATAGTGTTTTATTTTTATATGTAGCGTATCAGACCCGAACCAGACAAATTAAAGAGTCAATCAGGACTGTGGTTGAAACACGAGCCGAATTCCTCAGAAAGGCAACAGGAAGTCATAAATCATTCCTAGTGCCAGAGTCAGAAGCAAGATAACCAACCAACTCTTTCACAGAACAGCTTTCAACATTAACACCACTAAAACAATTATTGACAATTTCAATTCGGAGAAGAGATTGTCAAATTTGGGGCAAGTAATCAAGATGCAACGTCGGCCAGCACATGTAAACCCATGAGACTAATAAACAAGATCTTTGGATTGACTTCCCCCCCACCTAGCAGAACCAGACTGAAATTCCTAAGGGGACCTTTTAACCTCTGGTCTCCACAGAACATCTTTTGTCAGAGAATGGCACAGGAACGGTATTTTCTAGATATAAATGGACCAAAATGAACTCAAAAATACTAATAAATGAATATAAGTCCATCACTTAACTCCATATTCATTTATATGTAACCCACACATTTGACTATTATGTTTATAATCACTTATTGTGTATGTCTTTTATTAACTATTGGATAGCTTAAGGATACATATTCATGTTTAGTATGTTTGTGTTTCAATCTGTTTTCAAAATGTTTCTGACCATCAGTTATTTGTCAAATGTATCATATTCTTGTTTTAGGAATCATGTCCAAAATTAGACCCTGCAAGAGCAGGAGCGTCTCGCTGCAGCCTGCTGTGGACATCCAACCCGGCCCACATCCAAGTGTGACATCACAGACCACGCCCATGTCAAAATACATTCAAAATACAATACATTCAAATACACATTCTCATTCATTTTGAAACAGGAAGAAGCATCGATAAGAAGATTTGTATTGCTCTCGCTGCTTTGAACATTTGTGAAAATTATTAATATTTTGCATTTTCTGCAAAATCAAAAAGTTAAAAAATAAATAAATAAAATACATTTTCAATATGCATTTTGATTTTATAGTTTTCTTTTTGGCATTTTAAATTAATTTCAAGTTTGATTATCTTAACATATTAATAATAATTTATTAATTTAAATAGGTTTAAGTACCCTGTGGCCACCTGTTTGAGAACCACTGCTTTAACCAAAGCAACTACTAACTAGCATACACGTGACCATCAATTTCCATCAAATTCAAATCAAATGCATTATCACTAATTAACACAACCCTCTCAGCAGTTTCTATTATCTCTTCTCTATTTCTCTGTCTCTGTATCTTCCTTTAACATCCTCCCCTCTTTCGTCCTTTATCTTTCCCAATCATGCATTTCTTTTCTTTGTGGAGCACTAATTAACGGCGAGATATTGGACACGGGCCCGTGCTCTTGCTAATACAACAGAATGAGAGGAGCTGACAGACTGGCCGTTTAAAAAAAAATGAGGAGTAACCACAGTACTGGAGAACGAATATGAAAATGCTCGTGATGTTGAGGGTGTAAAGCTCTGTCCTCCACAAGAGCAATTATCCGTGGCTCACGAGTCGGCCCTGCCATCAGTCCTCCAAACAAATTAAAGGATCACTTCACCCATTTGCATTTAGCTTTGTATTGTTAGAAACCCAGTCATATATTATAATGATCATGGATTTTTCCTTTATTTTTCCCTGAGATGGGAGAAATAAGGATTTAAGTGTTTTACTTCCTGCTTATTATGACGTAAAAATCGTCATTTTGCGTCATAATAAGCAGGAAGTCAAAATTCATTGAAAAGTGTAGAGACTACACACACTAGCTTATTATTATTCCAGGGGGTGGGACCCACTCACCCTACAGGCCTATTACAGATCAGTGGGTGCGACTAAACTTACAGAAACGAAAATGAAAATCCGCCATCTTGTTTGGAAGCTATGTAGCTAAGCTAACAAGCGCTTATGGAGTCAGATTTAAGAGAACGGCTGGAGGAACAACTCATGATATGGAAGAAGAGGATTTTCAAAGTCTGTTGCTCGAAACAGATGTTCGTGGCTATCTATACGATCCACAATATAGCGCAGAGCAGCTGAGGCTGATGGAGGAACAGGAGGCGGCGGCTGCAGCCGAGGCCGGAGACCTGCCTGTCGCGTCCGAGGAGCCCGGGCGTGCTCGAGCTGGTGCGGACTGGTGGTGCCTGTGCTCTCGTTGTGCGCCTACGGACACAGAGCTAGAGTCCTCTGCTGCCAAGAATTTCCAAGATGCCAATTTCTCCTCAAAGAAATGTCCGAGGCAGACAAGGACACGGATGTTTGCGTTGTGAACCATCCTAGTTTCGCCCCGCATATGGACAGAGGCGTCCTGGAGACATATTTCAGAATTGATTTCACGAAATGATTCCCGGTTAATAAGTTACGTAACGTCAACTGTAAAATGTTTGTGCAGTACCTTTTTTAATGCACAAAAAGCTTACTGTGGCATTGTTTACTACTGTGGCACGTAAATACCATACATCGCTAACTGTGTCCTCAATGTCTTGGGAGTGGGAGTGGCTTGTGGAGCTGTGCAAATGTGTTGCATTGTGGGAGTTGTGGTTTTCCATACAAATGAGCCCTAAAGTTACTTTCTGTAATAACTCGGTCAAAAAGGCACCAAATTTCGAAAATTTTAATAGATTTCGACTACATATATGACCCACTTTCAATGAAGATCAATGTTCCCACGGGTGAAATGCTCCTTTAAATGGACCTTTCTTCTCAATTCTTCAGCCATTTCTCTGCCTCCTTTCTACTCTCAGTCCATTTTCACAAAGATGCTTGTTGATTTAAGCCAAATTGATCACTCCCGGGTTTGAACGCATGATCAATCTGTTTAAAGTCCACAGGGATTGATGAGTGAATGTTTATTAGACACCTCTAATAAACCCCATCCCCCTCAATCCCACTTTTATTCATAGGGAATCTCAGAAGTGTAGCACTGACCCGTAATTAGGCAGCATGTGGATGAAGCATGTGATATTGTAGGATCTATACAGTCTTACTGATTAGAATGTGAATGGCATCAGCAAGCTGTAAACTGGATCTTGAGGTTTCACTATAACTGTATCATTTTAAACAGATCAAACAGAGGTTTCAGTACAATTAATTTATATTTATAATTGCTGTCTGTTAAGGATTATTTATAGCATAAATTATTTGTAGGGATTGGAACAAATTTCCAACTTAAAAGTATTAAATCCGACCTGTTCTGTTTGTGCTACTACATTTCTTTGGTTTTCTAAGCAACCAGACTTACATTTTGAGAATGGAAGGAGATGTTTAAAAAACATTTTTACATAGAAGATAGAAACGCACTTTAATTTAATAGAGACCTGAAAGGCTCCTTTAACTTGAACCAGTAAGCAACCTCCCATCCCATCAACTTCCTGCCTGCAATCCCCTAACAACCCCTGAACATAGCACCTAACAACACCCTAGAGCACCACAAGGCAACTCCCAAACAATCACCCAGAACACCCTATCAACCACATAGCACTGCATACATTTTTCATAAAGTCATTCCTAAAAGATTCCTATGTGACTCCATGAGATTCTGGTTCCAAATTGTTATAGAAATTCTGTCAATCCTGTACAAATTCCTTTGTTATTTTTGACTAGAGTGGGTGCGAATGCACCTGATGGCGAACTAACCAGATCAAAGTCAGACACAAAACTATCCATCTACACTGATGCATGGACAGAACGTCTTTTCATTTAAGAACGGAATCACTGCAAGAAAAAAAGCAGGCAAATCTTATTTACTTTCTCTTCCCCTGATGTCAGCACAGATGCTGTGTGAACCACAGTGACACTGTAAGAGGATATTAAGACCAACAACAGGCCAACGGAACGAGACTTGAAATCCAAACATGAATACAACAGCACAAAAACATAATGAAAACTCACACACACAGATCAAAAATCCACAAAAATACAAACACACACAAAATTCATTTTAGCTAAAACCTTTGTCTGCTGCTAAAAGATATGATACAAAAGGATTGGGGGATAAAGGGATGGATGGTTTAAGGTAGTTACAATGCCTGTGTGGACACAAGTGACACACTCCACACCATTTGAGGCAGGATCCCATTTCAAAACCTCTCCAGAGCCAACTTTAGGGCAGGACACCAAATAGCTGTTAAGAGCCCCTCCTAAACAAACATGAGAAAAAGCTAATAAAGACCATGTTTATGTGGCTAAAGAAAACATTAGCTTCCTTTTCTTTCACCTCCTTTTCTTCTTTTTTTTCATTTGCTCATGTTAGAATCAGTTCAAAGGGACGTAACTTCAGTCATGTGCTCACTGAGTACAAACAAGATCAAGAGGCTTTAGGAAAAAAGCTCTTAAAGGAACAGATTTAGGAGCACTGTTAAAGGAATGTTCCGGGTTCAGTTCTAGTTAAGCTCTTTCATCAAGCAACTGTGACATACTGTCGATTAACACAGACAATAATTAGACTTACTTAAACAGAAATTGTGCATTTCACTTACAAGCAAAGTATGGAGGAGGGCCATAATAATTTGACTTAATTCTGAATAAAGAAAAAAAGAAAAAGAAAGAGAGGTAGTTAAATTAAATTTTGGTAACTGGGTAACTGAAATTTTTAGAATTGTGAGATATAAAATCTGAATTAAAAACAAAAATTCTTGTAATTATGGGTTTATGTCTCACAATTCTGAGTTTCCATGTTGCAGTTCTGGTTCTGTGTGGTTTTTTTCTCCACTGAGTAAAAAATCAAAAGGTAATTGCTTTTTTTTTCAAAAGGTAAACTTTTTATCTCAAAATTATTCTCAGAAAAAATATTACATCTTGCAATTCTGACTTTATATTCTGCAACTCTAAATTTTTTTAAATTAAAATAAATTTCAAGAAAAAAGTTTAACAACTGTGAAGTAAAAGATTTTGTTAAATGAAAATGTCTAAGGTTACGTATGTAACCCTGGTTCCTTGAAGGAATGAGACGCTGCGTCGATGACGCTTTGGGAATGCCTCCAGCGTGACGTCTCTGAATAACGTGTGTAATCAGTCCAATGGATGGGCGAGACGTCATAGGCGGGTGACATCAGAGACCAGGAAGCATAAAAGCACGAGCGGCGTAGCCAGCAGCCAGCCTCAAAGGATGAAGCAAGCGCTGGCCAGAGATGCCGGAAGTGTGGCACTGCGACGCAGCGTCTCGTTCCTTCGAGGAACCAGGGTTACATACATAACCTTAGACGTTCCTCTTCAGGAACTCAAGCTGCGTCGATGACGCTTTGGGGAACGAGAATGCCCACGCCCTCAGACTTTCAAATCTCTGCCTAGTGTGGAAGAGCACAGCTAAAGCAAGAGAATGAGACAGGAGCCTGAGAGTAATCGGGAACAACCCGTCCAATGGCCAACTTCAGAAGGAGTGGGTCTTGACCCCCAAGAGAGGGGAGATCAGAGGACTCGAGGCTTAGGATAGCATCCTGATCACCGCTTAGCATAAGCCTCTTCTGGCCGGAGGCCTCAAATTCAGCGCACCATGGAGGAAACATGTAACCAGAGGGTTTCTGCCCACTGACTGGCCAACGAGAGGGGCGCGGTAGGCCACCATGGTCACCAAGTAGACCTTCAAGGTGGAGTAGGTCAACCCTGTGGAGAGCCTGCAAGAACTCCAGCACTGTACCAACCGGGCAGTTAACTGGGTCGAGCTGGCGGTCTCCACAGTGTCTAGCTTCCACTTCAAGGCATACAGTTTCCTCATTGAGGGAGTTCTGGAGTGGAGAATGGTCTCAACAACCTTGGTTGAGAGACCAGAAGCTTAGAGTTGTGCCTCCTCAGAGACCACACCTGCAGCCTCTAAGCTCCATGCAGGGGCGCACCCTCTGCCTGGGAGAGGAGATCTCTCCTGATGGGAACTTCCCATGGAGTGCCGTCAAAAAGAGAAATCAGGCCCAGGAACCATACCCGGCTCGGCCAGAATGAGGCTACTCACAGCAGCCAGACTCCGTCCCGGCGCACTCTCTCCAGAACTCCTAGGAGCAGAGCAATCGGGGGAAAAACGTACGGACGAAGACTTGGCCACATCTGTATTATGACGTCCAGTCCCAGTGGAGCTGGATGAGTCACAGGAAGCCAGAGGGGACAGTGCAATGCCTCTCGAGTCGCAGATCCACCCGAGTCTGGCCAACCTCTCCAACTCTGCTTAATCAGCTCGGTGTGAAGCTGCCATTCCCCGGGCCTCGGCCCCTGCCTCAACAGGATGTCTGCTCCCATATTAAGATGCCCAGGAATGTGGACTGCTCTCCACGAGAGGAGTTCACCCTGGGACCACAGAAGGATCTGGTATGCTAGATTGTATAAACGGCGTGAGCGCAGAACTCCTTGGTGGTTGATGTAAGAGACCACTGCTGTGTTGTTGGTGCGCAGCAACACATGGTGACCTCTTAGGTCTGGGAGAAAGTAATGTAGCGCTCGAAGCACAGCTAGCATCCTCGTGCAGATGATATGCCATGTCGCATTGCGGCCACTCCCCAGAGCACAGGAAGGGTGACCACTCATGACCGCACCCCAGCCGGTGAGGGATGCATTCGTCGCTAGCATACGTGGGGACAAGAAGCTCCCAGCACCAGGCCCTGAGACAAGAACCAAGGTTTTCTCCACATGTCTAAGGCACATAGACACCACCGCGTGACCTTTAGCATGCGGAGTGGGTTTCCCCTCAGGGAGAACCCCTTAGTCTTGAGCCACCACTGTAGGGGTCTCATGTACAGCAGGCCAATAGCATTCACGTTGGACGCAGCTGCCATCAGACCCAGCAATTTCCGAGACTGCTTGACAGTGAGTGACCGGCCTTCTCTCACTCTCATGACTGCAGTGAGGATCGACTCGATCCAAGCATGTGCATTGAGCAAATATCAACCAATCGTCAATGTGGTTGAGTCGTGAAAGTGTGGGGTAAGAGTGCAAGGCCAGAGGAAGATCCGTATTGGTAGGCTTTTGCCCCCAAAAGCAAATCTCAGGAACTGCCGAGGAAGAAGGATGGAGATAAGTGCATCTTTTTGATAGATAGTGTCACACCAGTCCTTGGACTTGGCCTGTGCAATCGTGCTGAACTTCAGTCCCCTGATTGAACGGTTCAAAAAGCGCAGATCTTAAAAAGGACACAACACCTCATCCTTCCTCGGAACAGTGAAGTACCGGCTGTAGGAACTGATGCTTGTGCAACTGGTGAGCTCATCGACGCCTTCCACATCAAACTCCTCAGAGAAAGACAGGCAGCGCGTCGCGCCCTCTCACCGGGGAGAAAGTCCCACAAACGCTGGCTTCCGAACCCCCGAGAGCGGGCACCGGATCTGGTGGTTAAGGAAGAAGAAAGGGACTTGCCCGTCTACATTCCTTCCAGCGGATCCGAAAGCGAAACCCGCGAGCACAACCACCACTCCGCCTCAGCGAAAGCAGGGCTGGCACCGCAAAAAATGCCAATGAAGGCTCCCTCCTCAAAGAGAGCCTTCCGAGAGTGAAGCAAAACTCTCACATCGCAGCTGTCAACTCCCTCAAGAGCTGACACTGCACGCTTCACTCTCAAGCAGACAACACACGAGCTGTGTGTGTCCCTACCTTTTTGTTTTGTTTTTGTTTTTTGCTGGCAGGGAAAACACATAGCCTAAACACTGCCTGCTCTCGCCCAGAACCTCTCTTGATTGAAGCTATGACAATGGAGTTTATCAGTGGACAAACGACACTAAATAAGACTCACAAACATATAGCGACTGACACACACACAGAGCGCTTGCTGAGAACAGAAGGTTGGCTACCGGCTACGCTGCTCATGCTTTTATGCTTCCTGGTCTCTGACGTCACCCGCCTATGATGTCTCACACATCCATTGGACTGATTACACACATTATTCAGAGATGTCACGCTGGAGGTGTTCCCCAAAGCTCGCAGATGCAGCTCGAGTTCCTGAAGAGGAACTTTAATTTCAGTTTCAATGTTTTGGTAAAAAAAATATATATATTTTTTTATATAAATATAAATATATTATTTATTTTATTTTTTATCTGCCTTTAAAAAATTGTCCCACTGCTAAAAATGATAAACAACTTTATAGCTTAAATAACAGGAGACGTTATTAAAAAAAGCATTATAAAACAAATATAGCACAAACTTCACATTTCTGCTTTGAGAGCCTTTCCCACAAACCTTCCATTATATATGAATTCAGATGAAGGACAGAGTCAAATGTATTATAAACCAAATGGGAAAGCTGTTCATCTATCAGCAGTTGAGGTAAAAGAAGAAATAACCTGAAAAAATCTAAATGTGAAAGTTATGCTTGCTTTGTTTATTTATTTATTTTTTAATTCTTTATTTCTACGGAGTAAAATATACGGCACACGATTTATTTCCAATAAAAAAGAAGCAAAAATGTCTGCTAGACGACTGAAGCGAAACGGTCAAAATTAATGAAATTCATTTTTGTTCAGACATTGTGTGTGTGGTTAGAATCCGTGAGTTGAGCTTGTGAGTGTATCATTTCTAATCCAACTGTATGCATGAATGAATGAGTGACACACATGCGTCCATGCACTTAATGCATTGGTGGTCCCTTAGGTACCAAGAAAACAACCCAGTCTTGCTGCTGCATGCTGGGATTGGTTCAGGGTTGCCGGGTGTTAAACAGGGCGAGAGAGGGTTAACCCAACATCTGTGCCTCTCCAAATCTGATGAAGCTTTATATGAGCAGTGACACAAACATGCTTTATGTGAATCAGAAACCAGTGCTATTCTGGAAATCTTTTTATTATAGCTTGTATAAAATGAAACCTTGCCAAGCAATAACTGTACTGTAATGTAATAGGAGAATGATATGGCAATATTTGTGCAATAGAACAAATATATGCAAAGCAAACAATTTTTTCCATCTAAGATGTAGATGAGTTAGAGAAACTTGTTCACCATTGGATAATCTGCAGTTAATGGGTGCCGTCAGAATGAGAGTCCAAACAGCTGATGAAAACATCACAATAATACACAACTAATTCACACCACTCAAATAACGATGTGGGAAGCCAATGAATTATTTTATAACATAAAAACGTAGCTTCTGGCTAAAATACAAATCTGCTATCCATAACATTGCCTCCTCCAGTCTCACGTGAATCAGGAAAGAAATATGTTTACAAATGAAAACAGTTCAAAACAAATATGTCAGTGGACTTTTTCACTGGAGGAAGCATTATTAAGGATTATGGGCTCATTTCTTACAAATACTTACTTCACAAGACATTAACTGATGGACTGGAGTGGTGTGGGTTACTTGTGGATTATTGAGATATTTTTTATCAGCTGTTTGGACTCTCATTCTGACGGCACCCATTCACTGCAGAAGATCCACTGGTGAGCAAGTGATGCAAAGCTTTTTCTCCAAATCTGTTCTGATGAAGAAACGTGTACATCTTGAATTGCCTGAGAATGAGTGCATTTTCAGCAAATGTTTGTTTTTATGTCAAATATTCTTTGAAGTTACTGAATCTACACTATCAGACATGTGAAATGAGAAAGAATTAGGAAAAGGACAAAAGAAGAAGTCAGGATAAAGTGAGACAAGATGTTGCTGTCCGTTTCAGCACCACACTGAGCGCTGCAGATATACTATGATTACATATAATTGCCTGGGCCGCAGGGAAAACATATATTTCTTACGGTTACATAAAAGCCCTTGGGATGACTGTAAGCATGTGTGTGTTTTCATTTATCATGTAGGATGTCAGGTAGACTTTATGTTTATGTCCAGCTACAAACCCATGAACTCTAGCTGGTGTTCCCTTCAGCGGGTTGAGCACAAAGTCAACATGATGTGCAAAAATATAAATATAAATAGCATCACAGGATACAGCAAAAAAAAATAATAATTTTATAGTAAAATAATGTTCTTATAGAAGTACAGCATAGTATAGGGTATTAGTAAGCACTACAGTAAAATAATAGTCTAAAGAATAGTAGCTACACTTTATAAAAAATAAATAAAATTGAAGAAAAGTTAAAATTCTGGTAAATGGGATAAAATATCCTTAAATTAGAAATGTTACTGTACATATTGTACTGTAAATATTGTGTAAACAATGTAATGTAAAGAGTAAATTCATAGTAAAGTCTAGTAGGTATTAGTACACCAAAAAGACATTGGTCTTCTTCAGTACAAATCATAAGTATTGTCTGTCTACTGTAACGCATGTCACCGTGGAAATAAACGGGACATAGTTCGCATGAGGCTGCACTATGAATCACATAATAACTGGTTTTACACAGAGAGCTTACCGTCTACAGCCATAGTCGGTACAAACGCGTATCTCTCCGTGATGGCTTTAGTAGGTGTCTGCCATGGTCACGGGTGTCCGGTCCGGTAGAAGAGAGAGCCGGTGCTCCTGAAATACACCTCCGAGCGCACAGATCTGCTGTGGAGCAGGAAAAATCAGCGCACGCGTCCACATATGAACCCGCGAGAGGGATGACAGTCACTCGGCTCTCAAACCCTCGGGCAAGTTTAAACTCCTCCCTCTGCTTTCTCTCCAGTGCTCAACGCTCTCGCTCAGCGCGAGATGAACTGATTACACAAGTGGCCCTGGTGATGAATGACAGTGCTATAAAACCTGTCAATTAAACTACATCTAAACCAGCGTGTGCACGAGGGGAGAGTGGAACATATGGGGCAAACGCAGGAGAGCGCGTGGCAACATAAGTTTGTTGACAAACACACCTTTAAGAAGCTGTATTCTTTACACTTCATAAAAACTTTCATTAGTAGTGTATTAACAAATTTTACTTAAAGCTACACTATGTCGCTTTTGTAAAAAAAAAAAAAAAAAAAAATGAGAGTGCACAAAAAATATCCATCTTCCAAACCATCTTTATGCAAATACACTAAATAATACACTTAAAAAAAAAGAAAGAAATAGCACACTGTGAGTAGCGAAGCTTTCAGTTTGCTGTCAAAAGCAAAGGAGAAAAAATAACAAATTATCTAGATTATAAATTAACAAATTATCCGTTAAATATCATGTTTATAGCATAATATAATATTGTAGTTTATTCAAAAACGCAAATTGTCCTAATTTACTCACCTTTGTGTTGTTCTAATGCTATAGATTTCTTTTGTGGAACACAACAAAAAGAATATCATTCTGTACATTTCCTTGTATACTTCAGTTAACATGTTATTAACAACCAATTGTGCTTTTTTTTAATTCAACCTCTATTCACAACACATTTTTCTATTTATTGTCATTTATTTTAAATATATCAATTTGAACTGTATTTTTTTATGATTTTCATATTTTCATTTGTGTTTGGGGTTTAAGGGAAACAATACAGGAAAAAAGGTCACTTAAACAGTTTAAAACAATAAGAAGTGCTGACTACACTTAAAGCTTTACAACGGGTCCACAATGAGACTTTCTTCATGGGTCACAGCACACTCCTGTTCACTCTGACTCCCCCATTCTTGCAGCTGCACTAGGATAAGTGCCATATCGGTCTTTGGGAAATTAAGAAAAATCCTGTTAAGTGCTGCTGTCATGCTTCAGGGCAATACTCAGTTGTCATGAAGCTGTGGAGGAGGGAGTATCCGAGGTGAGCGTGTAGTAAAGAACATCAGCGCATCAGAGAGCTCTTCAGTGGCCCGTTCTACAACCCGAATTCCGGAAAAGTTGGGACGTTTTTTTAATTTTAATAAAATTAAAACTAAAAGACTTTCAAATCACATGAGCCAATATTTTATTCACAATAGAACATAGATAACATAGCAAATGTTTAAACTGAGAAAGTTTACAATTTTATGCACAAAATGAGCTCATTTCAATTTTGATTTCTGCTACAGGTCTCAAAATAGTTGGGACGGGGCATGTTTACCATGGTGTAGCATCTCCTTTTCTTTTCAAAACAGTTTGAAGACGTCTGGGCATTGAGGCTATGAGTTGCTGGAGTTTTGCTGTTGGAATTTGGTCCCATTCTTGCCTTATATAGATTTCCAGCTGCTGAAGAGTTCGTGGTCGTCTTTGACATATTTTTCGTTTAATGATGCGCCAAATGTTCTCTATAGGTGAAAGATCTGGACTGCAGGCAGGCCAGGTTAGCACCCGGACTCTTCTACGACGAAGCCATGCTGTTGTTATAGCTGCAGTATGTGGTTTTGCATTGTCCTGCTGAAATAAACAAGGCCTTCCCTGAAATAGACGTTGTTTGGAGGGAAGCATATGTTGCTCTAAAACCTTTATATACCTTTCAGCATTCACAGAGCCTTCCAAAACATGCAAGCTGCCCATACCGTATGCACTTATGCACCCCCATACCATCAGAGATGCTGGCTTTTGAACTGAACGCTGATAACATGCTGGAAGGTCTCCCTCCTCTTTAGCCCGGAGGACACGGCGTCCGTGATTTCCAACAAGAATGTCAAATTTGGACTCGTCTGACCATAAAACACTATTCCACTTTGAAATAGTCCATTTTAAATGAGCCTTGGCCCACAGGACACGACGGCGCTTCTGGACCATGTTCACATATGGCTTCCTTTTTGCATGATAGAGCTTTAGTTGGCATCTGCTGATGGCACGGCGGATTGTGTTTACCGACAGTGGTTTCTGAAAGTATTCCTGGGCCCATTTAGTAATGTCATTGAAACAATCATGCCGATGAGTGATGCAGTGTCGTCTGAGAGCCCGAAGACCACGGGCATCCAATAAAGGTCTCCGTCCTTGTCCCTTACACACAGAGATTTCTCCAGTTTCTCTGAATCTTTTGATGATGTTATGCACTGTAGATGATGAGATTTGCAAAGCCTTTGCAATTTGACGTTGAGGAACATTGTTTTTAAAGTTTTCCACAATTTTTTTACGCAGTCTTTCACAGATTGGAGAGCCTCTGCCCATCTTTACTTCTGAGAGACTCTGCTTCTCTAAGACAAAGCTTTTATAGCTAATCATGTTACAGACCTGATATCAATTAACTTAATTAATCACTAGATGTTCTCCCAGCTGAATCTTTTTAAAACTGCTTGCTTTTTTAGCCATTTGTTGCCCCCGTGCCAACTTTTTTGAGACCTGTAGCAGGCATTAAATTTTAAATGAGCTAATTAAATTAAAAGTGTAAAATTTCTCAGTTTAAACATTTGCTACGTTATCTATGTTCTATTGTGAATAAAATATTGGCTCATGTGATTTGAAATTCCTTTAGTTTTCATTTTATTAAAATTTAAAAAACGTCCCAACTTTTCCGGAATTCGGGTTGTACAAAGACAACCTCCTGTGTTTCCCTCCTGTTCTGACGATCAACAGAACGATGTCCTAGAGATGCTACTGCACAAAATCCCACAGAACACGTCTGCTTAAATGAGCTGTTTTCAGCTGCTGTTATAATTAACATTGATTGCCTTTGAAGTATGTGCAGCACCAGAAGAGAGGAGAAGGTGTTTTGTGAAGTGGGTTTCTGAAGTTTAAAGAGGTGTGGGAGAGAGTCTCTGTAGAGTTAACAACACGCAAATGCGCAGCAATAACAAAGCAGCAGCTCAGCAGTAGAGCTGCAGATTCTGTTCACTTCACAAGACTGCTGTTGATGTTACACAGACTAGCATGAAACGAAAAAAAGAATTTTCGCAGATTTTACCAAGAGCCATTTCTTTTTCAGATGCAAAGCATCTGTGTTGAATTGTTGCAAAACCAAGTTTTTGAAATCTGTTTAGTTGTAGAGTATAGCAAACATCTCTATTACTGCTTTATACTTTAACATTAGCCTGTGGATTTGAGAAAAATAACCCTAAATATGACATCATGTGTCTTGGTGTAATATTTTGTAAAATATTACATAAATTGTGTGTGTGTTGGAGGGGGAGCGGATTCAATAGGTCTGCACTGAACAGACCAGAATAATGAAAATGTAACTTTATATGTGTAGCAATATCATGATATATAGCTATCAAACACTTTATCCCAAAGCTTGTAAATCTGAAGAGATGGTTTGTTGTTCTTCTTTTTTTCATGTGTTGAGCATCAACACTGATGGCCTCAAGATCCAAATAGCAATCGTGTCCACTGACCCCTGGCAGAGAGGCTGTGTTTCCAGTGTGCCATTAGTACGTCCATTACTGCATTTCAGACAGGCTGCAAGCTGAGAGAGAGAAGTTTCCAGATCTTGACGATCGATGTCCATGTTTAGACACATATGGAACGACCCGCAGATGGTGGTTTTGTGTCCAAACAGTGATGGACAGTGCTGGTGTAATTAAACGACTGTAGACCAATGCCCCCCTTGTATAGCCACCGGTTTCTCCGAAGCAAGCTGTCAGCCGGCACGGTTCCCCACAAAGCCCCGCCTCAGACAGGAAAACAGAATCGGTCACGGATCTGGTGGTCAGACAGACACACCACAGAGCTCCTTGTCTATTTAACAGAAGAACAGAGTGTGTTCAGACTAGCTGCCAATCCCGGTTCAATATCAGGCTGTGGACTGCATCCCATATTAGACAACTAATTAAAGATGTATTCTACCATGCTCTCTCATATGGTCTTGGTTAGTGTCAGGGCCAGGCGTTGCCTGGGAAATAGGGTACCACAAAAGAATAAAGTTTGTGGGTTGAACATATGGGGCTCTTGATTTTCGTAATATAAATGGTGTCATGGTGTTGGCATTTTGAATGGCTGGCATGGAAATGCAATGACACTCCATGGATGCTCCAAATCCTGAGCTTGTGGCCAAACTCCAAAAGTGCAGAACCTGAAAACATCTTTGCAAAAAGGGCTTGAAACACACGCTGTTGTCCGGCTGCTACATTGGGATTCAATTGGTTTTCTAATGCAAAATGAAGAAAGAAAACATGAAAGATTGTACATTATAGTGGTTTTAACCGTTAGGAAAAAAATCTGTAATTTTGTAAAATCAATGTAATGTACAGTCAAGTTAATTATTAAGTGCATTAATAAATGAAATTAATGCTGCAAACTTTTGCCAAGCACCATAACAACTTCAATTTGACTGACTGCTAACAACATGGCTCATTCAGTTTGGGGCCTTATGCAGATCCTAACAACACCTACCAGTAAGTTTAACAATGAATAATTTTTCAGTAAAACATTTACTTGTCTCATATATTGCAATTTGAATTTGCAAATAAGGAAGTAGATTTAAAATAAAATGAAATTCTAAGTAAAGCAAAGTTGTCTGAAAACAAAGTATCGAAAAAAGTAAAAAAGAAACAAACATAGATAGAACCCGGTCTGTCTCATGTAAACCAGACACTGTTGAAGCAGACTTGTGCATTCAGACTAGATTCTCCATTTATCTGACATGACCATTTAAGAGAAAACAGCAGTTGCACTTTGGGAAAGTCTCTTATTCCGTCTCTCCCTCCCCCTCTTTTGCCACTCATCTCTCTCTCTGATAATCTCTGTACAGTTGCTCTTTATCTCCTCCGGTCTCTGGGGCACAGATCAAGTGATAAAGGATTCATTCATTTTTACCATAAGGCTACCCTGCCTCTGTTTCCCCCAGGCAAGATGAAAATACACCCTACGTATTCTCATGACGAATACAGCTCCACAAGAACAGACATCCTGTTGATGGATATCCCCACGCTCCCAGGCGGAGAGAGTGTTGACTCACTTGGAATTATACTTCGTGAGAGGTTGGATTCTAATCTGGAATGCAAACAGAAATAATGCATTTGCCCATGCACTTTAAAACAAGCTTCAAGATTTGTCTTTATGAAGTTAATGGGCAGAGCGGCTAACACTAAATGAACTTTTTGGAATATATTTGTTTTTATATTATTGTAAAAAGCAATAGACTGTAAAAAGACTGATTGCATCAAGATGCTGCAACACATTTTTAAATACACATTTTAAATATTATTAACTGAAGCATGTTAAAGGGATAGTTCACTCATTCTGACATCATTTACTCACCTTAATGTAGTTTCAAACCTGTATGAATTGCTTCTGTGGAACATAAAAGAAGGTAATTTGTGAAATGTCTCAGTATTTCATTTGTCCATACAATGGAAGTCAATGACAACCAATACAGTTTGGTTAAGAACATTCAGCAATTTATTTATGATCTGCAAATGAAAGCAAGTCAAACAGGTTTGAAAAGACATGACATGAGTGATGACAAGTGATGACAGATATTTCATTTCTATGCCTTTAAGGTCTGCCTTTAAAGTGAAAGTGAAAAAGTGACATGACACAGCCAAGTATAGTGACCAATACTCAGAATTCGTGCTCTGAATTTAACCCATCCAAAGTGCACACACACAGCAGTGAACACAAACACACCGTTAACACACACTCGGAGCAGTGGGCAGCCATTTATGCAGCATGTAATTACATATAATGTTACTTGATTTTTGCATTTTCTTCAGAAAAGTTGGACAAACTACTCAAAAATCTACCTAGAAAAGCTAGAAAATTCTCTACAGAAAAAAAATCAGCTGTAAGTAAGCTAAACTGCAAGTTTCTTCTATTTCAAAGTTACATGGAGAAGTACCTTGCTACATTTACAGTTGTGTCATATATCAAAATAACATTATACACTCTCAGAAAAAGGGCATATTGTGTATCAAAGGCACAATATGTAATTTTTTGCAGCTATAGTGTGCTTATTCAAAATAAATAAACACCAGGTAGCATAGTTTGATGACTCCTGGACTGAGTGTAGAATCATGGGAGTTGTAGTCTCCACAGCCAATGCATTCTGACGGGACTCGGGCAGAAATCATGTTCATGGATGAGCTGATGATTTATTAACATAGTAGAATGAAGCAGAGTGAGTCTGAAAGACGTCGAAGCAAAACGAGGCCACTGAACAAGCATGACACATGGCTCAAAATCAGCAGAGCTTTAATTATGCCACAGTCGACTGCTTCTACTCCTTCCAGTTGTGCATATTTGGGGGAAAAAGCAAAAAGTTTAGGCTACGTTTAAATGTTCTGTTAAAATGCTACTCTGTGCGGTCGTCACCAATCTATTAAAATGCACAACATATTAAAGTGTCTTTGGTATTTCCATGTTTACTACAAAACAAAACAATAGGTTACTTGCGTAACCCTGGTTCTTCTGATAGCATTAAGTGAGGTGTCTCACTATGGGATACGGCCCTTCCCCGTATTCCTCAGAAGCCCAGTTGGCTGGCAGACATGATGTTGCGTCAGGGAGTGACTCCCTCCCCTCGGTATAAAACGAGTGATGCAACGTCATTACGACATTCAAAACAAGCACACCTCTTCCTTGTTTCGCACATCAAGGAGGGTGTTCTGGTGAGACACCTCACTTAATGCTATCGGAGAACCGGGGTTACGAAAGTAACCTATTGTTCTCTTTCAAGCATATGTTTTAGTGTCTCACTATGGGATATTCCAACTCCTGTATTGCCAGATAGTTGGAAGTCTCCTGCCAACCTAACATTTAAGATCCAACACTCAAAACGGCATTTGCAAACGTTTGAGCTGTAACATCCAGTTAACAGAATCTCGCAAATGTGTAGGGTGAGGACCAACTCGCCGCATCAAAGATATCTTGCAACATAAACCCTTTAGAGAGGGCCCATGTCGTTGACATTCCTCTCATTGAATGAGCATGTAAACCAGATGGAGGCGTAAGACCCTTACTGGAATAAGCAAGAGAAATTGCCTCCACTATCCAGTGGGATAAACGCTTTTTAGTAATTGGCTTCCCCATATGTGGCTTCACCCAAGACACAAACAGCTGATCACTCTCTCTGAACCATTTAGTCTTCTGTGTTTAAATGCGTAAAGCATGCACCGGACATAACGTATTCAGCCTTATCTGTTCTGCTGAAGCAAAAGGCGGTGGGTTAAAGGCTCTTGACATGAGAGGAACAATAGAATTGACCACCTTGGGCATAAAAGCAGGATTAGGTTTCAAAAGCACCCCTGCTTCCTCTGGCATAAATTGCATACACACTGAATTCACTGAAAGTGCATTCAATTTCACTTACGCGCTTCACTGAAGCCAAAGCTAACAGCAGCGCCATCTTAAACGACAATAATTTCAGGTCAGCTTTGTCCCGTGGTTCAAATGGAGTCACAGGAAGCGCATCAAGCACCAGATCTAGATCCCATGATGGAGAGATCGGTTTTGAGCCTGGCAAAGCGCGACGCACACCCTTCATAAACCGGCATACCAAAGGGTGCTGCCCCACAGTTTTGTTATCAAAACCTACATGACAGGCAGATATTGCGGTCAGAAACACCTTTATTGTTGAGAATGTCTTACCCTGATCTACCATATCCTGCAGAAATGATAGAACAGCTGCCCCCGAACACTGAAAGGGGATTACGTGTCTACACACCAATGCTCAAACACGCCCCATTTACATTCATAGAGTGAATGAGTGGACAGGGCCCTAGAATTCTGTATAGTTCTGATGACACTGACTGGCAGACCAGCCTCATTCATATTCAGCCACTCACTGGCCAGGCCCACAGTGCCAGATGCTCTGGATAAGGATGAAATACCCCCCACCCCCCACCTGTGACAGCAGATCCCTGCGGAGCTACCAGTATCATTCTTAGACCCTCCTCCCTCACTCTGTGAAGGGCTGGAGATATCAACGCAATCGGTGGGAATGTGTACAGGAGAACGCAAGGCCACTTGTGCGCCAGTGTGTCTATTTCCATAGGCATGCTCTGATCCTTCAGAGAGAAGAACAGAGGGCATTGAGCATTTTCCTGTGACGCAAACAGATCCACTGTTGCTGTGCCGAATATACTCCAAATTTGACTAACCTCTTCTGTATTCAGCTTCCACTCTCCATAAAGGGGATTTCCCCTGGACAGCAGATCTGCACCCCGGTTCATGATGCCTTGTAAGTGTGTCGCTCTCAGGGACAAAAGACTGGCATTGCTCCACAAAATCAGTTTGCATGCCAACATGTGTAAAGGGAGTGATCTGAGACGTCCACTGGATGTAACTTTGCCCAGTGGATTAGGTTGATGTTAAAATACGCAATATAGTAATTTTCACGTAATAGTTCCTTTAAAAACAAACAAAAATGTTAAATACATGTGACTTCATGCCACAAGACTGCTAATGTATTAAGGTATAATTAACACTGGATTTATTTAACATGCATTATGTACCATGTGTTGAATTCAGTGTAAAATGCATGGAGTAAAGAAGTTAATATACAAGACTTGGTATGTCCTTGTGCTTTGGACACAAACTTTCAATAATAAAAAAGTTATTTGACCCGTGTAATGTTCTTTTAGTTATTTTAGTGGCCTAGTGGTTAGAGAGTTTGACTCCTAACCCTAGGGTTGTGGGTTCGAAACTCGGGGCCAGTAATACCACGACTTAGGAGCCCTTGAGCAAGGCACTGAAACCCCATAAATGATGAACACTGCTCAGTGCGTGTATTTTGTTCTTATATTTTTTAGGTTAACATGACTATTTATGTTGTGACAACTTGTGATATTAAGTTATTATTTTAAGTTGGGTGGACTTTAGTCCCCGTTTGTTAAGTTTACTCAAAAAAGTGCTTGCGATAAGTTGCCTTATTTTTTTACGTTGACGCAACTTTTTTTTTTTACAGTGTGCAGTCTGTAACCATACTGTACTGTTCTCAGCACCCAGCGGGAGTGTGTGCATTCTCGCCAATTTTTTGCAATATTTCCAGTGTTCTGGCACCATCGTATGGCCGAGTCGAAAAACGGGTTTGTGGTCTGTACTGCGCATGCGCGAACACTTAGCGTTTGGAAAGAGTTTACATGGTTCACCACCTTCAGTGGAGCGATGACTCCACGAAGTGGTGTTACATTATGTTCTGAAGTGTTTTGCAACATTTTGGGGCATTATGTTTTGCAACATTTGTGGTGGAAACAGTGAAAACTTTATTGAACTTTGAGCATGTAAAGTGCTTGTGACTAGTGGGTGGGTGTACACCACTGCATTGTCTCTCGTTCTCTTCACTGCACTGCATCCCCTGGACCAACTTGGCTCTGGTTTCCCCACAGAACATCTGTAAACATCTGAACTCATTTTCTGCTGGAAGCTGAAAAACTGAGGGTCCGGGACTAGCAAATGGGGGCACTGTGAGCCGTCTGAGCTGACGCTGGCGGATTTTTCCTGGGCCAGGCGGGTTTCTGCTCTGGTGCACCGCTCTGAACTGTTGTTGCATTCAAACGTGGTCTCTGTCACCTAGGAATGCGAAAGCTGGTGGGTGGGCGAGCTGTAGCCTGCGCTAAAGTCTGCCGAGGAGGTGGCCGGGTTGCAGTCTGCGTCTTTCTTGACATGCAGATTCAAGTCAAGTCACCTTTATTTATATAGCGCTTTAAACAAAATACATTGCGTCAAAGCAACTGAACAACATTCATTAGGAAAACATTTTAGTGTCAATAATGCAAAATGATAGTTAAAGGCAGTTCATCATTGAATTCAGTGATGTCATCTCTGTTCAGTTTAAATAGTGTCTGTGCATTAATTTGCAATCAAGTCAACGATATCGTTGTAGATGAAGTGACCCCAACTAAGCAAGCCAGAGGCGACAGCGCCAAGGAACCAATACTCCATCGGTGACAGAATGGAGAAAACAACCTCGGAATAAGAGAGAAACAGACTAATATTAGCGTAGATGCCATTCTTCTGATTATGTAGCAAGTACATCGGGTGTTATGGGAAGTGTTCCCGGTTCCGGTTTATTTAATTAATGCAGCCTAGAAATCCTTTTTGGATATCCTGAAAATCCTCGGATTTGGATATTAGAAGCATATTAGTATGTTATGTGTAAGCCAGGTTAAAGAGATGTGTCTTTCATCTAGATTTAAACTGCAAGAGTGTGTCTGCCTCCCGAACAAAGTTAGGTAGGTTATTCCAAAGTTTAGGTGCCAAATAGGAAAAGTATCTGCCGCCCGCAGTTGATTTTGATATTCTTGGTATTATCAAATTGCCTGAGTTTTGAGAATGCAGCGGACGTGGAGGATTATACTGTAACAGGAGCTCATTCAAATACTGAGGTGCTAAACCATTCAGGGCTTTATAAGTAATAAGCAATATTTTAAAATCTGTTTGATAGGGAGCCAGTGCAGTGTTGACAGGACCAGGCTATTATGGTCATACTTCCTGGTTCTAGTAAGAACTCTTGTTGCTGCATTTTGGACTAGCTGTAGTTTGTTTACTAAGCGTGCAGAACAACCACCCAATAAAGCATTACAATAATCTAACCTTGAGGTCATAAATGCATGGATTAACATTTCTGCATTAGACATTGGGAGCATAGGCCGTAATTTAGATATATTTTTGAGATGGAAAAATGCAGTTTTACAAATGCTAGAAACGTGGCTTTCTAAGGAAAGATTGCTATCAAATAGCACACCTAGGTTCCTAACTGATGACGAAGAATTGACAGAGCAGCCATCGACTATGCATTCCATTAGTTTTTCAAATTGGTGTGTTTCACCGTGCCGCAAAGAAATATAGAACTGAGTATCATCAGCCTAACAGTGAAAGCTAACACCATGTTTCCTGATGATATCTCCCAAGGGTAACATATAAGGCGTGAAGAGTAGCGGCCCTAGTACTGAGCCTTGAGGTACTCCATACTGCACTTGTGATTGATATGATACTTCTTCATTCACTGCTACGAATTGATGGCAATCATATAAGTACGATTTAAACCATGCTAATGCACTTCCATTAATGCCAACAAAGTGTTCAAGTCTATGCAAATGAATGTTGTGGTCAATAGTGTCAAACACAGCACTAAGATCCAATAGAACTAATAGAGAGATACAACCACGATCAGATGATAAGAGCAGGTCATTTGTTACTCTAAGGAGAGCAGTCTCAGTACTATAATATGGTCTAAATCCTGACTGGAAATCCTCACAGATACCATTTTTCTCTAAGAAGGAATATAATTGTGAGGATACTACCATTTCTAGTATCTTTGACAGAAAAGGGAGATTCGAGATCAGTCTATAACTAGTTCTTTGGGGTCAAGTTGTGGTTTTTTGATGAGAGTTGTCTCGCTGCCTGTTTAGCTCTCGGCAGCCTCTTTCCCTCATGGCGCGACTTTGCAGTCTCAGCTATTATGGTCGGCCACGGAATATTGAGTTTCTCTGCAGCGCGTTTGCACCCGCTGTAACGAGGGGTTGTGCCGGTTGTGCAGGGGGGAGAAAAGGGGAATCCTCCAAATCTTCCTCCTCCTTTGAGAGAAGGAAATCCGATTGACTCTCTTCCTCAAATTCAAACGTACATCCAGTTTTTCACCCCACGATAGAGTTGCCATGTTGGGTACCTGAGGGTTCGGAAACCGGAGCGGGACTAGCTGACATGAGAGGATCATGGCCAGACAAGATAGCTTGGCATGGTATCCTGCGACTGAGGCTCTTCATGGTGAAACGCGCACAGGTCTCACAGAGGTTTTTGAATGTCATAATGACGATGTCTGCCAGCCAACTGGGGCTGGCGTAATGGAATTGGGCTTCTGAGGAATACACAGAAGGGGCGTATCCCATAGTGAGACACCGAAACGTATGCTTGAAAGAGAATCGGAAAGCGAGGGGTTATGATGTCACTGGCAGGCGACACAATTACACCATGGCTGCATCTGAAAACTGAAAAATGCTGCCATCGGAGGACACATTCCAAGGTCGGAAGGCATCAAGGGCAAGGCATGTCCGAATTCAGTGTTAGCTTCAGTTATTGTCACTTGATATGCCTGCATTTGGATGATTTTTGAAGGCAGCATAGATGTATCCTTCGCTGCCTTTGACATCCCACAATCCTGTGCATTCCATTCTGTGCTAAAAAATAAAGATGGCCTCTGAAAGTTGTGGTTGGTGGTCAGTTTGTGTTAATGTACATTATTGATAAACGTTTTCCACTTTTGATGTCATTTCTAGGGAGAACTTAATGTTGCAGTAATTAAATATTCACTTAATTATCACCAAAGGTCTCTATATTTTGCTGTAGATTATTAAACCGTTACACTGCCTCAGAAGCCTGTCCAAAATCATTCATTTTCATTAGGTGCCTCTCAGAATACCATCAAAAACGTAAACAAATAAAAAGACACAGCTAAAACAGAGCGTGACAGATATTTGTAAAACTAGTTTAAGTGAGTACAAAGACATTTTATCGCTCATAATCAGTGTTGTGCCAGTCCATACTTAAAAAGAACTAGCTCAAAGTTCAGTTCACACAGATGATAATGAACTAGTTCATGTTCATAGTTCTTTTTTTTTTTTAATGAACTAAGTTCACATATCTAAAAACGAACTAGTTCACGTTCATTTGTTAAATTTATACAAAACGAAATTCACTTTAAAGAAAGGCTTTCTATAACAACTTCAACTTCAACGGTCAAAATCATGTCGGACCCGCTCCATGTCTCATATTGCGCATCCTATCTTACTCGGTCGTGCTGTTCACTTTTCATAAATCAACATAAATGGAAAAAAAAAAAATATAATATTTTAACAAATATGAAAATCGCTTTTTTTAATGGCTACAACAGTATAGTATGCCTACATAGCCTACTCAATATATGTACAAATTTCTGCACATTAATTTAATTCTGAATTTTGCACACACAAGTTGAAAGGCATTTGTTCAAATCAAGTTCACGGATAATTGTGCGTGCATTTATTAGCCTAATCATTATGATACTAAAATCCTAACAAATAGGCTATGCTATGTACAAAAAATCAGATGAGCCCATAATATGAACGGTTAAGCATTTTCCTCCCATAGAAAACCATAGTAAGAACGCTTAATGTGGCTTAATGCAGATTAGAATGTCCCCTTATTATGTCGAAATAACGAGATATCGATAGCCTACTAGGCTACTGTGTCCACCGTGGTCTCCTTTTTGATCAGCGGAAACGATTTTTGCTTGTTTGGGATCTGACAGTCCGGCGTATTTGAAAAAGTTAAGCAAACTTTCCTGTCTTTTTGACATTTTTCCCCTGCGTGAAACGATCGAGGCTAACAGCAATCTCAACTAGTACAACAAGCGCGCAAGTCATGTGTCACAAACATTGAACACTACACAAACAGTAATTTTTTTTTCCTTTAGGCAATTCATTTTAGTGACACAGGAGGTGCCGGGTCCAATGTCGGAGGTGACGGAACATGTTCCGGCTCAAATTAAGCCCTGGTAAAACCTGACTTTTCAAATGAGCGTGAACGTGAACTGCGCGTGCTGCTCATTCCTGCCAGAGTGAGCGCCGCTCTCGTTCACGTTCATTGTATGAAAAGTGATTCGTTCAGTTCAGCGTTCGGCGAAAATATGAACGCGTTCAGTGAACGTCGTTCATTGAACGCGTTCATGCACAACACTGCTCATAATAACTTGAGAAAAATAGCACAGACAGATGAAACTGCTGTGTCTGTGTTCACATGCTGTCAAATTGTTTGAAAAATAGACAACGGCCACATAAACAAGAATGTGGCAACCAACAGCATCACGCTTTGATTTACTGGCAAGATGTGAATCAACGTTTTCTTCACGCGAGCTGTTTAAAAGACACAACTCTCATTTAGCCAATCAACATCGCGAGAGAGACTCTTTTATAATATTAATGAGTTCTAAATTTATCTGTGGCGTCACGCACAGAACTCCTGTTTAATCCATCTCAATTTTATTTAGCTTCTCCTTTTCAAAACGCACTCCCAGAGGATTATTAATAAAGAAATCATTAATACATACAATTAGATTATTAAGAAGTCCCCCGTCCCCCTACTGGAAGACAACAAGAAGATTTGGAGGATCTAAAAAAAAAAATCTAAAATATCAAAAACAGTAATAAAAAGACAACAATTATAATGGAATACAAAATAATAAAGAGAACAAAATAGAATTGTAATTAAATTGAAATAACTAAAGTGCTAGCAATTAATAATTAAATATAATAATGTAAAATAATAATAATAAGGATATGGACATAAGAATAAGGACAAAAAAGACAGTTTTGTATTAATAATAAGTAATAATGATTATCATGATATATATATTGGTTTAATCCAAGTCTTCTAAAAATACATATTTACTTTATATGTTATAAGTTTTTAACATAGGCTTTTATTTACATATATAAATATTATGCCCCCAATTACCATTACAAAAATCTCAATCTTAAACATTTGCTCATTCTGTGTATTTGTGTTGTTAAAATAGGGTAACTTACAGCACGAGGAAGCTTGATTTCAAATTTGACTGAATTGAATTTACAAAAAAAGACAAGTATACAGTTAGTAATACAATTAGTAATACAACAGTAATACAAATAACCTCAATTCAGATTGAGGTATTCGAAATATGACCACACTGAATTTTTACAAGCAAAGATTTAAGAGCCATATACAGTATGTTAGGCCTACTTATGTAAATGGAACATCAGATGGCTTTAACCAGCAATGACAGCAAAAATGATGCAGACAGTAGACAGGATATTTATATGTACAAATCAGACAAATATCCCATTCCAAAACATTTCTAGCATAAATGTACATTGTAAAGAAATTAAAGTTCCATCTTTGTTTAAAGACTTTCTGGTGCATTTCACTTACAACCAATCAAATTTCTAAGGATTTTCATCGGTCAGACTCCATTTGTCCATTCATTATTTCTAAAGAAACACGAAAATGTATAAAAGGCCCCATTACCTTGTATCTTATGTTGTGACCCCGTAGAAGAAGTTTTTGTAAAAATAGGCTAACGATTGCGTCATAACTTGCGACTCTCTGTCGCACAGTAGAGAAATTACCGTATGGACAGGAGGAGAAGCTCGCAGCCAATCTTTTACTGTCTATGAGGCAGTCGGGGGGACGTGGAGACATAAAGTCAAAGGGAGAAGCCCATAGAGAGTCCATAAAAGCAACGGGACAAAATTATTCAACAATGTCTGCAAGATTCGGTGGATGATTCAGATTTCTCTTGGCACAGCAATTAGAAGACTTACAGGTTGCTCACGTGACATTTACGTCATCAAGCTCAATTTGAGTCTGCGCAGTACGCCCGACCTCCAGGAAGTGCGTGCTTCTAATTGACTTCATTTGTCTCCGTTGAATCCAATGGGGTCGCTGTGTCCATTTCTTTTACTGTCTTTGCATCTGCCATGTTGTTACTGTGACACGACCTACAAGCATCAGTTGCATTGCTTCACTTCCATTCATAAATCCTCTCCCGTGGCCTCATGGGATAGTAAAGTGTCCATCGAATGCACTTCAGAATCCAGGCAAAAATAGTATGTCTTCCAGGTTTTCGCCTGATGTTTTTTTATATACTATAAATTCGGACATACTACTCTTTTGGCGTACTGTTTTTTGCTTACTAAATGGTAGGGAAGTATTAAATTTTGGAAGCAGATCCAGACTCTATAATAATAATATAATAATAATCGCAGCTGGAGTAGTCACAGAGCTGGATGAAGCACCTCAGCGGGTGATGGAGGGTCTCTGTGTTCAGCTTCTTGTGGGACAGCTGGACTGGATGGTGTCTGTGATGAGTGCTGTCCCTCCTCACCATACTGTATGGATCAGCATCAGGGGCTTCCCAGACCGCTTGAGCAAGGCCGACACCATCCCGTGCTGTGACAAATCAGATAAACAGTAACAAAACAATGATATTAATAATAACAATAAACATGCAAATAAGAAAGGAAAAGAAGAAATGAAAACAAAATAATGTAGAATAACTTAACTGATAATAACAATAATAAAAATATATTATTAATAATAATAACAACAATAATAATATACATGCAAATAGGAAAGAAAAAGAAGAAATCAAAACAAAATAATATAGAATAACAAAAATAAAAAACAACTAAAATCCTAATAATAAACAATAATAAAAACGTAAAATTAATGATAAATTATTATTGTTATTATTGTCAATATGCACAGATAAAAAAATATTAAAATTAAAGTTGTGTTTGTGTTATTTGATGTTGAGTGTTGATGTTGGTGTGTTTATCATCTTTTATACTAAATGTTCACCAGCACATCTGTGCAATTTTAGCATTGCAAACATCCCCTTCACATCCCCTTCACCCTTAACTCTTAAAATATATTTGTGTTCTTTACATGATCATACTAGATTGTTAGTTATGCTCATATTCTGGAGTCAGTTGCTGGTTTTCACTATAAAACAGTGCAACACTTTGTGAGAAAAGAAATGCAAATACAGTCCAGGGTGCTCTTATAAGAGTATAATCATGATAATGCAGTATTTACTGAAATATGTTTTTGTAACATTTTGTTAAATCCTGGCAATTTTTTACAGTGCACCTTTTGAAAATAAACTTGAACACTTCTCAGACTCACTATTTTTTAAGTCTACTTACAATGTCATTAACATGTCATGAACTTTCTAAGGCCTCTAAATGATCAACATGATCAAACTTTGACCTGTCAATCTACTACATGCCTTCTGTCATTTAATTGATAGTTTATACTTTTTTAGCAAGTAAAAGGCCTTTTATTATAATTGAATATTCGTTCCCCCTCAGGTCAAAAATCAATCATCAATATAAAATGGATCAATTATGAACCAACAGGCTTTTGAGGAACGTTTGTTTGTCAATCATTCACTCTAAAAACGGCTGGGTTATTTTTTAACCCAAAATGCTGGGCTGAGTCTGGGTCATTTTGTTGGGTTATTTTATTTCTTTTTAAACCCTTTTGGGTAGTTTCAATTTACCAGGTGTTGGGTTAAACCTGCTGGGTTGCGTCGCTGGGTTGTTTCAGGCCAGCGCTGGGATATTTAGCGCGCCTTTAGGATGTTTAAATCGCTCCCCAACTGACATTTTGGAAGAACAACGGGGCAAAGCCACGGCTTTCAACTGTTTTAAGGTAAGTTTATTTAATTTTTATTTAATTTTATTTAAATCTTTTTGACAGGATGAAACAGTTCACCAGGCACGTGCAGAGCGGGGGCATTGGGTGCTTGAGCACCTGCCCCTTTGCCCCTTGGTGCCCAAAGTGCCCTTTTGTCAAAGCAGTTTCTTCTAATTGTTTTGTAATAACATGCCCTTTTGTGAATGCCCCATGCCCAATCTAAATATTAGTAAAATTTATGGACAATGATTTAGCCGTAAATAAAACGACCCACATGATGACCTTTCACCTGACGACGACGACCTCATCCGACCGGGACGATTCCTCACGCCGCACGCGCAATTTTTAATTGCCAGAGGATATTTTCAACACAGCGGCAGCTGGTAAGTGGTGTTTCATTCTAGGCAAAGTGATTTTTAGGTTTATTTACAACAACGATGTGATGTGAGAACATGCAGATATGTTGTTTATATCGCTGTGTGTAGCCTGTAGTGTAGAAGTAATACTAGCGTGCTGTTTGAGGGAGAAAAGTTTCACTGGCATCGAGGGGTCTGGTCTTTTATGTTATTTGACTAAACTATTATTATATTACAGTATTTATTTATTTATTTATTTTTAAACGTAGAATGCCTTAAAAATTATCATCACAACACTGGTAAGGCTTATTCAGATTTTCTCATTCTCTGAATTATCATTATAAAAATAAAAACAATTCAGAAATAAATTAAAATATAATTGTATTTTAAATGTGACACAAATATTTTTTTCTACAATAGCAACAGTGTTTACAACAGCAAGACCACTTTAGCCTGTAAACTCAATAATATCTCTCTTTATTATGTAAAAATATCAGTATAAAATGAATAATATACCTGAGCTGACATCAAAGTGCAGTGTGTACCCGCTCAACCCGGTTCTTGACACATACAGCGCTATGATTTCCGCGAAGCAGAAAACGCAGACGGAATCTCAAAATCCAGTCTTGATAATGAAACTTACATTTTAATATGGACAGTCACGGAATTTGTCAAAGTTAGCATAAATTAATCAAATCAAATCTCCGTATGGACCAGTATCTGTAAATGTTAAGCCGCAAAAGTGGGTTGAAATCTGAATCCTGCATGTTCTGCGCGACTCTGTGTGAATGAATGAATGGTTTGTTTACTACATTGACTGAAGCGCGTGACGCTTGCAGTAATTTCAGCATCTGCCGTCTCAATGGGGACTTAAATACATAAACTACATGGAGATAGAGGAAGAAAAAGAGGGAAATGTAGAGGCACAAGTGACAGAAAGAGAGCAGGGAACAGCAAGCCAGGAGACAGAGGCTGGTGAGAAAGAGGGAAATGTAGAGGCATAAGCAACAGAAACATTGCAGAGAGAAGCAAGCATGGAGAAAGAGGCTGGTACATAATCATCCATTCCATATTGATACGCGACTCAGCAAGGAATACATCACAATATATTGTTGTATTGATATTTTGAGCAGCGCTATTTAAAGCCTTGTTCCATGTGCCCCTTTTATACTTTGAGCACCTGCCCCTCCAAAGGTCTCTGCACAGCCCTGCAGTTCAAAGAGCTGATCACGAGCTGCGCATGCACTGCTTCATTGAACAAGAAATTAGTCTTTTACTGTCTATGGTCAGTGGATTACGTAAACGAGAATGATTCGTTCACCTAAAAGATTTGTTCACGAACGAACCATCATAGTGCAATTACGTATAGCCTATATTGATAAGGTTACAATACGAAGGTCTAAGTAGCAACGTAACTTCCATGATGTCCCCGATGCGTGGGGCGGGTGGGGACAGGTCAAAAAATTTTACTTTATTTGCGGGGCGGGCCAAATAATTTCATAAAAGCGGGACCCACGGTTTGGAAAAAACCCCGACCCGCGCATCACTAAACCAGTACCTGCGTGACTTGTCATAGAAATGTCTGTGTGCGCGTATGCAGTGTGATCTCACATATCTGTGCCAGTGACTGTTCATGTGTGTTTGATATAGCCAGCATATTAACATAAAACTGTGATTATACTGACTGGAACATCCTATTGTTTACACACGTTTGAACGCACACCTTTCAGCCAATCATTATAGCATATTCCGCTTTTGTAGACCTACTCATAAGTGAATTTAACAAATAATCATTATGGATTCAATTTCATGATGAACTTCACACAGTTAATTGAACTATTTCACTCTTATTAAAACAATCTGTATTTTGTTTACTTTATTTTATAGGTTGGAACAAACATAGAATTCCTTAACTGAGCAGAGTCCACAAAACCCCATCTCATTGTTATGGCGATTTAAAAATGCCAGCAGATCTCTCAGGCATTGATCATAATCAATGGACAGGTAAGGATATTCTGGACAATTTTCATAAGAAATTGCCAATTGTATATTTAATTGCTTTTTTCCACATGTGGACGCATAAATAGTGACATAGTCCAAACGCAATTGAAAAGCATTTGAATTTCAGATGCCTTACACAGATAGCTGTCAGTTCGTGTCAGGGGTGGGACTATACTATGGGGCGTGTTTGTATTGGGAGATATTTTGTAGTTTTTACCCCAAATCTCTCACTGTTTGCACTCTGATGCACGTCAGCAAAACAACATTGCTGTTCTACTCTTATTTAACTATTTGCATCTTACCCTATATTTTATTCCTCATGTGAAAAGCATTTGGTTAATGGTGAATATTGACCAATAGTACCATGTGGCTCTAACTGTTAGCAGGGGATAGTAGCTGCATTTGGGGTAAAAATGACAGAATTATTTATTGTGTAAGGTGCCAAGAATATAGGGAGATCCGAGTTGCACTGTCTGTTCTTTAACACGCATCTCTCGGAGTGGCAGCTGCCTTCAGTATTGCCATTGCCTCCATTGTTCAAAGCATTTGGTACAATTGTCTTTGAGTGACGTCACCTCCCAGTACAAACACTCTCCATAGTATGGTCCCACCTCTGACAAAAATTGACAGCTTTCCATGTGAGGCATTGGAAATTCAGATGCTAAAGTAATTGCAATTACATTTGAGTTTTGTCAGGTAACATGTGCGACAAATGTGAAAAAACAGACATGGTAATTAATAACACCTCATGTGCTTGTTCTTATGATGCATCTATGCTAACATTAGTCTGTTTCTCTCTTATTCCGAGGTCATGCAAAATTAAACCCGTGTTTTATGCACGTATTAATCCGCCTACTCCGGTTCCCCCGCCGCCGCGTCTCGTAGATGGGGAACCGACTTATTTGGTTAATCGTATTCTGGAGTCGAGACGGAGGGGACAAGGATTCCAGTACTTGGTGGACTCGGAAGGTTACGGTCCAGAGGAGAGGAGTTGGGTACCTGCTAGGGACATATTGGATCACTCCCTTATTGATGATTACAATCAGCAGGTAGGCCCTTCTGGGAACTCCAGGAGGCGTTCTTAGAGGGGGGGGGTACTGTCACGGTTGGTAAACTGTGATCTCTGGGCTTTGCACTTTGTGGGTGAAGTCTGTGTGTTTCGCGTCTGCACTGATTAGTTTGTGGGCATCTCCGTTAATTGTCATCAGCAGCAGCTGTCACTCATTACACACTCCCTATATATTGGCTTGTCTCACGTCTTGTGTTTGTAAGAACGTAGTTTCATGTCTGATCTCTGTCTCTTGCTTCTGTGTTGTTTGCGTTGGATGTCCGTGTCTTCCCCCGGAACCTCATCCACTCTCCGCACTTCCACAAAGCATCACGACTTACCTTCGGCTTGATTCCCCGCAGTTCCTGTGCCATCCTCTCCTGCTGCCTTCTCACCGTCACCATCCGGATTCCTCACCGCCGTCTTGGATTGTCGTCTTCCCAGCATCGTGTTGTACCCTTGTTTGTCTGTTTCATATTCATTAAACTGTTTAACTCGCACTTGTTTCCAGCTCCTCCTTCACCCAGTCGTCACAGGCAGTCACTGTGCATTCATGAAAACGGAAACAGTAATTTTTGTTCAGTGTTTTTGAAACCATGTTTTTGTTCAAGAATTGCAATTGTGTTTGGATTATGTCACAATTTGTCACATGTAGAAAATGCAATTGAAAATATAATTTGTAATTCCTTTTGAAAATTGTCCTTCCATAGACAGGCTCTATAGCAGAGTACACTGCTCTCAGGTGTAGATCTTTGCTTCAAAGCTTAAGTGTTTGAAAATAGTTCACCCAAAAATGAAAATTGTCATTAATTATCCACCCTGGTCTGAAAGCTCTCGGATTTTATCGAAAATATCTTAACTTGGGTTCTGAAGATGAACGAAGGTCTTACGGGTTTGCAACGACATGAAGGTGAACGGGTGAACAATATGCTGAACTACCATAAGCAGTGCACATCTACCTACATAGGAGTCTTTATATATTTGATATAAATTTTAGGACATCTTTAAATGATTTTACTTTTAAATTTAAAAAATTGTAATTGTCAATGTCAATGTATTTAAATAGCATAACATGTCAAAATGCAATATTTAAACAGACACAGGTCATTTAAAAATAATTTTCTTATTTATTGCAACTGTATTTCTGTGATTTTTGCATTTGCTTCTTCATTATTTATTAATCCATGATTGCTTTGTTAAGCAAAAGTGAAATTATGAGAATAACCCACCAAGAATAACCCAGAACCACAAAAAATGCAAACACACAAATGGTAAAAATGACTATATCTTGGGTTTTCTCAGTAACCCAGCATGATGGGTTAAAATGTGTAAACCAGCATGCTGGGTTAATTGAACCCAGCATGTGTTCTGTCCAATATTTACCCAGCGCTGGGTTGCCAATTGGGTTATTTTTAACCCAGCCATTTTTAGAGTGTTATTGTATTGCATTGCATCTGTTTTGAAACTACAGAGCTTTAATCATAAAACTATGTATTTAAAAGTCATCTTATAAGAGACATTACTGGGAGCTACAGAGTGACAACTGATTTTTATATGCAGTTTATGCAAGTTGTCTGTTATACTGTTATAATCTTTAAATATGATACAAGCTATCAGAATTTAAGAATACTTTTTTTCCATATAAAAAGATTTGCAGCATCATGATGCTATCATGTGAATATATAACAAAATGTAAGAATTAAGGCAGTTCTGGAGGCAAAAGGAAGTTTATTATCTAATAAACAGACTGATGAGTGCATATGCTAATATGACAGGCTCTACAGGGTTAAAACTATGTTTGCCTTGATAATAAAATCTAATTACAAATGCTCCAAAGAATGAAAATAAATTCCCAGTAGTTCAAATATTATAGTCAGACATGCTTTCCATGAATTTATCTCGTTGCAATCTTTCTCTTTTCTTTTTTCCTGTGGTCCAGTTGTCTCTAATCTCTGTGTCATTTCCTAGGCCTGGTTACAGCCACTGTTTTAACACATCTGTCAGACACTCCCTGATAAAAGCACAGAACCTCATGGGCTCCATGCATGGCTGAGAAGATCAGTCACTTCAGAAATTACGTTCAGAGGCTCCTCAAGGCATTACTCCCTGACAAATGCATTAGTCAATAGACTCATTTAATAGCCTCAGTGTTTCTCACCCATCAAAATTAGACGACAACTTGATAGAAAACACGTAAGGGATCAGAAAAAAACTCAGTTTCAAAAGTTTCAATATTATTCTGAAGTCTGTTTACTAGAAATTAAAGAAGCCATTAATCTTTGAATTGATGCATTATGTAACCTATCATTCATTCATTTAGTGAATGCTCAGTGGATAATTAGTCTAGTGTCACGTCACATTCAAACACTATCTCACCCACACACAAACCTGCAGGACATGTTTTTTTTTTTACCTGTTTTACTCTTACTCTTACTGTCAGCCCATCTTTATGATGAACTGTGCTTCCATACTATTCTATCATCAGTCTTTTTAGTTTTTGTCTGTGTGCACAAGTGGTTTCAGGATCAGTGCTTGCTGTTGCCCTCTTAAATGTCTCCAGACAATTTTATTTTCCCAGGAGTTCGTGCCAGTAATAAAGACAGCTTGTCATTCGGCTGGCACGGTTGTTGGTTGCCCAAGGCCTTGCCATTATTAGAACAATGTCACCAGTATTTACTGTCGCCTTCAGTACACTCAGCTTTGCCAGACTGACCTCAACACTGTCTTCATAAAATAAAATGTTATTTATAAGCCTTAAAGACGTTATGACCTTTTCCCAATTTGATTTGAAATGATTTGTCTAACTACTTGTGAGAGGCGGTTTAACATGAGATTCTTGAAAATGTTAAATTAAAAAGCAAAATTGAGTAAGACAATGTGTGTGTGTGTGTAGAACTGGAGAAACCACATTACCAATAATGCGCATAAAGAGCTGTTGCAACATGCAGTCACTGCCCAACCATGAAACCATGCAAAAAAAACAATCATAGTATAATTAAAAAAAATTGTTTCAATATTTTGCAATAAACTTCAAATATTAGCTATTTCATAATTACAATGAATGAAAGTCATTAATCGTAAATATGAATAATAGCATTATAAATTATAGAATTTTTATAGTTTGTATACCTAAATATTTGCATATTTCTTGAAGCTGGTTGGTTCAAGACAACGAACAGGACATATTTTTCCAGGGATCAAGGCTGCTGAAAAATGGGCAGTCACTGTTGCAATCTATTGCAATATATCCGGTCTTGGGGAAAAGAAGAAAATAAGAACGTGTCTAGCCAAAGATTTACTCCATGCTAAACTTGCACCCAGCACTAAAATATGGGCCGCTCACAGCAGTGCTACAAGGCTGTCTGCAAGCATGACATGAGAACACCGTAAATGAAGAAGAGCTGGGAAGACGGTTGCTCCAGATAGAGAAATGTCCTGCAGCTACCCATGAAGAGTGGAGGGGAATACTCATTAACCAGGCAGAGGACAAAAAGTCCTGCCATATGGAGTGCTGCCACACTGGCGACTACACAGGTACAGGACTGCCATTCACAGTCATATCAGTCTGATTATTCATGGATGACAACATTTCATAGAGCGCCCAAGGAAATTCAGTTTCTGTACATCATTTATCACAATGTTTTAATGCAACAAGTATAATGGGAATTACACAAAACTGTAAATGAATGTGTCCGGATACAGTAAAAAGAATATGGGGGGAAATGTTCTTAAAGAATAGTACACCCAAAAATTACAATTTGCTTAAAAACATACCCCCAGGCCATCCAAGATGTAGATGTTTCTTCATCAGAACAGATTTGGACAGATTTAGCATTACTTCACTTATTCATCAGTGGCTCCTCTGTAGTATATGGGTGCCGTCAGAATGAGAGTCCAAACAGCTGATAAAAACATCACAATAATCCACAAGTAACCCACCCCACTCCAGTCCATCAGTTAATGTCTTGTGAAGTGAAAAGCTGCATGTTTGTACAGAAAAGACATTTTTAACTTTAAACCGTCTCTTCTGGCCAAAATATGAGGCTATAATACACAATACGTGGATTGAAAAAAATCCATCTTTTGTTGTCCTCTCACAAAATATCAAAATACACTACTATAGAAATGTTTTGGACTGTTTTTGTTTGTGAATGGTGCTTGAAATGTTTATTGCTCTCCTGATTCAGACGAGACGACTTTTTCAAAATGCAAATAATAATAGTATTATTCAATTAATAATAATAAAAACTTTATTTTATTTTATTCCCACATCCCCAGGTCTCTCCACTCCCCCCTCCCACTAACAAATTGTGACCTGCACCAGAAACTTTGTGCAGCATTGGTCTGCTCACTACCTCATTCAACTACCTCTTCAGTCAGTTTAAATAAAGAACTGCTCTCTGAGCTTTTTGTTACTTTAAATCAGACTTAATAAGCTCTTTTCCACTACAGTCATTTTATCTGCACTGCTTGTTTACTTCACTGGTTTGCACTCTATCTGTCATGTGCCTTGTGCTGCTTTATTTAACTTTTTTTTTTACATGCCCTTATTTGTATAGTTGTATTTTATATTTAATCTGTACTTATCTGTATTTTTATGCTCTACTGTGTTATCTGTATGCACCAAGTGTCTGAGGGTAACGCAATTTCAATTATCTGTATGTATGTACTGTACATGTGGAAGAATTGACAATAAAGCATACTTTGAATTTTTTTACTTTGATTTATAATTCTGTCCCTGTTATATTCATTGACAGATAAAACACATTCCAGAAAACAGGAAACAATTTCCATGATGGTCTTATTGATCGAGTCTTTTTATTTTTAATCAGCTTCCCTTTCTTCTTTGTTCTTATCTGTCATAACAAAGGATTCTCTATCGATTACACTTTCTTCACCTCTCTGATGCACTTCTCGGGTCATCTGGGTCAACAAATTGCTAGTCTGTCCTTATTTGAACCTCTGGATATTGGCCAACATTTTGTAAATCAATGAAACTTCAATTGGCTGTTTGTTACCTGGGAAAGATCTCTGCAGCTGTTTTAATGAAGAAGCTGTAATGGCATTGGCCGTCGTCCCCTGCAAGGACAAAACAAATTTTCTGAGAGTACAAATGCAAATCATTTTAGAAAGAACTTTTATGTAGCAATGTTCTGCATACAATTTATTTATTTTTTAATCTAAACTATAATGGATTAGGGGTGCGTCAAAATATCGATATGGCGATATATCGCAATATTTTCTCCCGCGATCGATTCTCGATGCGCTCTTGCCAAGTATTGATCTTAAAAGCCGTTATAAAACGCTCTATTAGTATTCATTATTCCTTGACCCTTCTCCAGAAGTAGATAGGGGGTGCGCGTTGCGAGTTTGGCTGTTGTGTTGTGAGCGTAAAAGAAGACGTACACACACTTGAAATGGCGGAGTCAAGCGAGGAAAGTAGAAGTGAGAGCAAGAAGTTAAAGGATGCTCCAGCAACATTTAAATCCAAAGTCTGGACTTACTTTGGATTTTATAACAGTGCGGACGGGGCAAAGCTAGAAAAGGATTAAGCAAATTATTAAGAACTGATTTGAAAAAGTCCGCTACACGGGAATCATGACCAACATGCACAGCCACCTCACGCGGCATCACCCGGAGCTCTGTGAGAAAGCCGTGGTTGGTGCTGGCTCAAAGCCAACACACCCCCACGTAAACACCCTTTTCCAGGCAAAGCTACCACCTTGTTCTGCTAGGGCAAAGTCAATCACAAATGGGATCGCTGTTTACATGTGTAAAGGGCTCCGTCCGTACAGCGAGGTGGAGAACGAAGGGTTCTGCTTTTTAATGCATATCTTAGAGCCACGCTTTGATATTCCCTCTCGGAAATATTTTGCTGAAAAAATTATTCCTGCACTTTATGACCAGACCAGGGCTAAAGTCTAGTCGGCGGTCGAGTCGGCAGAAAGAGTGGGGCTCACGTGTGACGGATGGACATCGAGAGCCACAGAGTCCTACATAACGGTCACTGTACATTTTATAAACGAAGACTGGGAAATTAAGTCATATGTCCTGCAAACCCGAGCAATGCACGAAACGCACACTGGAACACACATTGCCGATGTACTGATGAATCTTGACGCTAAGAAGACAGTGGTTGTCACCGACAATGCATCAAAAATGCGTGTAGCAATGGACTTAACAGGATACCAACATGTTAGATGTTTTGCTCATGTTTTAAATTTTGCATCCCAACGTGCGCTGAAAATAGCTGCTGTTACTAAGGTACTTGTCAAAGTTAGGAGGATCTCAACATTCTTTCATCGAAGCACAACTGGAGCAGAAGCACTGAAAAGAAACCTGAAACTCCTTGGACTCCCCCTTCACAAGCTCATCACGGACATGCCTGTTCGTTGGAATAGTGCCTATGAAATGATCTCCAGGTTTCTTGAGCAACAGCCAGCTGTCTGTGCTGCCCTCTTATCACCAGAGGTAAGAAAAGTTTGCAATGTAGAAGTTGTAATCTATATGTGTAATAAATGTGAATAAGTTATCGTATACAATTAATACGTTTGTAAATAAATACTAATTCATATGATATAAACTTGCTTGATACAATGAATAAACAATGAATAAATACTTTATACATGTTAAAAGGGTATATACTGTATATATAAACTCCAAATAAAAACATTAGATTACATCATACAGTTCATGCTTTATTTGCTTTAAAATAATGAACAACATTTATATACATTTTATTAATAAATTGTATTTTGCCTTTTTTTTCTTTTTCTTTTTTCTTAAGGTGAGAAAGAATGTGACTGACTGTCAATGCTTGTGGCAACAAATATAATGTGTGAGGAAAATAATCCCACCATTTCAGTGGTTGGTCCTCTTCATGCCCAACTGCTGCGAGACACAACCAGCACTGAAGAAGATTCCCCCTCTGGTTCGAGAGATTAAGGGAGCCATCAATCAAAACCTTTCAAAGAGATATCAATCAGAGGTGGAAAAAGATCTCCTACGCATGTCCTCAGCCCTGGACCCTAGATTTAAATCCCTTTTATTTCTGTCACCTGAAGAAGTGCAAGACACTTATGCAAAACTACAGTAAAAAGCTGCAGCTTTAAAAGAGGAAGATCCAGTGCCTTGTGGTGATGTTCAGGGGGATTTAGAGGAAGAGGAGACCTGCACAGCAAAGAAAAGAAAGTCTGCACTTGTTGATCTTCTTGGTCAGACCTTCAAGAAGACCTCTTATGTCTCTATATCAGCAACCTCAATTGCAGAGAAGGAGATAAAACAATATCAAGATGCTCCTTCTCTGCCTCTCACTGAAGATCCACTGTTGTGGTGGAAATCTCAGCAACATGTGTTCCCTCTCCTTTCCAAGCTGGCCCATATGCATTTGTGTATTCCTGGGACCAGTGTAGCAGCTGAGAGGGTCTTTTCAACTGCAGGAGATATCATCAGTGCCCAAAGAAGTTCACTCACTCTTGAACATGCTGACACACTCCTCTTTCTCAAGAAAAATATGAACATATAAGACATATCACATGAAGCTTTTGTTCTGAAAAATGTTTATTTTTGGATGCACTTTAAGTTAGGTACATTTTAGATGTACTTTATTCCTGATATATTTATTTTATTTTTTATTTGAAAGCAGTAGCCCAAAGTTTTATGTTTCTTGCACTTAATAGTGTCACTGTTCATGTTTATGAAGGACTATAATATAGTATTGTTTACACTGAATCTGTCCTCAGCCTTACAGCTATTTTGCACCCAAATGGTGTCACCATTTGTCGAAGACATAGTATTACTACTGATTGCAGCAATGTTACACTAAAATAGTGTCTGTGACTGTTTTGTTGCAACTAAGTCACAAGTTGTTTTTGTTATTGTTTCATCCAAAAATAAATAAATGGAGACTAATTTTACTAATAAAAAAAAATTGTATTTCTTAAAACATGATATATTGTGAGTTATTACTGATAATATATTGATTATCGCCATATCGTGATATCATCGTATCGTGAGCAATGTATCATGTATCGTATTGTATCGTATCGTGAAGTACCCAGTGATTCCCAGCCCTATAATGGATGGTTAAATTTCAATGTCAGTTTGAAGTACAATGTCCTGGCATGCTCTCCATGTGCTGATGAGCTGGTGGGGATGAGGCCTGTTGTTTGTTTCCTGGTCTTTGCATTCTGGTCATATCAAAAGTAAATGGATATCCAAGTAAAGACAATGAACTTTGAGTGAATCAGGAAGCAAATTACAAGGGTCCACATAAGCTTTGAACAAAAGGTTAGGGGTCTAGAAATACATATATTAGGTTTGGGTAACATTAGCTAACTTCCTTTCAGTGCGTGAGCTGGAATTTAAATTGGAACTAGAGGTCTTCACGGGTCCAAAAATTCATGCCCGAACCCGAAAGAGACCCGTAATGTACTACACCGAACCGACCCGGACCCGTCTAATATTTCAAAAGCTGGACCCGGACCCGTGTAGATCCGAGAAATGCCTACCCGGACCCGACCCAGACCCGTCTATTATTTGAAAGCTGGACCCGAACCCGTCGGGAAGACACAGACCCGACTGAACCCGATTGTTACATATTCCACCTTAAATTGCTATTACAAGTCAACAAACCTGTTGCGAAAAATACAGCTTTTTGTCTTAAATTAATTTAAGGAGCCATAGTCTCTCTACCTGACTGCCTGTGACAATCCTCCGACAAGAAAGTTATCCATGTTATTCCTCTCGTTATTCCAAGTCCAAGCTTAATCCACTCATTATTTCAGCTTCAAAAGTCCTCTTGATGTCAAGGTGACGGATGAAAAATACAACTGTGCACATGTACATTCTGAGTCGAGTTAACTCGCATAATAACCTCAACTGTTTGCCCTTTTGAACTATAATAACGATCGCTCGTGCAATGCCATGGCCGCTGATGTTATTTATTTGCTAACATCTCTGTGCTCTCTGCTCTGCGTCGAGTCTGAATCTGACCAATAAAACTTTAAGATTAAACGGTTCATTTATATTATTATAAAAATGGAAGAAAATGTAAAGCACGGTTTGGCGGTCAAAGTGTCCCTCACTGGTTGCCATAGAAACATGAAACGTGATCGAGACTGCACATGCGTGCTAGCTGTATCAACCTTAAAATATGCTTTAACGCAATTTGAGCATCATAGAAAACATTAATGTGACAGTTCACCTCAGACTGTGTTGCTGATTTGAAATATATTAAATATTAGTGTGTCAAATCTGCAAGCATTATCACCATGCGTGCACTTGCATTAACTCTGAGTCTGCGCGCTCTGATTCTAAGGGCAGAGAGAGAGAGAGAGAGCTTTTTTTGGCTCACTCTTTTCTTTTCCTAATTTTAAAAGTTGCAAGTTACAAAAAACACAAGCAGTGTTTGATCACGGCCGGGTGTTCTCCGAGTCCGATGACTCCGATCGCACGGGTATTGCACACAATGTTAAACAGACCCGGGACCCGAGGTAATAGACTCGAACCCGACCCGGACCCGGCTGATCATTTAAAATATAGACCCGAACCCGTACGGGTCCCGGGTCGGGTCCCGGGTCGACGGGTCTCGGGTGCACTGTGAAGACCTCTAATTGGAACACACCAAAACTCATCAAAACCAATACTCATGATCTCCCACTTAAGGTTTTATCATACCATGGAAATGTGGATTTCACACAATAAACCTCTCTCAGGTATAATCTGCCTTTGACCCTCGTTCACCCATGTTTTTCCATTGCTGTCCTCTCCCTCTTCCTCCCAGGCATTCTTTCTCTTTCTCTTCCTGTTTCATTGTTCAAGGTTATGTGTGGAGGAAAACCAAAGCCAAATGCTCCATTGGAACAGATCAAAGAGAATAATTCCATTCCTTTTCCTCTCCCCTTTACCTCCTCCAGAGGCTCAATCCTTGGGCTCTACACACATCATGTGTTTCAATCCTGGCCTGTGCATTCACAATACAAAGCGATTATAACAGGATTACAGTTTTAGTCCTGATTATCACAGGGTGGCATACAAAGGACACATGTCTGAAAGAATCCCTAGAAGAAATCTTTATGTCTCAGTAATGAAATACACAGACGCAACTCTTCCTCTTCTCCATCGGAGCGCAACAAGACCACGCCCCCTTTTTGTGTATTCACATGTGAGCGGAGGTTAGTCAAAAAACTGTTCTAGTGACGTCATTGCTGCAGGAACTAGAGGGATGTAGTCAAAACAGGTCGTTCGTTGTAGGCGAATTCTGTTAAATAAAATATCTCGCTTGGCATTGAACTTTGAGCTTTAGAATTTTACAGATATTATTTATACTCTAACAAGTATACTCTAACAAGTTGTACTCTAACAACAACATTACACACTAACTAAAGTTTAAAACATGGGATCACGAAGAACGGGATCTTTAATAACCGAAAAAACAAAGTGTGGAATATTGGACACTTCATTCACTCAACTGTCACAGTTTAATTACATAATGAAGGCGGAGGGGCTATCAGACTCCTATTATTTATGACAAAATAACCATATACACTACATGGTTGAGTACAGAGTGCATAAGTACCAACCCGATCTCACGGCAATTCGTACATATTTTACTCGGTGGCTTATTCATACGAATTCGTACGACCACACTCGTACAAATTCATACGATTTTTGCCACAATTCATATGAATTTGTACGAATGACCTAAACCTAACCCCGCCCCTAAACCTAACCGACAATGGGGATTAGACAAATCGTATAAAATCGTACGAGTGGGGTCGTACAAATTCGTAAGAATTAGCCACCTCGTAAAATACGTACGAATTGGTCGTGAGATAGCTTTGCTAAGTACATAGTGTATGAGTGCATTGTGTATAGTGCATCATTTGCATAGACAGTAAAAGAAATGGACACAGCGACCCCATTGGATTCAAAGGCGAAAAATGAAGTCGATTAGAAGCACGCACTTTCTGGGGGTCAAGCGTACTCCGCAGAATCAAACTGAGCTTGATGACGTAGATGACACGTGAGCAACCTGTCTGACAATTGTAAGACTTCTAATCGCTGTGCCAAGAGAAATCTGAATCACCCACCGAATCTTCCAGAGAAGACAAGCGTGAACAGGAGCAAATTTTGGTAAGTATTCTGATTAATTATCTCCCTTGACTTTATGCCTCCACGTCCCCCCGATAGCCTCATAGACAGTAAAAGATTGTCTGCGAGCTTCTCCTCCTGTCCATACGGTAATTTCTCTACTGTGCGACAGAGAGTCGCAGGTTATGACACAATCGTTAGCCTATTTTTACAAAAACTGCTTCTACGGGACCATAACGTAAGATACAAGGTAATGGAGCCTTTTATACATTTTCGTGTTTCTTTAGAAATAATTAATGGACAAATGGAGTCTTTAAACACCTCAGATGTAAAGTTATTCGCTGTCAAAGTGATGCCAAAATGAATGGGAGTCAATGGAATGCTAACAGCAGGTGGGGGTCTGCTAGCCAATGGTAGCGCCCAGGGCTGCTTCAATAAAATATGAAACCCTGCCCCCCTGATTGTTTGGGACACAGCTAAGGTTTATGTGCATGCTCCAAGTCTTCTTCTCCATTTTTACTGTATCTCTGTGGCAGAATTACAGCATTGCATACTGTTCTGGCATGTATTCTACATTGTTCTGAGTCGGATTCAGTGGTTTTGTGTGTACACAAAAAATATTTATTGAGATTAAAGAAAAAAAAAAGATTGGACAGGGAACGCTCTGGCTTTGTTTGGATGTGGCCTTGGTCAGTTCCTTGTCTGGTATTGTTTTTTTATGTTTCAGTAGTTTTTTCATGATTTCTCCTGATTATTCCCATTGGATTTACTAGTTTGTTGACTTCTGCATTTTGTGCTTGTTCCTGCACAACACAACACTAACAGGCTTGTTTTTATTAACTTTTTGGACTCTCATGTTGACGGCACCCATTCAATAAATCAGTGAGCAAATGAAAGTTTTTAAATTAAATTGGGTCATGTGAAGAAGTTCAGTACAGTTATTTAAGTACAGTTTGTGCTAATGGTATAAAATTCTCCCGACTTTTCTTAAATTTTACGTAAATGGAGACTGACAGTTTTGCTTTAGGCAGCCAGTTCTTTTGACATTGACTTCATATCAGTATGGGCAAGAATGAAGAAAACTTCAAATTCATATTCAAGTCTGACTGACAAGTCTTAGCCAATATTATTTAGTTAGGCCACTGAAAGCCAGTGATTTCATATTGCATTTGGGTAATTTGAGTGTTAAACGGTTTTCAAGAACTGTCTTTTCAGCCCAGCTGATTTTTCTGATGTTGTAGGCACATTTATTAAATTGACCTGCCAAGAGCCCTTGAGTCTGATGTGACAGTGTCTGCTTTCATTATCATCTCTACAGAGAAATCCATAGCTGGAGCATCAAGGTAGCACAAAGATAGTTAATAGATCAGAATTGATGAAATATGAACTTTAAATTATCTATTTACTTCCACAAGTATGCACAGAATTAATTTTTTTTTTTACTTTCATAAGCACAGATTGAACATAAAAAATATGAACTGTACTGCTCACCGATAATGACGCTCACCGATAATGGATTCTTAAAGCTCCATTTAAAAATCTGTTAAAAACTATAAAAATGCATCAAAAGTCTTTTTACTCGTTCACAAACTTTTAACATCAAAATTTCTGATTTTTACTTTAAACTCTGCAGGACACCGGCCCTCCAGGACCAAGTTTGGACCCCTGACTTTATGCACCACTAGTGTCCCCAAACAAAATTGCAGGTTTCCAAACACTCCCCTTGTCTCCCATTTGTCAGAATGACAGAAAGTCCCGCCCCAAACTCACACCATTGGTTGAGCCATTGTTGCTACATTGATCAGTAACGGAGAGCCACAGTATTTATACTTTTTTTATGGGAATTAGACTGCAAATAGTTTGCTTTTAATTGTCTCGGCATATTGAGCTGAATCACAAAATATTTTAGTAGTAAAATACAAACTGTTTACCTTCAAGTGGTGTTCTGTCCTAAGGTATCTTAGACCACAGGAATCAAGTCTCTGCTGCCCTCTGTAGATGAAACTCACATTGATGAAGCATGCTGTATCAAATGACCCAAAGCTTTATGAATATTTATCAATTTAGCCCAAAATATACTATTTATTTATTTATTTTTGCTAAAATAACAAATACAATAAAAAAATCCTAAAGGAAGTGTAATTGAATTCCATCATAATTTAAAACCAAAGGGATCTTAGTAGCATCAAATAAAACTCAACAAATCTAACCATATACATTTCAGTTTATCTTGTTTGACTCTTACGTGATTCCTATTCCCATGAATAGTTTTCAAAAGTGAGGATTTGATTCTATAAAATCGTCTACACATGCTTTTAGATAAAAAGGCAGATTTAGGTCCACCAACCTACATAATGTTTTAAGTCTTCTTTGCGTCTCATATCAGCTTACAATATATATATTAAAAAATATGTAATCAACAACAAAAGCACAAAGAGCAGGTGGATTTAGGTCAGGCTGCTTTACACCGCCCGACCTGTGAGGGCGCTCTAGTGGCATTATTTAAAGCAGACTTTTATGTCACAGGAAGTGCGACTGTTGTTGTACCGGAAGTGAAGCGTGTGGTCGGCAGCGCAACGATGGCGAGCGCTACAGCAAAACAACCCGCGAAAACTGCAGGCAAAGCCGCGTCCGGAGGGACCGGAGGGACCGCGGGTGGAGCTCCGGCGATACCGCTCGCGTCTCCGCTCATGGGCGGCTTGAATAAGAAGAAGAAGCCGTTCCTCGGCATGTCTGCGCCGCTGGGTTACGTGCCCGGACTGGGACGAGGGTGAGAGACCAAAACACACACTCGCTGCACACGTTATTAATTACAACAACACTGCGGATATTGAGACTTTATGCTATGAATTGTGATGTCTCGTTGATGTGTAATTTTATGTATTGTGTTGTACTGGGTTATAAGATGTTGTCTTGTAATTTTACACCAATTTAAAACTTTGAAAAAAAGTCTCTTATGGTCACCAAGGCTGCATTTATTTGATCAAAAAATAATAAATTATAAATACAAGTAATACAGAAATACAGTAATATTGTGAAATGTGTTTATTTTTAATGCATATCAATATGTAATGTATTACTGTGATACAAACCTGAATTTTCAGCAGCCATTAATTCAGTGTTCAGTTCAAAATTAACGTCTTTTCAAAAATAAGAAGAAGAACTATTCCTTGATTATCAAATCATCATATCAGAATGATTTCTGAAGGATCATGTGGCACTGAAGACTGGAGGCACTGAATGATGCTGAAAACTCACGGGAATACATTATATTTTAAAGTATATTAAATTAGAAAACCTTTCTTTTAATTCAATGGTAACAATATTTTACAATATTGCTATTTTTATTCTGTATTTTTGGCCAAATAATTGCAGCCTTGGTGAAAGGAAGAGACTTATTTAAATGCATTAAGAATCGTAGTGTTAGATGTTGTCATATTTTGCGTTACATGCTGAGTTGTGATGTGTTGTGCTCCTCAGTGCTACGGGTTTCACCACACGATCAGATATCGGTCCCGCTCGGGATGCCAATGACCCAGTGGACGATCGGCATGCTCCCCCTGGGAAGAGGACGGTGGGCGATCAGATGAAGAAGAACCAAGAGGAGGATGAAGAGGATCTGAATGACACTAACTATGACGAGGTGTTTATTCCTGAGGAGGCTCGTGTCGACCTGGGCCATATGAGATTGCATGCAAAGCAGGCAACAGAATATACAAAACTGTGTTCAATATATCTTAGGATTGATAAATCCCTTCCTCTGTGTGCTGTAGTTCAACGGTTACGCAGGCAGTCTGTTCTCCAGTGGGCCGTATGAGAAAGACGACGAGGAGGCGGACGCCATCTACGCCGCTCTGGATAAACGCATGGATGAGAGACGCAAAGAGAGAAGGTGCGTGGGAACTTTCTTCTCTCATCTGCACTTGTTGGTTGTTCTGTAGTGTCTCTGTGTTTATTTTGTTGATGTATCCTCAGGGAGCTGCTAGAGAAAGAGGAGATCGAGAAATACCGTATGGAGCGACCCAAAATTCAGCAACAGTTCTCAGACCTGAAGGTGTGTGTGTGTTTAAATTAATGGCCAGTGTCCTGCTGAATTATGATTTGTTTGTCGAAATGTTTCCTTAGCTACCCATGGTTTCAAAACCACTAATATTTTCCATTTTACCGTTCCTGCGGTATGCACGGTTTTCCATGTCTCCTCAAAGACTGCGTGCAGTGTGTAGAGTTACACGACCCTCCTCCTCCTGTTCACATCACGTGTGTGTGAACCGGACGTTTTTGTCTTATTGCAACTTGTCTCTGTTGTGAACTTGCACAAACTGCATTGCAATGCTAGAATTTTCCTAAATGTCATTTATGGGAAACTATGAAGTCTGTTAAGGCCAGGCCAGAGACGCTGAAGACAGACACACAGAGAAAATGCTGTAGCAGGCAGATCTCTCACTAGCTGCGTTTACATGGACCCTTCTAATCAGATCGTAATAGGACTAGAAGCACAATCAGAATAAAAATGTCACATGTAAACACGTCAATCGGATTGAATTGGCTCGATCCGACTAAAATTTCGATCGGATTTTAAGGGGTGGTTTATCCCTTTTGTAATCCGAGCGAGAGGACATGAAAACACTTGATCGGATTGAAAACCGAAACTGGAAAGTACTGCGCATGGACAGCGACGTAGAAATAGCGTAATGACGTATGACACGTGGAACGAGCTGTTCTTCCTGGTGGATAAAGTGTCATAAATAAGTGTCCTGTCATTATAAAACTCCCCTTTCGCTCAGCATATGTGAAGTGGAACAGGACCACGTCCCACCAGTCCTCGTTTAAGACTCCCATCAACAGACGACTAGTTTTGAGTGCGGGAAGAGGCACTTTTACTACTTTTATTATTTTAAGTAAAGTTAAGCAGCACAACAGTTCATTTGCTGGTCGTCGCCTAATTAGGAACCGAAGTAAATAAATATAACGAGTGCTTTTTAAAACCGCATCGGGAAACTCTGTATATTCATGCAGTGTGCGCATGTCAAAAGAGTAAATCGGATCAGAAGCCTGTGACATGTAAACGAGAACATCAACCCGATCTCTTTATTTACCATCCATTCAAACACTACGTTCAGATTCGTCAATCAGAATGAATTCATTCCGATGGAAGCAAAAAGTGTCCATGTAAACACGCCTAATGTTCATGATACACAAACTATTGGAAGAAGATCCTCAATGTTGATTTGGGGGTTTACAGGTCCTTCTCAAAAAATTAGCATATTGTGATAAAGTTCATTATTTTCCATAATGTAATGATAAAAATTAAACTTTCATATATTTTAGATTCATTGCACACCAACTGAAATAGTTCAGGTCTTTTATTGTTTTAATACTGATGATTTTGGCATACAGCTCATGAAAACCCAAAATGCCTGCCTCAAAAAATTAGCATAACATGAAAAGGTTCTCTAAACGAGCTATTAACCTAATCATCTGAATCAACTAATTAACTCTAAACACCTGCAAAAGATTCCTGAGGCTTTTAAAAACTCCCAGCCTGGTTCATTACTCAAAACCGCAATCATGGGTAAGACTGCTGTCCAGAAGGCCATCATTGACACCCTCAAGCGAGAGGGTAAGACACAGAAAGAAATTTCTGAACGAACAGGCTGTTCCCAGAGTGCTGTATCAAGGCACCTCAGTGGAAAGTCTGTGGGAAGGAAAAAGTGTGGCAAAAAACGCTGCACAACGAGAAGAGGTGACCGGACCCTGAGGAAGATTGTGGAGAAGGACCGATTCCAGACCTTGGGGGACCTGCGGAAGCAGTGGACTGAGTCTGGAGTAGAAACATCCAGAGCCACCGTGCAGTCAGCCAGGCGTGTGCAGGAAATGGGCTACAGGTGCCGCATTCCCCAGGTCAAGCCACTTTTGAACCAGAAACACCGGCAGAAGCGCCTCACCTGGGCTACAGAGAAGCAGCACTGGACTTTGCATGTCATTCGGAAATCAAGGTGCCAGAGTCTGGAGGAAGACTGGGGAGAAGGAAATGCCAAAATGCCTGAAGTCCAGTGTCAAGTACCCACAGTCAGTGATGGTCTGGGGTGCCATGTCAGCTGCTGGTGTTGGTCCACTGTGTTTTATCAAGGGCAGGGTCAATGCAGCTAGCTATCAGGAGATTTTGGAGCACTTCATGCTTCCATCTGCTGAAAAGCTTTATGGAGATGAAGATTTCGTTTTTCAGCACGACCTGGCACCTGCTCACAGTGCCAAAACCACTGGTAAATGGTTTACTGACCATGGTATTACTGTGCTCAATTGGCCTGCCAACTCTCCTGACCTGAACCCCATAGAGAATCTGTGGGATATTGTGAAGAGAAAGTTAAGAGACGCAAGACCCAACACTCTGGATGAGCTTAAGGCCGCTATCGAAGCATCCTGGGTCTCCATAACACCTAAGCAGTGCCACAGGCTGATTGCCTCCATGCCACGCCGCATTGAAGCAGTCATTTCTGCAAAAGGATTCCCGACCAAGTATTGAGTGCATAACTGAACATAATTATTTGAAGGTTGACTTTTTTTGTATTAAAAATACTTTTTTTTTTTATTGGTTGGATGAAATATGCAAATTTTTTGAGACAGGCATTTTGGATTTTCATGAGCTGTATGCCAAAATCATCAGTATTAAAACAATAAAAGACCTGAAATATTTCAGTTGGTGTGCAATGAATCTAAAATATATGAAAGTTTAATTTTTATCATTACATTATGGAAAATAATGAACTTTATCACAATATGCTAAATTTTTTGAGAAGGACCTGTATATGAATGTGTTTCTGAGGGGAGCTGACTGTCTTCAGAAAAGTTTAGATGGTAACCAAGGAAGCGCCTCCTGCTGTCTGAGAGTGAATCTGCGTCTCATTCAGAGCTTGTGCGGTTTGTTTGGTTCAGGCATGTAGTAGAATTTCACAAAGGTTGTTAGAACATTCTGTTTTAGCTTCAGATTGGGTTATTATTAAATCAAATTATTAAAACCTGCAGGACAGCCCACAATTCAGCAGACTTTTCAGAAACAAATATAAAAACTAATAATAATTACTTCTGTTCCAATTATACTTCGTTGTTGTTTTTGTTTTACCCTGACATTTAAAAATAACATTTTAGAGCTGTGTTATTTCAGAGGTTATCATACTGTCTAAATCTCATACCGGCCCTACAAATAATATTTGGAATTTTTGTTTGAACTGGAAAAAAAAAATCAACATTTGGGGTTTATAATTTGTTTACTCTCAAATACGCTACAGTTCAAAATTTTAGGCTCCATAATATTTCTTATTGAAAGAAAATCTGTTTTTATTCAGCGAAGACATGTTCAGTTGATCAATAGTGACAGTATAGACATTTATAATATAAGAATATTTATATTTCAAATAAATGCTTTCCTTTCGAACTTTTCATTTAAGGAATCCTGAAAAAACCAAACACAATTTCCTCAAAATTATGAAGCAGCACAACTGTTTTCAGCAAAATAACAAATGTTTCTTGAGCAGTAAATCAGCATATCAGAATGATTTCTGAAGGATCATGTGACACTGAAGACTGGAGTCATGATGCTGAAAACTCAGCTTTGCATCACAGGAATAAATTACATTTTAAAATTTCAAATAGAAAATAGTTCTTTTAACTATTGTAATAATATTACACAATATTACCGTTTTACTGTATTTTTTTTATCAAAAACATGTAGTCTCGGTGAGCAGAAGATACTTATTTAAAAAACACTTTAAAAACATACCCACCCCTAACTTTTGAGTGGTGGTGTCAACAATAACCCTGCTGCATTATTTCTCCCCACAGAGGAAGCTGGCTGAGGTCACCGAGGATGAATGGTTGAGTATTCCTGAGGTTGGTGATGCCAGGAACAAACGTCAGAGGAATCCCCGCCATGAGAAGCTCACACCTGTGCCAGACAGCTTCTTTGCCAAGCACCTCAAAACTGGAGAAAACCACACCTCTGTTGACCCTCTGCAGGGGGTGAGTAACATCCCATCACCTTTCACATCATCGTCTTTAAAAAAAATGTGAAAATAATCTGAGCACAACACATTGCTTTGCAGGATCCAGTGCACTTTAAGATTTCATTGCAAAATAGGAAACAATGCAATTTCTAATTGAGCGGTTTTCTTTTCAGCAATTTGCTGGGCTAGAGACACCCTTCCCAGGGGGCTTGAACACACCCTACCCAGGAGGCATGACGCCTGAAGCTGGAGAGCTGGACATGAGGAAGATCGGACAGGCCAGGAACACTCTGATGGACATGAGGCTCAGTCAGGTGATGCACCACAGCATTTAATTGTAAAACTGAATTAATTTAAAGAAAAAAATCATTTGACGGAGTCTTTGTTGGTGTCTCCAGGTGTCTGACTCTGTGAGTGGACAGACAGTAGTTGATCCTAAAGGCTATCTCACTGATCTCAACTCCATGATCCCCACACATGGAGGAGACATCAGGTACCGAGTGTTTTACCCTCATGAGCTTTATATCTGGGCTGTCTGTGTTGCAGTTTCTAAAGTGATTCTGTGTGTGTGCAGTGATATCAAGAAGGCCCGTCTCCTCTTGAAGTCTGTGAGAGAAACAAACCCTCATCACCCTCCGGCCTGGATCGCTTCTGCTCGTCTGGAGGAGGTGACCGGGAAGCTGCAGGTGGCCAGAAACCTGATCATGAAAGGCACTGAGATGTGTCCCAAGGTGAGGCACAAAAAGAGGGAGGAAGTGGCCATGTGTAACTAAATTAAGGTCCATATGTATTTAAGGCAAAGATTTTTTTCACTCTTCACTTAAGGGTGAAATAAGTTTGAAATATCTAAACAGAGGTACACTGTTAGTGAGCACCCCTACACACACTGAGTGCAGCGTTCAGATGAATGTGTCAAAATGTGTTGTGTGCTCTCCTCTCAGTGATAAATTAAGCACAGAACAAAAATAACAGCTGTTAAGAAAACATCTGATGTGGACATGTTATCACCAGCTCTGCAATTCAGCATATTTATAGCAAACAGCTTCACAGAATTAAACATGAAAAAAAAAAAGTGTCGGTTCAATTAGATTTATGACTTCACGTCAGTGTATTCATGCTTTTACTCGCATCTGACCTTGATGGACTGAACAGAAGAAATAAACCAGAGAAGATTTGCATGTGAAAGAAGGCGGAGCCCCAGAGCCACACCTACCTATTACATCATCATCACAGACCAATGGGAGTTCAAAGGTGTTTACCAGCCAGAGCAAAATCTTCTAGAAAGTTCACTTTGGCCTGAAATGGATCCTGAGCAAACTGTTTTGCCTGATGTTTTAAATGAAGGATATGACCCCCTTAAAGAGATGTTTCACCCAGAAATGACTGACTTCTGTGGAGCATTTTTATTTTGAAGATGTCTTGAAGAGAGCAAACTGTTTAACAGTTGACTTTTATATTGACAAGAACAGGCATTTCTCGTCTTTGTTTCATAAAGGATAGAAAGTCCTAGAGGGTTGGTGTGACATAAGGGTGTGAAAATGATGACAGAATTGTAAGTTGTGGTTGAACTGTGTTTAATGTAAAGGAATAGCTGGACTCTGTCCAGTAGAGGGCAGCCTGTGTATGAAACGTACACAAGTTTTACGGCTTTAGGAATGTTGACAGGTTGCTATAGCAGAGCCTTCATGACCTGCAAAACCCCATTCGGAAAAGATTGTTCAAGAACAACATAAAGTCATAGTCCGTGAATTGAGCCTGGTTTATGTCGGCTGTGCCAGTCAGTTTGTCTACAAGTGCTGACTTTGGATTGGAAATGTAAACCGTGTCAGGCTCTTTTGTTCTCAGTGTGTGCACAGCTTCATTAAGTGTTGGGAAATGAATCAAAGCTCAGCAGACCTGGCTGTGTCTCGAAGCCTAGTGAGCTGTCCATTTAGACCGAATGTTTGGGTGCGATCTTTCCTCAAACACGCCTGTGATGAACACAAATGTTGTCTTGGCAGCTGATTCTATAAATCATTCAACATTAATTTTTAATACTTCACCAGTCAATTATTCCATTTATACATGTGAACTATTGAGCAGGGCTCCACGCTAAAATACATGAGAAAGCAAAAATGGTTTACCGTAACTTAAAATGTCTGATTCATGGAAAAATGAAACGGTTCTTTTTGAGTTGGTCAAAAGATTCACCAGACAGCCTCATGGACATGGATTTAGTGTTTCATATAATTTAGGTTTGTGAGGCTTGAAGAGATATTAAAATAAATGAATCAATTATTTATTTTATTTGGTAGCAATTTTATTAAATGATATTGGCAACTGTTCAACATATAAGAAAATGATTTCATAACTTGATGAACAAGCATCTTTATAAATCGATTCTGAAACCACATTCTTTTTATTGGCTTCCTTGTGTTTGTTTTTCTAAAGCCCTGCTGAAGATGTTATCTGTTCTGCGTAATTTTGTCTGAAGATCGTGTTTGTGTTATGTTCGTAGAGTGAGGGGGGGTGTGTGTGTGTGTGTGATCTGTGCTGTGTGTTGTCTGTTCAGAGTGAGGATGTTTGGCTGGAAGCCGCCCGGCTGCAGCCCGGAGACACGGCGAAGGCAGTAGTCGCCCAGGCGGTGCGTCACCTCCCTCAGTCTGTGCGCATCTATATCAGAGCCGCGGAGCTCGAGACGGACATCAGGGCCAAGAAACGAGTGCTCAGGAAAGGTCAGTGACTCTCTGTCTGTCTCTCTTCCTCCAGTCCTCTTTAGGTTTCTCATTCCACTGTCACCTGCTTTCTTCCGCCTGCATACCTGTGTGACAGAGACAGATGAATTGTTAGTTATGTATGAATACTCTATCAGTCTCAGCTTGTTAAAATGTCCTGTATCTCTTTAAAGAGGCTGCTGGTTCTGCTTCATCAGTGTCTCTACCTTGATTAGCTTGTTACCTCTATAAAGTAATGTGGTGTTAGTGAAGTAATCAGTTTGTTGGTAAAATCAGCTGCACTGTTATTTCAGTACCAGTTTATTATTCATGAGGTGATTTGCATACAGTGTTGGCACAGCAGTGGTTTTTTTGTGCTTTCTGGAGAAAGTTTGAGTGCATTCGAGATCTGTGTTGTTTCTGTTGAAATCTGAGGAGTGAATGTGCATCTGAAGGGAACTGAGTTTTTTTCCCTTTTCATCGTACTGCCATATGATACCTTAATATTAGAGTTTATAACGCGTTTTTGACGCGCTGCTTTGTGTGCAGGAGTAACTGTGGACTTGTCCAGAAGTGCCACCTACTGTCAGAGAGTGGATTAGCATTTTCATTAAGCTTATTTCATTTTTTTGTAAAAAACGTTTATTATTCAAACTCTGAAGTTAACATTTTTTACAGTTCAGCATGTCACTCTTGACTTCGGTGGTGTTTTAAAACAGCATTGCTTTTTGTGTTCCACTGTGTAAACATGCACTAGGTGGACGTCTTTCATTACTATTCATTATTTTCATTTTTTCTTTAAGCGCACCTGTCATTTTTGTTTCTATTTCTTGGTGGGTGGGGGGTTGGGAATAAAATGGTTTTGGTGAAAGACAAAAAAGACAAAAGGGTTACTATTTATGGTTCTTATTTAGCGAGAATATTCTAATAAGCCCAAAAACGAGCAGTGTGATGCTTGCTACTTTTTGTTTAATCATTCAATAACTGTTGTCCATACACTGCCTTTTTCCCAATATCTACATGTCTTCACAGCTCTGGAGAATGTGTCGAAGTCGGTGCGTTTGTGGAAAATCGCTGTTGAGCTGGAGGAGCCAGAGGACGCAAGGATCATGTTGAGCAGAGCAGTCGAGTGCTGTCCTACCAGTGTAGAGGTATACACATACACACACACACACAGTCTTAATCTGCCAGGACTCATAAACCTCTTTATGGCCCATAAATCAGACAGTTGTGCTTGTCTTCCGTAGCTCTGGCTGGCTCTGGCCCGATTAGAAACCTATGAGAATGCCCGTCGTGTTCTGAACAAGGCCCGTGAAAACATTCCCACTGACCGCCATATCTGGATCACAGCTGCCAAGCTGGAGGAGGCCAACGGCAACACACAGATGGTGGAGAAGATCATCGACAGAGCCATCACCTCCCTCAGGGCCAACGGCGTGGAGATCAACCGCGAGCAGTGGATTCAGGTCTGACATCTCAGTCTTTAAGAGCTCTGATGGCTCAGTGTGTTTTAACTGGTTTCTACTTTCTTTTATTAAATTAGAGTTTTTAGCCGAGGAAAAACAGTGGAAAAATGCATATGCAAAGACAGATTCCAGTCAGGACAGGCTTAAGTTTCTTAGTAAAGCAGCATTGGCAGATATATGAGTATTATATCCGAATGTGTTAATTCAAAGCTGGTGTCTGTCTCAGGATGCAGAGGAGTGTGATAAGGCTGGCAGCGTGGCCACATGTCAGGCTGTGATCAGAGCTGTGATTGGGATCGGCATTGAAGAGGAGGACTGCAAACACACATGGATGGAGGACTCAGACAGTGTAAACATCCTCTCACCTTCACTCACCCACATCCTGCTTTCATTCAGCACCACCTGACTGTTTACTACTGACATTTCTGATCCTTCAGTCATGAAAATAACACGTTCTAGTAGAAGATTTAAAGGGCTAGTTCTACCAAAAATGAAAATGCATGAATTTCTTTCTTCTGTTAAACACACACGCAGTATTTTGAAGAATGTTAACAACCAGACAGTTGCTGGTAGCCATTGCCCTCCATAGTATTATTTTTCTTTCATACTATGGAAGTCAATGGCTACCAGCAACTGTTTGCTTCCCAACACTCTTCAAAGTATGATCTTTTGTGTTCAGCAGAAGAAAGAAATTCATACAGGTTTGGAACAACATGAGGGTGAGTAAATGATGACAGCATTTTCATTTTTGGGTGAACTTTAATGTCATATCTTTTTACCATTAGTTTGGCTATATAACAGCAATAAACTTAAAATATATCATTTCTATTAATATAATTATAACAACCGTAAGTCAATAGTTTTTATTTTTCCTTTATGTCTCAAAAAGTAATTTGTTTACTTCATTAAAGCCGTCCTTGATTTTCAGATACTTTATTTTGCTTCAAATCAAAGTGTGTAATGTTGTGATTCACCTTGTAGCTGATTGATTTGATTCATGGCTTAGAAATCTTTAATGAAAGCTATTCTAATATTAATGGGGAAAACCCATACTTCCTGAACCAGCTCTGCTGATAAAGTAGCGTCGCACTAGTGCGCTCTATTACGGTGAGATGTGATGCTGATTGTTTGTGTGTTGTTGTAGTGTGTGGCTCATGGCGCTCTGGAGTGTGCGCGGGCCATCTACGCTCATGCGCTCCAGGTCTTCCCCAGCAAGAAGAGCGTCTGGCTGAGAGCCGCTTACTTTGAGAAGAACCACGGTACCCGGTGAGAAATACTAGCTGCCTAGACACGGCTGAACAGAATTTAAATAGGCATTCTTTGGCTCTGTCCAAGAGTTCGCAGGCAATTCATGGAGGCAGGAAGGCAACAAGGCACATTTGAGGTTCCCCACTTGAATTAGTTTTAAATCATTAGACTTTGCATTATTGAAGCCTTTCTGAAACCACTTTTTTTTAGAGGCACCTTCATTTAGACACTGATATATAATCTAATCCCTTGATTATATTCCCCAGCTATTGACATAATCTCTCTTTCTCTCAGGGAGTCGTTGGAGGCTCTGTTACAGAGGGCTGTAGCTCACTGTCCAAAGGCTGAGGTGTTATGGCTAATGGGTGCTAAATCGAAATGGTTGGCGGGAGACGTTCCTGCAGCCAGAAGTATCCTGGCTTTGGCTTTCCAGGTGAGTAGTGCTTCCCATCAGCTCTCCAGCTCCCATGACTGCATTATTAGTGGCAAGCATCATTATTGATAGCATCGTAGCATTGTAATGGTGAAGCAGCGGAACATGATACACTTCTTTGTACTAGATAATTACAAAAGTAATTCCTGATAGACCTGTAAAGCATAGTGGTGAGTAGTGGTAGGTTTCATAACTCACTCTCTTTTATTTATTTTATCTTAAATGCACTTTTAATGGACAATAAAGAGATCTATTCTTGTTTAAATGTTTAGTTTTGGTAAGTCTCTTTTGCTCATCAAGGCTGCATTTATTTGATAAAAAATCTGTAAATACTGTCAAATTGTGAAATAATTTTACGATTAAAAATAACTGCTTTCGTTTTTAATATAATTTAAAATGTAATTTATTCCTGTGATGCAAAGCTGAATTTTCAGCATCATTACTCCAAGTCTTCAGTGTCACATGATCCTTCAGAAACTATTTTAATATGCAGATTTGATGCTCAAGAAACATTTGCGATTATCAATGTTGAAAACGGTTGTGCTGCTTTATATTTTTGTGGAAACCATACATATATTCAGGATGTATTCATATTTATTTGATGAATAGAATGTTCAAAAGAACAGTATTTAATTGAATTTTAAATATTTTGTAACAATATAAATGCTTTTACTTTCACTTTTGTCAATTTTAATGCATCATTACTGAATGAAAGTGTTAATTTGAAATATATGTATATAAATAGATACTATTTAAATTTTGATTCCCTCACACTCATTATGGAAGGCATAACAAAACTATAGATTCAGCGTTGACCGAGTCATAACATGACATGAATAAACACCAAACATGCAAGAATTGTATGCAAAAAAATTCAAATGAAAGATGCAGAACAATAATAAAAAAGATCAATCTAAACTGCATATCCATGCTCATTTCCTGAAGCGAATCAGCTTTTACTGCATCTAAGTGTTCACTGGGACGATGGCCAGTAAAAGCTTATCCCTCCTCTCTTTGTGTGTTAGGCTAACCCCAACAGCGAGGAGATCTGGCTGGCTGCCGTCAAGCTGGAATCGGAGAATAACGAGTACGAGAGAGCGCGCAGGCTGCTAGCCAAGGCCCGCAGCAGCGCCCCCACCGCCAGGGTGAGCTCAGACCAGTTCCTGTCAGACAGATGCAGACGCTGCTGTGTCATGCTGGGGACACAGCTTTCTGCGTGTTAGGATTTCTCTTTAGTTCTGATTGCGAGAGATATGTGATGGGATCAGTGGATGAGGGGTGAGTCACCCTGTAGAAATGCTTGTGCAACAGGGTGCTGAATGTGCCACTAGCGGGAAGACGATTGAAGTCTTTTGAAAGTTTTGAATGAATTTTTTCATTTTTTTTTTTAAGGTTTGTGCATGAAAAACTAGACTATGCACCTGTCAGTAGACATGAGGCTAAGCTCAAGGTTGAACTAGTAATCGTAACACTTCATCCAAACAGTGGCTTTCAGTTCAGGTGCTGGATTTCGCACAGTATTGCTCTTACAAAATGCAGCAGATGTGCTAGCTCTGCACACTATAAAGGACTTTTGGGAGTAAATGGTGCAGATGGAAGGTGTTCGAATGGACTCTTGCCTGGGCTTGTTTAACTCTTGGCTCCAGGAAAGAGTGTCAGCATTTAGACAAATATCACCGGATCAAATGTAACTCAAGCACTTGGCAGGATTCCTCATAAGTGGTAATGTTATCAACAACAAAAAAAACACTTAGGTTTTTCTGCATCGATGGAAACTAGCCGTGTGAGTTTTATACGGGAAATCTCCCTGGCTGTTTCAATGCACTTATGCATTGCACACAGTCTTAATAATCATGTTCAAGATGTCAGAGGCTTTAAAGGCTGTTAAACGCATTATATGAGTTGTCATAAGTGTTTTCTGTGTGCCGCTCGCAGGTGTTTATGAAGTCGGTGAGGCTGGAGTGGGTGCTGGGGAATATTGAGGCGGCACATGAGCTGTGTACCGAGGCCCTGAAGCACTATGAGGATTTCCCCAAGCTCTGGATGATGAGAGGACAGATCGAGGAGCAGTCAGAGAACATCGATAAAGCACGAGAGGCCTACAACCAGGGAGTACGTTTATGGGCTCTGGAGAAGATGCTGTGCTATAATTGAACATTTTACTGTGGATAGATTGTTGGTTGAATTTCTTTTTGTGGAAAATGTAGAACCTCATTCTGTATGATATTAGGAACAATCATTTTTCGGTGGGAATGCGTGATGATGGTGTTCCTCTAATGGCTTCTCTCTGCTGTGTCCGTTCAGCTGAAGAAGTGTCCTCACTCCATGTCATTATGGCTGCTCCTGTCTCGGCTGGAAGAGAGAGTCGGGCAGCTCACGCGCGCTCGAGCCATCTTAGAGAAAGCTCGCCTCAAGAATCCACAAACCCCTGAGATCTGGTACGAAACCATGCCGGATGCTGCGGTGTTATCTACCAAAACAAAAGATTTTTCATTTTAATGTTTTATTATACACTAAACAGCTAACTGAAATGGGTACTAAAATTACTCACTTCAATAAAATAAAGCTACATAGAAATAGTAAAAAAGCTAATAAAAATAACAAAAGCATGTAATAAAACAAACCTACATTTAAATTCAAACTGAACGCCAAAGCAAAATATGAATAAATACTACTATATTATATCAAATCTAGAATAACACTAGTCAGATATCTATGCTAAAATGTGACTAATGGTACTTTTTTTTATGTTTCTTCACGACGTGATTTAATGAATATTAATTAGGTTGTGTTGACAGTATACAGTGCCACAATATATACCAGAAACATTCAGCTCAGTTAATATTCATGAGCAAGGCCTTTTTTTTTTTTTTTTTTTTAATTTCCAGCTTCCTAGCAGCTGAAGTTGGGTTTAACTGTAAGGGGTTTCAGTACTGCTCCCGGAGGTCTTCAGGATCATTAGAAACTCGTTTTAGAGCTAAACTCTCCTGCGAAGTGGCTCTCTATCAGCATGCTACTTAATATTCATGATCCAGCCCTCTTCACAGTAGCACGTGTAACTTTACCGCTGGGTGCTGTCTAATTGATTGCTCAGCATGAACTTGGAACTGGCAGAAAAACTACTTTGCGGTTTAGGCTACATGCAATTACATAAAATGTCTTAATCGTTTTCATGTCATGACAAAATCTCACCAAAATAACGTGTCATTTTATTCTCAATTTCTCTGACAGGCTGGAGTCTGTCCGACTTGAATACAGAGCGGGATTGAAAAACATCTCCAACACGCTCATGGCCAAAGCCCTTCAGGAGTGTCCTAACTCTGGTAAGCCACGCTTTCTTCAGCCCTGAACGGATCCGTCAGGAGCCTCGGCACACTTTCACACCTCAACCTTCGTTTCTTCCTGTCAGGTATCCTGTGGGCTGAAGCCGTGTTCTTGGAGGCCAGGCCTCAGCGCAAGACCAAGAGTGTTGACGCTCTGAAGAAGTGTGAACATGATCCTCATGTACTTCTGGCTGTGGCCAAGTAAGTCTCCTGACCGGGCTCTTGTCAAACTTCTCCCTGCTGTAAATTCCAGTTGTCCTATCCACATTCCTCCACATTTTTATTCCTTGTTTGGTAAGAACAGTCTGAACTTTTAAGTCTGTGCCCTGCAGACTGTTCTGGAGCGAGAGGAAGATAACAAAGGCACGAGAGTGGTTCCTGCGGACGGTGAAGATCGAACCAGACTTGGGCGACACCTGGGCGTTCTTCTACAAGTTTGAGCTTCAGCACGGCACAGAAGTAAGGCGTTTTATTCTCAAGTTAACTAGTTTAGGCACAGACACCTGAGTGCATTTCTAATGCAACAGAAAAAAGGAGATGTTTTGAAGGATGTTCTGCTTGCTGTTTTCCATCCTCTGTGACTCTGGTGTTACTCTGGTGTTGTTCTGTCCCTCAGGAGCAGCAGCAGGAGGTGAAGAAGCGCTGTGAGAACGCAGAGCCACGGCACGGTGAGCTGTGGTGCGCTGAATCCAAACACGTTCTCAACTGGCAGAAGAACATCGGAGAGATCCTGGTCCTCGTGGCATCAAAGATCAAAAACACCTTCTGAACTGTGGGACTGATAGAAGATTCACAAATCCTTTTTTTATGGCTTTCTTCCTCGTTTCGTGTTTGCCCTCTGGAACAGAGCTGATTCAAGGCTGTTATCATTACACATGCTGTTGTGTTCAGAGTGGACTAAAGTCTAGTCACACACAGATACATGAGTCCATTTTGAAGAGTAATTGCCAGAATTATCTCTTGCTCTGCTTCTCATGATGCTAATGTGTAAATGTGCTGCTTTTCAGAAAATAAATGAAAAAAGTCCAGTCTGTTTCATACGTCAGTGCTCATGTAATCATTACAGTGCTGGGGATTTTGGTATTTCTCAATCATACTAGTTTTATGTTGGCTTGATAAATCCTGCATGCTGTGCTAATTTATGTTGGTTTATTTTTCTTTGCTTTTTAAATCATCTCTCTCTAACCCATTTCTAACTACGAATTGTCCTTCAGTCTGTTTTTGGTTGCATAAGAAATACAGAGCCCCTCATATGGCATGCAAAGAAAATAAAAAAACATGATGTGACTAAATTAAAATGAGTCCAAACAGCTGATTAAAACATCACAATAATCCACACCACTCCAGTCCAACATTTAACGTCATGTGAAGCCAATAGAGAAACAAATTCATCAAAAAGTTTTGCCTTTATGGATGAAGAAACTAATTCCTGTAAATCTGGGATGGCCTGAAGTGGAGTACATTTTGAGTTTTGGGTGAACTAAGTTACTCTGATGTAACTGTTCAAACATTTTGTACTTCGTGTTCTCTTTAGGTGTGGTGGCATGGTATTTACTTCTGGTTTAAAAACTTTTATACTTAAGAGATCCATGTTTGAAAATGTTCTGTATGTTTTTATAAGTGTCCGTTATGATAGCATTGCAGTATTTGCATACTACTGTACATCATGATTAGTCTTGTTTGCATTTATTTGCATAATGAATTGTGATCTATTCTTACATCAATTCAATCATCTATACATGTACTCTGCCTTGTTTTCAGTTGACAGTAGCTAATGTAATGCAGCTCTGATGTGAAAGCTGATATATCTAGTAATGAACGTATGATATAATACGTGCAGGGATCATCAAAAGCAGATGGAAGTGAGGACCCGGGATGACCCTGACTAAAACTTCAGCTTACATAAACCTTACACTTTCTTTCCTCTGCGAAAATAAAATCATGTGCGACACATGCGGTATGTAGTGATTTTTATCAGCTGACGGTAAACCACAAGGCCACACTGAACTACTCTACGCAAACTGACACAAATGTCTGGACAAAAGATGAAATGATTTGTTTGTCCACACATAAATCAGGGTAAAGAGATTCGGACCCTTCAGTGCAGCAGGTTTATAAAGTGATCTCCCACCGAAACCGAAACAAAGCACCAAGTTGATTGGTCGCGGAAGTTTTCTCGACTTGATCAGACGCGATCTGGTGAAAGCCAAGCGCGATGCCAGCAGCCCGTGACGGCTGAGACGCGCGAGACTCTCGCCGATGCTGGAGTGCACGCGCCTCTCGCCGGAGCACCAGCTCAAACTACACCTAAAACTAGTGATTAAAGTCCACCATTATTGTTACTATTATTTCCGCGCGGACCGTTGTTGGAGGTTTTCTGTGGGAAACATGTAAGAGGCTTTGGACGCCGCTGGACCATGTCCATCTTCCCAAGCCCTGAGTGCTGCGCGCCTGAGTCCCTCATCACCCCACGGTCGATGGTAAGAGCCCACTGCATCACTGCGCGATATACTGCTTCTGTTCTGTGTCTCAGGCAGCAGACAAACTGCATAATAGCATTACAAACAGAGGAAAGTGTCCTTATCAAACTCTAAATTGACCCATTGAAATCCATTAGTATTAGCAGATAACCGAGAGCACGTGCGTTTAGGTAGCTGAGTGACACAAACAACATGATTTCATTCAAAATGTTTTTTTTTAAGTGCTTACGTATGTATAAAAGTAAGTTTTACTCTTCTATAATATAAATGGAAATCCTCGAAAACATAAAATGGTCCAGTAGCTAAATGCGACCAAATTAACCCAATGTTTGCCAGGCAATATGGAGAAAAACAAGGAATGATATTATGTGCATGTTTCTTTTTTGACTTTAACTTTGTTTGGTTTACTGCCTCAGTACAGCTTTATATTATCTGTTATATATAATATATCTGTTATATAGATTATAATTAATCAGTTTTTTATTCGAAGTGGGACTGTGGGTTTCCCTCTGGTCACAAATGAGACCTGTTTAATATGCTGTGATCAGAATAATAAAATAATCAGACAATAATAATATCAGAACCATTCGATTTGTTATTTATTTGGTATTTATCAGAATAGGATAGAATAATACAACAATATACAACAATAATAAAGCCTGTATAATTGTTAGTTAATAGCTTAATATAGTTTATTTTATTGCAGTTGTAGGCCTAAATGTGTGTAATGATATGTTTTATAAAGTTTTGTCACACATCAGTTCTGGTCATGTGTTTTATAGCAGCCATATAGCAAATGCACTTTGATTTGTAGCTTACAAGTCTGTCTGAAATACTCCAAAAACTCTTATATATACAGGTGCTGGTCATATCATCAAAAAGTTTATTTCACTAATTCCATTCAAAAAGTGAAACTTGTATATTATATGTATTCATTACACACAGACTGATATATTTAAAACGTTTATTTATTTTAATTTTGATGATTATAACTGACAACTAAGGAAAATCCCAAATTATGTATCTCAGAAAATTTGAATATTACTTAAGACCAATTTAAAGAAAGGATTTTTAGAAATCTTGACCAACTGAAAAGTATGCACATGAAAAGTATGAGCACGTACAGCACTCAATACTTAGTTGGGGCTCCTTTTGCCTGAATTACTGCAGCAATGCGGCGTGGCATGGAGTCGATCAGTCTGTGGCACTGCTTAGGTGTTATGAGAACCCAGGTTGCTCTGATAGTGGCCTTCAGCTCTTCTGCATTGTTGGGTCTGACTCTGACATATCGCATCTTCCTCTTCACAATACCCCATAGATTTTCTCAACAGGGATGCCATGGTCCTTAAACCAGGTACTGGTAGCTTTGGCGCTGTGTGCAGGTGCCAAGTCCTGTTGGAAAATGAAATCTGCATCTCCATAAAGTTGGTCAGCAGCAGGAAGCATGAAGTGCTCTAATACTTCCTGGTATATGGCTGTGTTGACCTTGGACCTCAGAAAACACAGTGGACCAACACCAGCAAATGACATGGCACCCCAAACCATCACTGACTGGGGAAACTTTACACTGGACCTCAAGCAACGTGGATTGTGTGCCTCTACTCTCTTTCTCTAGACTATGGGACCTTAATTTTTAAAGGAAATGCAAAATTTACTTTCATCAGAGAACATAACTGTGGACCACTCAGCAGCAGTCCAGTCCTTTTTGAAGCGAGACACTTTTGATGCTGTCTGTTGTTCAAGAGTGGCTTGACACAAGGAATGCGACAGCTGAAACCCATGTCTGTGCGTAGTGGTTATTGAAGCACTGGCTCTAGCTGCAGTCCACTCTTTGTGAATCTCCCCCACATTTTTGAATGGGTTTTGTTTCACAATCCTCTCCAGGGTGCGGTTATCCCTATTGCTTGTACACTTTTGTCTACCACATCTTTTCCTTCCCTTCGCCTCTCTATTAATGTGCTTGGACACAGAGCTCTGTGAACAGCCAGCCTCTTTTGAAATGACCTTTTGTGTCTTGCCCTCCTTGTGCAAGGTGTCAATGGTCGTCTTTTGGACAACTGTAAAATTCAGCAGTCTTCCCCATGATTGTGTAGCCTACAGAACTAGACTGAGAGACCATTTAAAGGCTTTGCAGATGTTTTGAGTTAATTAGCTGATTAGAGATAGTGAATTTGGGATTTTCCTTAGTTGTCAGTTATAATCATCAAACTTACAAGAAGTAAACATTTGAAATATATCAGTCTGTGTGTAATGAATGTATATAATATACAAGTTTCACTTTTTGAATGGAATTAGTGAAATCAACCTCTTGATGATATCCTAATTATATGACCAGCACCTGTTTATATATGTATATATATATATATATATATAAGAATAAGGAATGGATGAGATAGCATGAATAGATGTTGAATGTAGGTGTAAAGTGCAATATTGATGCTGCATATGTGTTGTGTGCAGTGTGTGAACAGACCTGCTGTGTGTGTGACTGTAATGCTGCTGCTCACAGCGGCCCACAGTAAACGTGCCTGTGATTATACTGCCATCATCAGGACCTACAGGGCTCTCATCCTGGTGGAGCTCCAAAGCCTGGTGAGTGCCATCTCATAAATGTTCAAACAGACTGTGTAGTCAACTTCTGGTGAGTCTGACTTGCTCTTTGGTCATCTAATAGATTATATAAGTGTTCTTGTTCCATTTAAAGGATGAAGTTGTCAGGGTGCAGTGAGATTGGTCATGAGTTTATGGTTACTTTCTGCCCTCTTCTGGTGACCTGCAGAAGATAAACTGTATGAGTGCTTTTATATGACAATGCTTTTCTCTCTTGGCCAGAATCTGACTGGTGCAATGGACATATCAAAAGAAAAGGACCACTGTCCGTCTGAGAAGGTACAGCCACCTGTACATGACTACATGTATGTTTCCTCAATACAACATTCGGTCTTTAAAGTTTCCAGAGACAGTTTTCACTGAGCTGTTCTCTGTTTGGTGGTGTCTTGATAATCGACACAGTGTGTTTTGCTGGTAGGTTCACCGTATCCTGCGATATATCTATAATATGACACAGATCTTCAGCTGCTTGAGTGAAAGCAAAAGACAGCAGCATGCAGATCTGATGACGAAGGTGGTGGGACAGATGGAGCAGCTCATCAATCGAAGCTGCCGCAAACCAGAACGACTGGTATAATATTCTTCTCTTTGCTTTTGTTTGTTGACTGAATAATCAAAACTAACTTCATCTTAATACTTATAACCTGTAATGAACTGGATGAAATGATCTAGAAATGTATTTACCGGTATTTGTTTTTGAATTAAATAATCAAACTAGAGTTCCTCTGAATAATTATGATAATCTGAAATAAAGATAGGATTTAACATGATGTAGAAATATGTATTGTTTCTCAGGCAAGTAGACGGAAAAAAGCATCTTGCAAACCAAAGAAGAAAGGAAAAGGAAGACAGCGGCGGAGAATGAAAATGATGGGGATGCTTATAAACTGCTGGCAGAGGCTGCTGAGTGTGACCCCTTATTAAATTACAGCATAGACAGGTCTCAGTTCAGCTCCACTACACTTTATTTAAAACATTATGCACATTAACTTTCCCTTTATCCTTATTTATTCACTTTCACTTTTTAATAAAAAAGAAACACCTAGTGTTTTGTATAATACTCCTTCAGAAAAAGGAGAAGCTGTCGAACACGTAAGAAACTCGACGGTTATATGTTTCTACTTCTTGTTGTATATCTTTTATTTGATAGCACTACATATGTTTTGTGTTGAGCGAGTTTAAAAGCTATTCATGTTAAACAGTTACATGCACCGTTAGATGCACACATGGACACGCACATCTGGTGCTGCACATTGAGACAAAACTACAACTCTAATCATTTAAAGTTGACAACATTATTCATGTTCTCATGTTTCTAAGGCTAATACACATTCAAAACATAATTACTCAAAATAAACGTTCTCAGTAACATATCTCCTACCTTTTCAGTGGATTCAACGTTTAAAACCTGTGTTGCTTATTTGTCTGAATCACTTTGTTTGAAGTTTTATTGTATAGTAATAGATGATATTTTGGAAACTGTCAGACATCAATTTGCTGCTTAAGTGCTGCTGATTTGTCTTGTTTTGTTGATTCCTTCTATACGTCCACTTTTTTCTGTAGGAAGATTAAAACAATAAATTAATAAAAAATTCTGAAAAAGACAAATGTTGAAATGCGTCTTTTTCCATCTTTATTTTATTTTATTTTATTTCCGAGGACTTTTATCTTCTCAACCGGCTTTTATTGTAAACCCGACAGCGCGAGCGACCTGCACGTCAGCACTCACTCACACGCATGCGCAGTACGTGCACTTCCTATTGCCACTGTTTGTAGTATTATTTGTGCATATCCATGTCGCTTGAAATTATTGTATTGTTTAACCTCTGCTCACATCTCGTTACTTCATGCTTACTTTCCTTTTCTCCGCCGTTTTTTGCGCCACATACCTGTCTCCCATCCTCAGTCATGTTGAAGGCACAGATTTTACTGAGCAGGACATGTCCCATTACAGGTGAGATTTATGTATGATATGACAAATTCATCTGTAATAAGTAGGTCAGATGATCAGGGCGCCATATGGAGTTAATTGTATTTTTCAGCTGCTCTAACAAACACAAACAAATGTTTTTACTCCCAGTCAGTCAGCTTTGACATATGCTCATGTGTAAATATATATTAGTGTGTGTTCGATCTACACTAGTCACCTGTAGCTTATAATAATGCCTGACACTGCTTTTGAAGTATATTGCTAATCAGTTCTGTCTAATACTGTTAAGCATTTGATGTTTGTTTTACTTGTCTTAACAGGGAGAGAATAAAGTCCATGTTTTATCATGCATACAACAGCTACTTGGAGAAAGCATATCCCTATGATGAGCTGAGGCCGCTGACGTGTGATGGACAGGACACCTGGGGCAGGTACAGCACAAACACTTCCAGACACTCTTCTCTTCTTTAACTAAAGCACATCTGGTAGTCAAACACGACCGCTTCTGGGTATCTTAACTTGTTCAGTACATGTATATGCATTATTTTCTCCCGTTTCTTACTGTGGAATCGAGCAAAAGCAATTGAACAATTGAGTTCCCCCTGTAATATATTATTTCTCATATACAGTACGATTTAGAAGTCATATTCTCTCATTATGACCTCTCTGTTTGTTTCCTTCAGTTTCTCCCTCACACTCATTGATGCGCTGGACACATTGCTGGTATGAAATTGAATTCAACAAGATGGTTTCATGTCCTGCAGTGTATAGAATATGTTTCCTCTCTGATCGCAGATATTGGGAAACCACACTGAGTTCCAGCGCGTGGCCACTCTGCTCCAGGACACGGTCGATTTCGACACCGATGTAAATGCATCTGTGTTTGAGACGAATATACGAGGTGAAGTTATATATCTGTATATTCTTTTTATTAAATAGTAAATTTTTGCATTACTGCTAATGTGCATTATTGTCATTAATATAAATGCACAATGCAATACAGAATATCTCATATTTTTCTTTTGGTTTTGGGGTGAAACATGACCGGGATGTGTTTTTGGGAAACTCTCTTATCCTGTAATCCTGGCCTGTATGTTCTGATGTTCTGGTCGCTCCTCTGCAGTGGTCGGTGGGCTCCTCTCGGCTCATCTGCTCTCCAAGCGTGCCGGGATGGAGGTGGAGGAGGGCTGGCCCTGCTCCGGACCCCTCCTGCGCATGGCAGAGGACGTGGCCCGCAAACTGCTGCCTGGTGAGGGAGCTAAGATACGCTTCAGAGTTCAGACACATCGCTGTCTGAAACATTTACCATGTGTCTTTTTTTGCAGTTTTCATTTGTGAGTCACTTTGGATAAAAGTGTCTGCAAAAATGATTAAATGTTAGTGCAAAACATTTTGTTATTGCAATGTTGTTTTGTTAAAATGTTGGTAGTGTAAGTAAATTAACACTTTGTATTATATTTCAAGATATGTTTATTTGTCAGCAGAAGGCTGCCAGATGACGTAAAGCACATAATCAGGCAGAGTTTTGACAAATTCAGGGCTTTTGTGAAAACTAACAGATCATGCATCGTTGTGTCCCCACTTACATATTGTCTGTCTGAGCCCAATGCATTATGGGTAGGAAAACATAGAAGACGATAAAAACCTTTATTTTTAAGAGTGTATGGTTAATGATACACTAATCCTAATCGGGCATGCTGTATTTGAAGTAGTCTTTTAAAGATATGTTTTAGTAATTTGATCATCAGTACTGTCAGTTTGATCTAACCTGTCTCCTCTCAGCTTTCCAGACCCCCACGGGGATGCCATATGGGACGGTGAACCTGCTGAGGGGGGTGAACCCCGGCGAGACCCCGGTCACCTGCACTGCTGGAGTGGGCACCTTCATCCTGGAGTTCTCCTCCCTCAGCCGACTGACCGGAGACCCTGTGTTTGAGAACGTGGCTCGCAAAGCTCTCAGGGCCTTATGGAGAACACGCTCTGATCTCGGCCTGGTAAAACCTTCTGATCTGGATCAAGACGTTTGTGGGACAACCATGACGCCATTCTTTGGTTTAAACTCCACAATGTGAAATATTAAATTTGCTGAAATTGTTCTAGCTCTTAAACCATCCAAGATGAGATGTTTCTTCATCAGAACAGATTTGAAGATATGTAGCATTACATCACATGTTCACCAGTGGATCCTCTGCAGTGAATGGGTGCCGTCAGAATGAAAGTCCAAACAGCTGATAATAATAACATAATAATAATAATACATTTTATTTGTAATGCACTTTACATTTGAAACAAATCTCAAAGTGCTACAATTAAGATCAATTAGAAAGGATAAAATACTAAAAGGTTTAATAGTTAAAAGTCATAAGTTCTCCTAAAAAGAAATGTTTTTAGTCCTTTTTTAAAAGTCTCAATAGTTTGAGGTGCCCTCAGATGGTCGGGAAGGGCATTCCGAATCCGAGGAGCGGCAGAGCAGAAAGCCTGATCACCCATAGTGCTGAGCTTTGTCTTGGGGAGAAGGAGGCGGTTTAAATTTGTTGAGCGGAGTGATCAAGAAGTAGTCGAAGGTGTGAGTAGTTCTTTCAGATAGGGGGGTGCATTTCCATAGATGCACTGGTAGGTTAGAGGGAGATCTTGTATTCAATCCTGGCGGAAACAGGAAGCCAGTGAAGTGAATGGAGAAAGGGTGTGATGTGATCATATTTTCGAGCTCTCATCAGGATCCTAGCAGCACTATTCTGAACATACTGCAATCTCTGCAAGCTTTTGTTAGGGATCCCGATGAGAAGTGCGTTACAGTAATCCAGTCTGGAGGAGACAAAGGCGTGGACCAGTTTTTCAGCATCTGCTAAGGTTAATATTGGACGGAGTTTTGCAATATTTCTGAGCTGAGTTGTGGATCAAATCTTACACCAAGATTGGTGACAGTTGTGGAGAGGGAATGACATGATAAGTGATTAGTTATACCAGTAATGGAGGAAGACTGGGTTTGACGTGGTGTGCCAACAAGAATTGCCTCAGTTTTAGAGCTGTTTAGCTGGAAGGAAGTTGTTGGAAGGAAGTTGAGGAAGTTGTGCTTCATCCACACCCTTATCTCCTCCAGACAGGCAGTGAGTGTTGAAGATGAAGATGAGGTTGGTGAAGTTTTCATGTACAGTTGTGTGTCATCAGCATAGCAGTAAAATGAGACTCTATAGCGGCTAATGACATGGCCAAGAGGGATCATGTAAATGATCAAGAGAATGGGGCCAAGGACTGACCCCTGAGGGACCCCGCAGGTAACTGTATGTTGCCGGGACCTTGCACTTCCAAGTGAAATTTACTCTGTTCTGTTAAATGATGATAAAAACATCACAATAATCCACAAACAATCCACATCACTCCAGTCCATCAGTTAATGTCTTGAGAAGTGAAAAGCAGCATGTTTGTAAGAAACAAATCCATCAAGGCATTTTAACTTACTTAAAATATTACCTATAATCCATAATAACACTTCCTCCAGTGGAAAAAGTCCATCCCCTGTTGTCTTCTCACATCAAAATCTACCATCATATTTGTTTAGAACTCTTCTGGTTTGTTTTTGCTTGTGAACCGAACTTGATTTGTGCATATTTCTCACCTGATTCAGACCAGATGACTTTTTCACTGGATAAGGAAATATTACGTTTTGTATATTAGACAGAAGTAATAGTTTTTATCTTCAGACATCTTAATAATGGATTTGTTTCTAACAAGCATACAGCTTTTTGCTTCAGAAGAGTGGTGTGGACTGTGAATTATTGTGATGTTTTCATCAGCTTTTTGGACTCTAATTCTGACGGCACCCATTCACTGTAGATGATCCACTGGTGAACAAGTGATGCAAAGCTAAATTTCTCTAAATCTGTTCTGATGAAGCAACACACTCATCTACATCTTGAATGGCCTGAGAATGAGCACACATTTCTGCAAACTTTCATTTTTTGCAAACTATTCCTTTAACAGAATCCAGTATTAACTTATTCACTGGTACCTTAACATTTTACTTTTTCTGTGATGCACAGTGTGTGAATGTAATTTTTCCTGAATTACCTGCATGTACCCAGCAGTCCTACTGACCGCAGCCAGTCAGTAGTAGTTAATCCACTCTGAAATGTCTCTTCTGAAAAGCTTTGACCAAATGCTCATGATTCAGATTCTGCTTTATACACCCAGTTATCCCTGAGTTCACTGAAAAAAGTTTATTAATTATCCCAACACTGAGTAACAGTGTTCACACACACGTGCCAACATATTTATATGAGTCCAGGTGTCATACACTGTATGGAAGAGCAATTATTAATTAGTAACATGATGACATATATATATATATATATATATATATATATATATATATATTAGTTAACAGTTGGATTTTAAAACAAATTATTAGATGTCAAATATGGGAAAATAAGCTTGGAGATTTGAAATGATGTATCTGGCTCCAGTGTTCATGTTCTCACATAACCTTCTCGTTTCTTCAGGTGGGCAACCATATAGATGTCATAACCTCTAAGTGGGTGGCTCAGGACGCAGGGATCGGGGCGGGAGTGGACTCATACTTCGAGTATCTGGTAAAGGGTGCCATCATGCTGCAAGATGAGGAGCTGCTGGCAATGTTTCACGGTAAACACTGACATATCAGTAAAGCAAACCCTGCAGCTGTGTTACATTATTGATACCCGAGTTGCTATTAGTTTTGATAAGAATAGCTCATCATAATTGCTGTTTATCTTTCTTTATCTTGCCTGCGTGAAAGCATTATCAACTTTCAAATGTGTGTTGCAGAATTTGATAAGTCCATAAAGAACTACACTAAGTTTGATGATTGGTATCTGTGGGTGCAGATGCATAAGGGGACAGTCTCAATGCCTGTGTTTCAGTCCCTGGAGGCGTTCTGGCCTGGACTGCAGGTGAGGAAGCAGATCTGACACCATACACTCGTCCAGTGTGTCACAAGACAAAGGGAAAGCACCAGTTTGACTAGTTTCAAGTCCTCTGTTATATATACATGCATCTGAGAGTAGAGAGTAATGCACACATGTTTATGCAATATCAGAGTTTGATAGGTGATATTTCCAGTGCCACAAAGACCTTCCATAACTACTACAGTGTGTGGCGTCAGTTTGGAGGACTCCCGGAGTTCTACAGCATTCCTCAAGGTTACACCGTGGACAAACGAGAGGGATACCCTCTGCGACCAGGTATCAAAAAAACAGTGATTAGACCCTCATTGCACATTCCTGAACTTTTCTACAACGCACAGATTTAGATGTAGCAAGCTCCACTGTAACTATTGATCATACAATTTAGAACACAGCCTTTAAAACACCACAGTAACCAGAAACAGTGACTATAGCAATACCCTAATAATGAGTTCCGCACGCTCACATTTTCGTAAGACAATCTTGAATGCTGTGAAATGGTGTTATTTATATGACTGAATGAAACTGAAGTAACCCCTCTGTGTGTGTTTGTGCTGTACAGAGTTGATTGAGAGCGCCATGTATCTGTATAAGGCCACCGGTGACCCGACATTCATGCAACTTGGCCGGGATGCAGTCGAGTCGATTGACAGAATCAGCCGGGTGAACTGTGGCTTTGCTACTGTGAGTGTCTCAGGGCTACATTTCATAAAGCATCTGGAAGCTTGATTGACCAGTTTCTAAACGTACTCATCCTTTTGTTTCAGGTGAAGGATGTAAGGGACCACAAGTTGGACAACCGCATGGAGTCCTTCTTCCTGGCCGAGACAATTAAATACCTCTACCTCCTCTTTGATCCTGAAAACTTCCTTCATAACACGGGCACAGAGTTCGAGCTGGGCGGCCTGCAGGGCGACTGCATACTCAGCGCAGGTGGATATGTGTTTAACACGGAGGCTCATCCGCTGGACCCCGCCGCGCTCCACTGCTGCAGCCGATACCAGAGCGAGCGCAGGGAGCTACAGGACACACTCATCAGCCTATCCCAACCACTCAGGCCTGCAGCGGACCAATCAGAGGAGACGCAAGAGAGCATCACCCTGAAGCCGGGAGAGAGGAGGACAGCTCGGAGGCTCTCCTGCCCCACACAGCCCTTCAGTGCCAAACTGGCTGTCATGGGTCAAGTCTTCTCTGACGACTCCTGAACGGACTTCAGCAGCGTGTAAAGATGTAGATTATGTTTGTAATTTAACTTTGCAGAGATTAAATGTTTTCTAAATATGTGTGGATTTTTTTCCACTCTTTTTATTAAAGAACCGTTTTAGATGACGAAAGTGTTGGCATTGGTATGATCATTTTAATATATAATATTTCAGGGTTTTTATAAAAATAAATAATAATAATAATTCATTTGGGATTAAAGGGTTTTTAGCCCCAATCCTCCTTAGAAAAATGCGGTAGATATTTTGGAAACACTGCACATGTCCTCTTATTCATTCTAACAATGAAGGCAATAAATAATAAAAATGACCCGCTTAATGGGCCACACAAGACCAAACACTGCTGCTTAACTGGATTTTAATACTAACGTATTTTCTCTTCAGGTGAGAAAGCAAATGAGAGCCAGAGAAGTTTTTATGAATGTGCCCACAAACTTTTGCCCATGTTCTATGCCAGTATAAAGTGAGAATGGCACGACTGTATCTCTGGACAAATCCTCTGTTCTTTTGGGCTGGGATTAGCAGATTCGTAGCTGCTTTAACTTCCTTTTGAAGCATATAAATTGACCTGGGTTATTAGCAATTTCACTGCATCTTAGCAGCATTAATGCTTCCGGTATTTCTGGATGATTATGGTTATGAGTTATTCATCAGCGTGTTCGACTGCTACGACTCTGGATTCGTGTTACAGATCAAATGATGAAGCTTTGTGCTGCTTGACATGTAAGACCAGATCTGGCTGCACATACACTAGTGTTCAAAGTCTCTTCTGCTGACCGAGGCTGCAATATTGTGATTAAAAACTGTAATATTGTGAAATGTTATTACAATTTTAAAGAACTGTTTTCTTTTTACATATATTGTAAAGTGTAATTTATTTTTGTGATCAAAGCTGTATTTTCAGCATCATTGCTCCAGTCTTCAGTGTCACATGATCTTCAGAAATCATTCTGACATGCTGCCTAAGAAACATTTATTATTATTAATGTTGCATTTACTTTTTGACAATTATCACTGATAAATTGTGCTCTTCAGGACTTTTTGATTAATAAAAAGTTCAAAAGTGCAGCATTTATTTTAAATCGACATCTTTTGTAATATAATAAATGTCTTTACTACGGATGTTTAACATCCATTTAATGCATTCTTGCTTCATTTCATTAAATTTGTTAAAAGTGTTAATGGGTTATATATGGTAATACTTTTCTTTAAAATACATTTTAATTCATTCATTAATATTATTTAAAAGTGCTTATACAGCGTTTCTGATCTAGGTTTATGTTAATGTGTAATATGTAATATATAACTAAAAATAATATTTCTAATATATATTTTAAGTTGTATAACATTAATATTACATATATATACAGGTGCTGGTCATATAATTAGAATACCATCAAAAAGTTGATTTATTTCACTAATTTCATTCAAAAAGTGAAACTTGTTCATTCATTCATCACACTGACTGATATATTTCCAATGTTTATTTCTTTTAATTTTGATGATTATAACTGACAACTAAGGAAAATCACAAATTCAGTATCTCAGAAAATTTGAATATTGTGAAAAGGTTCAATATTGAAGACACCTGGTGCGACACTCTAATCAGCTAATTAACTCAAAACATCTGCAAAGCCTTTAAATGGTCTCTCAGTCTAGTTCTGTAGGCTACACAATCATGGGGAAGACTGCTGAATTTTACAGTTGTCCAAAAGACGACCATTGACACCTTGCACAAGGAGGGCAAGACACAAAAGGTCATTGCAAAAGAGGCTGGCTGTTCACAGAGCTCTGTGTCCAAGCAGATTAATAGAGAGGCAAAGGGAAGGAAAAGATGTGGTAGAAAAACGTGTACAAGCAATAGGGATAACCGCACCCTGGAGAGGATTGTGAAACAAAACCCATTCAAGAAAATGTGGGGGAGATTCACAAAGAGTGGACTGCAGCTGGAGCAAGAGCTTCAATAACCACTACGCACAGACATGGGTTTCAGCTGTCGCATTCCTTGTGTCAAGTCAGAGTCTGGAGGAAGAGAGGAGAGGCCCACAATCCACGTTGCTTGAGGTCCAGTGTAAAGTTTCCACAGTCAGTGATGGTTTGGGGTGCCATGTCATCTGCTGGTGTTGGTCCACTGTGTTTTCTGAGGTCCAAGGTCAACGCAGCCGAATAGTCAAGTCAAGTCACCTTTATTTATATAGCGCTTTAAACAAAATGCATTGCGTCAAAGCAACTGAACAACATTCATTAGGAAAACAGTGTGTCAATAATGCAAAATGATAGTTAAAGGCAGTTCATCATTGAATTCAGTGATGTCATCTCTGTTCAGTTAAATAGTGTCTGTGCATTTATTTGCAATCAAGTCAACCATATCGCTGTAGATGAAGTGACCCCAACTAAGCAAGCCAGAGGTGACAGCGGCAAGGAAGCGAAACTCCATCGGTGACAGAATGGAGAAAAAAACCAGTAGTTCAATTCCAGGCTGCAGCAAAGTCAGATTGTGCAGAAGAATCATCTGTTTCCTGTGGTCTTGTCCTGGTGGTCCTCTGAGACAAGGTCTTTACAGGGGATCTGTATCTGGGCCTCTAGTTGTCCTGGTCTCGGCTGTCTCTCAGGGCCGTAGAGGTCCTTTCTAGGTGCTGATCCAGCATCTGGTCTGGATACATACTGGATCCAGGTGACTGCAGTGACCCTCTGATCTGGATACAGACTGGATCTGGTGGCCACGGTGACCTCGGAATAAGAGAGAAACAGACAAATATTAGCGTAGATACCATTCTTCTAATGATGTAGCAAGTACTGTGCATAAGGTGTTATGGGAAGTGTTTCCGGTTCCGGTTTACCTAATTAATGCAGCCTAAAAATCCTTTAACGGATTTGGATATTAAAAGCATATTAGTATGTTATGTGTAAGCCAGGTTAAAGAGATGGGTCTTTAATCTAGATTTAAACTGCAAGAGTGTGTCTGCCTCCCGATCAATGTTAGGTAGGTTATTCCAGAGTTTAGGCGCCAAATAGGAAAAGGATCTGCCACCCGCAGTTGATTTTGATATTCTAGGTATTATCAAATTGCCTGAGTTTTGAGAACGTAGCGGATGTAGAGGATTATAATGTAAAAGGAGCTCATTCAAATACTGAGGTGCAAAACCATTCAGGGCTTTATAAGTAATAAGCAATATTTTAAAATCTATACGATGTTTGATAGGGAGCCAGTGCAGTGTTGACAGTACCGGGCTAATATGGTCATACTTCCTGGTTCTAGTAAGAACTCTTGCTGCTGCATTTTGGACTAGCTGTAGTTTGTTTACTAAGCGTGCAGAACAACCACCCAATAAAGCATTACAATAATCTAACCTTGAGTTCATAAATGCATGGATTAACATTTCTGCATTTGACATTGAGAGCATAGGCTGTAATTTAGATATATTTTTGAGATGGAAAAATGCAGTTTTACAAATGCTAGAAACGTGGCTTTCTAAGGAAAGATTGCGATCAAATAGCACACCTAGGTTCCTAACTGATGACGAAGAATTGACAGAGCAACCATCAAGTCTTAGACAGAGTTTTTAGGTCCTATAATTAACACCTCTGTTTTTTCAGAATTTAGCAGTAAGAAATTACTCGTCATCCAGTTTTTTATATCGACTATGCATTCCATTAGTTTTTCAAATTGGTGTGTTTCACCGGGCCGCGAATAAATATAGAGCTAAGTATCATCAGCATAACAGTGAAAGCTAACACCATGTTTCCTGATGATATCTCCCAAGGGTAACATATAAAACGTGAAGAGTAGCGGCCCGAGTACTGAGCCTTGAGGTACTCCATACTGCACTTGTGATCGAAATGATACATCTTCATTCACTGCTATGAACTGATGGCGGTCATATAAGTACAATTTAAACCATGCTAATGCACTTCCATTGATGCCAACAAAGTGTTCAAGTCTATGCAAAAGAATGTTGTGGTCAATTGTGTCAAACGCAGCACTAAGATCCAATAAAACTAATAGAGAGATACATCCACGATCAGATGATAAGAGCAGATCATTTGTAACTCTAAGAAGAGCAGTCTCAGTACTATGATACGGTCTAAATCCTGACTGGAAATCCTCACATATACCATTTTTCTCTAAGAAGGAATATAATTGTGAGGATACCACCTTTTCTAGTATCTGTAGGTGTGCACTTTTGTGCACTTTTTTCTGCACACGTCCTCTGAATAAACACATTATCTTGTTAGCGAAAAGTAGCTGTAGGCTATATTAGAGGGAAAATAGTTGTAAAAAAAACTGCGGGAAGGCCGCGGGTCGATAAACGTGTACGTGACTCAAAAGTTAGATGTGTATTACAACACACTCTTCCATACTTGTTGATACTTGTGTCATAAAGCTCCGGTTGAGTGCTCACTGACAACATCAGTCGTTCCACCATGTTGAATGAGTGACTCCTGAGCAGGCTGCTGATTGGTTAACGCGGCGCGAATTGACGCCAAAGTTCAAATTTTTCAACTCGTGCGGCAGACGCGAATTCGCGTCAAACACATAAATGCACAAAAGCACAATTCGCGCGTTAAGGTCCTTTCACACTGGACGCGATTTTGACGCGCGAATAATTCGCGCGATGGTTTTATTTTTTGATCAGCTGTTTGTGTAATGAGTGCTTTCACACCGAGGCTTCGAATCAATCCGACACCCGTCTCAACGGTGACACCTAGTGGTCACTTGCAGGTGTTGATCTGAAACAACCTTGACGAGCCATTAAAAAAATGTGTTGTTTTTTTATTATTATAATGTTCTAATATGTGAAGCTTGTAACCTATAGGCTCCTCACTGTGCATAATGTTATTTTGGTCATGAAAAATGAATATTAATAAAAGAAATCAAGCCACAATGTCTCACTTTTTTAGAGATTTTTATTCAAAAATATTAATTTTTTCTGCTGTGGAAGGACTTAGCCTACTTCTTTTTTTACAGCTAATTTCTCCAGCCTTTGAAAAAATCCTCTCACAAGTGACACTTGTTGCTGGCATACAAAGATATTTTTTTTGCAAGGACATACAAATGAGGAAAGATTACTGCTCTCTCTTTCCAGTAAGTTAGTGGATCATGAGTTCTGGGCAAATACGCATCGTTGATGTATTTTTTCACTTCCACTGTGGCATCAGCTGTAGCATTGTGTATCATCTTGGTTTGATGGATGCGAGTATCAAAAAGTTCCCATAAACTGTCCTGTGTTTCTACTGGTGTTGATGTTGATGGTGATGGTGATGATGATGATGATGATGGGTGTGATGTTGACATTTCTGGGTCTGAATAAAAATGAAAACAGCAATTAGTAACAAATCCTAAACTGACGGCATATATGAAGGATATATTATATTACATGATTCAGATTACATAACATAACACAGACTGAAACTGCTCACCAGGATTTGTGTTTGAACGCATCAGTGAAGCACACTCCAGTGTGATATGCTTTTCAGCTTCCTGGGCTTTGGCAGCATTTCCAAATGCCACATTTTTGAACCTTGGGTCCAGCAGTGTAGCCAGTGCCAAGGCTCTAAAACTCTCATAACCTCCACATCTGGAGTGCAGACCTTCTTGCAGATGTGAGCCTATGAGCCAAAACAGGAGAAACACATATTTATAATAATGACAATAATATGACAGTTATGGCCAATCACATGGGTAGTATGGTCATTGTGGCCTACCTAATTGAACAGTTGATTCCTGCGTTGCATTTCCTTTTTTCTGTGCAAGCTTGTGCTGCAACATCCTGTACAGTGGTATAAGCTTTGAAGCAGACACTGTCTTTTCCTCTGACATCTCTGTTTTTGCGAGTTTGAATGGTTGCAGTATTGACAATGATTGTTCAATAATGTCATAATCAATACTTGTCAGGGGAGCAGTATCATTGTTTAAGTTGGAAAGTGCAGCAGCCACTGGTTCACGTTGGTCATACAAGCGCTGTAGCATGTCAAATGTGCTGTTCCATCTCGTGTCAACCTCCTGTATCAGTTTCAGAGTTGGTCTTCCCATCAAGCTCTGCATCTCCACAAGCTTGTCCTTTGCTTTGCAGCTGGATCTGAACAACCCCACTATCTTTCTGGCCTTCTGGCGTATTTCATTGATGACTGGGGTTTGATCTAGTGCCTTTTTCACAATCAAATTTAAAGTATGAGCAAAACATGGGACATGGCGAAGGTGGAGTAGCTGGGCACTTAGGATCATGTTAGATGCATTGTCAGTCACCATGCACTGAACTTTGGAGGTTATTCCCCACTCAGCCATTAGCAAGGCTTTAGCCTCCATGAGATGCTGGGCTGTGTGGGTTTGGTAAAACCTCCTTACACCCAGTACAACAGTTGCCATTTTTGCCTCTGGTGTTATGTAATGGCAAGTCACAACAAGATATCCATCCATATTAATGGAGGACCACATGTCAGCTGTAAGGCTAACAAATTCGGCCTTTTGTAGGTCCTCCATTGTCTTCTCCTTGGCTTTGTTGTACTTTTCGCTGACCATTATTTTAAGCACCTTCCGGGATGGGAGGACATAGCTTGGATCAAGCTTGTTCACAAATGCCCTGAATCCCTCATCGTCCATGATGGTGAAGGGCTGCAGATCCTTCACCACCATGTTTATAAGAGCCTCATCCAATTCCCTCTGTCTGACTTTTAAAAGAGAAGACAAAACATACTTTCAGACAAATACATTGGAAAAATACAGCTTCAATTAGTGCACATCTATTAAAAGTATAGCCTACTGGTTCATTATTTGGAAACCTTCCAGTGTTTATAATCAGTGCTTTATATAACTTATAAACTTTATAAACAGTGTCCCAAAAGGTTGTAATTATATTTCAATTATAATTATATCCCAAACAATGCATACCTTGCTTAGATGGCCCAGCAGTGTCAGTAGCAGGCCTAGGTACAGGGGGAATGCCATCCTCTGCACCCTGCAAAATGGCAGGATGAGTGCTCCTCAAATGGCGCATCATGGATGATGTATTGTTGCAGTAGGCTAGCTGCCGATCACAATACACACATCTCACTTTATTTGGGGTTTCTAAATGGAAATGCTCCCACACCACAGATGTACGGCATCTCTTCTGGGGAGCTTTCATTTTATCTATCTATCCAAATCTATCTATCTATATATGAATCGATCTATGTATCTAGATATGTATCTATAATCTATGTATCTATATATGTATCTATCTATAATATATGTATTTATATATGTATCTATAATTTATCTATATATGTATCTATCTATAATATATGTATTTATATATGTATCTGTAATCTATCTATATATGTATCTATCTATTAATCTAGCTGTCTATATATATTTATATCTATGTATCTATTAATGTGTCACTATATGTATACTCTGTCTGTCTCTAGCCTCTCAGTCAATGTGTTGTGTAAATTTAAATGTAAGTCTAAATTGCCTATAACTAATCAAATCGCACTATGTCACTATATCACCAAAAATCCGCTATCTCAAAGTCAAACTCCTCTCACAAAAACCCACGAGGTCAAAATGCGTTTATTTCACTTTTATATAGATGTGCGATTGTGTGGTCTGTTCCCGACCGTTCCAATCAAACGCTGATTCGGCGGACCACACCTGATGAAACAATTAGTGAAACACTTCGAGGCTTCGTTTGGTCATAGTCATGTGACATGGGTGTTTCGAATCACGCTTCGGATCAGTTTTTCGACACATCTGCGCTTCGGGATCTCGCAAAGCTTCGGAACGACTGTTTCGCTTCAGCCATCCTTAGATCATTATGTCAGGCTGATTGGGTTAGAATGGCAGACTTGACATGTTAAAAGGAGGGTGATGCTTGAAATCATTGTTCTTCCATTGTTAACCATGGTGACCTGCAAAGAAACGCGTGCAGCCATCATTGCGTTGCATAAAAATGGCTTCACAGGCAAGGATATTGTGGCTACTAAGATTGCACCTAAATCAACAATTTATAGGATCATCAAGAACTTGAAGGAAAGAGGTTCAATTCTTGTAAAGAAGGCTTCAGGGCATCCAAGGAAGTCCAGCAAGCCCCAGGATCGTCTCCTAAAGAGGATTCAGCTGCGGGATCGGAGTGCCACCAGTGCAGAGCTTGCTCAGGAATGGCAGCAGGCAGGTGTGAGCGCATCTGCACGCACAGTGAGGCCAAGACTTTTGGAAGATGGCCTGGTGTCAAGAAGGGCAGCAAAGAAGCCACTTCTCTCCAAAAAAAACATCAAGGACAGATTGATCTTCTGCAGAAAGTATAGTGAATGGACTGCTGAGGACTGGGGCAAAGTCATATTCTCCGAAGAAGCCCCTTTCCGATTGTTTGGGGCATCTGGAAAAAGGCTTGTCCGGAGAAGAAAAGGTGAGCGCTACCATCAGTCCTGTGTCATGCCAACAGTAAAGCATCCTGACACCATTCATGTGTGGGGTTGCTTCTCATGCAAGGGAGTGGGCTCACTCACAATTCTGCCCAAAAACACAGCCATGAATAAAGAATGGTACCAAAACACCCTCCAACAGCAACTTCTTCCAACAATCCAACAACAGTTTGGTGAAGAACAATGCATTTTCCAGCACGATGGAGCACCGTGCCATAAGGCAAAAGTGATAACTAAGTGGCTCGGGGACCAGAATGTTGAAATTTTGGGTCAATGGCCTGGAAACTCCCCAGATCTTAATCCCATTGAGAACTTGTGGTCAATCCTCAAGAGGCGGGTGGACAAACAAAAACCCACTAATTCTGACAAACTCCAAGAAGTGATTATGAAAGAATGGGTTGCTATCAGTCAGGATTTGGCCCAGAAGTTGATTGAGAGCATGCCCAGTCGAATTGCAGAGGTCCTGAAAAAGAAGGGCCAACACTGCAAATACTGACTCTTTGCATAAATGTCATGTAATTGTCGATAAAAGCCTTTGAAACGTATGAAGTGCTTGTAATTATATTTCAGTACATCACAGAAACAACTAAAACAAAGATCTAAAAGCAGTTTAGCAGCAAACTTTTTGAAAACTAATATTTATGTAATTCTCAAAACTTTTGGCCATGACTGTATATGTATGTATGTATTCTTCAGAATAACAAGGAAATTAGTAGAAATTAATTCTTGCCATATGGCAACTCCAAGTTAAATCAATAACTTATAAATGAAAGGGGTATAAATAGCCTGCCAGTAAGATGATAAATGTGGGAAATGTAGTAAATATTAAAACTATCCATTCATTACAGGTATGATTGTACGAGATCTTCAGATGTTTGGAGTGTTAAAATGATCTTTGAGCTTCATCTGCCGTTCATGTCTGGGTCTCACAACAACGAGCAGTGAAACTACTGGAATATCTAATCTGTACTGCTTCTCATAAATATAGTAGAAATAACAATAGAACCATATTAGTTTATAGAAATTAAGTCTTACGTCTGAATTTATAAATTAAAAAGTAAAAACAATAAACTTCTTAAAATGCTAAGACATAAAAGTGAAGAAATACTGAGATTTAAGTTTGATAACGAAGCCTAATCGTCTTTTAGATGATTAAAAATCACTGACTGAGAAAAGAGCAAGACCTCATAGCATTAAACAAGAAAACGTTGGACAGCGCCCGAGGTTCGATCTCTGCTCGCGGTCTCCCAGCGGACATGAGAGGGGAGTTCGCTTGAATTCGGAAGTAAACACTGAGCCACACCAACGCGAGAGCAGAGCTGCTGGAAACTCCCTTTAACTCACAACCAGAACCTGTCATGCAACTCTTTCAGAACACACTAGTTCTCCAGACACAATCAATCAAGTAGTAACTCTGCACATAAGGAAACACATAAAATATCAAGTCAGCAAATATTATAGGCTGATTAAATACATTTTATAGTTTTTGTTTTAACGTTTAAAACACGACAGCTTGGCCTAACCTGATATTTCATCGCTTCGGACCTTTTCTGTTCTTTTTCTGTTTTTTTTTTCCAAGTTGCTGTTATATTCAGTCTGCTCTCAGAAATTATTTACATAATATATAAACCTTTAGCTTTGATTGTGGTGTGGTGTTTAGCTTTGATAATGCAAAAAAAACTTACACTGAATCACTCTTTCACAATCGTGTTGTCATCTTGGATGTGGGAACATCTAATATGGTTGTTTGATGAATTAAAAGCTTCTCACTGTATTAGTTAGGGGCTTAAACTAATGTTGTCAAACATATCCAAGAAACATTTTAACCACTGCAATAATGATCTGGACCTTTTGCTTATTTAAATCAATATAGGCCTATATGTCTTGGTTTGTCGGAGTCCTTGTCGCAGATTTAGTATACTTTAAATATATAGCATGTATTAGCCAATAAAGATCATTATTTTGGTAATAGAATATGTCGACATGCTGTAATGTTCAAAAAACACATTATTTTTCAAATACTGTACATTATTGTCGGTCCTCTGTCTCTTTCAAACTCGTTGTTTTCTACAAAGTCCCTCCTTCTGTTAAGCGCAGTCTGCTCTGATTGGCCAACTGTCCCAGTGCATTGTGATTGGCTGAAAACGGCAAGCACTGGTCAGAAATGTAACGCCCCTTTCCCTAATCGCGAGCTTCGTCTTTCAAAATAGATTTGAATACAGTTAATAATGTCATTAGTTTAACCATCAGTACAAGCCTGAAAGTGGAATAGAGTGTCGTGACAGACACAGTGATGAAGCTTGGATGTGTTTGCAGTACACAAGCCACGGACGATTAAGACGACTCTGTGTGATCCTCTCTCTCTCTCTCTCTCTCTCTCTCTCTCTCTCTCTCTCTCTCTCTCTCTCTCTCTCTCTCACACACACACACACACACACACACACACACACACACACACACACACTAACACACACACACACACACACACACACACACACACTCAATAGTAAATACAAAACTAATAACAAAACATACTTTGCTTACAGTAGCTGATTCAGAAGCGCCAGACTGACAAGTCAGAATTACCTTCTCTAAAGGTTCACAAAACGGTTCTCATTGCTGTTCGGTTGAAAGTAATCTTAAAGATTTCTAAATGCATCTACTTTCAGAAGAATAAATAAAGTGCTTTTGCTTTCTCCTAGACACACACAGCATCTCCCTGACATGACTGCTTCAACACTAACTGTGTTACTGAAACCACACCTCTTTCCTTTGCGTGAACATTTGGGTGGCATTACGCAAATATTTCTACATAGTGACGTAGACATGGGGGCGTGTTTAAACGAGCAGCTTTAGGGGGCGTGGCAGAGTCTTAACTTTGATAAAGAATATCTCTTTGGATTTGAGACTTTAGTCTTTGCAACTTTACAGATCTTCTTCATGCACCAAGAGCTTGTAACACTCCAAAGAGAAAGAAAAATTGAAATAGCATCATATGACCCCTTTAATTGGAGTCTTTGAATTAAGTTTTAACATGAGATACTGCACAGCTGCGCCAAAACAAACACAGAGAATGATTAAATATAAATAAATAAATAAATAAATAAGGGGTGGGCGTGGGCGGCACTTATTTTTTTCTTCTTCACGCACTGAAAAAGGGTATTTCGACTCAAATGTTTAATACAGCAACTGTGGCTCCCAGTCAAAAGCGGTTCTGTCAGGCTGCGACGAAAGTGAAACGCTTTTGGCTCCAAGTGTCCCTCTCATAGGTCCCGCCCTGACTTCGTGCTTCAAAACAAAAAGGAAGTCACGTCAAGCTTCATCACGGGGAAAATTATCTGATAATGTCGTCGTCATAGTCGTACATTGTTTTTAACACCCAACGGTGACGAGAGACTCTGGCACGGACTTGACTATCTCAGCGTTAACACCATTTGTGTGATTCTCCTGGTTGTTTTTGAAAGCCTTCAGAAAGTGAACGTGAAATCTAGTTTGCTGGAGTTCTTTCTCAAACAGTGAAAATGGATTCATTCTCTGTAAAGGACATTTCTTGTCCGGTTTGCTGTGAGATCTTCAGGGCTCCCGTTCTTCTGTCATGTAGTCACAGTTTCTGTAAAGAGTGTCTTCAACAGTTCTGGACAACCAAGACCACTAGGGAGTGTCCTGTCTGCAGCAGAAGATCCTCAAGGGATGATCCTCCATGTAATCTTGTGTTGAAAAACTTGTGCGAGTCATTTCTGAAGAAGGAACGAAATGAGGAGCTCTGCAGTTTACACAGTGAGAAACTCAAGCTCTTCTGTCTGGAGGACAAACAGCCTGTGTGTTTAGTGTGCAGAGACTCACAGAAACACGTCAATCACACGTTCAGACCCATCAGTGAAGTAGTTTCATCTCACAAGGTAGGACAAATGTGTCCTCTTTCAATACAGATATCATCACATTCATGCACTCAGCATTTCTTCACATATCGCTGTATTCTCTTGATATATTGTATTTTACGTAATTCTAGGAAGAGCTGAAATCCTTACAAGAAAAACGTAAACACCGAGAGAAAATCAAAGAAGAGTGTGTGAAAATATTTCAACACATTCAGGTGAGGATACACAGCAAGTCAAATACATTTTCATTAAAGCTGTAAGGTATCTATACACAATTATGATTTTTAATATTAATGTAACAAATTCCATTTACAGTAATTTCGGATTTAGTGTACATTTCTGGTAAATTTAGTTTTTTTTTTCCGTTAACCCCATGGTCATGAACTTTCAACTTTCTTCAGGACATTTTAGAATATATTAAAATAAATTAATATAATTGTTTAGAATGCAGTGCATTAGAATAAAGAATATTCCTAAGTGTGAACACAGAATACAAGTTTTCAAATACATGTTTTTAAATTCTACATGTGCTTTAGTATGTTAGTCAACACATCAAAATAAGTGTACTTCTTTAAAAAGCATGACAAAAGATGAATAAAATATAATGATTTAATATTTACTTTAAAGTAAAACCTCTATTTTGACATTATAAAAATTATATAAATTTCTTTGACATTATAATACACTTTATTTAAAAAATATTATACGCATGTATGATTTAAAAATACATTTGTAAGATTTGAAGTACACTTCAAGGGTACAATTAATATAATGCACACTTGTTCACACTCGGATGTAAATGATCAAAGTGAATCTGGTTTAATTTCAGTGTCAGGCGGAGTGCACAGAGCGTCAGATTAAACTGGAGTTTGAGAAGCTCCATCAGTTTCTCAGAGATGAAGAAGAGATTGCAATCACCGCACTGAGGGAGGAAAAAGAGCGGAAGAATCGGATGATGCAGGAGAAGTTTGAGGAGATCAACAGACACATCTCAGCTCTTTCACACACAATCACAGACTTGGAGAAGATGATGAATGCCAATCAAGTGTTGTTTCTAAAGGTCTAGTTTCAGAAAATGGTATTCATTAATTGATCACTGATTCAGTTATTGATTATTGGAGGAGATAATAAATTTTCTGTTTGTTTTCCAGAACTTTCCGGATGCGATGGAGAGGTGAGTGATCTGATCTGTTTTCTTCCCTCGTGTCTCTGGTTCTGAACACATCACAAAGCCACTACAGTTCGGACTTCTGAATGTTCTTCCAGAATCCAGAGCTTACGGTCGGATCCACAGCTGGCTTCTGGAGCTTTGATAGACGTGGCACATTACCTGGGCAACCTGCCATTCAGAGCCTGGAAGAAGATGCAAGACGTTGTCCAAAACAGTGAGTCTTTAGAAAAGTGATTCTGAGGCCATCGTCCGAAATCTGATCATTATATGAATGAAAGCAGCTGTTGATTGTGTCTCATCAGCTCCTGTGATTCTGGATCCCAACACTGCTTATCCAGGTCTCCTCTTGTCTGATGATCTGACCAGTCTGGTGTGCAGCACCAACAGTCAAGCACTTCCTAATAATCCAGAGAGATTCGACGAGCACTTCTGTGTTCTGGGTTCAGAGGGGTTTAACGCAGGAACGCACTGCTGGGACGTGGACGTCAAAGAGAGCTCATCCTGGGGCCTTGGAGTAACCACGGCATCAAACCAGAGGAAGGGTTATGATTTCTTTGACAGTGGTGTGTGGAGTGTGCAGCACAGACTGTTTAAAGAGTCTGGTTTTCCTGTCGTACAACAGCTGGAGCGGGTGAGAGTTCAGCTGGACTTCGACAGAGGAACAGTGTCTTTCTCTGATCCTGTATCTAACACTAACCTATACACGTTCACAGCCACCTTCACTGAGACAGTCTTTCCATTCTTTTATAGCTTTTCTCATCTGAAGATCTTATCGTTAAGTTGGGGGAAGGGGTAGTTGTGGCCTAATGGTTTGAGATTCGGACTCGTAATCCAAAGGTTGTGAATTTGAGTCTCAGGCCGGCAGGAATTGTAGTTGGGGGGAGTGTAATGTACAGTGCTCTCTTCACCCTCAATACCACGACTGAGGAGCTCTTGAGCAAGGCACTGAACCCCCAACTGCTCTGCAGCTTATATGACTGCCCACTGCTCTGGGTTCTGTCATTATTTACTCACCCTTATGTTGTCTGAAAGCTGTTAATTTCTTTTTTGTGCTAGCATGAAAGGATATTTTGAAGAATTTAATATAAGCACTCAAACCCGTGGCTATCAGTTGCTTGTGAAACGAGGCAACATTTGCAGTGTTTTCTGTGCAGATCTTTTGGTTTTTGAAACTCTTAGGAGGATTCCTGAGGGAAGACTTTTATTTTAGAAGGAGAACGGAGGATATTTTCTTTGAGAAGAGTTTTATTTGTGAAAGAACTAAGCTTATTTCTTTGGACACTTGTTTCTTTCTCATTTTATTTTATAAAATAATAGCACGCAGTGCCAGCTGAAACCAGAGCCAGAGATCAGCTGAAGTAGCAAAAAAAGATTTTTTTCACAATTAGAGTAGAAAAAAATGGATAGTGTTCAGATAAGCATAAGGGGAGCAGGAACAGGTTGTAAACTGGGAAGTAAACTATTTTTTTTTTTTTTTTTTTTTAACTGGGAAGTAAACTAGGTATGTGCATCTTACTCATCCACACAGACACATTAATTTATCTGGATTTAATAATCTTTAAATACTTTTTTTTACCATGTTATAAAAGACCCTTTACTTTGTTATATAACACTCTGCTTTCTAAGGCTTGGGATACAACAGGAACACACTGAACTATGATAATACTGTATATTAGACATTTTAGTTCAAATTAATATGCAGTACAAATGAATAAAAAGCAGGTTTAAAATGATCTGATGTTGTTTGCTCATTTAGCAGTTAAACTGTGTAACTCTAAACCTGTTTAAATGACTTCTGAAACCGTGCAGTCAAGAAGTGTAACAGAAGGTCAGAAAGGTTTGGTGGCGGCTCTGTTCCTTGACTGACATGTTAAACCCTCATTAGACACGCTTGTTAAAAACACTAATCCCATTCCAGACCTCGTGAGATTCCAGCATTCCAACCCAGCATCAAACTCGCTGTCTGTTGTCAGAATTGTGAGATTTAAACCCAGAATTCTGAAGACTTTTAATTTTGCAATTCTGAGCTTATATCTGAGTTTATAAAACACAATTCTGTTTTGAAGATGTATCCAATGTATCCAAATTCACACAATGGCAGCTGTTCTGACTCACAGTCTGTAAGTATGTTTACATATTTAAAGGATTTGCCACTGAGGATTCAAACATGAGATATCAAATGCAGACATGGTTTTGTTTAAACGGCGCGATATGCAACGCAACGTGCAAAAACACAGTACAAGTCATTATAAACTTTAATTATGTCTCCACTGGATGCAACAAGTGCCTCGTTTGTAATGGGTTTCATTGTTTTTGTCTCGTCCGGCCGGGACTTGGCATCACAGTATAGTAAGGGCTTTTTTTTTTTAACTGGGAAGTAAACTAGGGATGTGCATCTTACTCATCCACACAGACACATTAATTTATCTGGATTTAATAATCTTTAAATACTTTTTTTTTTACCATGTTATAAAAGACCCTTTACTTTGTTATATAACACTCTGCTTTCTGACTCACAGTCTGTAACATTTCTTTGATAAAAACAATGCTTTTCAGAAAGATGGGGCATAGAGGAGAAACAATAATGTACATTATGTGGAAAATGTGTGAACTGTTTTGGGAAATGAGAACTCGAGAGTCAAAGAACTTAACTGTAAATCATCTGATATTATTTAAAATAGATTCATCTAGACCACAGACACAACACATAAATAATTACAAATGAATGAGGAAGATCCTGATTTCAGATGATTAAAATGACATAGTACATCGTGATACACGATAATGTAATATAAAAATGTTGAATATTTTTATTCAGCAAGGATGCATTTAATTGATCAGAATTGACTACAATGATTTGTAAAATGTTACAAAATATTTTTTAAATGAGTGCTGTATGTCTGAGCTACTGTATTTAAAAAAATGTTTCCACAAAAACATTAAGCAGCACGACAGCAAATGTTTCTTGAGCAGCATATTATTATGATTTCTGAAGATCATGTGACACTGAAGACGAGTAATGATGCTGAAAATACAGCTTTGATCACAGAAATAAATTACTTCTTAAAATATATTAACATTAGAAAACAAGTTATTTTAAACTGTAATAATATTTCACAATATTACTTATTTTACTGTAGGACTTCTTTCAGAAACATTAAAGAAATCTTACCACCCCCATCCTAAACAGAAATGTATATTACTCTCTTCATCTTTACACTGCACATTTATATTTTCATATATTTTAAATATTCAAAGTTTTATATTTGAAAAACATTCTTAAATATTATTTAAAAAATGATTTGATTTGAATAAGGGTTTCACCAAGCCAAATAAATGCACACAATATAATTTTGGTCTGAAAATGGGTTTTAATAAATAATTAGCCCACTCTCTGCTCCACAACACTGCTGTAAGATCTCACCAAACACAAAGACATAATACTGAACAACATCAGCACACTGGCAGATAACGGTCACTCAAACACAAGCATGCGTGATGAGCTTCTCTGAGGCCTTCTTTTGAAATATAACACACTGAGAGAAGATCAGCATTATTACTGCGCAGGCTCTGCTGCAGTTGAAGTGCTTTAGTGGGATGACGGTGTATGTTAATGGCATATAGATGCTCTGCTGTGTAGTATGGACTTGACTTGAATGATTCTCTTGATCATGACAGAGCGAACACCACTGTGTGTATGTGTGCACAAGGCCTTGATCATTTGCTAGTGCTGGCCAGGATATTAAATGACACTTTCATATAACAGTGTGTTTTTATTCTCTTCTGCCTTTGGTAGAAGTCTGGCTTCATTCTCAGGTGGAAGGAACTCGAGGTGATGTCGACCCCAGACAGGTGTCGTCAGATGCTGCCAACGCTGAGCACATAGAAACACAGAGTCACACAAACTGAACAACACTGCATACAACACGAACCAGAGATTCATGCAACTATCAGGGAGGAACTTCAAGTCATTTGGCATCAAATGAGTTAATATCGGTAAACAAAACTTTACTACTTACCATTAAAACTACATTAAATCATGAGTACCTTTTAGCTTGATATGGTATTTTGCATAATGATCAAAGTAGCAACACACACACACACACGTGACAGTCGTACCTCCATGAGAGAGCCTTTGCAGTGCAGCAGTTTGTAGAGGACGGTGAGAGGAATGCAAAGCATGGATGAGAGCGCGAGAAACCAGCCCAGCACCTCACCCCACCACGGGTACACATACACCGCATTATACACTAATCGCTTGTAGTTGACCACATGAAACAAGAAAACACCCTGTGAAACACACAAACACCCTTTTAAGACCCTCTCAAGCATACGAAACCCCATGCTGATCCATTATTGCAGTGTTAAACCCACCATGCATACTACCGGAGTGACGTAAGACCAGCACCACTTCATATACGGCAGAGGACGATAGCCGATCATACGGGCCACATCGTCCATGAAGCGATCAGCACCTTCAGAGAGAGTCAGAGAGCGAGACTGAGCGGTATCTGGGCTGACACAAAGACTCAGTGTGTATCTGCATCTTCACCATGATTTCACCAGATATGACATGTTCCTGAATCTGTATCCTCGTTGGCATGGAAGAACATTAATATAAACCTGGGGTTCCCAAACCTTTTTGGTAGACGAACCCCTTCAATGTAAATATTTACTTCGAGTATGTCTGAGATTTTAAGTTAGCATTTCAATAATTGAACATATATTTGCATGTTCGCAGCAAGGTTGTTGTAAAAAATCTTACATGAAATAATATAAATGGTAACAGACGAAATAATATAAATGGTAACAGACGTTTTATTAATTAGCTTTTTTAATCTAGTTGTCAAAGCAACATTTCTAATTTTCATTTTATTTGATGTACTAATATAACTAAAACAAAAATAAAATTAGCAAATTGTAAGTTTCATTTGATTTAAAGAGCAGTCTGACCGGCCCACAAACTCTTCCACTATTAGTGTGTTTACATGATGTTGAGAAGACGCTGTGTTCAAGGATACCACAGAAATACAATTCAAACCTTTTGCTGTGTGCATGTCATTTCAATTGAGTGCTCAAAATATCAAGTTTTGTGCTAATATGTGATGTATACCTAGTGCAGCTTTAGGTGTCCAGGTAAAGCATATTATTGTCTACTGAAGTAGTTCTGATCATTCGCTGTGAACCTAAGAATGTGTTGATTAAAAGACTTTATAATCATAGTGAAATTGCTGTTTATTTTGCTGCACTGGCAGTTATAGGGTTACAGCGGGAGAGGTTAGGTTAGGCTGGTGTGCAAGTGATACAGCTGTTCTGCGTTCTGATTAAAGAGGTCAACTATTATTCTCACTTTTGCCACCGGTGCCATGTTGTGGAGAATTGGTTCCATTGTGAAAGTGAAACTACTTGGTCTTCAAAAAGAGGACACGACTAGAAATCAGTGGTTAAGTTGTATCTACAACACACTTCTGGAACCATTCAACCCAAATAATCAGATGTTTGCAGTACATTTTATGGAGGATGATGACTGTTTCCTGAATCAGTAGCCTACAATGCGTCTGTGGCACAAAGGCTATTACTATAAAGTGGGGCAATTACAACTTTGCAAGGACAGTTAGGTGCTTCTGACTCACAGTCTGTAAGTATGTTTTTTTTTCAATTTACCGTATTTTCCGGACTATAAGTCGCACTTTTTTTTTCTTCCATAGATTGGCTGGTCCTGCGACTTATAGTCAGGTGCGACTTATTTATCAAAATTAATTTGACATGAACCAAGAGAAAACATTACCGTCTCCAGCCGCGCGAGGGCGCTCTATGCTGCTCGGTGCTCCTGTAGTCTACACTGAAGACATAGAGCGCCCTCTCACAGCTGTAGACGTTAATGTTTTCTCTTGGTGCTTGGTTCTAAATAAATGCGACTTATAGTCCAGTGCGACTTATATATGTTTTTTTCCTCGTCATGACGTATTTTTGGACTGATGCGACTTATACTCAGGTGCGACTTATAGTCTGAAAAATACGGTAGATAATTTGCCTCTGATGAATCAAACGCGAATTGAGCAGTGTAGAGTAGCGCTTCTTGTTTCTCCGATCACAAATGCAGACATGGTTTAAATTTACGCAGCACGATATGCAACGCGTAAAAAGACAGTATAAGTCATTATAATCAGTAATTATGTCCCCACTGGATGCAACAAATGCCTCGTTTGTAATGTGTTTTATTGGTTTGGTCTCATCTAGTGATGTCCAGATCGTGAACGAATCGTTCTATTTAACCAGATCTTCTTAGTGAACTCTGTCGAACCAGTTCACCAAATCAAACTGAATTGAGGTATTCAGCCAATCACAATGCATTGGATAGCTGGCCAATCAGAGCACACCTCGCTTTTCAGACTGATGAGCTTTGTAAAAATCAACGCAATTCAGAAGGCAGGGCATAGAGGAGAAACAATAATGTACATTATGAGGAAAATATATATTTTTTTTTTACCTTAAACCACAAACACATTTCATTGCACCAGAGGTGTAAAGTACTTGAGTAAATGTAACTAATTACTGTACTTAAGTATTTTTTGGGGGTACTTTGTAGTTGTACTGCATACCAAAGATATTAGCAACTTTTACTCTCTACTCCACTACATCTGAAATGAGTGTTGCAGCTACACATTACATTTTGCATGCCACCTAGCTTTTCTGCAGCAGTTTATTTATGCTACAAAAGATGTGATGTTTCCATCTACAGGGCACTGAAAGTACTATATCTTGAGCATTTTCCCCTTACCCAAACTTGTCAACAAGGCTACTTTATGTGAATTTGAGTTTCTGAGCCAGTAGCTGTGAAACACCGGTGTTTTATAAATGAGATGAGGACATGATTGCAGCTGCCACTGAGGCTGAAACCAGGCTTTGACTTTTTAATTTTGCTAATTATTTTATCCATTACACTGAAGAGACCTTTTTGAAGGATATCGTTTTTTGTAATTTTGAGGTCTTCAGTTTTATTTTAATTTCAGAAAAGAAACGTGATTGCTACCCTCACAAATCAACTTTCTTGTTTTTTTTTGTTTTTTGCCTTGTCTTCGAATTGTATGTCACTTCCCTTCTCCCGTGGTGCTTTTAGTCAGTTTGTATCTTAACTTAGCCTCCTGTATACTGTATATAGAGCCCTAGTGTTTCTTTAGTTCTTTGTGAGTTGATGAATGGTTGTCTGTTTGCCCATCATTCTGTTCCTTGTTAGCTGTAGTTTTTGGCTTATTGTTTGTAATAGCTTTTCCATTAAATGTCTGCCGGTTTCCTCAGCTTCTCCACAACGTTACAGTTTTTGACTGGCATGTCTCTTTGACTTGTGCATCTTTGAGCCTATATTTAGTACAAGTAAAATACTAAAGTACTGTTAAAATCAGATACTCTTAATACTTTTACTCAAGTTGTTTCGGAATTGGTGACTTGTAATGTGTAGTGGACTAATTTTCACTGTACTTTTACAACCCGAATTCCGGAAAAGTTGGGACGTTTTTTAAATTTTAATAAAATGAAAACTAAAAGACTTTCAAATCACATGAGCCAATATTTTATTCACAATAGAACATAGATAACATAGCAAATGTTTAAACTGAGAAAGTTTACAATTTTATGCACAAAATGAGCTCATTTCAATTTTGATTTCTGCTACAGGTCTCAAAATAGTTGGGACGGGGCATGTTTACCATGGTGTAGCATCTCCTTTTCTTTTCAAAACAGTTTGAAGACGTCTGGGCATTGAGGCTATGAGTTGCTGGAGTTTTGCTGTTGGAATTTGGTCCCATTCTTGCCTTATATAGATTTCCAGCTGCTGAAGAGTTCGTGGTCGTCTTTGACATATTTTTCGTTTAATGATGCGCCAAATGTTCTCTATAGGTGAAAGATCTGGACTGCAGGCAGGCCAGGTTAGCACCCGGACTCTTCTACGACGAAGCCATGCTGTTGTTATAGCTGCAGTATGTGGTTTTGCATTGTCCTGCTGAAATAAACAAGGCCTTCCCTGAAATAGACGTTGTTTGGAAGGAAGCATATGTTGCTCTAAAACCTTTATATACCTTTCAGCATTCACAGAGCCTTCCAAAACATGCAAGCTGCCCATACCGTATGCACTTATGCACCCCCATACCATCAGAGATGCTGGCTTTTGAACTGAACGCTGATAACATGCTGGAAGGTCTCCCTCCTCTTTAGCCCGGAGGACACGGCGTCCGTGATTTCCAACAAGAATGTCAAATTTGGACTTGTCTGACCGTAAAACACTATTCCACTTTGAAATAGTCCATTTTAAATGAGCCTTGGCCCACAGGACACGACGGCGCTTCTGGACCATGTTCACATATGGCTTCCTTTTTGCATGATAGAGCTTTAGTTGGCATCTGCTGATGGCACGGCGGATTGTGTTTACCGACAGTGGTTTCTGAAAGTATTCCTGGGCCCATTTAGTAATGTCATTGACACAATCATGCCGATGAGTGATGCAGTGTCGTCTGAGAGCACGAAGACCACGGGCATCCAATAAAGGTCTCCGGCCTTGTCCCTTACGCACAGAGATTTCTCCAGTTTCTCTGAATCTTTTGATGATGTTATGCACTGTAGATGATGAGATTTGCAAAGCCTTTGCAATTTGACGTTGAGGAACATTGTTTTTAAAGTTTTCCACAATTTTTTTACGCAGTCTTTCACAGATTGGAGAGCCTCTGCCCATCTTTACTTCTGAGAGACTCTGCTTCTCTAAGACAAAGCTTTTATAGCTAATCATGTTACAGACATGATATCAATTAACTTAATTAATCACTAAATGTTCTCCCAGCTGAATCTTTTCAAAACTGCTTGCTTTTTTAGCCATTTGTTGCCCCCGTGCCAACTTTTTTGAGACCTGTAGCAGGCATTAAATTTTAAATGAGCTAATTAAGTGGATAAAAGTGTAAAATTTCTCAGTTTAAACATTTGCTACGTTATCTATGTTCTATTGTGAATAAAATATTGGCTCATGTGATTTGAAATTCCTTTAGTTTTCATTTTATTAAAATTTAAAAAACGTCCCAACTTTTCCGGAATTCGGGTTGTACTAAGGTACTCTTTACACCTCTACATTACACCAAATACACAATATAATGTTCTTTTTAGCAAAATCATATGACCCCTTTAAAAGTTAAAACTTTTGTCGTTCGTTCTTCAAACATTACAGTCGACATATTTTGGTTTACAAACTATTGTTTCATCAGTTAGTCGCATTAGCACTTGGCTAACATACCCACCATTATGATTTTAAGTGTTCACAGTTTAGCAGATAAACTTTAGCTGTAGGCATGATTCGCTAGCATAAGTGTTAAACTAAATGTTTTATGTCATTATCATAAGAACGGATTTGCGCACTATATTATTGTTTTATGTGAAGGTGCTTTGTCAATGGTAGCACTCTTTAACTGGCTCAAGGACTCCTCTCTCTGCCAATCACAACAGGCTTGGCCAGCTGACCAATCGGAGCTGAGTAGGCTTGTGAATGGGAGGGGTTTGCTCCAAACTTGCTTTGAATGATTTGTTTCCTAATCAATGAATCTAATATTAAACATATATTCTGAGAAAATTACAATGTCTTCTGACCTTAGATGACCTTAAACCCCCATTTTAGAAACCCTGCTTTAACCCAATCAAAATTTTAGGGTCAGGTTTGGGTTTCCTGGCTAGTTTAACCAAGCAAGACTTCATCTGTCAAGTCAGCTTCACAGTTTCATAAACTAATCCATCATAACCCAGTCTGGACCATCATGGAAATTCCAGCTGGTCTTTTAAGCAGGGTTAAATTTTTGTTAGGATTATGTTTGTTAGGAATGTTACTGTTGATCCAGGAACACGTCCTACTCGGTAAAATCATGGTCCCGGTGTTTGCATGGCTACAGATTTTTACCATACACCCAGGCCACCACCACACACTCCCAGAAGGCCTGCCAGAGCAGAGTAATCCCACTCGCGGAGTAATAATCAAACAGCTGGAACACATACATCCCTCCCTGAACAGAGAGAGAACATAAGCAAAAACACAATCAGGAAACTGATATGAACTCTACTGTATGATACACCTCAAGGTCGGCCTCAGACGTACCTCTGTTACCATGGAAAGATCAATAGTAAAACAAACAAAGCAGCATATTGCAACAACAACTTCACGACGCAGAGAGCCGAGGAATGACTTTGGGGGCAGCATGTCCATTATTCCAGTAATAAAGCCTTCAACACCAACAAACTGAGGGAGAAGGAGAGAAAAATTAGTCTTGTTTAAAAGGAAGCTGATGATCTAACAGAGAAATATGTGTGCAACAAGGACATCTGAATGTGTCTGACCTTGTCAAACATTGTTGCTAATCTAAGAGCTCGGTGGATAATCGAAGGCATTGTGTGAACATTTAAGGCGCCGCTCTCACGTCACATGTCTTGCACTCCTGTGCTATTTTTTAATGGTTGCTATACATACTCATGCGTCACACTGACTGTGATTAAACAGCCAGAGGTTGGTAAACTGCTGTACTGTTGCTGGCTAATATATCTGACTTTAACATGAGATATAATATATATTAACAGTACACACACATATATATATTAAAGTTGTTATTTTTAATAATCTTTTTAAGTAGATTATGTACTTAAGTATGTAAGTTAAAGCTACTTTGCTGAAATTCAAATTAAAAATACTTCATGAAATGTTCGGTTTGGTTTGGGAAATAACTCTTTTTAATATATCTTATCAGATCTTTTCAGATAACTTTGTAAACGTCTTTTGGAACATTCAGTATTGAAATGGACAGTAACAATTGAATCAGTCTGATCACTCACTTACTGAAAATAGTAGGACATAATACAACTTTTTCTAGAATAGGTCTTTTTCTAATCTGTCATAAATGAGTGGGTGGAGCCTCACCTGACTGTCCAATCCCAACACCAGAAGCATGAGAAAGAACAGCACTGCCCACAGCGGCGCTAAAGGCATTAGCGACACAGCTTTTGGATAGGCAATAAACGCTAAACCAGGACCTGAGAAAAAAAACAAAAAACAAAACAAAAAATACCACGTTCATGTACCCTGGCATTTTCATGTATTTACCATTATAGTACCACGTTCAAAATCCTACTGTAGTACTATGGTACTTTTTGCTCTTTTAATCAAGGAGAATGAAAGAACAGACAGCGTGATGAGGACTGAAGCATATCTCACCACTTTCTGCTACATTACTGATGTCAACGCCTTGTTCGGCCGCCATGAATCCCAAAACTGAGAAAACCACAAATCCTGCAAAGAAGCTGGTGCCGCTGTTTATGAGAGCCAGAATGAATGCATCCCTACAGCGAGACAGAGAGAAATCATGGTGGGATTAGCACGTAGGAGAACACACAGTGCACAGGGTTAAACTGGGTGGATGTTGAACTCATGCAACCCCTGATCTCTGATCCGATCACATGCATGCAAACACACACGCACTACTGTCCCACAGGGATGCTGCGAGAGTATGAAGCCATACAGAAGAAGAAAAAACATCTTGGCAGGCAGGCCTTTGTTTCATTACTGTGTTTATTTACAGACGCAATAATACACATACAGGGAGGCCAAAAAGTTTCAAATCTTGTAAGCCAATCATCATTTATGGTGAAAAATTGATATCATTTATAGTAAAAATTACTGTATTACTACGTTATATATTACTTCAGATATAGATATATAATTGCGTCACTGTGGATTTCTTTACATGTATATAACAATTAGATCAAAAGTGTAAATAATGTACTTCTGTTAAAAACTGCATTTAAACACATTAGCCTCAGATTCATTTATGGTCTTCAAGTCTATTGATACTTTAAGCAGATAAACTGAAGTCCGCACTAATTTGCATCTTGTATGGTATAATGATCACAGATTTAACATTATAAAGTGATCCCTGTGTGTGTGATATTTTGCTCACTGGTAACAGTTGTTGTTGAATCGGTTGTAGCTCCCAAGAGCCGTCAGGGCCCCCAGACCGATAGCATAAGAAAAGAAGATCTGTGTGGCAGCATCAATCCATACCTGCCATCATAATCATGATAACAACAATTATATAACCATGTCACTTGGCTCTAGTTTGGGCTTTAAAACATCAGTACATGGGTGAATCTTTGCTTACTGCTCAATCTAATGTTGAAAAGAAGAATTCGGACAATAGATTTTAATCAGATTTTAGTTTTGCATGCATTCTTCGATGACTTTTATTACCAGATTTGTTTTCAAAATATTAACAGTTTGTTTACTTTTGAAAGCACTTGCATATTTTACTTGACCAGCCAGAAGTATACAGTTTTTAGCAGGTTTTGAGATAAAAAAATAAAATAAAAAATAAATCACATAATTGTTGCCAGATTTAAAAACAGAGACTTTTGAAAACGCTGCAGACCCGGTTTTAGTTTGAAAACCCTGGGATTGTGTTTTAGCTTTGAAAACGATGGCGTGGCTGGCCACATTAGCTCTGCGTGTCCTTGACTATCATGTAAACAGTAACATCATGCTCATTGTTGTACCTGCGTGAATGGTCATGTGACATACACTTTCGGTTGTGTAGTGTGGACGGAGAACGTTTCTGAAACACAGTGAAAACGCAAGCGTAGACGAGGATGGTTTTAAAAGGAAAACGCACTAGTGTAAGCAGGGCCACAGAATCACCCACATAAATCTGAACACACGCAGCCATGCTCTCACCTGTGCCTCTGAGAGTTTGCTCCAGTTTGGTTTCAGGTAGTAAATAATGCCATTAACAGCTCCTGGCAGTGAGACCCCATGAACAAACAAGACCACCAGGACCAGATACGGGAACACCGCAGTGAAATATACAACCTGCACACACACATACAGACGCATTCATGTACTGCTCATATTTTTGCATATGTATGTAAATCCACTGTATCTCCTGAAATGAGTATTACTTTCTGAAGCATCACAGATTTATTCACAGAAGTGTATTATCATGTTTCAAAATCTTTTCTCTAACAATCAAGCACTAGAACAAAACCCAGCGCACACGCACGCACACACATCCGCTGAGAGAGCTAATAATCAGCTTATGTTGCCAGTGCTCTGGCCTTTGATCTATTTCCTTATGTTCACAACAAACATTCATAATGGTTCGGCTGATGTGTGTCCAGTAAGGGATAATGTACTGCCAGCCATCATTACTGCAAAATCAACCCTAGCAGTGCATCAGGACCCTGACGTGGAGCAGATAATGAGTGATTATGATCTGACTGTACATTATCCCACTTATTACACAGCTTCTTATCAAATAAATACATGAAATATTGATTTGAGTACTTGTAGATTAGCTTAAAACTTCCAATAAAGACAGCCCATTACAGAGTTATAACTTCCATTACAACATATTCACCACGGTAAAACGACAATGTTACAATATTTATATATTAATACATTATTTATAGTACCATTCAAAAGTTTGGGGTCAGTACAATGTTTTTGAAAGAAATCTCTTACGCTCAAACAACAAAAGAAAAAAACAGTACTACTGTTAAATAGTATTACAATTTACAATTGTAATACAGTTTTCTATGTTAATATATTTGAATGAAAACGGAATGCGATGCACTCACTCACTGTGGCCGTTGTATTGACAGACAAAACGGAGTAAAATCCCGGAGTAATTCATTTACTCAAAAAACTTAAAAAGTGCTGCTTCCTTGCTGACTAAAAGTAATAATTTCTATTAATAATATTCTTCTAGCCACCATCGTTTACAAACATATATTTGTACCTTTCCAGCGGACTTAACACCCTTCCAGATGCAGAAGTAGACGATGACCCATGTAGCAAGCAGACACAAGACCAAGTAACCGTTGATGTCACCCACTTCATCCAAACCGCCAGACAGACGGAGGACTTTACGCCTGATCAAGAAACAAACATTGGGTCAAACCAAAGTTAACATTTAAAAAAAACAAAAAAAAAAAAAGCAGAGGGGTTTTAGCAACCATGATATATTACAAATCTCATTACAACTAAAGAACACAGAGACACAAAACTTCTTACTTTCTACAACGGTTAATACATACAAATGATTAATACACAAACAGTTGACGGTAGCCACTGACTTTTACATGAGGACGAATAAATTACAGAATGACATTGTTTTTGGGTGAATATCTCTTTAAGAGCCTCAACAGCTTATCTGATGCCACAAAATCTTCGCAAATGCCTCATCAAAAGGAGTATAAATCTGTGCCAGGGCCTAATTAGATTAGAAAACATTTCAAAGACACTTACTCCCAGAACTCCATAACAGATGATCTCAAACCCGTGTGCTCCAGACAGCTGGTGTTGAGCGAGGAGACGTTGGGAGGGGAAGAGGACAGTGACTGATTGAGACACACGCGGCTGAAGTTAGTGGTACAGTTGGCCGTGTTCCACTCGTGTCCACATGTTGCCCACGGCAGAGGGGAAGTGAAGGAGTGAGCCAGAAAATACAGGCCCCACACCAGAACCATGATGTAGTAGGTGTTGCAGAAGAACACGATCACCATTGATGCCAATCCAAGCCCTGGAGGAGAGAACGATACTGCCCTTCTTCAGCCTGCTGCGATACATGCTACGCCTCACGCTGGACAATATTAAGAGCCAGACAGATCGATATTCTGTTGTGCCATTAAAGATAAAGATGCCTGCTAGCAGGATGAGGCATGGATCGGTTTAACTAGAGGTTGGCAAGGGCTGGGGTGTGTGCAAATGCATCTGGTTGTTAATAATACTCCACCTTTAAAAAGAGGCACGATGTTCCACGTGGCGACCCCACCCTGTTTCATGAACTGACCCAGTGCGATCTCCAGGAAGAAGACTGGAACACCTCCAACAACCACCATCAGGAGATAGGGGATCAGAAACACACCTGCGACACACAGGACGTCACAAGGCTTTAGCAGACGGAGAAACGGTTTATTACAGAAATAGTATACTTGATTGCATGTTAATTGCAATTAAATGACGATGTATTATATATTATATTTTCAACGCACTTAAGTATGACTTTTAGTACATTTAAAATACATATACTTCATAATATTGGAAACAATACATGTGGATAAGTATGCTAGTCAACACATCAAAATAATTGTACTTCTTTAGAGCACAGAGGATTAGTAGAACATAGTGGTTTAAAATGTAGTAAAACATTTAATTTTACATTATAAGAGCTTGCAATTTTTTTTTTATTTCACCTAAGTGAGGTAAGAAACATGATGAACGTGAACTCTGATTTGAAGTGCAGTGCAAGTGTACATTCAATACAGTTAAGCACACTTTGTTTTTCACAAGGGTAACAATGTCTGCATCTTAGTTTTCAAAGAAATATTTCACCCAAAAATGTAAATTCGGTCATCATTTACATTTTTGTATCGTCATTCCAAACTGGTTTCTTTCTTCCACAAAACAGTCAAGTAGATATTATTACTCCAAACAACGCTGATCCCCATTGACTTTCACTTTGTGCACAAAGAAACACTTGAGACATTTTGTGTGCTCAGGTTTAGAATGACGCGTCTCCTTCACAAATCATGTTTACAGACGGGTAACGCATCTAATGTTTATTATCAGCTCTATAGACACTAATGAGACTGTTCACGAGGTGGTGTCTGATGACACTGATGCTGACTTATTGACAGGCTTCAGCTGGCGGTGAGGGGAAACAAAACAAGCTTCTAACTCCAAGCAGCATACATCACCACCTACATGCGTCAGAAGAGCTGCACAGATGGCTAATGTTACAAGAGAAGAAGAGGAGAACAAAGAACAGAGCATCACTTCTTCAACCTTTGATAAACTCTGGTCACCAACAGAAGAAAACCATTGTCCTCCCTCTTTCTTCCTGTCTGTCAGGCCTACATTTATTATTCTCAGCACTTTGACTTTCTAATTTATCTGTAGATACATCATTACATTTCAGATGGTTTAGTTTATTAGTGTTAAAGAAATAGTTCACCCAAAAATTGAAATTTGCTGAAAATTTACTCACTCTCAGGCCATCGAAGGTGCAGATGGGTTCGGTTCTTTATCAGAACAAATTTAGGGAAACATAGCATTGTATGTATGCTCTGCAGTGAATGGGTGCCATCAGAATGAGAGTCCAAACAGTTGATAAAACATCACAATAATCCACACCACTCCAGTCCATCAGTTAATGACTTGTGAAGCGAAACACTTGTTTGTAAGAAACAAATTCATCATTAAAGGGTTAGTTCACCCAGATAGCAAAATTATGTCATTAATAACTCACCCTCATGTTGTTCCAAACCAGTAAGACCTCAGTTTATCTTCAGAACACAGTTTAAGATATTTTAGATTTAGTCCGAGAGCTCTCAGTTCCTCCATTGAAGCTGTGTGTACGGTATACTGTCCATGTCCAGAAAGGTAAGAAAAACATCATCAAAGTAGTCCATGTGACATCAGAGGGTCGGTTAGAATATTTTCAAGCACTGAAAATACATTTTGGTCCAAAAATAGCAAAAACGACGACTTTATTCAGCATTGTCTTCTCTTCCGTGTCTGTTGTGAGAGAGAGTTCAAAACAAAGCAGTCTGGATATCCGGTCCGCGAATGAATCATTCAGTTCACCAAATCAAACTGAATCGTTTTAAACGGTTCGTGTCTCCAATACGCATTAATCCACAAATGACTTAAGCTGTTAACTTTTTTAATGTTGCTGACACTCTCTCAAACAAACCAATATCCCAGAGTAATTCATTTACTCAAACAGTACACTGACTGAACTGATGTGAAGAGAGAGATGAAGATGAACACTCTATACATAATATTGCTTTCTTTGAAGAACTTTCTTGAAGTTTAAACACCTTAATGATGGATTCGTTTATTAACAAAGATTTTAGTTTAACTGATGGACTGGAGTGGTGTGGATTACGGTGATGTTATCATCAGCTGTTTGGGCTCTCATTCTGACGGCACCCATTCACTGTAGAGCATCCACTGGTGACACACATTTCTCTGAATCTTCCAAGGCACTCACATGGTAAGATAAAAACCCTTTAATGAACTGGTCTTAAATCATTAGAACTAGTTAAAAGTAGATCTATGCGTTTTGGCAAAATGGCCTTCTTCAGGACACATCCACCCTTTCATCCGCCCTGGCTGACTGAAAACATAGCTTCATGGTCAATTTTAAAGATTGAAACATATTTGTGATCGACAGTTTCAGGAGATGACCAGCAGATTTCAACAGAGGGTGATGACTTAAGTTTTAACAAGGGCCACAGAAAAAGTTAAATCAATAGATATGAAACAACTATTGTGTAAGAAGAAAAAAAGTGCAACAATGCTCTAATCATTACAATCGTTTTTTTTTTCTTTAACAATTTACAGCCACGAAGCAACACAAATTAAGCGTATATTAAAGTCCAACTGGATCATTATCGAAAGTGACAGCACCTTTAGGGCAACATTTTGAGCTAAACCAATGGTCAGTGGCACCCAAATAATATTTTTGTAATCAGATTGTAAAACGTTCACATAAACACCTTGATCGATCCGACTGAGCTTGATCCGAATTAAATTTCAATCGGACTGAAGGGGGTGGTCTATTCCTCTTCCAATACGAATGAGAGTGCATGTTAACATTCGATCGTTTTGAACCATGAAACTAAAAGGACTGCGCATGTGCAAAGACACAGAAATAACGTAATGATATGATGCACGGAACGAGCGGCTCTTACTTTTGAACAAAGTGTTGTATAAATGCATTTCCTGTCATTATACTTGCCTCTTTACTAGGAAATTTTAGATGTGGGCGGTGTAAACATAGTGATAATATAGTGAGAACTAATAGTTTTACTGATGTGTTTTCTGGGAAAGATGATCAAATTAAGTCTTTTATTAATTACAATTACTCGTATGTAGTCTATAGGCTAGAATGTGAGTGTGGATATTTTAATGTGGGTCAAACAAACAGGAAACTGCATTAAAGAACCCAACTATGCTGGTATCCCATGTTCAATAAGAGACGGAAATAGACAGAAACAGATTCTAGTGCCACTTATTGATCGTATTTATAGGAAAATTTCACATTTTCAATGTAATCTCAAGACTTTTAGACCCCAGTGTATGTATCTGATATGATATATCTGTGCCTGTATGTATCTCACCTCCTCCATTCTTATAACAGAGGTAAGGAAATCTCCAGACGTTTCCAAGGCCAACAGCAAAACCAACACAGGACATGATAAAGTCCATCTGCCTGCTCCAGGTCTGTCTCTCCGAACGCCCCAGTTCTGATGCGGGGTCACCGGTCTCGATCAGACCTGTGCCAGCTCTGGGCTCAGCAACCTCCACACTGGACCCCTCAGTCTCTGATACCAAAGGACGTGCGACTTCTGCTTCCTCCTGAGACTCATCCTCACATGTGCCACAATCATCTGAGAGAGAGAAGAACACGACTTTGTGAGCACTTGATTTTCGTTTGCTTTAATAGCAGCAGAATTTGAAATATGAAATGAACTCCAGGACTTTGTAATATAGATATCACAAATTTGCATATAGTTATATATATATATATATATGAATGAAGTCACAAGCGCCCATTCAGCATGATGATTGGACTGCCGTGACGTCACTGGCAGTTTTATGTATGTCAGAGATGCAGCTGAATCCAGATCGGAGCGGATTGAAGGACTGTGTGTGTGTGTGTGTGTGTGTGTGTGTGTGTGTGTGAGGAAGAAAGTGAAAGAGAGACACTTGATACCGGTAAATACATGAAGAGACCAGATCTACATCAACTCGAGAGTTTTAAAGCCGTCCGTTTAAACGTAATGGAAAGATGCGTTACACTAAACAACAGTTTGATTCCGTTCAATAACGGTCTTTAGATTACATTTTATATCAGGTCTCTATATAAATGCAGCCATTGAAATGTTATTCGTGTTATAATAAACAAATTATAATAGAAAGTGGTTCTTACTGGAGAAGTGCTCTTCTGGCGACATGCCGCGTGCGCGCCTCAGATTCACAAATAACGGTTCTTCGCGTTTGATTTATTTATTTGTTTTTAATTCGCGTGGTTTATTACTTTCCCGTGGGTTTGCGGTCTGATTGTTTGTGTAGAATTGATCTTCAGCAGAATGTGGACGAGATTGAGCTCTGAATTATAATAATTGACGTGCGTCGCCGGCAGACGAGGAATATAAGGCTCTCAGAAGCAGTCGACAAAGCACTTAAAGGTGAGCCTGAAGAATCGCATGGATGTTGGTTAAACGCGAATGGCGGTAGGTCTTAAGGAATCTCGCGGTTTGGTTCGGTAATATAACAGATAAGCAGGTGTGAGGTCGCCGCCTGCCTCGCTGGATTTACACTGCTCGAGCTCGAAGCATCAGCGCGGCGCTCCGTTCGCTGCGTCCGTGCTATCACGCCCGGCGCGGCGCGGCGCGGCGCTGTGATTGGCTGACGAATAATGTACGCCCGTCTGTGATTGGCTGATGAATGTAGCCCGTCTGTGATTGGCTAATGTGCGACGTTGTCACACAGAAACGCGTACCTGACCGAAGCCGCGTAGTGATGCAAACCACGTGCATCTTCAAACCCAGAGGAACAAGCCAGCATAGCGATACATTATTCCGACAAAATGTGAACGGAAATGCGTAGAGAGAGCATCTCACGATCAATGCATTGTTGGGTTAATTTGAGCACACTGGGTTGATTATTAGCTGGAGGACCTGGTGAAAGAGGAAGGATAAATGTGGTTTGGCAAAAGGAACCGGACTTTCCTGATGTTCCCTGGACCTTTAGACAATGTAGTTTTTGTGAAAATTAATATTTAAAATAACGTTAAAAAATATTTAAAATAACTTTAAGATTCATTATAATAATTGTTAAAATAATGCAAGTTTTAATTACTGAAATATTGTAAAGTTTTTAATTTTAATTAAGTCCTTTCTGTTATTTAAAGAAATTTTACTCCATCAATATTCATTTTTAAATGTTTTGTTTACCTGTCATAACACACTCACGATGTCGTTTGATACTAAAACACATTTGAAGCTAGATGTCTCCATTTCTAGTTTCTCTAGTAGTTACAGTGGACCAAAATAACCCCCTCTAGATCGACTTTATCCAGCCATACCATTAAAGTAGTTTGCATCATACTTCAGGGGATAGAAAAGGTCTTTTGCATTTGCCAATCCCAATGGTACTGCCAAAGCAGTGTCAAATTTATACAGTACGTAATAAATACAAGCATAGCCAAACAGCTGTGAGAAAATATTGATGTTTAGTAAGTCACCAAAAGCCCCCAGAAACTCTGTATTAAGCCTCAAGATCCAGGGGGTATTAAAGGATCTTTTGCGAAAAGGGCTTACATGCTGTTCTCATGAGTTCCCTCAGCTGCAGCAGCACAGAAGTGTGTGTGTGTGTGTAAATTCAGTGTTTTTTTCTTCCTTTTACTATGGCATGTTCAAGTTGCCCCATGTACCATCACCCTTAGTCTTTACAATGGCACGTACTGTATAAAGGTCCTAGATAATGTACTTTCAAAACTAGTTTTTGTCTACTAAAAGTGTTTTTGTAAAGATATTTTGTCAGCTGATCAATCGGTGAGTTGTTGACAGTACAGTCCATTAAACACACTGTATTTCAAACCCTCACAGCCTGGTTTTCATACCGGTCAAAAACTCGAATTATTGTCTTGAGAAAGATCTGAAAGAGCAGTATAGCCTAGCTGTTGTGCATAAATAAGCACAGCCCTTGTCAAGTGAAGATAATGCCCTCTTGAGGGGAACACGTGCACTTGCATATCGGTGAAATCTGTTATGTGTTTGACAGTTGAGGTGTAATTCCTACAGAAAGTTGATCAATGAAACAGAAAACACCACCCATACACTCTTCCATAAGTATGCATTTATTTCTTAATTAATTTAACTTAAATATCTGACAATGTCTTTGCTTGAAACAGTGCATTAAAACGGAAAAAGCCTACCCGGGCATAACCAAACCTGAGATAGACACACATTATTTGATTATTTGACATTATTGACATATATTTGATATATATATATATATATGTACACATCACACATTTGAGATATATATATATATGAATAAATAATAACATAATAAACAGCAATATGACAAATAATATCTTCAATAAATATGCCACATTGAATAAAACTTTTTAATAAATAATGATTAAATAACTTGTGCAACACCAGCAAACTATATATCAGTGAATGTTCAGCTATTATTGAAAGAGGAATTTCCCTGTTGAACTCATGAATATTAAATGATGTCACTGGAGCAGGGGCTGACAGCTACATGAAGGTAAAGCTTGCAGCACTGGGGATCTCTTACTGCACCGGCTTTTACTTTCCTAAACCAGGCTTCACACTGGGGGAAACTGATTCTAGATCAGCTTAGAAGGGTAATTTCTCACACCGTGTCTACACTGGACATGAGCGGTGGCGCACGGCATGACAAAATACAATAGACCCTATTATAATCAGAGATGCTGTCTACACTGGATCTCTGACTGCTGCCTCGTTCTATTTATGACATACTGAGACAATGTAAAAATGATCTGCAACAGACGCTTTGTGGTGTCCGGTGTAGACCCGTCTGGTTCAGAGGTCTTGGTGCATGTGTCCATGCTCAGGGTTTTTGCTTTGCTCGTCTGGATGCCATGAGACCAGACGCTGGTAGCGCTCCTGCCGCTGCTGGTCAGGGTCGATGTTGACCCACACTCTTCCTGTCCATTTGAAGCCCCGAGTGACTAAACAGTCACCGTGCAGAGAGAATTCATCCAGCTCTCCAACCCAACCTGATGGAAATATGTGAACAACAACAATGGTCAGTTAATTAATATTCATCATGCGTACACTACCAGTCAAATCTATGGCATAATAATGATTTTTAAATGTTCTAATAGTCTTCTTTTAAAAACATTCTTAAAAAAATGTTTTAACCCACAGTGTTTAGTTTGGTATTGCTATGTGGTTGATATGATATTTTGGTATGATCTCAGACTGCCCCTTCAATGCAAGTCCATGGGATGACTAGGCACAAATCTAATAATAATAAAAAATATAAATCACCAATACAGGAAATGGAGGCATATGAACAAGAGAAACTCACCATTTCCATCTGAGAGGTGGTTGTACCACAGCAGAGCGGTTCCAGCTACAGGTTTGACCTTCAGATTGCCTTTATCACAGTACTGCTGAGAGAGATCACCTAAGACCTGAAACACACACATACACACACACACGTTTGTTTTTGTGAAAAGTGGGGACATCCCATAGACGTAATGGTTTTTATACTGTACAAACTGTATATTCTATGGCCCTAAACCAACCCTACACCTAACCCTAACCCTCACAGGAAACTTTGTGCATTTTTACTTTCTTCAAAAAAAATCATTCTGTATGATTTATAAGCGTTTTGAAAAATGGGGACATGGGTTATGTCCTCATAAGTCACCCTCTCCTTGTAATACCTGTGTCATACCCATGTCATTATACAGAGTTGAGTCCTGATATGTCACAAAAAGACTCACACACAACACACACACGATGGCTATCATAATTCAAGACCTTCTTCCTTTTGCTGCCTGGTTGCTATGGCAACAGAGCTCACCTCCCCTGTTGCCACAGAAACAGGACATGGCTCACCTCCTCCTCATAGGTCCTGTTGTCAGCCACGGGGAAGCTGGTCTCTCCTCCTCCATCCGCCGAGTTCAGATGCAGCAAGACCGTCAGGTACCTGGGACACCGAAATACTTCATTATGGCGTCTCATTCAACAACAGACTCCAAGTGTCTTCCCCAGGAGCTGTACCTGCATGCCACCTGTGTGGAGGCGGAGTTATTGGCTGCCAGGTGTGTGTGGGCGCAGCTGCTGTCGGGATTGGTGAGGCTGCTGTCGTGGTGGGCGTGGCTGTAGCCGCCCTGCTCATAACGGACCACTTCCATTGGCTCGCTGAGATCGACCAATGAGGACGGCAGTCGCGTTAAACGGGTCACTCTGGAGAAAAATATATAAATAAATCATAGTTTGTCTATGCTTTGATTTAGATTAGATTTAACGTTATTGTCAGTGTGCAGAGTACAAGTACAGAGCCAATAAAATGCAGTTAGCATCTCACCAGAAGTGCAAACAGTAATGTGTATTTGCATGTTTTAAACTAGCTCTACTTTGTGTACTACATCTAGTACAAACGTAATTAGCATTTAGCAGACTTTAACCAAAGTAATGTAACGACTTATTACCAGAACAATCTTCTTAGTGTGACCTGCGACTAATGGGACGGTTCAGCCAAACATGAAAATCCTGTCATCATTTACTCGTATATCAATACAATCCAGTACAAGTGTCTTTCTGCTACAGAACAAAACCTTTTCCTTTCTACAACACAACTGAAATGTTCTTCAAATGTACTCATTCTTATGTTGTTCCAATATTCAAACCAGTATGACTTGTGTCAAACATAAAGGAAGATATTTTAAAACGATGAAAATTAAAAAAAAAAAAAAAGAAAAAACAGTTCCAAATGGTTTTGTTCAATCAATGAAAGTCAATGAGGAGTCCAAAACAAAAATCAAAAAAGCAAAGAAAAGCAAAACAAAACAACTGTTTGGCAATACAATGATAGTCAATAAGGCAAGAGGAACAAAACAAAACAATAAGAAAGTTGAGAAGGAAGGCAAAACGCCCCCCAAAGATTTTAAAGTCAATGAGAAATCCGAAACAAAACAAAAGTCAGACAGCGAGAGACAGCGAGAGACAGCGACAGCGAGAGACAGCGAGAGACAGCGAGACAGCGAGAGACAGCGAGAGACAGAGAGAGACAGAGACAGCGAGAGACAGAGAGAGACAGAGACAGCGAGAGACAGAGAGAGACAGAGACAGCGAGAGAGCGAGACAGCGAGAGAGCGAGAGAGAGTTTAAATTAATAATCTGCAACTAACTGGTTTGGGTTTGTCAGGTGTATACTCAAAACCTCACTGAAAGCCTTTACCTGTTTCTGATGCTCTTCAGCAGGTGGTGTGTGCCCTCTCCGAGGTAAAGTCGTGTGTGTGTGCTTCTCTGCCTGACCTCGGCATGTCCGTCCGAACCTTGGCCAGCGCTGCCATACTGCAACACTCCACCACTGACGCGCTTAAACTCCTGCAGAGACAAAACTCCTGCAAACACACACCAGACACCACTCCAAATCAACTACAGCTTCCATGCACCAGTAATACAGCATTCAGAACTCTTATGCATCCATTTCACCATTTAATGTAGAAAATGTGCATGGTTCAATACATAGTACATTACAGGTGGATGCTACGATGTTCTGGATATTTGTAATGCATTTCCATGTGGTTGCTTGCTAGTGTGTTCTAAGTGGTTTCCTTCAGGTCCAGGTCAAGTGAGCCCATTTACGATTTTGGTGACTATAAATGGCTTGGACTCCTCCTTCAATGTAAGTCTTTGTTATTCATCAACAAGCCGCATGTTTTGAGGCAGCATAGCACAAATCTTAATGATGTGGGAGAAGTTACATATTTAGGTTTGGGGTGTGTTTAAATCCTTCACATAAAGTATGTGCAACAGTAATAGCTATACTTGCCTCAGGAAACAGCTCAAGTGAAACATTACTGCTTATGGCAGTGTTACAATGAGCAAGGCGAGAAAACAAGAATAGTATTTCTCGATTTTTCTTCTTTATTCGCGGGTCAGTGGGTCTTCACTCTTTCCCCTCCGGAACCGGACCACAGCGGGACACTCTCCAGACAATAGAGCTGGGGGACCGGAAGAGGGGACACTACCTCAGTGAGACCGGATGTGTGTGTAACCCTCATATTAATGAGTGATAGGATCCATTTGAATGCTGCTAGAAAACACTGCATGCTGTGTCAATGTATCAGACCCACCACTCTCTCTCTCTCTCTCTCTTTCGCTGTCTCTCTCTCTCTCGCTGTCTCTCTCTCTCTCGCTCTCTCTCTCTCTCTCTCTCTCTCTCTCTCGCTCTCTCTCGCTCTCTCTCGCTGTCTCTCGCTGTCTCTCGCTCGCTGTCTCTCTCGCTGTCTCTCTCGCTGTCTCTCTCGCTGTCTCTCTCGCTGTCTCTCTCGCTGTCTCTCGCTCTCTCTCTCGCTGTCTCTCGCTCTCTCTCTCTCTCTCTCGCTGTCTCTCTCTCTCTCTCTCGCTGTCTCTCTCTCTCTCTCTCTCTCTCTCGCTGTCTCTGTCTCTCTCTCTCGCTGTCTCTGTCTCTCTCTCTCGCTGTCTCTGTCTCTCTCTCTCGCTGTCTCTCTGTCTCTCGCTGTCTCTCTGTCTCTCGCTGTCTCTCTGTCTCTCGCTGTCTCGCTGTCTCTCGCTGTCTCGCTGTCTCTCTCTGTCTCTCGCTGTCTCGCTGTCTCTCTCTCTCGCTGTCTCTCTCTCTCGCTGTCTCTCACACACACACACTTCACTTACCAGAAGGGCTGGTCTCAAACCCCGTGTGGATTTTCCATAAATTGTATGAGCTCAGCCAAGATCCATCAGTCGAATGGGACAGACTCAAAATCTGCGTCGGAACAGATGGTTTTAATTCTGGGAATGTTAATTGTATTACTGTTTCTATCTCTCAGCTCTCTCCACATTCACTCAGTATTCCCAAAATAGAATTCTGTCATCATTTCCTCTCACTCGTATTGTTCCGAACTGTATTATTTTCTTCCGTGGAACAACAAATGAGTTATTAAGCTTGCAAAGAAGCAGATAAAAACTACAGTGTTTTGGGCACAAATATACAAGTACGTATGCAATGTATTTATATACACTGAAAGTAAGCAATAAAAACTACTTAGGGTTGTGCGATAAAATAAAATCGTGTGTGATAAAATAAAATAAATGACACTAAAACCGCCAGTAGCTGTCAGCAAGTCCCTGTCTTAATGAGTGAATTATTGAATCATTCATTCAGATGATTCACTCAAAACAGCCGATTAATTCAGAAATGAAGCAAGTGAGTATCTTCATGCATAGATCATTGACTCAAATGATTTGTTCAAAAACTGATTCAGTAATGAGACCCTGCATGGGTTGCTCTGCTCTGACTCTGGAACTACTTTTATTGGCAAAATAGAAAAAAACAGACTGTTGAGTCTAAAATTTAACTCGCTCAATATTGTCGTCTTGTTTGTTGAACTGCTGTATAAAATCAATCTCACTTGGAATTACACACACACACACACACTAATATTCTGTGTGATATTACTAAACTATGTCTTATCTTTAAAAAATAAATGAATAATATATATATATATATATATATATATAAACAATGATATTTTACCTATATAACTTGAATTATGTGGACATTTTAACTGTATTCTAATTAGCTTCATCTACGTTATTTTTCTTGCAATGTGAGTGACACACTCAATAATGTCAACTCACACATCGCTAAAACAATAATTACGATATTATCGTAGAAGATAAATATCACACCCACCCAAACTGAAGGTCATAATCACTGAAAATATTCACGTCCACCGCAACTCACACAGCTTTGCAGCAAGGAGAGAGTAGATGATGACAATACTCTTTTAAGTCACTGAGCTGAGCAGAATGAGTGTGTCTGACCTCCTCCCTCTGCAGCAGGCCGTCCTGGTTGAGGTCGAGCAGGCTGAAGAGCTCGTCTTGAGTGAGCTGCTCGTCCTGGCTGTCCGGAGCTGTGAGGAGTGAGCTGTGTGTCAGGCCCTTCAGCTGAGCCAGCTGCATCACCACACTGCTCTCCTCCACACTCAGGAACCCTGGGATCTCTGAAACACACAGCACTGCCCATGTCTCTCTGCATGCTGCATACTACCAATAATATCTCATCTACTTATTATGCAGTGAGACACACACACACATAAAAAATATTACGATTAATTTGTTCAAATAAAATCTTATATATATATATGTTTGTGTATTTATAACAAAAACATGTATTTATGTGTTTCAAGAACGATTCAAGGATGCATTAAAATTAACAGAAGTGACTGACATTTATAATGTTACAATGTTACAAAATATTTATATTTCAAATAAACGCTTTTGAAAGTTCTATTCATTAAAGATTCAAAAAAAAAAAGAATCACGATTTTTCTAACATATTCAGAAACATTTCTTGAGCAGTTAATCAGTATATCAAGAGTGATTTCTGAAGGATCATGTGACTCTGAAGACTGGAGTAATGATGATGAAAATACAGCTTTACATCATAGGAATAAATTACATTTTAACAATATCTTAAAGTAGAAAACAGTTATTTTAAATTGTAATAATATTACACAATATTACTGTTTTTATTGTATTTTTTAATCAAATAAATGAGATCTTAGTTCACAGAAGAGTCTTCTTTAAAAAATATATATATATATATATATATATATATATATATATTCCTATATACACACACACACACACACATATGTATACATATATACACACACACACATATATACATACATGCATACATACATACATATACAGTACAGACCAAAAGTTTTTGAAATGTTATGAAATGAAAATGTTTATGAAAGAAGTTTCTTCTGCTCATCAAGCCTGCATTTATTTGATCAAAAATACAGAAAAAAATGTAATATTGTGAAATATTATTACAATTTAAAATAATTGTATTTCAATTTATTATACTTTAAATGATCATTTATTTCTGTGATGCAAAGCTGAATTGTTAAGATCATTATCACATGATCCTTTAGAAATCATTCTAATATGATGATTCATTATCAAAGTTGGAAACAGTTCTGATGCTTAATATTATATATTAATATTTTGTAATAACAATATACACTACTGGTCAGTAATTTGGGGTCAGTAACTTTTCTTTCTTTTTTTAAAATAAAATCAATAATTTTATTCAGCAAGGATGTGTTAAATTGATAAAAAGTGATAGTAAAGAAAATATATTATTAGAATTTTTTTTTATTTTGAATAAATGCAGTTCTTTTGAACCTTTTATTCATCAAATATATTAGACAGCAGATCTGTTTCCAACACTCATAATAAATCAGAATATTAGAATGATTTCTAAATGATCATGTGATGTTACATGTGACACTGAAGGCTGGAGGAATGATGCTGAAAATTCAGCTTTTCATCACAGGAATAAATTATTTTTTTAAAGTATATTCAAATAGAAAACTATAATTTTAAGTTGTAATAATATTTCACAATATTACAGTTTTTTCTGTATTTTTGATCAAATAAATGCAGGCTTGATGAGCAGAAGAAACTTCTTTCAAAAACATTAAAAATAGTAATGTTTACAAACTTTTGGTCTGTACTGTATATATATATATATATATATATATATATATATATATATATATATATATATATATATATATATATATATATATATATATATATATATTACAATACCAATATTACAGATGCATTGTTCATGTTATTTCTTTTAAATGTTTTATATATATTATTTGGAAAAAAATAATGTTTTTATAAATATTAGCAATTACATTTTATTTGCAAATAAATGAACATATGTACATATTGTGTTATAAACAGTGTTATAAAAATGTATAAGCAATTAAATTAACTTAACATTTTGTAAATGTTTGGTAATATAACTTACAAACGTTTTTAAAAATATTTGTAAAACAAATGTTTTTATAATATTAACAAAACATTTTTTAAGAAATATTCATATGCAATTCAATTGATATTTCTCTATAGCTATTATTAAAAAATAAATGTTATCTTAAATATTATTTGCAATTGAATTCAAGATTTTATAAATATGATTTAAAAACAAATACATATTTTTATAAATATTACTTGCAAACAAATAAATACAGTTTTCCTGTGTTTTGGGTCACTACACAATACTTATAATAATAATAATAATAATAATAATAATAATAATAGTAAAGAATGAGTGAGTAAATGTTTGGCTATATATTACTGTATATATTGCTGACTGTATAGTACATATTAAGACTGGTTTAATCTAGGTAATTGACACATTTGTAAGTAGCTAAGATCAGAGCAGAGGCCATTAAGATGTGAAATGTAATGAATTGTTCCCATACCCCTATTTGAGACTCATGGTACTGCCTGACCCATGACAGTGTTAATGAGACCGTGCCATTAATGTGTCATGGTGGGGCCATTGTTTCTCTGGGATGGGTGAGAGAGCTCAGGGATTTAGACTGCTACATGTAGGTTTCAGCGTCATCTATCACTGTTGTTGTTCAGCATCATTCAAATGCACACAACGCATAAACATATTCATATTCAGGCATGCTCTTCATAAAGCTCTTCCGCATGGTTTTTCTGCAACAGATGCGGTCTCTCTCTAGCTCATTAGATCGGAAGACGGGAAAAAAAGGGTGAAGTGGACAGGAAGTGATGGCCATTCTTGGGGTAGACATTGTGTAGTGCTCCCAGCAGGGGAAGAATAACTCCTGTGCATCACACACACACAGCCGCTCCAGCCCTCTCACACTTCCTTTCACACACACTTCTGTCACAGCCAGACCTTCCCACAGCTCTACACTGGCAGACTGTTCCTGATAGACCTACCTATCCATCCATCTATCTATCTACACCTCCTTTGACTCTTGGGGGGAGTGTAATGTACAGTGCTCTCTTCAACTTCAATACCACGACTGAGGTGCTCTTGAGCAAGTCACCGAACCCCCAACTGCTCCCCGGGCGCCGCAGCATAAATCATGAACACTGCTCTGGGTGTGTGTTCACAGTGTGTGTGTGCACTTTGGATGGGTTAAATGCAGACCATGAATTCTGAGTATGGGTCACCATACTTGGCTGTATGTCACGTCACTATTATTATCATAATCACACTCCTCAGGAAATAAGAGAGGAAAAGGAAGAGTGTGGTAAAGTGGAGCTCACTGTTCATCATCTCCAGCAGAGAAAGGGAACAATCAGCACCTCACACACCCTCATATACACCCTCCCTAACCAATCCACTCTCACATCCTGCAAAGTCCGGCCCTCTGTATAAATACACCTATTACTGATTGATGGTGACACTACCTTACACTGAGCCTCCAGCTCTCTGATGCTGACAGCGTCTGCTCTACTGCTGCTCCTGCTTGTTCCTGGCATCAGTCCCGTGCCCAGCAGACTCTGGGAACCTCCTGTTGTGTACCCATCCCAAGCAACATGACCCTGTGCCAGGCTCTGGGCTACAACAGCATGTAGATGCCCAACTTGCGGGGACATGAGTCTCCCTCCAGCTGAAGCGGTGCAGCAGAGTGTCACCCACACGCCCGAATCTTCCTGTGCTCGCTCTTCACTCCTGTGTGCCTTGAGAGGTAAGACTCACCTATAAAAGACCGACTCTCAGTGATCCGCAGGAACCATGATGCTGAACACTACATGATTTATATACACTGTATATATTAGGGCTGAAACGATTCCTCGAGTAACTCGATTACAAAAAATGATCGAGGCAAATTCCTCTGCCTCGAAGCCTCTTTTAATATATTTTAAATCTCACGTCAGGTTCTTTCAGGCAATTATTTTTTTTTATGTGACAACGCGTTTACGTCACCCACAAAGCGGAAGGAGACACAAGGAGTCAGCAGTGTTTTGATTTGAGGCGTGTCTCTGTTAATGAATGGAGCAGAAGCGCGTCTTCGTCTATTTTACACACACTGAAGCGCGTGTGACGCTCCGGTGATTTCAGCGTCTGCTGTCTCACTTAATAAGGACGTGAACACACGAACAACATCTCCAGAACTGCTCTGACACTCACTTCATGAGCATTTGACCGTTTGATTTGAGTAAAACTAGCGTCACATCACATACACAGAACTGTAAAGGTACGTCAACCCGTCAAAATAAAAGTTTGGTTAAAGACTATTGTTCAGCAGAATGTACATAGCCTGCCACAAAAAAAAACTAACATTAATATTTTTAAGGTTTAATCACACAACATTTCTTCCATGTTTTATTTTTAATAGTAAATCCCCTTTGTTTACCAAAAAGTTGTTAATTTTCAATAATTAAAAGATAAATTAAATTAATGTTTTAGGTGTTTAATGTTTAATTTGCATCTCAGAAAATGCTTTATTTAAAAGCCCAACTGAATGGCACTTAAATTCACTTAATTCATCTGTCAACTTTATTGTCATTGTTCACAGTACAAGTACAGACAGAGAATCAATGGGTAATAATTAAATGTTTATTTTGGATGTTCATTGCATTCTATGCATTTAAAAAATACAAATATTTTTTTCTAAAAAAGGAAACTTAGTTGTTAATTTTAAGAGACCCAGGAGTCTTATTTTCTCTTGCATAATTAATATTGCATTTTAATTAAGCAAAAACAAATTTTATCCGATTACTCGATTAATCGATGGAATTTTTGGTAGAATACTCGATTACTAAAATATTCGATAGCTACAGCCCTAGTATATATACACACAAAATGCACTGAAGATATTTTTTCAGCCCACTGTTTTCAGTTGTGGCTGGTGCTCAGCGTTACACGGCCATTATTGCAATTATTATGCAAATGAGTACTACGGTCAATGTTAGGTGGAAATGAAAATCATCTGCAATGAAATGACAACATAGCAAGCGTCCCAAATCGCGTACTTATTCACTATTCTATGATGTTTTTTAGTATAAACAGAGCACAAGTAGTGAGTTCACACTGAAATTTCCAAAAAGAAAAAGTGCAGTTTAAACACCCGGATGATAAACTTAAATAACCGAAAAAACTAAGTGTGGAATATCGGACACTTCATGCACTCAACTGTCACCGCTTTGATTACATAATGAAGGCGGAGGGGCTATCAGACTCGGATTATGAATGACGAAATAACCTTATATAATTCATACACTATATGGTCTTTTCAGGATCATTTCTCCATGCAGGAGTCTGTGTGTGTCTGTACGGGACAGCTGCGCCCCCATCATGAACTGCTACAGTTACCCCTGGCCTAGAATACTACAGTATGACCAGTTTCCCAAAGATCAGCTGATGTGCCTCTCCTCAGCTGCGTATATGCCGAACAGCACTAGCGATGACAGCCGAGGTAAACAAACATTTTCTTTTTTTACATACACAGTTTTTCAGAGAAATGCAGATAGGAACAATGCTGGGTTTCCTCTGTCAAACTGATATTTGTGGTTGTTTTCAGTGGTGTCTCGAGCGAGCTGCACAGACTGTGTCCTCCAAAGACCTGCTCCACCTCTTCTGAAAAAATTGCTTTGGTAGGAAACACTAGTTTTCGCTTATACTAACCAACCTAAAACTGTTAATGCTGAAACTGGTTTCTCATGTCTTGTTGTCTCTCTGCTAGTGGTTAAAGTGCGTCTATCCATTTAGCTGGAGGAAACGCCAGCGGCTGCTCAACCAAGAATCACACAAGTGGAAAAGCTATCAGTTTAGAGCGTAGAGTTTCAGAAAACATACCTCAGTGTTCATAATGATGTAAATAATAGAAGATCCTTGTCCTATATTTTTAAATCTTAAGATATTAAAGTTTTTCAAATGCTTTTCTGAAACTGTAGTTCACATGAACATTTCCTGTCACAAATGTTGAGGTCACTGTAATTGATGTCGAAACCAAAACTTACAGTTGATATATGAAAATGAATCTCTGTAAACTCACCAAACAGCAGTGGTTTCAGGCTGAGTGTGCGCATGTTATGAGTCCGGTCGGGAACCAGAGAGACTCTCTGCACGTGTCCAACCTGAGCAGAACAGATACACATTACTCTGGGTCCCTCAAGAGAGGGGAAAATGACTTGGACAGCGAACATCAACTTTAATGTCTGTCATTTTTTAAACATATCAACACATTTTTAACACAATTTGAAAAACATATTATTTCAATTCCAGATTAAATTCCTTTCTCTCTCTTTACAACTTTTTAAATGACTTCTGTTGTTATCATTAACTGAAATACTACTTTTAATATTAAAATGGTTCATTATTTGAAACAAAGCTTAAATTATAAAAAAAAAAAAAAATTAAATATTAATAATAAAAATACCACGCTTAAAAATTTGAAATGCTGCCTTAGGTACTGACATAAAATAGCCTAAGCTTTTGTTGTAGTACTAACATTTCTACAAAGAAATCTGAAATGAAAAAAAGGTTAAAGCTACACTGAAATATAAAACAATAACAATAAACGTGACAACAGCACTTAATACAATTACTAAAACTTGAACTAAAATGAAAAATACCATTTGTAAAAAATGGAAACCAAATATAGTTTTAGAATTTGCAGCATACATAACTATGATAAAAACCTGTTATAATTTACATTTCCTCACTATGAAAAAAGACATTATCTGAAAATATAAATTCCAATCCAAAATTGCAAAAATTATTAATGTAATGTTTTATGGATTTCTTTTTCTCCAGTCTTATTGTATTACTGTTTTGAATTAATAAAAAAACTAGATTTAAAATTAAACGAGGATGGTAACGGGGATGCATTATTCATTATTTTAAACTTGCATCTTTAAAATGTCCATGTTTTCTATTAGTATTACAACTGCTAATGGGGTAGGTTTGAACAACAGCATTTTTTGTACTTGTTTCTAAGAGACAAATAGGAAATTGTTATATATTTAAGAAAAATGAGACAGTGCAAAAAAAAAACACCTTACAGATGTTGAAACAAAATGTGTTTGAACACTCCCTGACTCCCCAGATGTTAAACTAGAGCAGGACAGACACGTGTGTGGTGTGTCGGGCAGTACCCGGATGCCCTCCAGGCGCGGCAGCTGGAAGGAGAGCCCCGGGCTCCGCTCAGCCGAGGACGGGCTCTGCTGCTCAGGCATGGGTCCAGGGGCACTGACGCTGCTCTCCAGGGGTACATCCTGCTCCCCAGAGCCTGTGTTATAGTGCACATAGAGCAGCAGCGCGATGATGTTTATTATATAGAGGTGGAAGAAGGCCATGACCACGACGAAGTAGGCCCTGGAGCACACACTGCTCTTCTGGATGTGGAGCCGCTCGCGGCCGCCTGGGGCTCGCGCTGGAGGGGGGAAGTGATGGGCCTCCGCCTCGAGCCTGCGCAGAATGTCCTCATACTCACCCATCTCCTAAATCATGGCCCTCCTCTAAGCTTTCGATTCAGCCGGGGTGTATCCAGCAGAGGTTACATAGTTTGACAGCTGCTCCCCAGCATCACAGCCACGAGCGCGATCCCGAGCTGAAATACACCTCGATGACGAGTCCGAGGCAGATCGCGGGCGCGCGCTCATCTGAGTGTTGACAGGGATCTGTGCAGGAATGTGTTCGAGCTCAACCGGAGGACGAGGAGAGATTCAGGACGACCTCAGCTGCCTATCGGAGGGCAAACAAATCTGACAAGTCGTACACACACCAGATTTACACCAATAAAAGCGGGAAACCGCACAACTCCTCTATAAACGAAGAAGGAAAATAAGAACAGCGTTGTTTAAACGTCTGTCGTTTTGCCCTGCAAGCAGCGCGAGTCAGCCGACGCTGAGATACGAATAATCCTTTCAAAATAAAAGCACGGTCTTTTTCCGTTTACATAACCTTAGCTTAAATAGATACATTTTGCCACAATTTCCCTCAAATACAAATACTGATAATTACTTACCATGACTGCTGTACTACACAAATGTATAATTGATAATTGTGCTTAAAGTATTATTGTCTTTATATATATTTATACACACACACACACACACACACACATAAAGATATATATAGGCTACACTTGTAACACTTTCTGTTTGTACAACGTGTGTGTGTGTGTGTGTGTGTGTGTGTGTGTGTGTGTGTGTGTGTGTGTGTGTGTGTGTGTAGTACAAACTGAAAGTGTCACATACATTATTGGAGTATGTTTAACAAGAAAATACCGTGTTAAGTCTTTCACGTTTAATTCAATGTGTTGCTTGCTATTTCTTTGTAAATATTTGTGAAATTCTCTAGCTTTTTCTTTTTGAAAATTATTTTAAAGTAAATCCAACACCACTTTTTTTCAGTGTAAGAAATTAGACAAGTGCATTAATACATTGCATGAATGTATGGTGCATACAAGTACAAAAACAAACATTAGCAAAAATACACGTTAGAAAAATAAACCAACAAATCAATAAGCTTAATGAAAATAAAATAAATTAAATCGTATAGATATTATTTTAATAAATAATAATAAAACAATACATTTATAAAAAGACTGAATCATTGGCAAGAAAAAAAAATCAAATAAAACATAAAAAATTGATAATATTACTTTATTAATTTGACAAAAATGTTGAGGAGGTAGCTTGAAGTCATGAGGTTAGTCACAAAGAGCCTGCGTCCCAATGTTCATACTATCCATCCTAAATAGTATGTGAGATTAGAATAAATGTGTCCCAAAGCACAGTATGATGAAAAGAGTATGCCAAAAGGACCCAGATGATTTACTTTTTCATGTGGATTTTTGAAGTGTGGATCCAGCTCAGAACTACAAACACGAATAAAAAGCGTTAAAAACTACAAACATGGCGGATGTGCGCGACCAATGGTTAAGTAGAGAGGTTTAGCTAAAGGGGTTTGAGTTACATTTAACCAGTTAAAAATATGTATTTAATGTTATTGTGTTATATTTAATCTGCAACGTCAATGTAAGGGTTTATAAACATCCATTTGGCCATTAATAAAAAAAAAATCATTATTATGCAAAAAAAAAAAAAAAAGAAAAATAATTGTGAGCAGAGTTCTCCACATAAAGACCCACGGCTGGCAGATCAATGTGCTACTTTTCTCTCTTCTTCGAGGCAAAGCAAAAAACACTGTCGGACAACAATATAATATGCGGGAAACTAATAATAGGTTATTCATCATTTACTTGTACCAATTATACTATAACCGTAAAATTAAATTGATCAGCTGTTCATTGTCTCCAACAACGCCTGTAGTCCCACTTAGCAACTCTAAACAAATGTGAACTTTTGGCTCTACACCCAATTCAAGATTTGTCCTTGTATAACATACAAGCTTCAGCTTTGTTTGTTAAAGTCATAGACTGTAAAAAAAGATGGACGACTCGCCTTCGCTCTCTTCCATTGGTCAAAACTGAAGCCGCCAGTGTCCCGATATGGCGCTGACATAAACTGTATATTCTGTGATGAAGAAATTGAGACCACGGATCATTTGTTTTTCTTCTGCCCTTACAGTAACACATTCTGGTGTGACATGTATGATTGGTTGGAGCCTTATCTCCAGTCTCTCTCTAGTTTCACTAGAGATAACGTACTCGGTTACTAACGTAACCTCGGTTCCCTGAGATGAGGGAACGAGTACTGCGTAAGCTAGCTTACGCTATGGAAAAGGTCCCCTTTTCTCGAGAATATGAAGCCAAAAATTATCCTTAATTTTTAAATAATGTAAAACGCAGTGCTGCAGCACAGCAGACCCAAGCGAAGCGGCTCGCGCGCTTATTGGCTGTGCTGCGGCAACTGCAGCAACCTATGGTGAGGCGGCGGAGAGTAACAAACCAATGGGGGCGCTTCACGCCCATTGGACGTCAGAGCGCGCCAAAATAGGCGTGGCTGGAACTATATAAGCCACCGCTTCACCATAGGGATCAGGTTTTAAATCGACTGAAGCGATCACCCGGTCCGAGCACATAGCACGGCAGGTTACGCAGTACTCGTTCCCTCATCTCAGGGAACCGAGGTTACGTTAGTAACCGAGTACGTTCCCTTTCGAGAGTACTCTCGTACTGCGTAAGCTAGCTTACGCTATGGGAACACAATGTAAAACGCCGTGCGTGCTCGGGAACTTCGACCTGTCACAGCCCGAGGCGAGAGCTCGGGGCTTTATAGCAGGAGAAATCCCAGTCCCAACAGCCAACCTTAGTGAGCTTTATATAGGGAACGAAAAAAGGGGGACGTGATAAGGCTTAGCACGTCTATATAGAAAGTACCCTGGCCTGCAGGGCAGGGACTTGCAGATTATAGAATCTAATAAATGTGGACGGAGAGGCCCAGCCTGCCGCCGCACAGATATCATCCAGTGGTATCCCGCAGGACCACGCCCATGACGAGGCCATACCTTGGGTGGAATGGGCTCTGATGCCGAACGGGCAGTGAAGGCCCTTAGATTTGTAAGCCAGCGAGATAGTGTCTACTATCCATCGTGATAGGCTTTGCTTCGTGGTGGCGAGACCTCGGGTGCGCCCACCAAAGCATATGAAGAGCTGGTCCGACCTCCTGAATAAGGCGGAGCGCGCAATATAGGTTTTAAGAGCCCTGACGGGGCAGATGAAGCTCGCGTTGCTTTCGTCGCTTTGCGAGGAAAGGGCTGACAGCGAGATGACCTGCGCTCTGAACGGTGTTGAGAGCACCTTGGGGACATAGCCGTGTCTTGGTCTGAGAATGACTCTGGAGTCATTAGGCCCAAACTCGAGACAGTCAGTGCTTACAGATAGCGCATGTAAATCCCCCACTCGCTTGACTGAGGCCAGAGCCAGTAGAAAAGCAGTTTTGAACGAAAGAAGCTTCATATCGACAGACTGAAGCGGTTCAAAAGGGGGGCCCTTTAAGGCCTCTAGGACCGTAGACAGGTCCCAGGAAGGGATTGAAGGGGGTCGGGGAGGGTTCATCCGACGAGCTCCCTTAAGGAAACGAATGACCAGTTTGTTTTTTCCCAGTGATAGGCCGGCCACCGGAGCATGAGAAGCTGCAATGGCTGCCACATACACTTTGAGCGTAGACGGGGATCTGCCCGCATCTAAACGCTCCTGTAGGAAGGAGAGTATCTCCGTCACGTCACATAAGTGAGGGTCTAGGTTCCGTGTCCCGCACCAGGTGGAGAACACTGACCATTTCTGCGCGTATAGGCGCCTGGTTGAGGGCGCTCTGGCTTCCGTAATGGTCCTTAACACTCCCTCAGGGAGGTTCCCGGGTACCCGTTGAGGGGCCATACATGAAGGGCCCAAAGTTCGGGGTGGGGATGCCAGAGCGCGCCCTTCAGCTGCGTGAGGAGATCTTTCCGCAGCGGTATTGGCCATGGGGCTGTACTGGACAGCTGCATCAGCTCGGAGAACCAAGGTTGGGTCGTCCAGAGTGGGGCTACTAGCAGCATAGCACATCTGCTCCTCCTGACCCGATCGACTACCTGCGGTAGCATCGCGACCGGTGGGAAGGCATAAAGCGGGCGTCTGGGCCAATCGAGGGCCAGCGCGTCCCTGCTCTTTGAAAAATATATTGGGCAATGAGCGTTGTCTTCTGAGGCGAAGAGGTCGACCTCTGCCCTGCCGAAGATGCTCCACATCAACTGAACCGTCTGTGGGTGAAGAGACCACTCCCCAGGGGGAACATTCGCCCTGGAAAGCATGTCCGGGCCCCGGTTCAGGATGCCAGGTACATGCGCTGCCTTTAGCGAGCGCAGATTGTAATGTGCCCATGTCAGAAGACGCTCGGTCAGGGTGTGCAAGGTTTCTGACCTGACACCACCCTGGCGATTTATGTAGGCCACCACTGACATGCTGTCTGATCTGACCAGAACATGGTAGCCCTTTAAAAATGGGAGGAAAGCTTTCAGGGATAGTTCGACCGCTATCATCTCCAGACAGTTTATGTGTAACAGTCGCTCCGGGCTCGACCAGAGGCCGGAGGCAGACCTGCCCTCGTACAGGGCGCCCCAACCGAGGTTGGATGCATCTGTCGAGACTACTTTCCATTTCGAGACAGCGCCTGTGCTTACGCCTAACTGATACCAGTTGGCTATTTTCCAAGGGGCCAGAGCTGTGATGCAGCCGTGGGTCACCCTGATGCTGGAACACGGTCTCTCAGCCAGCGCTGTAGTGGGCGCATGCGCAGCAGGCCCAGTTTGAGAACCGCAGAGGCTGATGCCATCAGACCTAGCATTTCCTGAAATCGTTTGAGCGGGTAAAGAGACCCGGCTTTGAACGACACGGCTAAATGCTGAATAGTGAGAGCGCGCTGTGACGTCAGACGTGCTGTACATGTCACAGAGTCTATGTCTATCCCCAAAAAGGAAATCCTCTGGCTGGGAGACAGAGCGCTCTTGACAGTGTTGATCGTGAGACCCAGGCATTCTAAATGGCTGAGGATCCAGGATCTGTGTGTCGTCAGTAGTTCCTCGGAATGGGCTAAAACTAGCCAGTCGTCGAGGTAGTTCAATACTCGCACTCCCCGCATTCTCAGGGGTGCGAGAGCGGCATCCATGCACCGTGTAAACGTACGGGGCGCTACGGAGAGGCCGAATGGAAGAACCATGTACTGATAAGTCTGCCCCTCGAAGGCGAATCTCAAGAATGGCCTGTGATGGGGTGCTATTTGAATGTGAAAGTAAGCGTCTTTCAGATCCACTGAGAAAAACCAATCCCTCGGGCGAATTTGCGCGAGTATTTGTTTGGTAGTTAACATTTTGAACGATCGCGTCATAAGCGCTTTGTTCAAACGTCTGAGATCTAGGATGGGTCTGAGACCGCCATCCTTTTTTGGTACGAGGAAGTAGCGGCTGTAAAAGCCTGACTCGCGCCGCGCAGGGGGGACAGTTTCTATCGCCCCTTTTGCAAGAAGGTTTATCAGTTCGGCGCGAAGGACGTGTGTCATTTCGCTTTTCACTTTCGTTTCGACCACGGCGCGAAAGCGCGGCGGTCTGCGAGCGAACTGGAGCGAGTAACCTCGTTTTATTATATTCAAAACGCAATTTGATATGCCGGGGATGGCCTGCCATGCAGCGGCTCGTGCGGCTATGGGTTGAATGTGCTTCGGGCACTGGCCGCCTGTTATGAGGGGACCAGTAGCTCGAGTATGCTGTGCTTGTGACACTGTGGTGACAGCGCTTATCTGTAGGGTTGCGCACTGAGAAGTGGGCACGCGCGCTACATTTAGAGCACCTCCGGCGCGAGCGGGACGGTGGGCATGAAAGGAGACCCGAGTGAGTCTTTGTGACACTTGGGGGAGTGTGTATACATGTAGGGGTGCGTACTGTGTAGTGGGCACACTGCCTACATAGAAAAAGCTCTTTTTGTGCTTTATTGAGGTCGCCGTGAAAACGGCGTTTGTGTGCAGGCGTGCGTGCATTGTAACAGGCTCGTTTACTGCAGTATAGACATCTCCAACCGCCTTTAGTGAGGGGATTGGAGGAAGCATGTGAGGTTTCTTGTGTGGTGGTCCGGCCGCAGCGGGACTTAACCACGGTCTTTTCAGCCCGAAGGTCAGGAGGGCTTCGGAGGCTCGGGGTTCAGCACAATCCTGGGCCGAGGTCCCCGGCTCTCTGGCGGTTTGCGGCTCGTAGAGCGAGAGCGGTGCTGGGTTTTGGTCGCTGGGCGAGACTGTAAGTCTGGCTGCGATGGCTTCGAGGTCTGAGGGAGACCAGCAGAGCTAGAGCGTTTCGGCAGGAAGTGTCTCATTGCCTGTGACGTTTTCTGAGCCTCAGTGAAGCGTTCAGCGAAACCCTTAACCGACTGGCCAAAGAGGCCGGAAGGCGAGATAGGAGAGTCGAGAAAGGCGGATTTGTCGGCGTCTTTCATCTCCGTGAGCGTGAGCCAGAGGTGTCGCTCTAAAACAGCGAGGCTTGCCATGCTTCGGCCGATCGCTTGTGCTGTGGTCTTTGTCGCACGCAGGGCTAGATCAGTAGCGCTGCGGAGATCTTTAAAGTCATAGGTATCTGGGGCAGACTCATCCATGTTACGGAGAAGTCTGGCCTGAAAAACCTGCAGCACAGCCATGGTGTGTAGAGCCGAAGCAGCTTGACCAGCGGAGGTGTAAGCTCGGCCAGCGAGAGCTGAGGTGGTGCGGCACAGCTTGGATGGATGCACAGGCTTCGACCGCCATCCAGCGGCTGAGGGCAGGCAGAGGTGTGCAGCAATAGCCTCCTCGAGAGGGGGGAGGCTCTCGTAACCGTGGTCTCGGGCGCCGTCGACAGAGGAGAGCGCTGACGAGACAGAAGTCTTCAAGCGTGCGGAGAATGGGGCTTTCCACGACTTCGTGAGTTCATTGTGAACTTCCGGGAAGAAGGGGGCGTTTCTTTGCGGAGGGGCCGAAGGGCGCCCCTGCAGGAACCATTCATCCAGCCTGCTTTTAGCGGGCTCGTCTGGAGGAGACCAGTCGAGCTGAAGGTCGCTGACAGCCCTTGTAAGCACGCGAGTAAGCTCCGCGTCAATATCGGCGCGTTGTCCGGTGCAGCTGGGTGCTGTAGAGGGGGGGGGGTCCGCAATGGAGCCCGACCATTCCTCACTACTGGACGCGGCGAGAGAAAGGCTGTCGTGTCTGTCCTCTTCCGCCTCAGGCGCTCCGAAGGAGAAGGGGGCGCTGGTGAGCAGGGACTGGCGCTGCTCGTCCACGAAGAGGACAGGCGAAGGAGAGAGAGCGTGCGAGGCACGCGGGGAGTGTTCCGGCGTGAGCTCGCGTGTAGCAGTATGCTCAGGCATTCTCTGATCGCGGCGTTTCTTACGCGGCACTTGAGAGAGAAGAGGCGGAGCGGGTGGAGCATCGTGGCTGGTTTGAGCTAATCGAGCCCGCAGGGTCGATATAGCCATGTCGTCGCACTCAGGGCAGCCGCCCTTGAAGAGTGCGCTCTCAGCATGCTCGCGGCCCAGGCAGGAGACACAGATGATGTGGCGGTCCTCGCTGGGCAGAGGGCCTCGGCAGGAAGCGCAGGCCCGAGGCATTTGAAACAACGCCTCGAATTCTGGAGGAAAAAAGTGTGATGCAGCGGCAAACACACTAGCTTTGAAAAGGATATAGTCACGCCGGATGGCGCAGCAGGAAGCGAGTGCTGAAGGCGGCGTCGAGATGAAGCACGAGCCGGCGTCCTCAGATCTGCGTTGCAGTGCTATCCCGCTGAGAGGCTTTTCGACGGCGTGTAGAGGCTTCTCCGGAGAAGACAGCGAAGTGCAGGTGAGATCGCTGAAGGAGATGAAATCTGATCCCTATGGTGAAGCGGTGGCTTATATAGTTCCAGCCACGCCTATTTTGGCGCGCTCTGACGTCCAATGGGCGCGAAGCGCCCCCATTGGTTCGTTACTCTCCGCCGCCTCACCATAGGTTGCTGCAGTTGCCGCAGCACAGCCAATAAGCGCGCGAGCCGCTTCGCTTGGGTCTGCTGTGCTGCAGCACTGCGTTTTACATTATTTAAAAATTAAGGATAATTTTTGGCTTCATATTCTCGAGAAAAGGGGACCTTTTCCATAGCGTAAGCTAGCTTACGCAGTACGAGAGTACTCTCGAAAGGGAACATTACATTTGGAATTATAATGAAGGACAAAAACCATGATCTGCTTTTAAACACTTTAATTATTTCTGGTAAATTTTTCATCCACAAATGTAAATGGATAAAGACACAGCCTCTTTTTTCTGTCTTCAAGAGAGAATTTGCATTGTACTATAAGTCCCTGTTGTTTATGAAGAAGAAAACAGCAAGTAAATTGCTTAATTTTATTGATGCTTTAAAATTAACTGAAGCCCCTTAACTACTGTCTTAATTTATTATTTGTCATTTATTATTTTTGTTTATATTTTTTATTATTATTTTACGTGCTCCGTTCCCTGTATACAATGATATTTCTGTGTATTATATCTAAGCCAGTTATTGTTGTAAATTTTGACACTTCAATAAAAAAAAAAAAAAAAAAAAGATATGGCGCTGACATCTTGGACTTGCGCCTGCGCAGATAGCGATCTAGGGACCAGTTCTGCGCAGTAGCTATGCGCAGTAGCAAGCAGGAAGTAAAGCCTTAAAGCCGCGAAATCAACGGACCCGCCCCTGTGCCCCGCCCTCACTCTCCCTCGCAGAATGCACATACCGTAATCTGCACTGTTTTGGAAGTGGAGTCCTGCTCCTGTGAATTCTGTCTGCTCCGTTCCACTCCAATCTCATTAAAATAAGGTAAATACAATCTCCTCAGTCCTCCGAAGATCATGAAAAAATCCTGTTGACGCTTCGGTGCCTCCTCCGGCTCAGAGAGCTGTCAATCACAGCTGTCAATCACGACGTCACACCACCGTTTTTAGAGCATTAAATAACTATCTAAAAAACAACTTATTTTAAAAACGAACACTTGAATTTACATTAGCGTGATACAAACTACAGTAAATGACAAAAAACAGCTTCGGAAAAAAGATATTTGAAGGGTAATTTAATTGTTTATTTGGTCTCGCGTCCCATTGAATAACATGGGGAGGCGGGGTTTATGACCTATACTAGGACCACTCACCAGGGGGCGATCGAGACGTTTTGGCTTCACTTTTCAGGGCTTGTGCGGCACGCTTGGTTAAAGTGGGTGATATCTGCTTCCTTCTCAAAAGTGACTACCCAAACTTCCAGTGAAGCTATCAGCATTCCCCCAACAAGTCTTATTATGTTGGAAGTTGGCACACACACACAATTTTACACCCCATAATACTCCTATATGGAATAACAAATATATTTTAGACAGAAACAAATCCCTGTTTTATGAGGATTAGGGTAAATATAAATATTTGGTCAATGTTGGATTTAATGGATGAGACTAGTAATATGTTAAAATATAATTCATTTACTTTAAAACACGGATTTGCCTGTCATCCAAAGCAATTTTTTACAGTTATTAATGCAATACCTTCAGGTGTAAAAATGTTAATGAGATGTTCTCTTAATCAGAAATTACTGCAGTACTTCCCTTATTATACGCTGGTGATATTGAGAAAGAAAACAAACTCTGCACTAACAAATATATAAGACAATATATCATCCAGTCATGCTACCCTTGTCAAATATTAAGAAATAAATTAGATCATACATTTGATAAAAACACTGTTAAATATTTCAGAACAGCCTTTCTAAAATGTCCTATTCTTCCCTAGGTAAAAGAAATGCAATTTAAAATATTAAATGAGATATATCCCTCCTCAATCCCGCTGTCACGTCTTCCATTGAGGAAGCAGAGGCTGAGGGCTCAGATGTGGACTCGTCCATCACCCAAGCTGAAGTCACCGAGGTAGTCAAGAAACTCCTCGGTGGCAAGGCACCGGGGGTGGATGAGATCCGCCCTGAGTACCTCAAGTCTCTGGATGTTGTGGGGCTGTCTTGGCTGACACGCCTCTGCAGCATCGCGTGGCAGTCGGGGACGGTGCCTCTGGGATGGCAGACTGGGGTGGTGGTCCCTCTTTTTAAGAAGGGGGACCGGAGGGTGTGTTCCAACTACAGGGGGATCACACTTCTCAGCCTCCCTGGGAAAGTCTATGCCAGGGTACTGGAGAGGAGAATCCGGCCGATAGTAGAACCTCGGATTCAGGAGGAACAGTGTGGTTTTCGTCCAGGCCGTGGAACACTGGACCAGCTCTATACCCTCTACAGGGTGCTGGAGGGTTCATGGGAGTTTGCCCAACCAGTCCACATGTGCTTTGTGGATTTGGAGAAGGCATTCGACTGTGTCCCTCGTGGCGGCCTGTGGAGGGTGCTCCGGGAGTATGGGGTCCGGGGCCCTTTGCTAAGGGCTATCAGGTCCCTGTACGACCGGAGCAGGAGCTTGGTTCGTATTGCCAGCAGTAAGTCAGACTTGTTCCCGGTGCGTGTCGGACTCCGGCAGGGCTGCCCTTTGTCACCGGTTCTGTTCATGATTTTTATGGACAGAATTTCTAGGCGCAGCCAGGGGCCGGAGGGGGTCAGGTTTGGTGACAACACGATTTCGTCTCTGCTCTTTGCGGATGATGTTGTCGTGTTGGCTTCATCAAGCCAGGACCTTCAGCATGCACTGGGACGGTTTGCAGCCGAGTGTGAAGCGGCTGGGATGAGAATCAGCACCTCCAAATCCGAGGCCATGGTCCTCACTCGGAAAAGGGTGGCTTGCCCACTTCAGGTTGGTGGAGAGTTCCTGCCTCAAGTGGAGGAGTTTAAGTATCTTGGGGTCTTGTTCATGAGTGAGGGAAGGATGGAACGGGAGATTGACAGACGGATCGGTGCAGCTTCTGCAGTAATGCGGTCGATGTACTGGTCTGTCGTGGTGAAGAAAGAGCTGAGCCGCAAGGCGAAGCTCTCGATTTACCGGTCAATCTACGTTCCTACTCTCACCTATGGTCATGAGCTTTGGGTCATGACCGAAAGGACAAGATCCCGGATACAGGCGGCCGAAATGAGCTTTCTCCGCAGGGTGGCTGGGCGATCCCTTAGAGATAGGGTGAGAAGCTCAGTCACCCGGGAGGAGCTCAGAGTAGAGCCGCTGCTCCTCCACATCGAGAGGGGTCAGCTGAGGTGGCTCGGGCATCTGTTCCGGATGCCTCCTGGATGCCTTCCCGGGAAGGTGTTCCGGGCGCGTCCCACTGGGTGGAGACCCCGGGGAAGACCTAGGACACGCTGGAGGACTATGTCTCCCGGCTGGCCTGGGAACGCCTCGGTGTCCCCCCAGAAGAGCTGGAGGAAGTGTCTAGGGAGAGGGAAGTCTGGGGTTCTCTGCTTAGACTGCTGCCCCCGCGACCCGGCCCCGGATAAGCGGAAGAAGATGGATGGATGGATATATCCATCTAATAAATTTCTACACTCAAAATTTAATTTTGAGAATAAGCCCTGTTATTTATGCAAATATTTAGTTGAAGATACAGAATATATTTTTACATGTAGTTTGTCTCAGTCGTTTTGCACGGCTGGATTGTTTCACTCTAACATCACAAGATGTAATGCATGGAATAACCAAAGAGTGCTCTGTTTTGTATGATTTGATTAATAATATTGTTTTATTAGCAAAATACTTTATACATAAATGTAGATATTTTAAATCCACTCCATTGTTTATTGTATATATATATATATATATATATATATATATATATATATATATATATATATATATATATATAATCATTTATTTAATTTATTTTAAGTTTATAATTTATGTCTCTTGAAATGTTATATGTTATATAAAAATACCCGTGTACCTGTGGACATGGCCTAGGACGATGGACTCGAAAGTGCAAAAATGCTATCTCGCTTTCGGGTTTTTGCCTACAAAATGACGTCTTACTTCCGCCACTCAAACGTTCAAACGGAAACTTGCGTGAGCGATGTCGAGGGGCGTGGTTTGAGGCCCCGCCCCCTCGCGCTCCTGTGACACAGAACCCCGGGAGAACATACTAGAACCTCTACCATCACACACAAACACACACACACAGGAGACGCCAAAGTCATGTAAGTCTGCGCTTTCTGTCGAAAACATCTGTTCTGATTTATGTGCAAACAGCTCGTTATAGAAACCGGCACTGAATAACTATTTACTGTGAAGCTAACCGCTAGCCAGCATTAGCTAACGTTACCGCACTTCGGCACGACTCATTCACTGCTCTCAGAGTCATTAAACCGAGCTATCCGGTAACGTGATGAACCTCTCGGCAGAGTTATTAACCGCTTGATCTTACAGCATCTCGTTCAGACATCTAATGTTTGTTGAAATGTGTGTGGTGTAACGTTCAGTTAGCCCGTAACAGTTAGCCTGGGTCAGCATGTTGCGTCCTTGCCACTCAAGTCTGTTCGCAAACACACACATCTTTGTGAGATTGTGTTTTAGTGTTGACCGACTCGAGCAGGGAGTTGTGACGGAGTTTATCGCGGTGTTTAACGGTTGAATGAGTCGCGAGGATGAGCGCGCCGTGCGCACGTGCTTCAGGGCCAGATGAATGAAGGACAATAACACGCATATATTCACTGAAGACGAGGATTACATCTAAACCTCTCATCAAACACTCTGTGTTTTTAAATAAAAGTGCTGTTTTTGATGTAATGCCAGAAATTCTTAGGACTCAACATCAGTAACATCAAACCATTTGTTCATATTTTCTTAATAAAAAAAATATATATATATATTTTGCAATACAGCAAGGTAAAATTTCTACCAAATTCAATTGTCAATGTCTGTGGGAGTCTGTAAGTTTTGAAAGGAGTGTCTTATGCTAACCAAGGACACAGACAGATATATTAATAACAGCAATATTGTGAAATATTATTAAAAATTTAAATAACTGCGTTCTATTTGAATATATGTTAAAATGCAATTTTTTCTGTGATCAGAGCTGATTTTTTTAGATGCTTAAAGTTACAACTTAATTTCGCACAATAGTGTCTTTACCAATAAATGGTGAAAAGCATTGTTGTCTTGTTGACAAGATATAGTTTATGACCTTAATTAAGAAATATCAGCTGATTAAACACATTCTACCCATTATTTTAAATCATCCTTTTTTTTATTGATTAAATGCACATATAAAATGGTTCTCTGTAAATTATCCTGTCTGTTCTAGCTTTGATTTAAATACAGATGTCCCCTAACAGGCATCCAGCGGCTGCTAAGTGGTACGACAGACGAGACTTTGTCTTCATTGAGTTCTTGGTGGAGGACAGCAAGGATGTGAATGTCAGTTTTGAGAAGTCCAAATTTGGTTTCAGGTATGTTGTTGTAACTTCATTCATCTCTGTAAAAGCACAAAGTCTTCTTCTTGTCATCGCCTTAGACTGTAGTTTGAGTGTTTTGTGGCTCAGCTAATGCTGTCCTCTGCTCTCCTTCAGCTGTCTCAGCGGGACGGAAAACATGAAGTACTCAAATGAAATTGACCTTTTTGAATCCATCGATCAAGATGTGAGTCCAGCACACATTTGGGAGATCCCGTTTCAGTGGGATGCTCACTTTGAGTTATATTTTACTGTCTATTCTCAGGGGTCCAAACACAAGCGTACAGACCGGTCGATCTTGTGCCGTTTACGGAAAGCAGAGTCTGGAAAATCCTGGCCCAGGTTAACAAAAGACAAAGCAAAGGCAAGCTTTGTTCCATGTTTGTTGTCACTTTAGTATTAACAATTAAAATAGTCATTATCTGTTGAAGGACTGTGTCAGAAATCTTGACCGTTTGAGCTCAAACTCTCTCAAAAGAGTCAGTTTTAACAATTATCTCAAAATGCCAGTCATCGTCTTTACCCCAAACCTTGTTGAGCAAGTCTTAATAGTAACACATCTGTGTTTGCATGTTTTTCTGGTTTTAACATAAATGGTAAACCAAGCAGTAGTTTGTGGCATCATAAGTTGTTTGGCAGCGTATCTCATTAACCACTTGCTTTTCATAAAAACCTGCTGTATACAATAATCATCAGCTTATCATATCGGCCAGAACTGTAATATCAGTGCATCTGTACGTGGATTGTTGTCTGATCAAACTTGTATTTTGTGAATTTTGTCTGCAGCTCAACTGGCTTAGTGTTGACTTCAATAACTGGAAAGACTGGGAGGATGATTCAGATGAAGATTTGTCCAACTATGATCGCTTTTCAGAGGTTTGTTCTGCTTCGTTAACAATGGGTATAATTCACCTCCTGACAGTATTGCCTGTTATTATGGGAACTGTGAGAAGAATACGTCTGTAGTTAATGTGGTCTACGTGACTTGGTGTGTTGGTTTAGATGATGGGCAACATGGGAGGAGAAGATGATTTACCTGACCTCGATGGAGCAGATGATGTAAGATTTAAAAGTTTCTTCATATGTGGAAGAACGTTTAGTTTAATGGTAGATCTGATCCAAATTGTTTATTCGGCATCATGTCATTCCAACCCAACATGGTTTTTTTGTTCTAAAACGGTTACATCTCTAAATTGATCCTCTAGAAAGCACAGTAAACTAAAACAAAAAGTGTCTAGATAAATGACTCATTATCACTAATCAAATATAGTGACACATTCTTGCCTTAAAACATGTAACGTCAACTTCCTGTTATGAATGACTCGTTGATTTATTTATTTTTATTTTCAGGAATCAGCCGATAGTGATGATGAAAGTAAGTTTTTTCCAATTTTTCTAGCTTGTGTGTTCAGAGCTGTTACTGGTTTAAATGACCGGTACAACCCGAAAGTGTAATTACATAATTTACTTATTTTTAATGTTCTCTCATCATTTTTGTCCATCTATTGAAATCATGTAATCGGCTGTAAATGCAATCAACATTGTCAAGCCAAAAAGTAGACACAGCCAGTAAATAATCCATATCAATCAAGGGGTTGAAAGTCTTCTAAAAACACTGTCAGTTTATATGATGCATATTTAATATTTCATATATGAACACTGATCAACATACAAAGAGCACTTTAAAGTGCCCCCATTATACCTTTTTTAAGGTTCCTACAATAGGTTTAAATGCATGCAAGGTCAAACAGCACTTTTGTTTTCTCCAAATTTTCATCTAATTTCCCAACAATCCTTAACTGATTCATTCATAGCCGTTCTAATGCCACTTTTCCACTGCGTGTGACGGCTCGGCTTGGCTACGTTTGTGTTTCCACCGCAGTTTAGTGCTGCTTTAGAGTGGGCGGGATTATAGACATGTGGTTATAGTTGCTCTGCCTCTACTGCCATGCTTAGCGACCTCCTGAAAAATGGTTTAATTCTGCGTCGTCCCATCAAGCTCTCGCTGCATCCGCTCCTCGACAATCAACGAGAGGAACGTCTGCTTCCTCAAGACCACGAAACAAGAGATTCAAAATACTTGTACACTGTCATTAAGTACTTTTTGACCTAGACTTTAGATGAATGGACAAAAAAATGAAAGTCTTATTCTCATTTGTGTTTTGAAGATGAACAAAAGTCTTACGGTTTTGAACTGTCCCTTTAAGAGTTTGTGTCCATTTGAATACAAAAGGTGAATTTTTGAATAATTTATTCAATAATTTATTTATAATCAATGTCATGGCAAGCTCCAAAAAGAAAATGCACTATTAAAATCTCAAACTCCAGCCCTCATTCATTATAGCAGCAGGAAGAGCAACATGTACATAGATTTTCTCCATTTTGTGTTTTACTGAAGAAATGTATACAAACTTAAATGACATGGGAGAGTAAATTATGACAGATTTTGTCCACTTTGGTTTTTCTCCAGAAATGCCAGATCTGGAATAAGCGACTGGCACGCTGTGGACAGACAGAGGAGGAGAGGGGGTGACATTATGAAAAGAGGACGCTGTCACCTAAATACGACATGATCTGAATGAGAGCAAAGCTGGATTCAATGATTGAGTTCATGAGCATCACCTCTGTCTCAGTGGCTGCACTCCAGAAGATCGTCTTAAACCTCTGTTGGGAGATAATATGCATATTGTTGTACAGAGCTTCGTTGTCTCTCTCCTTATGACCAGTCCTGGCTTCTTTCCTTTTTTTTTTCTTTTTAATCCGTACTAAAAATATGTATACTTAAGCTGTTTGGAAAATCTGCACTGTATTCATTTTTTTTTTCAATCAAAACGCAATAGATGTGATAATCTTTTTTTTTATTGTGAGTCATTGAAATTAAAATGAAAAGTGAAACTTTGCAGAGTTGGAGAGACTTTGTGTGAAAGCGTAAGAATGATTCTAGATTTTGGAAACAGTTATCTGACACAAGACTCACCTTCCTAATATACTTCTCTTCATATATCTCTTGAGGTGGTACCAGGTTTGTTGGCTGTTGATGTTTTCTGACTCTCCGAGTTTTCTCAAAGTCTATATTAGCACTGTATTCATATTGGACCATTAATGTCTTTCATATTATGACAGCAGTATATGTGATCTTTTTAAATGTAAAAAAAAAATGGGAACACTGAAAAGCATTGTATGTGTCCGAATAAGTCTAAAACAAAAAAAGACCAATAAGTTTGCACTAACAAAATTAGGTGTTAAACAGGGCTATGTTTTGTGCACGCTGCTGGTTGACTCATCAATGTTTCCAAAAGAAAGAAAAGAAGCTTCCAATTTTGTCTACATATTTCTAATAAACTGCTCAAAGTTTATCTTTTCATTTTCTCTGCTGAACAGTTAAACTGACAACATTTATTTACCATAATTTCATCCCAGCCTCGAACACAACAGATATTAAGAAAATGCAGTCTCTTCTCCATACAAACTCAATGGGGTCCAATGTTGATTGGCAAAATATATCTTGCAGTCCACAGAAAAAGATGTTTTATTTTGCATAAACTGTCAAGTACATGGTTTTGTTTCTCAGTCAGAACATATTCACTGCAGAGGATCTATTGGTGAACAACTGATGTAATGAAATCTGCTCTGATTAAGAAACAAACTTATCTACATCGTGGAAGGCCTGAGGGGGAGTACATTACATCAGCACGCTTTCATTTTAGGGTGAACTATTCCTTTAACAGGTACAAATTTAGATTTTAGTCATGTATTATTGCAATCAACAGCTTTGGGAGTATTATCGTTGTAGCATTGTCTAAGTTTTATTAATTAATGGAAGCTTATTGTAAAGACTCCTCTCTCAGACATTCTGGCTTCAATAACTTGTTCATATGTGAGCAACCCATACTGCATGGTGTAAAATTGTTGTTTTTACCTGCCAACTCCGAGTTTTAAGAGTACTTAATCATCCACAGCTCGCACTTTCACACAACGTTAACATTTGGCCGTGAGGTCAAGAGGAGGCGCTATAACATGCGCGCTCTCGACCTATGACGACATGCGGACACCTCTCATCTCACTCCAGCCCCTAGCAGCGTGTAGCCTATGTATAATTTTTTGCCATTTTAATTAAATATAAAAGCGGTCATCTATTTAAAACAGGGGTGTTCTGGATAACTGCAGTTGTTTATATATTATGTGTATTAGATGAATGGCCTGGCCTCTGCTCTATTGCTCTAACAGCAGAGGACCATCACTTCCTCCAGCCGCATTGTAGCTGCGCATCCATTCCTCCACACTGACTTGAATCCTCGCGCTGGGTCCTAGCGCCTGCCTTTCTGTGCTTCACTCGTCCTCCACACTTAGGAATCAGAAACAGATTCGGGTATTGAATCTTTTTTTGTTTTTTTTGCAACCGGTCCTTCTCTTTCACTCAGCAGACCACATATTTAGGCTACACGATGGAGAAAATAGTTGAGGACAAATGCGTTTCCCTTTTAAGTTTTTGGTCTTCTGTATGAATGTTTGTTTGTTTTTTTGATGCCCTGTCTTAAATGAAACCTAAAATGTTAAATCAGACACCCAACAGTCGCGAGGAGTCACAGTCACGTGCGATGATGCCAAGAGTCAGAATGTCTCGAGACCTGTGTATCTCCCAGTCAGAGGGAATGTGCTATTATGTAAATTTACTAGCAATTTCTGATCGAAAATTATTTCTACACTTTTTGTTTATCAGTGTGCTTAATTTTCAGCATCATTAGGCTACTCCAGTCTTCAGTCTCGCGTGGTCTTTCAGAAATCATTATAATATGTATATTTTCTGATCAATTTATATATATATATATATATATATATATATATATATATATATATATATATGGGTTTTTTTGTGGAAAAGTTTAATAATAATTTAATAATTTAGTAATAATTATTATAAAGTAATACTTTTGTGGAAAATATGAAACATTGTCTTTTTTCATGATTCTTTGATAAATAAAAAATCAAAAGAACAGATTATTTGAAATAGAAATGTTTTGTTACATTATGACTGTTTGCAGTGATTTTTTTTATCAATTATCTGCATACTTGCTGAATAAAACAGCAATGCAAGACGGAAAAAATATTTGGGAAATCTTTTATATTTGTAACTGAATATCAGAATATCACTAAGATTTTTCAATTTAAGTATTTAAAATATTCAATTAAAGTTTATTTGTACAGCGCTTTTTACAATACAAATCATTGCAAAGCAACTTTACAGAAAATTACGTTTCTACAATTTTTAGTAGTAGCCTATAAGTGGTGATCAATTTATGTGCAAGTGACAGGAATTTTCAGCAAAATTTATAAAAGACATAGTCAACCAGACGATGAACACTATTAACAGCAATTATAATGTGATTGCATAGTAAGTAGCAATAGCCTATTTGTTAGTTCTGTGTGTTATTTCAGGGTTAGCATCATCTGAGATCCTCTGAGGGTCAGCATCATCTCTTCTCAGGTGTTCTGGACCAGACTGGAGCTTGTGTAAATCCTAGTAAAACAGAGAAACAAATAGAGACATAATTAGCGTAGCTGCTGTTCCAACAAAGTAAAATGAATTAGTACAACCAAATATAAAGAATAAGAATGCGCATTTGATCAGATACAACTGCAGTCACAAATTATGAGATGCATTATTCAAATGCTTGGCGAAAGAGATGTGTTTTTAATTTAGATTTAAACAGTGAGAGTGTGTCTCAACCCCGAACATTATCAGGAAGACTATTATATTGTTTTTTTAAGGGCTTTATAAATAAACTTTGACTGACTTACAAAGAACACTTTTTTAAAAGTGTATTTAAGTGTCATGAAAATAAACTCTCTTAAGTGGCCTTTTATTTCAGTTATTTTAAGTGCCTATTGAGCACAAGTTGCACACTTCTTGTGCACAGTTGTGGTGTACTGTTGTTTCCTCTGAGAGTGGTTCGTGTAGGGCAGAGGTCCCGGAGTCTGGCCGCGGTCGGAGCGCATCCAGCGGGCGTTAAGACCCGGAGGCGCGCGGTGCTCCAGCCGTCACTCACTTCCTCTTTCGGCTCGCTCTCTCTCTGTCGTCTATGATCATGGCTGCACTCAAACATTACCAGCCATGTTCGCAAATCTGAGACCCAAAGGTTAGCGATTTACCCGTTTTTTATTCACACCGCTTACACCCTCTTCATCCACATCGGTCCTTTACCGGGGGACACTCTCCCCGTCTCCTGAGCGGTCCGCTGGTTTAAGGTTGGACAGTTTTATTATCATTATACGGGGAAACTTTTGAGAGTGTGTTGTGTCGGTGATGCTGCCTTATTTTCTCTCGCCGTATATCGAGAAAATGACCTGAATTAATCAACGAAAGATGACCTTCTGAGACGAGATGATGAACGTCTGTTTTAACACCGCATTCGAGCTGTAAAAGCATCATAAGCTCCCCTAATGTCTTACAGACCACAAACCCTCTTGTATTTATATAATCAGCCCGTTTTATCTGTACGTATTTAATTATTTAAATAACGCACAACCCAGTGGTTATGTAAATAAGAGCTGGTGCTTTCGTTTACACCACTTTCATCGATGATTAAACGCTGCTAAAGTGAATTCGAGGCCAATTTCATTCATACTGCTCAATATTGAATTAACATGAATGCTAATCTTGTATATTGTCTCATAAGCGCTCGCGAGGATCATTGTGATGCGGGACACAGGCCTCATTTTGTCACGACATCGCCGCTGATACAAACACAGCACTTTAATCAAACTTCATATCAGAATATCGTTTATAAGTGTCTGTATGTCTCTAGGGGTTCATTATGGACATCACTAAAACGCTTTACCGATATCTGTATTTGTGGCAATGTTTCTGAATATACACTTAGTCTTTTATCACAAAGCAGTGGCTTCTTGTTTTCGTTTTTGTGTTTGTTGTTTAGCCGCGTCTCGTTTCTTTTTCTCCGTTTTATGTGTTAAATGTGATCGTGTAAGAGTGAAGTTCTGTGAAAGAGACGGAGAAACCGAGCTAGAGCAGATATGAGCTGGTTTAAGCTGAGTTGCGGTGAAGTTTGATAAAATGTGGATATATATATATATATATATATATATATATATATATATATATATATATATATATATATATATATATTTATGTGTGTGTGTGTGTGTGTGTAGCAGCGCATGGTCATGTGTGGAGATTAGCCTCCATGCTAACCAATTCCCAAATCTCCCTTGTTTCATTATTCACATTTCCCGTCTGATATTTAATCAAACATCACTCTTTTAAAGTAACGTTATGTGTTGCTTTTATTGACGTTGTGTGGGAGCACGGCCTTTCTAAATGAAATCTTACAGTTTTAAGTTTGATGTTTACTGCGAGGGTAATGATGGACGCGCATACAATAATTATTGCCGGATTTGATATAAATGCATACATCTAACGTGAGGTCATTTAAACGGACTTTTATAAAAATGTCCAGGACTGTCTTATGTTTCAGGTGTAGTCATTGAGGCTGGTGAGGCTGGTGTTCAGCATGAGGTCTGCGCGTGAGATGCGTGATATTTAACGCGATTGCTCTGGATCCCATCGGCTTTATCTGCGACATTTTATGTTGAGAGGAGATGTGAAGAGCAATATTTGTGATGTCCGCCGCAGCAGTGCTCGCTGGCTGCGTGTCAGAACCTCACACACCGGAGACCTGCACAGCGTTCTTCGTTTCGAACGTTCGGTGCGTTCTCAAAGATGTCGAAATTCCAATTAGAACGTTCTGTACGCGCCAGCACCGCTGATAAACGAGTATAGTTAGTAGTTCGACAGATCGCGAGGTTTTGAAACGCAGCCTGTGTCTTCAGCTCTCTGGTTCATAAACATTACACGAGTTGGTATCTGCAGATTTTTAGTACAGGAAGATGAGAAGGATCTGCCTGTTGTTAAAAAAAGTAATTGTGGTATTATTGAAATATAAGCCAGGTTATTTGGAAGGATTTATGACTCTGTGGGTTTAACTTTTTTTTTTAGACAATTTTTTGGGGTAAAGATGTGTTTTTAATGGTTTGACAGCTGAGTGACAGACACAAAGGTAAACTAAAGTACAACCTGTTGAGTTGTTCAAACAGAGGAAGCATGGCCCTAGCAACTCCAAGGTCATGGGTTTGATTCTTACATGAACTGATGTAAGTCGTTTCTTATAAAAGCGTCCGCCAAAAGTAAAAAAGGAAATATTCTATTCCTCACAGCCTCATTTTCACCAAGGTCAAAATGACATGTGCTTTTTTACTGTGATTAATGTCTATAATGACAAGTTTTAAAGCAGGTTTCTTGAATAGATCCCACACCCTGTCTGTCATTGGTTGGATAAATGGAAAGTCCCACCCTAAACTTCCTGAAAAATTGAGCCAGTATTGCTGTGTCATATTGTTAGTTGTTTTTTCTGCTGCTTTTTTTTTTTTTTTTTTGAAAATCACTGTGTCAGAAATCACATACTCTAGTAGGCACTACAGTTGACGAGGAACAAACTTTGCAACTGAGAAAAAAGTGTGCTATGTAGTGTGAATGTAATCCAGGGGTACTACATTTGCCATGTTAGCTTTGTCACATGACCTATGGCATCCAATTATATTGCTTTACTGCCGTTCACAAATCCTGTCCCTTGGCCTATGTGGGATAGTAAAGTGTGCTTTGGATGCATACTTCATTATCTCACCCAAAGTAGTAGTTCACCTGGGCACTTTTTTCCTAGTTTGTTTTTTAATACTATGAATTTGAACAAATGGTATGTCACAGTTTGTGTCCTAATGCACTATTCAGTGCCATTTCGTAGTATAAACCGTGTTGTTAATGTGGTCAAACTCCAATAATAAGTGAAGTGAAGTGAAGTGACATTCGGCCAAGTATGGTGACCCATACTCAGAATTTGTGCTCTGCATTTAACCCATCCGAAGTGCACACACACAGAGCAGTGAACACACACACACACTGTGAACACACACCCGGAGCAGTGGGCAGCCATTTTTTATGCTGCGGCGCCCGGGGAGCAGTTGGGGGTTCGGTGCCTTGCTCAAGGGCACCTCAGTCGTGGTATTGAGGGTGGTGAGAGAACTGTACATGCACTCCCCCCACCCACAATTCCTGCCGGCCCGGGACTCGAACCCACAACCCTTCGATTGGGAGTCCGATTCTCTAACCACCAGGCCACGACAATAAGTGCACAATAAGTGCACTTCAAATGCCTGGGTGATGCACTTAATTATTTGAAAAACAGTGCGATAGTGCATCATTTGGGATACAACTATACTGAATTTGTGTACTGTTTAATAGACATATTCAGATCCAGACTTTCCAGGAAAATCAAGCAACAATTGGCATACTTAGATGTCTGTGCATAAGAGAAAAAGTATCGTAATACTAAAAATATGCCTCCATATTATCTTTCAGTTCTGTCATTTTTTTTTTCTTTCGCCAGATGGAAGCAAATAACCATTTCAACTACGGGCCTCACTCTTCTGTGTCAGCAAACTCAGGACTGAAGCATTCCTCAGGAGATTCTCTCTTTACTAACGGGTCCTCCATGAGCTTCCCCCAGCAAGGGAAAAGTGAGTCTCTGTCTTGTATTTGCATTTCATTTTTTATCCATAGATGTAGTCTAGAAATCCATAAACGTGTTGGCTTTTAAGTCCTTTATGCTCTGTTTTTTAACTGATGCTGTTGGTCACACAGATCTGAATGGCCAAATGAATGTGAACGGCATCACTACTGCAGGTGGGAGCAGCCAGCCAGGCTCCCACCCTCCCTCTTCCTCTTATCCTCACATGAGCAACCATCACCTCCCAGGCAGCATGGGGTTTGACTATCTGTGGGGCCAGTCTCAGTACAACCCAGCGATGGGGCCCATCCCTCCCCTCGGGTTGCACCAGAAATCAGGCTCCCAGGGTGGGATACAACCACAGCAGCCTCCGCACCACTTCCAGAGCCATGGACCGTACCAAGTCAATGGCAGTATGGGACCGTCCCAGCAACCTCCAGGTGCTGGGCCGCAGTACTGGGGAAGAGTAAATCCTGGGCAGCAGCAGCAGCCACAGGGGGGATCTTCGATGCCCATGGCATATAACTCTCACAGTATGTATGGGACATATTCCAACCAGGGCATCCCACCGTCCCAGCATCACCAGCAGCTCCAGTCTGCAACAGCACATCATCTCCAACACCACCAGCAGCCACAGCAGCATTATGGTGTGATGCCTAATGGATTGCCGTTTTACCAGCATCCATCAAACCAGTCCCAAACTCAGTCTCAACCACAGACTCAGATGATACCACCCGCTGCACAGAGCTTTACACCTCCACGAGGAAGCCCTCAGCACCATCACGTGGCCAGCGGAGGAGGAAGAAGCAGCCCCCATCATGTCCAGGTCCCAATGAGGTCCCCTTCTGCTGTGCCTGATAGCGGTTCGCCTAAGAGCAGAGAGATGCAAGGTGAGCAACTGCCACACACATCCCTCAGTGTGTTGGAAACAGGCCAGTTATAGTTTAGATTTTTATTTTTATATACTTTTTAATGTGAAATTTGTTTTGTTTTTGTTTTTACTGTAGCATTTCAGGTAGGGGTGGGCGATATCTTGATATTTAAAATATATCGAGATATTTTTTAAACACGATATGGATTTTGACATATCGTATATATTGATATATTGTTTATATTTAATTCTGATTCCGCCACTTTGTTTGCCTTCTCTGTGCTGTGCTCGCCCCCGCTCGCTCGCCCCCCGCCTCATTGCTTTTGTCCCCCCTCTCCTCGCGTGTACAGAACTAGTCTAAAAAAAGGACAACTGGCTCCATTATATGGAGATACTTCGGTTTTAAGGCGTAGGGCGAACAGCAGGCAGATGTCTACTGTAGGGCCCAATGTTCCCTTTCGAGAGTACTCTCGTACTGCGTAAGCTAGCTTACGCTATGGGAAAAGGTCCCCTTTTCTCGAGAATATGAAGCCAAAAATTATCCTTAATTTTTAAATAATGTAAAACGCAGTGCTGCAGCACAGCAGACCCAAGCGAAGCGGCTCGCGCGCTTATTGGCTGTGCTGCGGCAACTGCAGCAACCTATGGTGAGGCGGCGGAGAGGAACGAACCAATGGGGGCGCTTCGCGTCCATTGGACGTCAGAGCGCGCCAAAATAGGCGTGGCTGGAACTATATAAGCCACTGCTTCACCATAGGGATCAGATTTCATCTCCTTCAGCGATCTCACCTGCACTTCGCTGTCTTCTCCGGAGAAGCCTCTACACGCCGTCGAAAAGCCTCTCAGCGGGATAGCACTGCAACGCAGATCTGAGGACGCCGGCTCGTGCTTCATCTCGACGCCGCCTTCAGCACTCGCTTCCTGCTGCGCCATCCGGCGTGACTATATCCTTTACAAAGCTAGTGTGTTTGCCGCTGCATCACACTTTTTTCCTCCAGAATTCGAGGCGTTGTTTCAAATGCCTCGGGCCTGCGCTTCCTGCCGAGGCCCTCTGCCCAGCGAGGACCGCCACATCATCTGTGTCTCCTGCCTGGGCCGCGAGCATGCTGAGAGCGCACTCTCCAAGGGCGGCTGCCCTGAGTGCGACGACATGGCTATATCGACCCTGCGGGCTCGATTAGCTCAAACCAGCCACGATGCTCCACCCGCTCCGCCTCTTCTCTCTCAAGTGCCGCGTAAGAAACGCCGCGATCAGAGAATGCCTGAGCACACTGCTACACGCGAGCTCACGCCGGAACACTCCCCGCGTGCCTCGCCCGCTCTCTCTCTTTCGCCTGTCCTCTTCGTGGACGAGCAGCGCCAGTCCCTGCTCACCAGCGCCCCCTTCTCCTTCGGAGCGCCTGAGGCGGAAGAGGACAGACACGACAGCCTTTCTCTCGCCGCGTCCAGTAGTGAGGAATGGTCGGGCTCCATTGCGGACCCCCCCCCCCCCCTACAGCACCCAGCTGCACCGGACAACGCGCTGATATCGACGCGGAGCTTACTCGCGTGCTTACAAGGGCTGTCAGCGACCTTCAGCTCGACTGGTCTCCTCCAGACGAGCCCGCTAAAAGCAGGCTGGATGAATGGTTCCTGCAGGGGCGCCCTGCGGCCCCTCCGCAAAGAAACGCCCCCTTCTTCCCGGAAGTTCACGATGAACTCACGAAGTCGTGGAAAGCCCCATTCTCCGCACACTTGAAGACTTCTGTCTCGTCAGCGCTCTCCTCTGTCGACGGCGCCCGAGACCACGGTTACGAGAGCCTCCCCCCTCTCGAGGAGGCTATTGCTGCACACCTCTGCCCGCCCTCAGCCGCAGGATGGCGGTCGAAGCCTGTGCATCCATCCAAGCCGTGCCGCACCACCTCAGCTCTCGCTGGCCGAGCTTACACCTCCGCTGGTCAAGCTGCTTCGGCTCTACACACCATGGCTGTGCTGCAGGTTTTTCAGGCCAGACTTCTCCGTAACCTGGACGAGTCTGCCCCAGATACCTATGACTTTAAAGATCTCCGCAGCGCTACTGATCTAGCCCTGCGTGCGACAAAGACCACAGCACAAGCGATCGGCCGAAGCATGGCAAGCCTCGCTGTTTTAGAGCGACACCTCTGGCTCACGCTCACGGAGATGAAAGACGCCGACAAATCCGCCTTTCTTGACTCTCCTATCTCGCCTTCCGGCCTCTTTGGCCAGTCGGTTAAGGGTTTCGCTGAACGCTTCACTGAGGCTCAGAAAACGTCACAGGCAATGAGACACTTCCTGCCGAAACGCTCTAGCTCTGCTGCGGGACGCCGTAGAAATGCGCCGCCCCCTCAGACCTCGAAGCCATCGCAGCCAGACTTACAGTCTCGCCCAGCGACCAAAACCAAGCACCGCTCTCGCTCTACGAGCCGCAAACCGCCAGAGAGACGGGGACCTCGGCCCAGGATTGTGCTGAACCCCGAGCCTCCGAAGCCCTCCTGACCTTCGGGCTGAAAAGACCGTGGTTAAGTCCCGCTGCGGCCGGACCACCACACAAGAAACCTCACATGCTTCCTCCAATCCCCTCACTAAAGGCGGTTGGTCATGTCTATACTGCAGTAAACGAGCCTGTTACAATGCACGCATGCCTGCACACAAACGCCGTTTTCACGGCGACCTCAATAAAGCACAAAAAGAGCTTTTTCTATGTAGGCAGTGTGCCCACTACACAGTACGCACCCCTACATGTATACACACTCCCCCAAGTGTCACAAAGACACACTCGGGTCTCCTTTCATGCCCACCTTCCCGCTCGCGCCGGAGGTGCTCTAAATGTAGCGCGCGTGCCCACTTCTCAGTGCGCAACCCTACAAATAAGCGCTGTCACCACAGTGTCACAAGCACAGCATACTCGAGCTACTGGTCCCCTCATAACAGGCGGCCAGTGCCCGAAGCACATTCAACCCATAGCCGCACGAGCCGCTGCATGGCAGGCCATCCCCGGCATATCAAATTGGGTTTTGAATATAATAAAACGAGGTTACTCGCTCCAGTTCGCTCGCAGACCGCCGCGCTTTCGCGCCGTGGTCGAAACGAAAGTGAAAAGCGAAATGACACACGTCCTTCGCGCCGAACTGATAAACCTTCTTGCAAAAGGGGCGATAGAAACTGTCCCCCCTGCGCAGCGCGAGTCAGGCTTTTACAGCCGCTACTTCCTCGTACCAAAAAAGGATGGCGGTCTCAGACCCATCCTAGATCTCAGACGTTTGAACAAAGCGCTTATGACGCGATCGTTCAAAATGTTAACTACCAAACAAATACTCACGCAAATTCGCCCGAGGGATTGGTCTTTCTCAGTGGATCTGAAAGACGCTTACTTTCACATTCAAATAGCACCCCATCACAGGCCATTCTTGAGATTCGCCTTTTCGAGGGGCAGACTTATCAGTACATGGTTCTTCCATTCGGCCTCTCCGTAGCGCCCCGTATGTTTACACGGTGCGTGGATGCCGCTCTCGCACCCCTGAGAATGCGGGGAGTGCGAGTATTGAACTACCTCGACGACTGGCTAGTTTTAGCCCATTCCGAGGAACTACTGACGACACACAGATCCTGGATCCTCAGCCATTTAGAATGCCTGGGTCTCACGATCAACACTGTCAAGAGCGCTCTGTCTCCCAGCCAGAGGATTTCCTTTTTGGGGATAGACATAGACTCTGTGACATGTACAGCGCGTCTGACGTCACAGCGCGCTCTCACTATTCAGCATCTAGCCGTGTCGTTCAAAGCCGGGTCTCTTTACCCGCTCAAACGATTTCAGGAAATGCTAGGTCTGATGGCATCAGCCTCTGCAGTTCTCAAACTGGGCCTGCTGCGCATGCGCCCACTACAGCGCTGGCTGAGAGACCGTGTTCCAGCGCGCGCCTGGATTTCCGGCCGCGCGCGCATCAGGGTTAACCACGGCTGCATCACAGCTCTGGCCCCTTGGAAAATTGCCAACTGGTATCAGTTAGGCGTAAGCACGGGCGCTGTCTCGAAATGGAAAGTAGTCTCGACAGATGCATCCAACCTCGGTTGGGGCGCCCTGTAAGAGGGCAGGTCTGCCTCCGGCCTCTTGTCGAGCCCGGAGCGACTGTTACACATAAACTGTCTGGAGATGATAGCGGTCGAACTATCCCTAAAAGCTTTCCTCCCATTTTTAAAGGGCCACCACGTTCTGGTCAGATCAGACAGCATGTCAGTGGTGGCCTACATAAATCGCCAGGGTGGTGTCAGGTCAGAAACCTTGCACACCCTGACCGAACGTCTTCTGACATGGGCACATTACAATCTGCGCTCGCTAAAGGCAGCGCATGTACCTGGCATCCTGAACCGGGGCCCGGACATGCTTTCCAGGGCGAATGTTCCCCCTGGGGAGTGGTCTCTTCACCCACAAACGGTTCAGTTGATGTGGAGCATCTTCGGCAGGGCAGAGGTCGACCTCTTCGCCTCAGAAGACAACGCTCATTGCCCAATATATTTTTCAAAAAGCAGGGACGCGCTGGCCCTCGATTGGCCCAGACGCCGGCTTTATGCCTTCCCACCGGTCGCGATGCTACCGCAGGTCATCGATCGGGTCAGGGAGAGCAGATGTGCTATGCTGCTAGTAGCCCCACTCTGGACGACCCAACCTTGGTTCTCCGAGCTGATGCAGCTGTCCAGTACAGCCCCATGGCCAATACCGATGCGGAAAGATCTCCTCACGCAGCTGAAGGGCGCGCTCTGGCATCCCCACCCCGAACTTTGGGCCCTTCATGTATGGCCCCTCAACGGGTACCCGGGAACCTCCCTGAGGGAGTGTTAAAGACCATTACGGAAGCCAGAGCGCCCTCAACCAGGCGCCTGTACGCGCAGAAATGGTCAGTGTTCTCCACCTGGTGCGGGACACGGAACCTAGACCCTCACTTATGTGACGTGACGGAGATACTCTCCTTCCTACAGGAGCGTTTAGATGCGGGCAGATCCCCGTCTACGCTCAAAGTGTATGTGGCAGCCATTGCAGCTTCTCATGCTCCGGTGGCCGGCCTATCACTGGGAAAAAACGAACTGGTCATTCGTTTCCTTAAGGGAGCTCGTCGGATGAACCCTCCCCGACCCCCTTCAATCCCTTCCTGGGACCTGTCTACGGTCCTAGAGGCCTTAAAGGGCCCCCCTTTTGAACCGCTTCAGTCTGTCGATATGAAGCTTCTTTCGTTCAAAACCGCTTTTCTACTGGCTCTGGCCTCAGTCAAGCGAGTGGGGGATTTACATGCGCTATCTGTAAGCGCTGACTGTCTCGAGTTTGGGCCTAATGACTCCAGAGTCATTCTCAGACCAAGACACGGCTATGTCCCCAAGGTGCTCTCAACACCGTTCAGAGCGCAGGTCATCTCGCTGTCAGCCCTTTCCTCGCGAAGCGACGAAAGCAACGCGAGCTTCATCTGCCCCGTCAGGGCTCTCAAAACCTATATTGCGCGCTCCGCCCTATTCAGGAGGTCGGACCAGCTCTTCATATGCTTTGGTGGGCGCACCCGAGGTCTCGCCACCACGAAGCAAAGCCTATCGCGATGGATAGTAGACACTATCTCGCTGGCTTACAAATCTAAAGGCCTTCACTGCCCGTTCGGCATCAGAGCCCTTTCCACCCGAGGTATGGCCTCGTCATGGGCGTGGTCCTGCGGGATACCACTGGATGATATCTGTGCGGCGGCAGGCTGGGCCTCTCCGTCCACATTTATTAGATTCTATAATCTGCAAGTCCCTGCCCTGCAGGCCAGGGTACTTTCTATATAGACGTGCTAAGCCTTATCACGTCCCCCTTTTTTCGTTCCCTATATAAAGCTCACTAAGGTTGGCTGTTGGGACTGGGATTTCTCCTGCTATAAAGCCCCGGGCTCTCGCCTCGGGCTGTGACAGGTCGAAGTTCCCGAGCACGCACGGCGTTTTACATTGTGTTCCCATAGCGTAAGCTAGCTTACGCAGTACAAGAGTACTCTCGAAAGGGAACGTACTCGGTTACTAACGTAACCTCGGTTCCCTGAGATGAGGGAACGAGTACTGCGTAACCTGCCGTGCTATGTGCTCGGACCGGGTGATCACTTCAGTCGATTTAAAACCTGATCCCTATGGTGAAGCGGTGGCTTATATAGTTCCAGCCACGCCTATTTTGGCGCGCTCTGACGTCCAATGGGCGCGAAGCGCCCCCATTGGTTCGTTCCTCTCCGCCGCCTCACCATAGGTTGCTGCAGTTGCCGCAGCACAGCCAATAAGCGCGCGAGCCGCTTCGCTTGGGTCTGCTGTGCTGCAGCACTGCGTTTTACATTATTTAAAAATTAAGGATAATTTTTGGCTTCATATTCTCGAGAAAAGGGGACCTTTTCCCATAGCGTAAGCTAGCTTACGCAGTACTCGTTCCCTCATCTCAGGGAACTGAGGTTACGTTAGTAACCGAGTACGATTTCCGCGACGCAGAGAACGCGGACGGAATCGCGGAATCCAGTCATTAAAACAGAATTTAAAGTTTAACGCGGAATGTCACGGAATTTGTCAAATTTTGAATGAATAAATCAAAAGTAGGTCATGCACTTACATCAAATCGCGATATGGACTAATATCTGCAAATATTAACCCGGAAAAGTCTATTTAAATATGAATCCTGCATGTTCTGCGTGTCTGTGTTAATGAATGGTGCAGAAGCGCGTCTTCATTCATTAAACACACGGAAGCTCGCGCTGATTTCAGCGTCTTTCCTCTCACTTAATAAAGACGTGAACACATGAACAACATCTCCAGAACTGCACTGAGAGTCACTTCATGAGCATCTGACCGTTTGATTTGAGTAAAACTAGCGTCATATCACATCATAGACTAGTATCACATACACAGAACTGTAAAGGTAAACCCGTCAAAATAAAAGTATTTGCCAGAAATCTATTACTGTTGTTCAGCAGAATGTACATAGCCCACTACTACTACTATTAAAATGAAACGAACATAATTTTCTAAGGAATAATCACACAACACTTCTTCCATGTTTTATTTTTAATAATAAATCCCCTTTGTTTACCAAAAATAAAGTTTGCTTAATTTTAAATAGTTAAAAGATAAATTAAATGAATGTTTTATGCCTTCATTTGATAACCAAAAATGTAAATATACAGAATAATACGGAAAAAAACATTTCACATAAGGCTATTTTAAGAATTTTTTTAACTACGTAATAGTTGTTTTTATGCATTTAAATAATTACACATGCTAAAACACAGAATTAGGTCACAATAAAACATATGGTGGAGAAAAAAATAAAACGTTTCATAGGGCCCTAAATGTAATATTTGGCATATTTGTTTTTGCAGGAGTTTTTGGGGGGTTATTTCTCCTGTAAAGATATCGAGATATATATCGTATATCGAGATATAGCAAAATATTTTTTGCTCCATATCACCCAGCCCTAATTTCAGGGTAAGACAAAAACATGGGTTGAATGGTGGATTTATCACGTAATCACTTATTTCAATTTTGTTAATTAATTAAAAAAAATACATTGTGTATTTTTTTTTTATTAACTATAAAACAGTGGTTTTAAATGGTGGCACTCCTGGCCAGTTCTCACTTTTTTCCTCATAAATTAAGCCTTCGTAAAGATTTATGAGGTCTACAGCATTTCAACAGGATTGTTTCACTTGTTTACAGCTAGCTTTGTGTAAACAGTATACAATCTTTGGCATTCATATTGTAAGTAATATGATTACAAAAATGGCAGCATGTTTTATCATGCATGTTCTGATTTCCTGTACTTGGGTGATGTCATGCACTTCCTGAATGGCTTTTTATATCCCCAACACTAGCTTTCAGTCCTCTGACAAAAGTAATTTTAGGCCAGTCAGACGTGTTTTCACCAAAGGAAGTTTACTTTTTGGATTAAGAAGTGATTCAAGCGGACGGATAGTCCGTAAACAGGTGATATCTTGCCCCAGTTCTCTTTTCCAGCCACATTGAAGATCAAAACGTTTTGAGTGTGTCTTAATTTTTTTTTCTGCTTTGAACTTATTCACACTGTTTTCAAATTGCTTAGAGAAGCAAGAGACAACGGCTATCAGAGGCTTTACTGTAATTTCCTCTTTGATGTGTATGCTGGTTATACAGCAAATGCCTTATATTTCATTACATGGGAAAATAGTGAGAGTAAAGGAGTGAATACAGTGCACATGCTATTGCACAACAGTTTATAACCCAAGTCGGGTTTGAACTCTAGTTGCCTGCACTTTAACAGCATAGTGCACCACTTTTCAGGCCACATCCACGACCTAAAAATCTCATTTTAGCTCCATTTCAAACAAACAAATGTTTTTTTTTGCTACCTATCTGAACAGGTTTGGGCACTCACTAACAGCTGTTGTATATGTGTTTTGTGGTCTGTAGTTTCTATGAATGAGTCCTTAAAAGAAATGGATAAAGGCTTCAATGGAGTCGAGAAAAGCTCTGTACCCCAACATTTGTCCAAAACTGAGAGTTTTCCTGTAAAGCCCCCTGGCTCTGTTTCCTCTGCCGACTATAACCAGGCTGTGCAGCACCCAGCTGTGGACCTGGAGAGACCTGTAAAACAACGTCAGGAGATGGGAGCTGCTGCAAAGGAGCTTAGTTCTTCCCCCGTCTCTGGACCTCCTCCACCACTAGCTAGTCCGCCTCGGAAAACATCGACCCTGCCAATGGATTCACATTCTCCTTCCTCTCCAGGGTTTGCTTTATCTACAGCTTTGGGTGTTGGTGCAAATGCATCTGCGTTTCCAACCTCTCCTCTCACACCACAGCTTCAGATGGTCCTAGGCCAAAAACCTGGAATCTCTGGACCTTCATCAGCTGAAGGAACACCTGCAGGACTTGGGACACCTCCTTCAATGTCTTCTCCTAAGAGCTCCAGAGCTCCACCTGCTGGTTCCTACAACCACTCTCTGGTATCTTCTAAGACCTTGATGCATCCTCCAACGGTGCCAGTGCCTTCTCAAACTGTACCGGAGGCCCAGGGATCAAAAAGTCCACCGGTCTCTCCAACACCTCTGTCTTTGGCTGCATCTCCATCTGTTGTCTCCACTCCTCCTGCGCTGGCTCCACTTAAAGGACCCCAAGAGGCATCACCTCTAACAGGCCAGAGTCCTAAACACCCTGCTGCTTCCTCCACTCCAACATCTGTTGCCAATAATGTCTCTCTCCCTGCAGTCTCCGCACTTCTGTCTGTGGTCGCTGGTTCTCCTCAAGTTGCCGCTCTGGCTTCATCTGCACCACCTCCCGCTGTTAGCTATTCTTCTCAGGCATCTTCAGCACCTCTCAATGTTTCTCCTGCTCCAAATGTATCTCGTTCCCTCATTGGCTCTGTTCCTCAGCCTTTAGAAACAGTGGCAAATGCGGACGTTTCTTCTCACAGTCCAGGGCAGATGGGTTCTCATGGTTTAGTACGGCACAACTTTGGGGAATCACACTCTAGACCTGAGGCATGTGGTTCAAAGAGTAAAGTTGGAATCATAATGGGCACATCCAATAAGGAGTCCAACAATGAGACCCAAGCTGAGATGCATAAGTTGCAAATTCATGGTAGAAACCCTGAACTGGCTTTCATTGTTCCAAAGGAACCTGAAAGAGACACTATGGTCATTGGCAGAAAGGACTCTAATAGTATCAGAGATCAGGATCCCCCAAGGAAAGGAGAAAGTGACACTTTAAATGATTCTTTTAGCACTGACACGTCATTGGACTTTCAGTCCTTGGCCGAGTCAACCTACCATGAAAGCTCAAGAGCTGAGGATGGGAGTTCAATGATGGACACTTTTGATGATTCTTATAGTCTTTCCCAGACTGGAGACCAATCAAAGTTTACAGAAGGTTCCATGATTGATGACTCCAGGGACTTGCTGGACACTTCTGGCGAAGAAGAAAACTTGAACCGCTCCATGACCTCTACCAGTTCCACCGAGGTGGCGTTCCTCAAAGATAACACGTCTCTACTGGATGACTCTTTAATCGACAGCTCACAAAATTACTCCTCCCTGCTGTCTGCGTCGATTAATGCCTCTACACACTCTATCAAAGGTGAGATTTCCAGTGCATAAAAATGGATTAATAAACAAATTAATCAATGTTAATTTGCTGAAGGTTACATTTAACAATGTTGTTAAATTATTAGTGTATTTATCACACTTGGTACCTTAACGGTCAAAGTGACAAAAGCCTTGAAATGTTTTCTATCTTTTTTTTTCTCTCTCAGAAAAATCAATTTATGCAGTAATTATGTTCCATTTTTTCAAATTTTCAAATTTATTAATGTAATTTCCCATGGAAAAATAGAGACTACCTGTGCACTAGCTCCGCATCATTGCTGATTTATAGATTATAGATTTTTCCTATTTCCCATTCAATTTCTGTGGCGCAAAGACCAAGTGTGACTAAATAAATAATGCTAAAATCATGCTCTCAATTTTATTGTATGTTTACAAGCCAAATGCCATAAGTTGAGTTTTGTACCGATCCAATAAAGCTATGATTTTTCACATTTCAAAATGGAAATGTCTTTGGTCAAAAGTTACTGAAGAGGCCCAGAGAGCGAAAAAATGACTGCTGTTGGCCGGTAACCGGTCACCACTACGGGATCAATATATTGTACATCCAAAACAATTTCTATAAAATGTGTAGTTTTAACCTTTTTCAGGTGTAGTTGAACACTAAACATTCAATTATGATTTGAATGCTTGGAAGATGTATTGGGGACATCTTTGGATGTCAATTGTTTAAACCGAACACACTGTATTCCCCACAGGTGATCATATTCTTGGCAAAGAGAATGGAGCTGATACTTTAGGAGGTGACAGAAGATCTGCACTCTCTGTAATGACAGTTAAAGCGCTGCAAGCAGTCGTAAGCGGTTCTGTTGAAGGCACGACCACACATATGTCTGAAACCCACATAGCGATGCCAACAAAAAAGCCACGGAAGCCTAGAACCCCAAAGACGACAATCGCTACCACTGAAAGTATGTGCATGAGATCATGCTTGCATAGCTAATGGCTCACAGGTTTTTGTAAATGTATCAGAAGGACAACATTAAGTTAGATGCTAAATGCTGTTTCTGTTTACTAATTTCCAGTTGGCTCTCCTGATTCCAAGATCAAGAAACAAAAGATAACACCTGATGGCCCAAAACAAGAAAAAGTTAGGAGGAGAAAGAAAACCGAGGATAATCCACTGAGTGCAGTGAAGAAGAGGAAAATTTCTAAAGAGTCAAAGGAACAGGAGGGCTTCCCAACTGATACCTCAACTCCTTCAAATGCTCTGCCTGTCCTTCCAAGTGATCCACTGACGTTTTTCCATGACTCAAGCCTGAAAAATAGTGAGCAGCCCATAGTCCGGCCCAAGAAGATCTGTAAGCGTAAGAGGAAAGAAGGTGTGAATGAGGCAAAGCCTCCCAAACCAGCCCAAGAGTTCTCTGAAGGGAAAACTGAAGATAATGATGATAACAGCTCCGCAGCAGGTATCTACATGTTTGAAATTTGATGTTTGTTTTAAGCAGTGTTCAACCTCTTTTATATGCGTTCTCTGGCCCTTAAGATTAAAACATGAAATGTGTGTCTCAGGTGATACCCCAAGGCGTCGGATTGCAACTGAAGAGCAAGTCCAATTTCCTTTGCAGCATGGGTGAGCAGTCCTTTATCTAAATTATCAATAGCCACGTCCTGATGCTTACTTTTTCCAAAGGAGCCAATGTGCTTCTAATTAAAAAAAAAAAAAAAGAGAGAATTTTAGGGGTGCAATGAAAGTTGATTAAATAAATAATTAGTTCTTCCTCATTAAAGTAAATACATTTACAAGAAAACATTTTTATTTAATTTGAATACAAAAAGTGATTTATTTTTTAAATTTACAGTTTAAACATTGAATTTAAAATGCCAAGAAATGGTTTGTGTAACCAATAAAATAAAATAAAATAACCAGAAAAAAACACAGTGCGTTGTTCATTGACTGTGAACTTCTCTGAGTCTGTAGAATGTGCAGCAGTGCCACATTTTTACTTTGAAACGTGCAGGGCTTGTATATAATGAAATCATTTTTTGACCTTAAATCTAAAAAACAAGAACTACATTTCAAATGTCAAGGACATCATTTATACATCTGCTGAAAGATGAATAAATAAGCTTTCCATTGATATATAGTTTGTCAGGTTAGGACAATATTTGGCCGAGAATACATCTATTTGAAAATCTGGAATCTGAGGGTGCAAGAAAATCTAAATACTGAGAAAATCACAGTTGAAGTTGTCCAAATGAATTATTAGCAATGCATATTACTAATCAAAAATTAAGTTTTGATATATTTACGGTAGGAAATTTACAAAATATATTCATGGATCATGATCTTTACTTAATATCATAATGATTTTTGGCATAAAAGATAAATCTATCATTTTGACCAATACAATTTTTTTTTTTTGGTTATTGCTACAAATATACCCAAAGACTTAAGACTTGTTTTGTGCTCCAGGGTCACATGGTAGCTAGCATACACATAGAAATCCACTCTTCTCAATATAATTATAAAAAAGGCAACACTTTAGGTTGGATAACAACTGATCACTATTAACTAAAGGTTTTCCTTCAATACACTTCTAATTAGCATCTTATTGATAAAAAAGTAAGCTAGTTGTAGTAGTTTAGGTATTGAGTAGGCTTATAGGGATAGTTCACCCAAAAAAAAAAAAGGAAGTGCTGTCATTAATTACTCACCCTCATGTCGTTTCAAACCCATAAAACCTTTGTTTATCTTCAGAACACAAATTAAGATATGGACCGTTTTAATGATGTAGCCTACTTTATAAGCTTCTGGGCCTGGTTTCAGTTGCATTGTTGTCTATGGAGGGTCAGAGAGCTCTCGGATTTCATCAAAAATATCTTAATTTGTGCTCTGAAGATGAACGAAGGTCTTATGGGTTTAGAACGACATAAGGGTGTGTAATTAACCAACTTTCATTTTTGTAAGGATATAGAATATGGTCATGCAGAATGTGTGCTTTATGATTACTAATAAGCAGCCAATATGCTAGTAGAATACATGCTAATAAGCAAGTGCCTGGTGTTCCCTAATCTGTAGTGTTACCTTACTTATCCAGCAGTTTCAAACAGCTTGAAATGTCTGGGAAATTCTCTGGTATGGCGCTCCTGTTTCACATGCTGTGTTTCCTATTTTCTAGCTGGAGGCGAGAGATTCGGGTCCGGAGGCTCGAGGACCGCCTGAAAGGAGAGACGTGGTACTATAGCCCCTGCGGCCGGAGGATGAAGCAGTTCCCCGAGGTCATCAAGGTGAGAGCCGTCACTCCACATGATCACCCACAATACCACAGTAACCTAATCTGCATGAGCGATTAAAAGGCTTCCGTCTTCATCCAGTTACTTTTGTCTCTCCTACATCCTCCAGTATCTGACGAGGCATCCCGATGCTCTCCAGGGCGTTTCCAGAGAGCACTTCAGCTTCAGTCCACGCATGCCAGTGGGTGACTTCTATGAGGAGAGGGAAGGCCCTGAGGTGTGTATGAAGATGTCTACAGGTGGTTTTTAGCAGCTGCATCCTTGATAGTTATGCTGTTTCGAAACATGTCATCGCTCTTTAATTTGTAACAGGGTTTGAAATGGTTCCTCCTCGCCAATGAGGAAGTGCCCTCCATGATCATGGCAATAACAGGCAGACGTGGTCGTCCACCAAATCCAGACAAAGAGCCTCGTTCCCGTGGCTGCCGAGCCAGAGGAGCCCCAGGTAGACGACCAGGCCGACCTCCCAAGCCCAAGATGGAGGATCTGCTCAGCAAAGTGGACGCAAGGCTGCTGAAGAGACTGGGGGCCAAGAGTGAGTCTGAATATTAATATCATTTCTCAACTGGAGAAGCTGTAAGAATGAGGAGGTGAGTTGCAGGGCAAGGTGCAAACTACCCCTGACCGTCCCTAGAGCAACACACTTGTCCTCGGATCGCTTCGGTGGATTGCATGTTTAGTAAAATTTACTTGTTGCAGAAGTACCGCCTTTCTGCCTTCATGTTGTAGTTGTAGCTTTTTTGGGAAATATAATACTCTGTTCATGTTCATTGTTTAACAGAGGATCTCACAGAGGAAGAAAAAGAAAAACTGATCAAGATCAAGAAGAAAATGAAGAGAAAGGTAAGCTGACTTTATATTATTGATATTTTCTATAACCACTCTATTTTGGGAACCAACTGATCATCTGATTTTTCTCACGCAGGCAAGACTGAAAAGAAAGGAGGATGCAAAGAATAAAAAGATCCGGCTGGAGAAACGGAAAGCCAAAGTAGGAAATATTCTTCAAATATGTATAGAACTAAAAACTAAAATATGATTTCAAATGATGATGATAACTATATGTCAACTGTTGATAATAATAAGAATAATAAGAATATATATTGTGGTACCCACTAGGGGGCCTCAGCAAAATCTCCAAAGACTGCAAGATGGTTTAGATAAAAAAAAAAAAAAAGACCCGAACAGAAGTTGAAATCCTATCTACTTTTTAAATTTATTCCATTAACAACTGCCATTTTTTTAAGAACCAAGGTTCTCACGAACCTGGAATTTTACTTCAGCATATTATATGGTTAATATGTTTTTTTTTATTATTTATTTAATTGATCTGTAAAATTCATGAAAATAAATACTTTAAGTAATTTAATCTTTTTATAATGAGTATATTGAGCAAATATGTATGTATTTGAGTGTGTTAATTTTTTTAAATTGAAATTTATACACAAACACACATTTATCACATGAAAGCTGAATAAATAAGTTTTTCATTGATGTATGATTTGTAAGGACAAAACAATATTTGGCAGAGATGCAAGGGTGAAAAAAATATATAAATATTGAGAAAATCGCCTTTAAAGATATCCAAATTAAGTCCTTAGCAATGCATATTATGAATAATACATTTTTGTAGATATTTATGGTAGGAAATGTACAAAATATCTTCATGGAACATGATCTTTATGTAATATCCTAATGATTTTTGGCATAAAAGAAAAATCGATAATTTTGATGATCAATTATCAACAATTTTGAATATTGTTGGCTATTGCCACAAATATAACTGTTATTTATGACTGGTTTTGTGGTCCAAGGTCACGTGTGTGTGTGTGTGTGTGTGTGTGTGTGTGTGTATAAATAAATAAATATATAAAATAATGAAAGTGAGCACCACTGTCATTATTGCAGAAGTATCAGAAATATTTTGAAGGATATCTAAATATTTTCTTTGTCATTGGGGATCCTTGGAGTCAAAAGTTAAGTGGAAACATCATCAAAATCATAGCTGTAAATCCCAGTTCTGTGAGCTCTGATTGTGTTTTCTGGTGTGTTTGTGCAGTTGGAGAAAGCCAAAGAGCAGGAGCAGGATGATGAAGGCCAGTCCCAATCCCAGTCTCAGACCCAGTCCTCTGAAAGCCCTCTCTCAGCCGCAGAGGGACCCAAGAAGCCCGGTCGCAGGAAGAAGGTCGCAGTATCACCAGCTGCTGAAGCGCTGGACCTGGAGAAGGCCAGTCCCATCAAGAAAGTGGCCCGGGCCCGCAGCAAAGCCAAGGCTCTGGCCAAAGCCCAGGCTCAAGCGGAGGCCGAAGCGCAGGCTGCTCTGGCAGCAAAGAGGCAGGCGGAGCGAAGGGCGCAGGCTCAGAGACGAGCGGAGGAGAGGAAGAGACAGCAGATCATCTTAGAGGAGATGAAGAAGCCTGCAGAGGACATGTGTCTCCCTGACCACACGGTGAGAGGTTGTGCTGAGGGATTCACACAGAGGACATGAGATTCCTCGCTTAGCCACTTTGATGCTCTCTTCTTTCTTAGATTAATTTTTCCAGTAAAGTACCAAATCCCCAAGACAGTGCTATTCTCCCAAGCAGTGACTGCTGGAGTTTAGAGTAACTTGATGCATTACAGAAGCATGTGATTTGTCTTTCCACACTAAAAGAGATGTTGTGTGACACGATTACAACCTAAGGGTCTGAAGGGCACTAAAGACTAAAGTATGCTTCAGTTTTGATATGAAATGCTTAGCGTGTGCCTACAGCTGAACACTGGAATTGTGCGCTAGATTCATCCTGAAATTCACCATTTATTTTAGTGTCCAACTCTCACTATTAAAGGGTTAGTTCACCCAAAAATGAAAATTGTCATTAATGACCTCATGTCGTTCCAAATTCATTTACTCAAACAGTACACTGTCTGAACTGCTGTGAAGAGAGAACTGAAGATGAACACCGAGCCGAGCCAGATAACGAACAATAGATTGACTCGTTCACGAGACAAGAACTGGTTGCATCGGTTTTCGGATCAACAGTAGTGATGGGAAGTTCGGTTCTTTTCCGTGAACCGGTTCTTTCAGACAGTTCGATTCAATAAACCGGTTGAAGAAAACGGTTCACCACTTCTTTTGCGCTCGACGTAATGGTGTCATTGGCGATGATGGCCCTTGATTCAAGCCTTCGGTCATAACATTAGCACAGAATCAGTTCAGAATCAATCACCAAAAGAATCAGTTCAGACGCCCTGTGTGTCGGTTTGCTTCACGCTGAATCACACATGTGCAGTATCATCAGCTCCTCTGTTCTTGAATCGGACGCGTCTGACAGAAACGGTTCTTGTCTCGTGAACGATTCGGTCTATTGTTCGTTATCTGGCTCGGCTCGGTGTTCATCTTCAGTTCTCTCTTCACAGCAGTTCAGTCAGTGTACTGTTTGAGTAAATTAATTACTCCGGGATATTGGTTTGTTTGAACTCAGAGGGAGTGTCAGCCACGTTAAAAAAGTTATCAGCTTAAGTCATTTGTGGATTAATGCGTATTAGAGATGCGAACCGTTTAAAATGATTCAGTTCGATTTGGTGAACTGAATGATTCATTCGCGGACCGGATATCCAGACTGCTTTGTTGTGAACTCTCTCTCACAACAGACACGGAAGAGAAAACAATGCTGAATAAAGTCGTCGTTTTTGCTATTTCTTGACCAAAATGTATTTTCGATGCTTCAACAAATTCTAACCGACCCTCTGATGTCACATGGACTACTTTGATGATGTTTTTCTTACCTTTCTGGACATGGACAGTATACCGTACACACAGTTTCAATGGAGGGACTGAGAGCTCTCGGACTTAATCTAAAATATCTGACATAATGTCATAATTTTCATTTTTGGGTGAACTAACCCTTTAACTAATTGCATATTAGTATGCATATTTCTTGCATATTGTCTGTTAATAAGTACTTATAAAGCACATATTAATGACTTTCTTCATTTGAGGAACATAAACCAGTCTACTAATGTTTCTTCTGAGTGTGTCGCTGAATGTTTGTGTGTGGATGGTTATTATACAGTTACTCAACTTGAGTCGTCTTCTCTCTCCCTCTGTAGCCCCTCCCACAGTTGACACGAATACCAGGACTGGTGCTTTCGGGTTTGGCCTTCTCCAATTGTTTAAGGGTGGTTGAGTTCCTGCATGGTTACGGGAAGATTCTGGGGCTCCAGGTGCCCAAGGATATTCCCAGCCTGAGCGTGCTGCAGGAAGGGCTCCTCGGCATGGAGAAGAGCCAAGGAGAGCTTCTGGATCTGCTCATTAAACTGGTGGAGGCCGCTCTGCACGATCCGGGACTGCCCTCATATTACCAGGTTTGTCTTTTGTGTGATATCAGTGTATTGAGTTGATTTGCATTTATAGCAATGTCAAAAAAAGTCTGAAACCTAAATCTAAACATGGTTAAAATTACTTAAAACTAAACATTAGCCTTAAAAACCAACAATAAACTGCATCCACAGCATAAGTATTTTTAAATTCGTGTTATACTTTTATAGAAACATTGCTGGAAAACAATGTGGGAAATAACGTAGGGTGGGTTTCACCCTAAATTTAAGGCACGTGATTGGTCAGTGATTTAATGAGGGCTGGTTGTGTCTCAGTCTGTGAAGATCCTGGGGGAAAAGCTGGTGGATCTGGAGCTGAGCCACAGCACTGTGTCCGAGGTGCTGCGGATCTTTCTGGAAGCCCATGGCTTTGAGTTGGAGGTGTGTAACAGTCTCCGTACAAAGAGCTTCCAGACCCTCAAACCTGATGCCAAAGCCTCCATACTGGCTTTCCTGGTGGAGGAGCTCAACGCCAGCAACATAATCACCAGGTCAGCAGGAATTTTAGACATCATCATTTAAAGGAGATTTGGAGATCTGCTTGTGTGAACCTCATTTTCAATTCCCAACCGTTCTGTTTCTGCAGGGAGATTGATAACACACTAGAGAATATGGCAACCTACAGGAAAAACAAGTGGATTATAGAAGGCAAACTACGCAAGTAAGACCCCTGCTTCTTATCTGGACAACTTATGATGTGAAACAGAGTCTGTTTGATTCGATTTGGTTTAGGGACCAGTTCTCATAGTTAACCAGCTGCTTATTAGCATGCACATTACTAGCATATTGGCTGTTGATTAGTGTTTATAAAGCACATATTTATGCCTTATTCTGCATGAGCATATTCTAGATCCCTTAATCTGACTCGATACCTAAACTTTTTCTAATTATTTCAAAAAAAAAAAATAATAATTCTCGACCACTATAGAACTGTAAAAAATAAATAAATAAATTTAAAAAAAAAAATATATATATATATATATATAATACCATGACTGAGTTATATATAAGGTGGGAGAGAGCTCTGGACATATATCAAACTTGGCAATGTATTGAGCAACCACTAGAATTTCTTTCTGAATTGCTAACGAGTAACTCCCATTGATGACACAAACATATTGCAGTTCAGATGCTAAAATAAGAGTGGTGCATGTGTGAGGAAGGTGAAATCGAAATCTGGGGTGGAGCAGGTGTGAAAGCAGCTCTTCTTCGTTCTCATGAATGTGTGTGTCTGAGCAGACTGAAGGCTGCACTGATGCGTAAGACGGGCCGTCCGGAGGAGGAGCTGTGCTTCGAGGAGCGCCGGCGCAGTGCTCGTGTGGGGGGGGCCGAGGAGGAGAGCATCGAGGAGAGCTGCGTGCTGGAGAGAGGGAGCCGCCGCAAGGCCAAAGAGGAGCCCAAACACCCCGAGGTACAGGACCTACAGCCCAACTAGAGCTGTGCTTGTGGATTAAAATCATTACAGTTCTTTTAGAGCAGTGCATCTCAGTGCTTTAAAGCTAGAGTCAAGCGGCAAACTGTGCTCGTGATAAAACTGGTTCATAAAAGAGAAACGGCGTACTGACTGCAGCTGCTCGCTGAACAGGGATTCATGGGGGGGCTGCAGGGGGTTTGTAAATTAATGAAAAGCTAACAATTTATTAATGTAAAAGTTCAAATAAATATAAAAAAAATGTTGTTCACCTGAATGTCATTTGACTGTTAACCAACACCGGAGAAATGTGAACTTGAAAATGTGTTGCTAAATATTAGATTAATATGAAATATTAGATTAAAATGTCAGGGGTTACTTCAAGAACTAAAAAAGGTTGTTCAGAGGTGTTACCTGGTTTAACCGTTTTGTGTTAATATTTGATGTTTTTGTTTTCTCACAGATTGAGAGTCCCAATTCTTGCAGCGTTGCTGAGCTGGAGCGTCAGATTGATAAACTGACCAAGGTAAAATATCCAGATACATGTAGATGGGGATCCTCCAAAATCTCAGAAGTGACTTTTTGGAGATTGTTCAGATTTCTCACATTTGATCAACACTGACAGGATTAATAACACTGTTCATTCTGTACTTGTTTGTATTCACTTAAATATATTAATATTAGAACAGATTAGAATAGAATTGATGTTTGCTCCAAAAAGAGCTGATTTAAGCTGAGAAGTGCTCTTTATTTTGAGTAACAGATGATTGTTTCTGGTCTCTCAGCGTCAAGTGTTTTTCCGTAAGAAGCTGCAGCAGTCGTCTCATTCGATGCGGGCTGTGTCTCTGGGGCAGGATCGGTACCGCCGCAGGTACTTGCTGCTGCCTTACATGGGATGTGTCCTCGTGGAGGGAGCCGAGGACATCCTGGGTGAGTGGAAACTCCCAGCATGCAGTTAGTCTTTGAGATCTAGGCCTTGTCCCCGCTGCGACTCTTACGATCTCCTTACAGTCTGTACTTTATCTAATGACACCTAGACTGTGGAGTCACACATGAATCACGGTTCTTCTCTCAAAATGATTCAGGTTATTATAATACCATATGCAGGCAGGACAAAACTTAAAAAATGAGCACCATAGAACTGCAAAAGTTACAGAAGGCATTGAAGCATTATGAATCTAATTTGTACTCCCTGAATCATACTTGAATTTGTCCCTATATATATATAATTTATAAATTTTTTGTCTTCAATGTAGTGATGCACCGATCATGATTTATCATGGCCAATACCGATACCAATACCGATACATGGCCAATACTTAAATGTGAAGCTCTAGTTTTTACTCACATTAATATTTAATGCACTTAAAAATATTCAGGTTTGCTGCACAGTTTGGCAAACATTTTGTGATGTAATTTATTATTATTATTAGTAGTAGGACTAAATAAAATATAAAATTAACTAATTAAGTAATATTGTTTTATTTTATTTTATATATAATTGTATGTAAAATAATTTATATAAAACCGTTGTACATTTCAACTGAAAAATAATACAAAAAAATTGTAAATTACTATACTTTGTAGCTGTCTGAATTTATTACTTTGCAAACATCATTGTGCAGCCCTATTTGTGACCCATATTAATGTGCAGTTATTTATTCTTTGTGTTCAGCGTCAGGTGAAGTGACGGTCAGCGATGAACCTGTGACTTATGTGAAGGTCATAACTCCAGTGAAGAACGAGGTTAAAGCTGAGCCTCCCCTCTCTCCGGCTTTCACCGCATCTCTCCCGTCTTCTCCTCGAGTGTCCCAGCTCACCCCCACAGAGGTGGATCCCCTCCCCGGCGAGGCCTCTCTGATGAGCAGCCATCGAGGACGGGGACGCCCACGCAAGATCAAACCTGAAGTGGAGCTCCACCTGCGAGAGGCCAAGAACCGACGGCGCCGCCGCAGCAGCAGATCAGCAGCTGAGGATTCGACTCTCAGCTCTCCTGTGCAGGATCCCCCTCAGCCCTCTTTCCAGACGCCTCTCGAGCAGCCGCAGGACGCAGAGGCCGACGGCAGCGCCCCGATCACAGCCTCAGGAGCCGGTCAGGGCGAGGATAACAGCCAGCCGGAGGACAGCATGAGGGAGCAGGCAGAGAAACAAGGCCAGTGGTTCAATCTGCTGCCTAAGGAGCCGTGCGACGAGACGTCGATCTCCCAGCCGTGTGAGAACACACCTGCGCCCGCTTCATCACCCCCTGAAGACACTCCAGCACCCCCCGATACTGACCCGCTCGCTCCTGCTCCACCACAGCCTCCGACAGCACAGGTTCACCCTTTAATAATATCAGAAAGTTTATAAATCTTCTGAATGCCGAACCTTTCTCCTTCTGATCGCTTCCCTCTTTTTCCTCATCCACAGATGCAGACGGAAACTCCTCCTCTTCCTCAGGTGTGCTCCACTCCGGCTCCCAGGGCCGTGAGGAGGCGCAGGAGAAGCAGCGGGACGTCCCGAGCTCACGCTCGCTCCAGTGCGGCGAAGAGGCGTGGCAGACCTCGCTCCAATCTCTTCCAAGAGGTGCAGCTGAAGTACTTCACGCAGCTGGTGGTGAAGCCTGTTCCTCTAGGTGAGTGCCGAGAGGTTACAGGAGTCATGCTGGACTGGACAACAAGGATGACGTGTGTTTTTGGCCATCTTGCATTCATAGAGGACTTAAAAAAAGTTTTTCTAAGCCTTGTCAACCTGACCATTTAGTTTTCGCTGAAAAACTGAGCCTAGGAATTGTCCTTGGATGGGTGTTTATTATGTTTAGTTTAAACACTGTATGTCACCAAGGTAACTTTATTTAACCCAGAGTTTCCCAAACTATATATATATATATATATATATTAATTTACTTTTTTAAAATATTGTTTACTCACCAAGAAAAATGTAATATTTGTGTATCATGAATGTCATCCTAAAGCTCTTGGTTTATTGGCTCTCTGTCTCTCTGTCCTACAGAAATGGTGAAGGGCTGGTGGTGGATCCGAGAACCGGAGGAGCTGACAGCCGTTGTGAGCGCCCTCCACCCTCGAGGCATCCGCGAGAAAGTGCTCCACAAACACCTCTCCAAACACATGGAGTATCTGTCTGAGGTCTGCAGGCGGCCCGTCACCGGTGAGGAGCAGCAGCACATGCAGAGTGTGACTCCAGGCTTGGGTTGATGGGGGCATGATAAATGCATTCTTTTCCATTGTTTCCTCCCAGATCCCATCTTTCAGAGCACGGTGGAAGATGCCCTGCTGGAGGCGTCTAAACAGGTGTGGAGTGAGCAGGAGAGAGTCCTGCAGTTAGACATCGGTGTTCTCCAGTGGGTGGAAGATCTGGAGCAGAGAGTAGTCAGTGCAGACCTTCAGCTCAAGGTAAAGAAAACCTTGAAATATTCACAGTAGAGGACTTCAGGCCTTTTCCTGGGGACTCGCTGTCCTGCAGAGTTTAGCTACAACCCTAATCAAGCACATCTGTGTGTCAGACCTGTACACTACGGTCTTGCTCCATTAGTGACCACAGAGTGGCACTAGATTTACAGCACACTCACTTAATCACCACATCCACAATCTTCTTTTCCAGGTCTCCATTCCCAATGCAGAGAGTGACAGTGAGGCTAGTCAGGAGTCATCATGCTCTCAATTCCAGGTAGTGAAAAGCACACACTCTGTGCTCTCTTATGTGTCCTTTAATAGAGGAGATTGCTCAGTGAATTACTCTTGATGAGTATGACGCAACCTGATGAATTGCTTAAAGAGTTCTTGAAATTAAAAGTTAATTGTCAGGGTTGTGCTTAATTCATGGCTATGATTATTTAGAAAGGGACCATTATTTTATATGTAGACTGATTTCTCCTCTCTAAACTGCTTCTCAAGAGCGTTCTCTCTTCGCCGCTTATGTGTGAATATATTGCATCACAACACTACAGAGTCTGAGGCATCTATCTGAACCATACTGAATTGCATAGCAGCATATTTGTTTTTCCAGTGCATCGTGTTGCATTGAATTGCATTGTGTTGAATGGAATTGAAATCGGATCACACTAAATCTTAAAAGGGACGAATCGTATTGCATTGCCTCAGCAGCTGCTTTATATGTATCTTTATTCTATCAAGATGCGTATTGCATCAGCCTCAGTTATGAAGATGCACATCCCTACTACACAGAGAGAGAGAGATTAGATTTATTGTGTTTTATGATGATTTACCCTAAGTTTTGAGGTTAAATTTGTTGTAATATTCCCATTCAGATGTATACCCCTCCCGAGGCGGACTCCACGCGGGAGGACCTGCAGTATTACGAGCACGAGCTTGACCCCAAGGACGACTGGATGGTCAAGACCAAGAGGGAATGGTACGACCTCCTGCGGGTTCCCAGCAACCCCCTGGACCTGGCCGTCCTCCGCTTGACTAATCTGGAGCGTAACATCGAGCGCCGCTATCTGAAGGAGCCGCTGTGGAACCTGTCCGAGGTGGTGCGCCTGGCTCCTCTCACCCCTCCACCCGGCGGGGAGGAGGTCCCGCTAGATGCTGTCAGGTGGGTCTAGTGTTGTCAAAAGACCCGGTACTTCGGTACCAAGTCGGTACTAAAAAAATTTAAATGTGACGGTACCAGGTTTCTTTAAGTACCGGTAGTACCGAAGTCCCGTTCAAACCCGGTTAAGCGCTATGATTTCCGCGAAGCTGAAAACGAGGACTGAATCTCAAAATCCAGTCATGAAAATGAAACTTACATTTTAATATTGAATTAATGAATGGCAGATGTGCGGGTTTGTTTACTACATAGACTGAAGCGCATGACGCTTGCATTAATTTCAGCATCTGAGCTTCAGAGTTCTCTCTCCATCAAGCGATCTGAACTTTTCTGTTCACCTCAATGCACACACCGCGCACCTGTATTTGATGCTTTGTAAACTCTGTGTGAAGGCGCACGACTCACCGTCGCTTTACTGACAGCGCTGTTTCTCACACATGCAAAGAGAGAGAAAGCGAGAGTCTTACCACGCTGAATCGACACGTTATATGTAAACTATTCTTTGTTGTCTTCTCCTGTCAAAATAATGGAGTACATTTAGAATTATTCATATTCATTTTCTAACAAGCAGAAGACATACCGGTTTCTCCGGTAGTGGGCGGAGTTAATGTGCAAATGGCAATTTGATTGGCTTGAGCTGATTTAGTACCGTCCCTGTTTTGATTTCAGCAAATCAGTTTGACCGAACGCAGACAACGTGATTAATATTCATGAACCCAGCAGCTCATCAATTGATAGTGCATTGTATATATATTAGTATGATAGTAGAATTAGTAGTAGTATTATCTTTTAATCACTGTTGGGAACATTACTTTAAAAAAGTAATTAGTTATAGTTACTCACTACTTGTTCCAAAAAGTAACTGAGTTAGTAACTGAATTACTCTATAATAAAAGTAACTCGTTACCAGGGAAAGTAACTATTTGCGTCACTGTAAAAAAAAAAAAAAAAAATTGCTATGTCAAAGAGTTTTTATTTTTTTTTTAGCAGTTTTCATAAGTCAGTTGAAATAAGTAGAACAGACAGGAGTTCGTACATAACTTTCGAGATGTATTGCACGTCAACAGACAGCAAGAGTTTTATCCTGCACTCTTTGTAAGAAAAGTGTTTTTGGCCACTAGCTTTGTAGATGCGTGTGTCACACATTACATGCACGTTCTTGCCTTTGACTACTATGAATTTGAAGTAGTGCTTATATCTCCACATTGAAAATGCCAACTTTTCATCGGATTGCTCTTGACTCGCCATTTCTGCTGCTGCTGCGAATCTCTGTGTAGCTGTTGCGTGTGTGTGTGTGTGTTTGGCGCCGCTGGCGCGTGTGTGTAAAAACACTGGCTCTGATTGGCTACCATGAAACACATGACTCTGCCTTAGCCAATCATAATCGCTTATCTCGTTATTAACCCACCTGCTCACTCGCTGTGTGAGCCAAGGGTGCGTTCAAGGGTACTATGGATTGCATATTAAATCAATGCATAGTAACGCACCGCATTTAACGTTCAGTAACGTTAACGGCGTTGTAACGACGGGAAAAGTAATTAGTTAGATTACCCCGTTACTGAAAAAATAACGTCGTTACCTAACGCCGTTCTTTTAAACGCCGTTATTCCAAAAACTGCTTTTAATAATAATTAATATGATCTATTACTATTTTTTTTACAGAAACCCTCAATGACCAAAAATATCTTAAGCATCACCACCAGTCTCAAGTTCAGTTAAAATGACAAATATGCATTCATTCGGCCTAAAAGTTAATTTTTACATAAAAGGCATTGTGCTAGAAATATTACTATTATTTAGTAAAATGTATGTGATACTGCTACTACTGTTGAAAAAATGTATAAAACTTTATTTTTTAAAGAAATTAATCAGAATATTTATTCCATGTTTTAATTTTAATAGCAAATCCCCTTTATTTACCAAAAATAAAATGTTTAAATTTCATAAATTAAAAGACAAATTAAATTTGGGTGAAACTTGTTTACTGTTTTTCATAATTATATAACTTGTAGAAAAACTTTGAACACAATTGTAAATAAGTATAAAGAATGGCATTTGTTTTATTTTTAGTGCAAAAAAGTTTTTTTTTTTTTTTTATTAGCATATTTTTGTGTTTTGCTTTGGTACCGAAATTGGTACAGAGAACCTTGGATTTTCACTGGTATCGGTACCGAATACTGAAATTTTGGTACCGTGACAACACTAGGTGGGTCAGAGTTAGGCTCTTCAAAAAGAGATGGATTTCCACTTCATTGTTACCCAACGTGATCATATCTTTCAACCTTCATCAAAAACACATCATTGTTCCAAGTTCTACAGCACACTATATGTGCAAATCAGTCATGCGTGTGTGTGTGTGTGTGTGTGTGTGTGTGTGTGTGTGTGTGTCTCTGTAGCTTGGAAAGTGAGATCACACCGCGGTTGAAGACGTGGCGGCAGGCCCTGGACCGCTGTCGCAGTGCGTCTCAGCTCTCTCTCTGTCTGCTGCAGCTGGAGAAAGCCATCGCCTGGGAGAGATCCGTCGTCAAAGTGGTGAGAGCACACACACACATTCACTCAACCTCAGAGCCTGTTCCAGCACTATATATTATATACCATTTCTTTATATACATACTTGACAGGTATCACTAAAATAGGTGTCTTAAGTTTGCATTTTGCAATTCTGTCCACAGGTCCGTAGTTTTGTTTAAACTGTTGTTCATGTGTCCCCAGACGTGTCAGGTGTGCCGTAAGGGCGATGATGACGAGTACCTGCTCTTGTGTGATGGCTGTGATCGTGGCTGTCACATGTTCTGCCTGAGGCCAAAGGTCATGCAGGTGCCAGAAGGCGATTGGTTCTGTCCCACCTGCGTAGCCAAGGTAACATTACCAAGATGTTTCAAATTTGACAAACAAGACGTTTTAAGAATCTGACGCGTCATATGATTCATATTGTAAACATAGACAAAAAAATACACAATTCAAACATTATAAGAAAAATGGAGGAACATAATTTTGCAGGAAAACGGTGAAGCTCCGAGATCACAGCGTTCATCGCGGAAGAGATCGAACGTGCGGAAACTGCGGTTTGCGGAGGAAAGTTCAGAGGAGGATGATGGGTACAGACGAGGCGTGACCACACGACAAAAAGACACTCCAGCTTCCTCGAGTGGGACGAGCATCTCTCCCTCCAAACGCAGACGGATGGCCACACGAAACCAGCCTGACCTCACCTACTGCGAGTGAGTGTGCAGGCCTGTGAAGAACAGCCTTTACAGAATACTAGGAGTGCCACTTAACAAAATATCATTTAAAAGAAAATCTCGTTTTAATTAAACTATTGTCATTATTTATAAACATCTGATGTCATGATTTGAAAGCTGATTTGTGGGTGCATCTCCGAGCTGAGTCTGAATGAATGCACTGCGTGGAACAATGAGTGTGTGTGTCGTGGAGTAATGAGCCAGCTGTTTGATGTGCTGTAGGATCATTCTGATGGAAATGGAGTCTCACTCAGACGCCTGGCCTTTCCTGGAGCCAGTCAATCCCCGTCTGGTGCCGGGCTACCGACGCATCATCAAGAACCCCATGGACTTCCTCACGATGAGGGAAAAACTTCTGCAGGGAGGGTGAGTAAAGGCCGATCACAATATTACAGCAGTGCTGAGTCTTCAGCTGTAGATGCAAATAATGAATTTCACTTGAGCTATGCGTTAGAAATTACATTTGAATCATGTTTTGTAATTTTTTTAAATTGATGTTCCATCGTATGTGGGTTTTAAGTTGTTACATGTTAGGTTTTAACCTGGAAAATTGTTCAAAGAAAAATAAACTTTACATTTGGTGTGAATAACCTGATTAGTAAGTGAAGCTGCATCTGTGTGTCTCAGGTACTGCAGCTGTGAGGAGTTTGCTGCCGACGCTCAGCTGGTCTTCAACAACTGCGAGCTCTTCAACGAGGACAAGTCGGAGGTGGGCAAGGCCGGACACGCCATGCGGCGCTTCTTCGAGAGCCGCTGGGCGGAGTTTTATGAGAACAATGACAAATAGAGACGCTGCCCCCTGCTGCATGGGAGGAAGCACTCGAATGCCACGCCCCTTTGCTACTAAAAACTGTCTGGAGAGCCAGTCCTCCAGTCTCTGTATGCATACACGTGTAGATATATGTATAGATATGTTCTGTTGTTTTACAATTAACTGTTTGTTCCCCCGCCTTGATAAGGTTAAAGCATTTCTCCATCACCTGGTATTACGGTGCACAAACGACTCCTATTCAGCTTCGTCTGTCACTCCTCCGGAGTAGAGGTACTTCTTCAGGACTTGATCGGGTCACACTTGATGTCACACCTCTATCAGGACGATCTCACCCTTTCAACCATTATATTTGAAGTTTTCTACTCCATAATGTGCAGGTCGTGGACCACCTGTGTCCCCTCGATTGAAAATGTAACTTGTGCTATCGAGACTAGAAGCAATTTCCTCCAGTATATTTTTTATTATATACTATATATACACTTAAAGACAGAAAATAATAGTCTGGATTATTTAATAGCAATAGACTGTAGTGATTCTGTACAGACCACGTTGTAGAGAGATGTATGGTGACTCATGAAATGGCCAGTAAACATACTTTATCATGTGTAACTCATCACGTCTTTTGCTTCTAGAGTATTGGTCTTATAAACTGGAGGACTGCCATCTTTTACTAGGTACATTTTTCTGTCATGCCCCCAAAACCCAGAAAGAAATCAGTGTTTATTCATAAGGAAATCTGATGTAATGCCTGCAGCAGAACTGTTACAACGATAACTTTCTTATTTTTAAGCTCTGCTAGCTAGATAGCCATTTTCAAAGCTTTTGCTTGATGTATGATTATCGTCTGTGGGAGAAAAAAAACTTTAGACTATTAATATTGGTTTATATGGAAAGGATATGTGCGTACTTATGGCAGTATAGTTTTGTTTAGCAACACTTATTTTTCAACAGAACAATATCTTCACTGTCTCTTCAGTATGATTGATCAGCTTTGCTCTTGGTTTTTATGAACATGGCAATTTGTAGGGTTTCTGAAACCATCACACCCTCAAATGTTTAGACTGTTTTATGTGTTTTAATTGTGTGTATGTTTGAACCTGGACCAACTCCCTTAAAAAGGAAATTGTCTTTTAACATAAACCATGCTTTCTCAAATGAAAATGCCTTGCATCATTACTGGTGTAACTGACACATAAGGTTTCCCCTCTTACAAACTCACATTCACAGTTTTTCGAGGAGAACAGTAGAGCACACTATACATGTTCATTTCCCAAGCTTTCATACACTGAACTGGATTTGTGCAGTAGGAAGTGCATCAATCACTTTTGAGGGTGATATTTTTGCTATTCTCTCTTTTTTTTTTATTATTTTTTTTACAGACTGTAAAACCTGAAGACAGTATGAGAGAACTCAACCAAATGTGGTGTCTAGTGAGTTTTTAATAATGTACAGTTTTTGTGACTTTAAATTTGTTCCTTTCTATATTTTTAGGACCAATATATCGTTTTTAAGAGGCGACATTAAATGACCATGTTGTTTCAAGGTAATGTAACACACGTGCGTCTGTAGAATGTACTGTAAGCGGAAATAAACCCACATCTAGTAGACGAAAACTGTCTCCTAAATTTTTATAAACTGAATTGTGTCTGGTAATGAAGTTTAATATGTTTAAGCAATAATGCAAGCAAGAATGCTCCAAACATCAGCACTTCCATGATTGCAGAAATGATATAACTTTTCTACAGTGATTCAACAAAAAAAGTTAATATTGAGCAAGTTATATTTTATAGAAAATATTTACAATTAGAGTTTGCCTTTTTCTTCAGTGCCGAAAAAAGTTCCAACTGAAGTCGATGGACTTTACCTTTTTTTTTTTTTTTTCTTAATTAAACAAACCTAGACTTGTTTCCATCCAAAATGAATTACCCTGTGCCTTTTAATGGTTAAAAGTTCTTATTCCAACTTGTTACTTTATTATAGCTATTGAAAATAGTAAACAATTTAAATGCAGTACCCATTCAAACTGTATATATGCGGAAGCAGCTTTAGTGTTCTGAATGGATGACAATGGACAATGAACTGACATTTTGTCTGCTAATCTTTAATGTGTGCAGAGACGTAACCTCAAACATCAGTTTCTAAGGATATGTGCCTTCCTACCAAGACTTATCTGACATACAACAATGATAAACTTTGGTTCACAGCAAAACTCAGACCGCTTTGTCAGGCCAAAGAGGGTGAATACAGGAGTGGGCACAGAGTCTTGTATAAACAGACCAGGAACACACTGACAAAGGAGGTGAGAGTGGCTAAGAGGAGCTACTTTAAAAAGCTGGAAAGCCAGTTTTCATCAAACAATCATGCTTTGCCAGCTTTCTGACAAGATGGGCAACAGCTAGTGAGAAACGGCCGCACCATCAGATTCAGCACCGGTGCCCCCCAGGGTTATGTGCTCTCCCCACTGCTCTTCTCCCTTTATGACTCTGTCAAGCTCCTGAAGATTGCAGGTGACACTACAGTCATCGGCTTCATCCGGGACTGTGATGAGTCTGCTTAGAGAAGTGAGGTTAAGTTGAGCAGCTGGTCTTAATCTGGAGCTGAACACGCTCAAAACAGTGGAGATGATTGTGGACTTAAAATAAGGTATGTGAATAAAGTACACATAGGTATATATATATATATATATATATATATATACACAAACCCGAAAAATTGCAAAGAGTTTGAAGTTATCATCATCTACAGTGCATAATATCATCCAAAGATTTAGAGAATCTGGAACAATCTTTGTGCGTAAGGGTCAAGGCTGGAAAACCATACTGGATGCCCGTGATCTTCAGGCCCTTGGACGACACTGAATCAAATACAGGAATGATACTGTAATGGAAATCACAACATGCGGACTCAGGAATACTTCCAGAGAACATTGTCTGTGAACACAATCCACCGTGCCATTCACCGTTGCCGGCTAAAACTCTATAAGTCAAAAAAGAAGCCATATCTAAACATGATCCAGAAGCGCAGGTGTTTTCTCTGGGCCAAGGCTCATTTAACATGGACTGTGGCAAAGTGGAAAACTGTTCTGTGGTCAGAAGAATCAAAATTTGAAGATCTTTTTGGAAAACTGGGACGCCATGTCATCCGGACTAAAGAGGACAAGGACAACCCAAGTTGTTATTAGCGCTCAGTTCAGAAGCCTGCATCTCTGATGGTATGGGGTTGCATGAGTGCTTGTGGCATGGGCAGCTTACACATCTGGAAAGGTACCATCAATGCTGAAAGATATATCCAAGTTCAAGAACAACATATGCTCCCATCCAGACGTCGTCTCTTTCAGGGAAGGCCTTGCATTTTCCAACATGACAATGCCAGACCACATACTGCATCAATTACAACATCATGGCTGCGTAGAAGAATGATCCGGGTACTGAAATGGCCAGCCTGCAGTCCAGATCTTTCACCCATAGAAAACATTTGGCACATCATAAAGTGGAAGATGCGACAAAGAAGACCTAAGACAGTTGAGCAACTAGAAGCCTGTATTAGACAAGAATGGGACAACATTCCTATTCCTAAACTTGAGCAACTTGTCTCCTCAGTCCCCAGACGTTTGCAAGACTGTTATAAAAAGGGGATGCCACACAGTGGTAAACATGGCCTTGTCCCAACTTTTTTGAGATGTGTTGATGCCATGAAATTTATAATCAACTTATTTTTCCCTTAAAATGATTTGTGTGAAAATTAAATGTCCTCTGTTTAAACATTTAATATATCATCTATGTTGTATTCTGAATAAAATATTGAAATTTGAAACTTCCACATCATTGCATTCTGTTTTTATTCACAATTTGTTTTTGGAGTTGGGTTTGTATACATGTATGTGTAGTTTCATACATCTTTTTTTTAAAATATGTTTGTTGTCTGTGGACTGGAAGCTTTCTTTCTGCATTACTACTAGAGCCCGACCGATATATCGGCCGGCCGATATTATCGGCCGATATAAGCTAATTGCATTTAAATCAGCATCGGCATTTATAACGGCCGATGAAACATGAGAAACAGAGTCTCATGCTTCACTCATGTTATGAGTGTTGCATAGTTTGCCCACCAGAGGGAGCTCTGCAGCTCCAGAGTTAACAACAGCGCCAGAAATTCACTACAGAAGAAAGCGAGCAGCCAAGCCATGGAGATGTAACTTACTGTTTTGACGGTGAGTCTGTCGTTCGTCATGTGAAATGATTGTAGATTTAGTTCATACCCTGTATATAAAAACTGTGTGGTAGTTCTAGCTAACGGTCCTATCATTATCACTTATAAATATTCTGTAACATCACTTACAGCCGCTAATGCATTGCTATATTAGATTAGCCACAAAGCTAATACCATGTTTATCAGTGGAAGAGCGCGAACGTTAATAGGAGGTCAAACTATAACGTTAGCGTTTAACTTATTCTTATTCTATTGCGGTGTTTCCCACATAATGACCGTGTAATTGGGCCTTTCACACAGGACGCGGTATGCACGGCGCTTGCTGCTGGGTTCAGCGTTGCCCTTCAGATACAACGCGATTTGCGCTGCGCTGTGCTATGGCGTAGGCGGGGTTTTAAAAACGTTTAGCGGGAGCTCTTTCATAGTCTGTTCCTCCTCCTTTCGGTCAGCAGCAAACATGTATCTGTCCCGTTGTAAGAAGCGAACGATAGCACTAGTCCTGCTGATGAGAATTAAGAGAGAAGCAAGGAAGAAGAGGCTACCGTCAGGTCCAGAGAACAATTTGGTGAATTCAGGCTGGTTACGTTACTCTAACGCTAATATAGCTTCCTTTTTAGCAGGCCCCTTAAATGCTTGCTATTAACTTGTTTGAAGGTGGTTCTTCTCAAAATTGACAGCGGTGTGTTCATGACACTAACGTTAACCATTCAACTTCGAATTGATTCCGTAATCTTCCGGTAATAGTAGGCAAGACGATGTTTTGATTCAGACTGCACAAAGAGAAGAGGAGAAGATATACGGGTCTGTTGTGAATGTGTCTGTGAGAGCAAATATAGTGTAGTTACAGTAACTACAGTAGGTGCGTCAAAAATGATTAAACCAGAGGGGACATGTAAATAAATGTGAGCTGAACAAGCGCTTTTTTTTAACATATTTTTTCAAAGCAGCTTTACAGACATAACAGGAAAATGTTGAAATAATATTGTTAAATGTAAGTAGGTAATACCTATTGCTTGACAAATAAAAAAAATATATATATTTCTCATTTTTGCCTATGTAGGAGATCCCAGTTTATTATTATTATTATTCTAATGATGACATGAGTAATGATACATGGTGATATTATTGATACACATGCTTATTCTTTCTATGTCTCTCTTTCTGCCTACAGATGGCTGAAAAAGGTGAATGCTGTAGCAGCAAAGTGTGGGACTACTTCTGCAAATACTTTAACTTTAGTATTATAATTTATTTACAGTACACACACAGACTGTTAAAACCAGCTTCAACTGGAAGAAAGTAAAAGTGTTAAATGTTTAAAACCAGACTGTTTTTTGATCATTAAAAAATATATACTTTTGATGTGCAATTGTTTAGTCATTGAGACTGTAATCTAAGGCTTTTTTTAACATAATCCCTTCTGGAAAATGGTTTATACAGCCCACATACATAGAACAGGCAGATATTTTGCTATTGAATGTTGTGTAAGTGCAGTTTATAAGAAATGGGTCTAATATCCAGATTATTTTTAAAATCAAAAATCTGACATGGAATAAAAGCTGCTATTGACTGTTTGACGTTACTATTTCTTGAATGGCAGAGCCACAAAGGTTGGTGAGAAAAGCACTGTTTTATTCATGTGGAGTGGGGATTTGAGAAAAGTTTCCACACCATTAGCATCATGAGAACAAACCAGGTTTCAGTAATTGTGTCCGGCAGAGCGGAAATGTTGTGTATTGTGTAGAGCAGAGTTCTGTGTTGTGTTGGCCGCGAGCAGCAGGTGATCGGAGCGGGTGCTCCCTGGAGCGCCGGTGTCTGCAGCACATGGTTCAGCTCAGGCTGCTGTCTGTCGCAGCTGGGCCTGCTGCTCTCTTTACTGGAAACCAGGACCATCCCCTTTTACATATCTGGAACTATTCATTTTTGGAGTCTTACTGCATGTGTTTCATTTAATAAATAATGTAATGTATGTAATTTCTAAATATGATATCATGTCCTTGTTCTCAATATCCATATATAATATCCTGGGCTCTGGTGAATTTTAGTGATGACCCTGAAAAATATGCATAATAGCAATTCTAAGTATTCACCTTTTACTAAATGTACTTGAAAAATCACTTACCTTTAAGTACACAAATAACTTGTTTCAGGGTCTGACTTTTATAGGCCTATATTGTAGTCATTGTTTTAATTTGCAAATCCTACATAACCAGCATTTCTGAGACTTTAATGTGGTTTTGTAATTAATAATTCTGCTCGTGCAGTTTTCTATCATTTGAACCCTATGGAATTTCACACATTTTAGAGTTTGAGTTCTGATGTGACTGGAAGCTTGTTTCTGGCATGGAATAAAAAGATGACTTTTATTCAGAGGTGGGTAGAGTATCCAAAAACTGTACTCAAGTAAAAGTAAAAGTACTTCTAGAAATATTTACTCAAGTAAAAGTAAAAGTACGAGTCTTGAATAGTTACTCGAGTAAGAGTAAAAGAGTATCGGATAAAAAATCTACTCAAGTAGTTAGTTACTAGTTACTTTGGGTCATATATACTGAGCCTATTTTTATTTAGATATATAGATAAAATGTATGTAATGTATGTGTGTGTATATAAATGTATATATTTCATCAGCCTTTACTCCAATTTATGTAATTTATTATAAAAGCTTGTCTGTTTACTTAAGTAACAGATATAGGTGTCATGCCATAACATATTTTTAATACGACTGACTTTATATTAAATGTGAATTTAACATTGAAAGTTAATGTGATATAAATATTGCTACTAATCTTTCATTGTTCAGAAAGAGAGCAAATAACATTTACAATATCAAAGATCATTTTCACTGACAGTCTAGATTTCAATCACTCCCAGAAACTCCCATTAAAATCACTGAAACTGTTAACACTGTGAAATCAATATCTTAATTAAAGATTCGTACACACATCTGCACTTTGTTGTTTCTGACGAGAGAATTCGCCAGAAAGAGGTATTCAGTCAGCGAGCGAGTGAAGGAAGCACCGGCATTTTAGCGATGACTCATCTGAACGCCTCTGATTGGCCAATGCTTTAATAAGCTCAAAAGAATCATGTGTGATTCGTTATAATGCGTGTGATTGTATTAAAATTAATAAAATCTTAATCGGCTATTTTTTGTCTTTTGGAAGCTGCATTCAACTTGACACCCCTCTGTTATAAGCCACACACGTACAACAAACTAATGTCACAGTGGTATCGTGTACTGTAATCGAATGTAGCCCACGTTATTACCTGTTGAACAGTAGACGGCACACGCGGTGTTCATCTAATAAGGATCTCCATCGCTAGCAAATAATAGCCTTTGCAGATTTGCTTTCAATTCAGTGCAGTTCCATCGCCACGTTATCAACGCTGCTGATGTTAAACGTTACAACTCCGAGTGAACCGCTTCAGACGCTCAGCGCGTGCGGCAGGGAACTGAACGACTCATTCAAACTGATTCATGAATCAATTCACTCGTTTGCCAATTGGTTTGATCAAGCCTTTGAACAGAATTGACTCAAAAGAATGAATCATTCGCGAATGGGCATCACTCATTGCCCAGAGAAAAGTAGACGGCGCGTTTGGAATAAACTGAAGCATTTATTGCATTAAGATAAAGTAACGAGAGGAGCGTCGCCCACAGTAACGAAGTAAAAGTACAGATTTTCCCCCAAAAATTTACTCAAGTAAGAGTATAAAGTACCCATCTTTAAATATACTCCGAAAAGTATTAGTTACCCCCAAAAATTACTCAAGTAAATGTAACGAAGTAAATGTAACTCGTTACTACCCACCTCTGCTTTTATTTCACAGAGTTCACCTTTTTTTTCTCTTTTTCTTGCAATTGTGACTGACAATTCAAACTTTTCTTTTCAGAACAGCACGAAAAAAGTCAGAATTGTAAGATAAAAAAGTGGCATTTGTTTGACACAAGGACAATACAAACATCATTTTAAAGCTAAAAAGCAATGAACTAATTCATAAATGCATTAATTAATTATAAATAATACATAAAAAAATGTAAGTACATTTTGTAAAATGTATTCATTAATTATAAAGTATTCATTCACATGTATTAATATTTAAGATTATATTAAAATAAATAGTTATTCAGACTAAATATTTGATATCTCACAAAATGATGGCCAAAGTATTGTGACACTTTCTAGTGTCAAACATTAGTGTATCATGTTCAGAGGTGGGTAGAGTATCCAAAAACTGTACTCAAGTAAAAGTAAAAGTACTTCTAGAAATATTTACTCAAGTAAAAGTAAAAGTACTAGTCTTGAATAGTTACTTGAGTAAGAGTAAAAGAATATCGGATAAAAAATCTACTCAAGTAGTTAGTTACTAGTTACTTTGGGTCATATATAATGAGCCTATTTTTATTTAGATATATAGATAAAATGTATGTAATGTATGTGTGTGTGTGTATAAATGTATATATTTCATCAGCCTTTACTCCAATTTATGTAATTTATTATAAAAGCTTGTCTGTTTACTTAAGTACAGATATAGGGGTCATGCCATAACATATTTTTAATACGACTGACTTTATATTAAATGTGAATTTAACATTGAAAGTTAATGTGATATAAATATTGCTACTAATCTTTCATTGTTCAGAAAGAGAGCAAATAACATTTACATTATTAAAGATAATTTTCACTGACAGTCTAGATTTCAATCACTCTCAGAAACTCCCATTAAAATCACTGAAACTTTTAACACTGTGAAATCAATATCTTAATTAAAGATTCGTACACACATCTGCACTTTGTTGTTTCTGATGAGAGAATTCGCCAGAAAGAGGTATTCAGTCAGGAGCAAGTGAAGGAAGCACCGGCATTTTAGCGATGACTCATCTGAACGCCTCTGATTGGCCAATGCTTTAATAAGCTCAAAAGAATCATGTGTGACTTGTTATAATGCGCAGCGCTGTATAGACGCATCTATCTCTGGCTCAGCGCCAGCAAGAAATCACAGATCTGAATTTAGCAGCTGACTTGCACCAGTGTGATTGTATTAAAATTAATAAAATCTTAATCGGCTATTTTTTGTCTTTTGGAAGCTTCATTCAACTTGACTCCCCTCTGTTATAAGCCACACACGTACAACAAACTAATGTCACAGTGGTATCGTGTACTGTAATCGAATGTAGCCCAAGTTATTACCTGTTAAACAGTAGACAGCACACGCGGTGTTCATCTAATAAGGATCTCCATCGCTAGCAAATAATACCCTTTGCAGATTTCAATTCAGTGCAGTTCCATAGCCACGTTTTCAACGCTCTTTCTGTTCTTAAACGTTACAACTCTGAGTGAACCACTTCAGACGCTCAGCGCGTGCGGCAGGGAACGGAACGACTCATTCAAACTGATTCATGAACCAATTCACTCGTTTGCCAATTGGTTTGATCAAGCCTTTGAACAGAATTGACCACTTGCGAATGGGCATCGCTCATTGCCCAGAGAAAAGTAGACGGCGCGTTTGGAATAAACTGAAGCATTATAATATTTATTGCATTAAGATAAAGTAACGAGAGGAGCGTCGCCCACAGTAACGAAGTAAAAGTGCAGATTTTTCCCAAAAAATTTACTCAAGTAAGAGTATAAAGTACCCATCTTTAAATATACTCCGAAAAGTATTCGTTACCCCAAAAAATTACTCAAGTAAATGTAACGAAGTAAATGTAACTCGTTACTACCCACCTCTGATCATGTTCATAATTAATGTGGTCCTCCAAACCTATGTGACTTGAGGAGAACTGACTTTATGTATCCACTCAAATCATGTAGACACCAGCTGGTTAAACCTTATTGGACAAATGGCTTGGAAACATGAAGTTAGGTTATTCAGTGTTTTGTTATTTAATAAAATGACATTGCATTTGTGACTTAGGACTGTGTGGCTGGTTTCCAAATGCTTGAAATCTCTTTATCTTGCTCGAGCTGTCTATCACTGTTACTAACCCTGTTTTAGCCTCTTCTGTCCTGTTCTTTTCTAGTAACCCTTAGCTGGCAGTTTGGTGCTGTGTGATGCTCTTGTGTGCAGTTCCGGATGCTCTGTGTGTGTGTGTGTGTGTGTATGTGTGTGTGTGTGTGTGTGTGTGTGTGTGTGTGTACTGGTGGTGTCAGCATTCTACACTGTCAAATCGACCTCCCCTCACTGGTCTACACCGGGTTTAGGTTCACAAAAGAGGTGATCACAGCTCCACAAACCCCCAACATGGAGTGGATTACGGACGGGACGCACACACACTCCGGGCTCCCTGACCTCTCTAAGGCATTGCTGACCTTGATCTAGTCCGAGAAGTTGAACTTTCAGACCTGAATTCAGACCTTGTAGCATCAGTTATCAAGATCCTAACCTAAATCCTCCCAACTGATGCCGATGCTAAATCACTGTCGCCAGTGCTACAGAATACAGGGATATTCATTAGTCAATGTGTTTTAGTGACATTAGTCAAATATACACTCACCTAAAGGATTATTAGGAACACCTGTTCAGTTTCTCATTAATGCAATTATCTAATCAACCAATCACATGGCAGTTGCTTCAATGCATTTAGGTGTGTGGTCCTGGTTAAGACAATCTCATGAACTCCAAACTGAATGAATGTCAGAATGAGAAAGAAAGGTGATTTAAGCAATTTTGAGCGTGGCATAGTTGTTGGTGCCAGACGGGCCGGTCTGAGTAATTCAAAATCTGCTCAGTTACTGGGATTTTCACGCACAACCATTTCTAGGGTTTACAAAAAATGGTGTGAAAAGGGAAAACATCCAGTATGCGGCAGTCCTGTGGAAGAAAATGCCTTGTTGATGCTAGAGGTCAGAGGAGAATCGGCCGACTGATTCAAGCTGATACAAGAGCAACTTTGACTGAAATAACCACTTGTTACAACCGAGGTATGCAGCAAAGCATTTGTGAAGCCACAACACGCACAACCTTGAGGCGGATGGGCTACAACAGCAGAAGACCCCACCGGGTACCACTCATCTCCATCTAAATAGGACAATTTGCACAAACTCACCAAAATTGGACAGTTGAAGACTGGAAAAATGTTGCCTGGTCTGATGAGTCTCGATTTCTGTTGAGACATTCAGATGGTAGAGTCAGAATTTGGCGTAAACAGAATGAGAACATGGATCCATCATGCCTTGTTACCACTGTGCAGGCTGGTGGTAGTGGTGTAATGGTGTGGAGGATGTTTTCTTGGCACACTTTAGGCCCCTTAGTGCCAATTGGGCATCGTTTAAATGCCACAGTCTACCTGAGAATTGTTTCTGACCATGTCCATCCCTTTATGACCACCATGTACCCATCCTCTGATGGCTACTTCCAGCAGGATAATGCACCATGTCACAAAGCTCAAATCATTTCAAACTGGTTTCTTGAACATGACAATGAGTTCACTGTACTAAAATGGCCCCCACAGTCACCAGATCTCAACCCAATAGAGCATCTTTAGGATGTGGTGGAACGGGAGCTTCGTGCCCTGGATGTGCATCCCACAAATCTCCATCAACTGCAACATGCTATCCTATCAATATTGGCCAACATTTCTAAAGAATGCTTTCAGCACCTTGTTGAATCAATGCCATGCTGAATTAAGGCAGTTCTGAAGGCGAAAGGGGGTCAAACATAGTATTAGTATGGTATTCCTAATGATCCTTTAGGTGAGTGTAATTCAGTGCGTGTCTGGTATAAGTTAATATATACAACCATGATTCACGCTCATTTTATTTCACTGTACATTAATCACCAGTATAGGGCAGAATGCAAACGTTTTGGCTGAAAGCCTTCAGTGTGTTTTTTAGTGTGTCATGGTTTTAATTTAATATATTGTCGCACCAAAATAAAATATTAAGTGTTAAAAGAACGCAGTGCAAACGGCTTTGTGGTATAAGTTACTAGAGATAATTCACATTTGAGTGAAGCTCTATCAGCCTTTATTTGATCTGATGAATCAGACTGAATTGAACTAAAGGCCAACAGAAGGTCCTGATTACATGTTTAGCTCATTTGAAACAGGCCACTTCAAAGAGCCGTCTAGCATCATAATAGGTGTCATGGCAACTGAATCAGGCTGTCACCATGGCAATGGTCACAGTACTTCACAAGCAGGATGATGAAAGGAAAGAAACGGTGGATAATACATGTGCGCACCTTGTGTTTGCATTGGTTTATAATAGAAAGTTGTTGGCATTGAAACCCAACAGTGGCAGAAAACGATAAACCAAAAAACCCCAGCGTGTGCATCTAGAGACTGCTGCCAAGGGTTGTTGTTGTTATAGTGGATTAAAGCTTGACATGTCCAATGTTTGTGATCATGCTGTGCTGAGGTTTGCCAGCGTGTGAGCAGTGCTAAGAGTGTAGCGGGACGGAGGGAGGCGGTGAGCCCTTTGTGCCGGGCCTCCTGTAGTCTTCTCCACTGGAATTAATTAGGCTCTTTCTGACAGAAGACACCCTTCAGTCCAGCCCATGTCCCCAAACACACACCAACATCAGCACAGACAGACGGACTGTAAAACATCACACCTGGAATGGCTATAAAAGAGGTAAGGACTAATATGACAGACACTGAATGGCAAGGAGATTCAATATCATTTGCGTCCCATTTGATGTGGATCCAGTGCGAATGATCGGGTTTTAGGGCGAACTTATGATGAAATGCCAGATAAAAAGTTTTAGTGACATTTGTTTTGTCAGTTGATTTAGGTTTAATGGCTTTGGAATGAATGGATTTTATGGTGATGTTGGATTTAAAAAAGATTGATTTATTTGCTTGTTTGTTTTGTAGCATCGCAAAACGTAAACTAAATTATCGTCCAGCTTTAATCTGCTGTATGAGACTATGTAGATGTTAAGATTATAATATATTATGAACATTAACCTAATGTTGTTAAAAACTATTATTTATAATGTTTCCAATTTTAACGCATGTGTCTGTTTTTTTAGTGTTTGGGTAAACATAAAAAAATTCATGTTTTGTCGAAACCACATTTGACATTAAATATATACAAATTCTCATGAGATCACGTTGGGTATTGTGATCTTAATAACTTTCATTGTTTAGCTACTCTAAATCTATTAAACATTTAAACAGTATGCCATTTCTAACAATTTTGGTAGAGGTTTATTCCAAAATAATTTGCATCAATATATTGTCATTGTATGTTAAATTGACTTTAATTTTAACTAAAGATTTTTTGTTTTTTTCCTATGGCCATTTTGAAAATGGAAATTAATATCATTTTCAGTTAACAACACCATATAGGTGTTTGTGTATAATGCATGTAAATGAGCACAAATTGCTTGCTGGTTTTGAAAATGTTTAATAGTTCTTGAAGCAGTGAATTGATCCCAGGCTCTGTCTCTTCTGTCGACTCACACCAGGAGCTGAGGAGCCGTCAGTTCTGGCAGGGGATTCTGGCAGAAACTCTTGGTTCTCTGATCTTTGTATCTGCTGTGTTGGGCTCTTTAGTGCCGGGGCCGGACGGGGTCTCCCCGGGGCCCATTTACCCCGCACTGGCTGCTGGTATGGCGACTGTGGTTCTGGGATATTGCTTTGGTGAAATCAGTGGGGCTCAGGTAAAGAAATGTGATTTATTTTTTTCTTTGTTCTTCTGACACAACAGGTAAATCATAGTGTTCACAATCAAGCTCATGGGTTCAATTCCCAGGAAACACAAAAATGCATAATGATACCTTGAATGCGCAGTTTGTTGCTTTGGATAAAAGCATCTGCTAAATAAATGCAAGGAATTGTTTAAAGAAAGAATGAAAGTCTTAGAGGATGCATGTGGGATGGTTAGTTGAAAGCGTAAGGAAGTGTTCTGCTGTTGTCAGGTGAATCCTGCGGTGACTGTGGCCCTGTTGGCCATGCGTAAGGTGGATGTGTTGAGGGCTGTGGTGTATCTGCTCGCTCAGTGTTTGGGTGGGATCCTCGCGGCTGGCCTCATGTACCTCTCTCTGCCCCTGAAGACCACGGCACAGAACTTCATCAACAAGGTTCAGAGGTTTTTACCACATGGGACATGTTCGGATCAACATACTCATATTTTGTCCTGGAACTACATCCATATAAGCCCCTTTCACACTGCCATTCCGGCAAATACACGGGTAAAGTGTTCCGGCAATTGTTCCTGGGTCGCTAGATTTTCCACTTTCACACTGCCAGTGATTACCCGGGATATGTGCGTGCTTTTACACACAACCCGTAAAGATCCCGTAACAACACTTGACATCAGGGCGTGACGTGTAATGTACAAGTCGAAAACGCTACGCACGTTATACTTTCACTGAAGCAAGCGAACGATCTCGGCGTCAGCGCGGAAAGTGAGGAACGAACTGATCTCTGCTTCATTACAGTTTGCACATATTTTTTTAGTCGCGAACGTTGATCTTCCTTCAAAACAGTTGTTAAGAGTCGCGCGATAACGTGCGTCATCACTTCGAGACGGCATTAGATCTGGCTTTTGTTCACACAGCGCTCGTCCCGGGTTGAAGCCGGCAATGTTACTAGGTCCCCGACCCGGGTTCAATGCCGGAATCAATCCCGGGACGTGTTTGCTTTCACACAGAAGGCGACCCGGCAATGTTCCGGCAATATGCCGGGTCCAACATGCAGTGTGAAAGGGGCTATACACTTGTCAGATTTTAGGGTCAGGCTTTTTTCAGCCTGGAATTTCCCACTGATTTTAAGGCTATTAACTAGTGATGCACCGAAATGAAAATTCTGCGCCAAAACTGAAACCGAAAATTTAGGATGCACTTAGCCGAAAACCGAAACTGAAGCCGAAAATTGCTTCTTTTAAAAACGTATATATATATATATATTGCTTGGATTTAATGGATCTGAATTGAAAAATCACAATATAATAATCAAACTTTTATTAACAGTTACATAACAAAACATAAAATATTTTTTACAATAAATATAAATAATAATTATTCTTCAAGTTTTATGCTCCATCAAATAAAATAGTTTTTTAAAAATTGTGCAAATAAATCAACAATTTTGGAGATTTTTGCAGAACAAATGTTACATATTGCAACTTTGGTGTCCTCTCGTATAGGGCTGTCACTTTTGTGAAAAAAAAATCCTGTTCGATTTTTGAGACATAGGCAAAGTGTTCATTGAATCGTTAGTAAATTGCCTATATTTGGCGTTGATCCGTTTTTCAACGCCAAATATAGGCAAATCCACCGACAACTAAACAGGCATTAGGGCGAACGTAAAGAGGGCGCTTGAGATGCGCACAAGTCAGCAATGTGGACTGCCATAACATCAATGAAAAACATTACTGAAGGCTACATTGATATTATGCACTAATAGGCTCTCTCTCTCTCTCTCTCTCTCTCTCTCTGTGTGTGTGTGTGTCAGAACCTGCAGTTGCTGTGTGACGCGCGTTCGCTGCGAGCGTATAGTGGCGAGCTGGACGCGCTCCGAGAGAAGGCCGTTAAAATCGATTCCCTGTTTTCGTTTTCGAAACTTGTGTTGGTTGGTCCGATCGATTGTGCAGCTTTTGTGACAAGCTTTTTTTGATTGTGACAGCCCTTTGACATGCTTAATCTTTGATAGGCAGACGCGTGATAACAGCTCGACCGTGAGTGAAACCTAAGCGCTTGTTCACGGATGGGAGGGGCGGGTGACATTCATTTTCGGTTTACGTTTTCGGCTGTTTTTTTTATTTCGGGCCGAAACCGATAATGCCATATCGGCCGAAAATTTTCGGCGGCCGAAATTTCGGTGCACCCCTACTATTAACCCTACAAAGCTTACTTTTTCATATTTCATACACACATTTCTAAGGCCTCATCGGTTGCACTTTATTTTGACAGTCTGCTTTAGACAGTCTGCTAACTATAAGTAACTAGTACATGTCAACTAGCAGTCATTAGTAGACTGTCTGCTTAATATCTGCTAATACTTAATTTTGACAGTCCCCCAACAGACAGACAACAGACATCTGCTGATTATAAGTAACTTTGAAAGTGCATGTCAATTATTTCTCCTAACCCTAACCCTAACCTATCAGTCTACTATGCCCTAATGAGAGTTAGTTGACATGTAGTTGAAAAAATAAAGTGAAACCATACCTTGTGTCATCGGATTGATAGTTTATACATTTTTTGATCAAGTAAAAGGCCTTTTATTATAGTTGTAAAAATGTCTCCCTTCAGGAGATTCTCTGAAATCTGACTTTAAAGTAAAAATAAGAATATCTTGTATATTATTAATAATAGTTCAAGAGGAACACTTACTGGACTGAAGCAACATATATATAATGTGAGTGTCAAATATGATATTAATCAAATATGATATATCAGGTTTTTGGGGATGTTTATTGTTCATCTAAATATCATCTTAATATGACATTATTGAGAGATAGAGTGACAACTGATATTTAAATGTATTATCTCACTGATTTACATCACAAGCTACCAGAATTTCATTAGACTTTTTGGTCATTAAAATATCAGCATCTGCATCAAACTGAATAATTTAATTCATTTTGGACCTCTGAATAAAATAAAGTTGTTTTTTCCTCCTCAAATATGAGCTCCATATTCTATATCATACTATATGAGCAATAAAAGCCTTATATATCAAATAAGGTACAAAACATAAAATGCATATTGAAACTTAAAAAAATCCACTCAATGTTAACATACCAATCAATCCATCCATCCATCCATCCATCACTCCATCCATCAATCCATCCATCCATCCATCCATCCATCCATCCATCACTCCATCCATCCATCCATCACTCCATCCATCAATCCATCCATCCATCCATCCATCCATCCATCCATCCATCCATCCATCCATTGTAAATTGCTTCTCTGAAGGTCCCAGTGGATATGAACGCAGGTCAAGCTCTCGGGATGGAGATGCTTGCCACGTTTGTCCTGGGTTTCACCGTATTTTCAGTGGAAGATCAACGCAGGAGAGAAGTAAATGAACCAGGGAATCTGGCCATTGGATTTGCTGTGACCACTGCCATCTTCATTGCTGTGAGTGTGTGCAAACATGTGAGAGCTCTGGATGTGGAATGTAAACTTGTTTTGATTGATTTTGACAATTTAAGTTTTGATGTGTCCATGTTTTGTGGACACTGCTATATTATCATTTAACTATTACTATTATTTTTGCATAATACACTCCATCAAATCTGCATTTATGTAACTAACAAAATTTTATATGTAAAGTAAAACTTTTATTCAGCAAGAACTTTAATGAATTCAACCGTGCATTAAATTGATAAGTCATCTACAAAGTTAAACATTTTTTATGAACTTTGAAAAACAAAGAAAAACAATTTATCTTGGTTTCTACAGTAATATTAAGCAGCACAACCAGCATATTGCCAGTGCTTTACAGTCGAGTGAAAGGAAAACTGAATGTAGTGTCCCTTTGACAGCAATTTCTAATTAGATTTATAAAAAATTTTTTATACAAATAATGATCCCTTTATTCTATCCTTTATCACCATATATTATTGCAAATACAAATAATAATAACAACACTAAACGAAACCTATGTGTGTGTGGATTTAGGGGAGGTTTTCTGGTGCCAGCCTGAACCCTGCTCGCTCTCTTGGTCCCGCTATAATACTCGGATATTGGGAACATCACTGGGTAAGCGAAGCTAAACTATATTTAAAGGGTTAGCTCAACCAAAAAACTAGTAAACAAACATCGTTTTCACGAGACTCACCAGTGCGATGCTGACCTCATACGTCATGAGGCCTCGGTGATGAGTAAAACGCAGCCTAATTTTCATTTTTGGTTTAACTAACCATTTAAGGAGCTCTTTTGACAAATTTGATTCAAAATTAGACATTTCTATGTAGCTAATTAGTACTGTTATATGGACTCTTTTCACAGACTTGCATTTTTAACATTTATTTTATGTAAATTTATGAAATATACTTTGTGATGAATTACACCAGCATTAAATTACAAAAAAAACAACAACAACAACAACAACAACAAAAAAAACAATGGGGTTTCTAGTAAAGTAATTTTTTTCTCTTCCTTTGGGAAGTTTTCCATAGATTGACTGACAGCTTTCCTGTCGTAATGTTGAGAGAAATCAGTGTGAGAGCCGAGGCGTTGTGTGTGCTGTGTGAACATGATGTTACTGTAGTTTTAGACTAAATGTGAACATATATTTACTCATATCTCACTTGCACAAGAACAGATTCAGTATTCTTCAAAAATCAATAAAAACATTGAATGCTAACTCGGAACATGACGCAAACCTGCAATAATTACATATGTTAAATAACACAAATAACCCTTATGTATTTAATCCCATTTTATCAACCAGTGTCTTTGCTGCTGAAATTTGATGCTCAATAAGCAAATATGACTTGAGATAAACATAACATTTGTTTCATTTTTATGCATCCTATCTTCATGTAATCCAGAGTAGCTGCACAGCTGAAAGTTTTGTTTTAGCTGCTGTAATGTAGACGTGAATGAACATTTAATTCATTTCATTATAAATTAGATTAGATGTAACTTTTTTATATTAAAAACAAACAAGCAAGCCCAGCCCAGATTTAAAAAGAAAACCCATATGTAACGTAACACATTACTTTCCATAAAAAGTAACTAAGTAATGTAATTAGTTACTTTTTTTAGGGCGTAATGCAATATTTGAATGCATTACTTTTAAAAGTAACTTTGCCCAATATTGTTTGTTATGGTCTCCGATGTATTTCGATTGGAGTTTACCCTATGGTTTACTTCTGCTGTCCAAACTAGAAATCTGAAAAGAGTTCATAGCATTGCTAGCACACAGGTAAAGAGATGAATATCAATGTAAGAGTTTTTTTTTTACCCGTTTTTAAATGCTATGTATCTATGCTTTCTGTTTTTTTAGGTCTACTGGATCGGTCCAATCCTAGGTGCAGTGCTGGCTGGAGTGTCTCATGAGTTCATTTTTGCCCCCAGTGCGTCCAGACAGAAGCTGGTGGCTTGTTTGACCTGTAAGGACATTGAGATTGTGGAGATGGCCAGCGTGTCTCGATCGTCCTTGTCCACTGTCACACAGAGCGCCATGAGAAACAAACAAAGCAACAAACTGGAGCACAGCTAAGATCATATTCAGCAGATTACGAATGCAGCCTTTTACAGTACACTTAGTCACAAACAACCAATCAATGGCTCTTATTCATGAAACAGCAAATCTTGTGTAGGTTCTTCATAACCATTCTTACATGGATTGCACCATGTACGGATATTAGAATGTTTTTTTTTTTTTTTAAGATGAACAGACTGTTGAATATTTAGACAGAATATAAAAAATATAAAAGAACGTTTTTTTTTTAAGGAAAGCTTTAAAACCTTGGAAATTTGCATATCAAATATGATACAGCGTGCTTTAGAGGTTCAACCAGCACATTGTATTCCATAAAAGTCTACAATAATGTTCTGTTGTGGATCAGAAGTACTGCTTAGTGCTGTATTAAGCTGTTTATGTAATGAATACTGTTTGTACAAAACCCACATCTTGCACAAGGGTAGTTATAAAAGTGCCAAACATATATGATTATGTGTCTTCAGCTTGCTTTTATGGTTCAATAATACTACATACTTTTCCCTTAATCCTATGTTAACCAAATAACTGCAGAATTTTAGTGTGAATTTAATTTTATGGCAAAAGTTGAAAGTGTTTAACAGAATTTAAAGTGTTGTGTATGTAATAGTGTTTGTTGATAGTGTTATTACATCTTTTGTTGAATTATTTAATTGGAGCAACTTTCAGATTTATGAATAATACTCTTCCCGAGTCATATAAAACTGTAATATTTTGCAAATTATTTCACAGTATAAGCACACCCGCACATATACAATAACCTCTGGTTTTTATTTCCTTACATGACAAAAATGTTTTCTCATGTTTAGAATGCTATGCTGCAAATGATTCTGATCCACATTTCTACTTGTATAACTGTAGCAGAATGTAATAAACTCTAATATTACACAGTTTTGCTCCCCTGTGTTCTTATAGAAAGCATGTTGAACATGCTAATATACAATGTTCAGTGGCTATATTCTCGTATCATCTCTTTTATGCATATAAATATGCAAACGCACATTCAAGTTCACAAATGCACACAGACAGTGTGTTGTGTTTAGTATTCATGCTAGAATATTCATGCATAAATCATACATAGCAGCTATTAATAACACACACATGCACTTAAACAATAAAGAACATCCACACAGTGCCAGCAAGCATTTTGTTTTGTTTAGCGTGCATGTGTGTGAGTGTGAGTGAGGGAGTAAAAGAGATGAGCTCAGCGATCCTAATTTACCATCAGCTCCTCTAACAGAGGGATTTTCCAGGCTTTATCCGGCTATGAGCCCCCCCCCCCTCCACAACGACCTGCTCCACACACAATACAAACCTCTGTCTAATCACTTCTGCCCTGAACAAACCAGAAGCACCAACAGCACTCAAGACATATATCCATAGACCACACTGCACTGAAAAAACATTAATAATGATTTATACCTTCATGTTTAGATGTTAGTGACATCACAAGGCCTCAAAAACACACGTCCACACACTTTGAGCGCTCCTGTCTTAATCTCACTCTCTTTGAGTTTAATGGAGAGAAAAGTGAGTGGAGAGGGGCTTGATATGGGATGCCCCCTTTAGCTTCTGCCTCTCGGGGGGATTATGTCGTCACGCTGGGCCCCGGGGCCATTATAAATGCCCCCTATGGCCCTTTTGTGGTCCGTCAGACCAGCTCTACTAGGTGTGGACAGGATATGCTCTGTAACCTCTTCTGTGTCACTCATCTAGAATTAGCCCTGTAGATTTAGCCTTTAGCATCGATGTTCAGGTCTCTCTGACAAAACCCTCCAAATTATCTACGCAAATTATCACACCTCATGTTTCTTTAGCAGTCTGGGTGTTGTGCAGGCGAAGAGAAACGACGGTGGCAGAGACTACATGTGTAAGGCTACATGTGTGACCGTTTACTCGCGGCTTCCCACACAGCCTCAGCTAACGGCTAGGTCTTTTAGGTGGAATTCCGTCACTCTTTTCGCCCTCGTTTATATTTTTCCATAAGCTAAGGATTTAACTTTTTGGGTACTTGTTAAAAAAGGACAAATTATATTTTTTCCTCAAAGACACTTTCTTTAGCCATTTTGCTAACTCCAAATTAGCTTCGTTTTTTTATTTTATAATAAATTACAATGTGGGAGTTCCGCTCTATGATGTTCTGGCGGGCGGTGTTTGCTGAGTTTTTCGGCACCATGTTCTTCGTCTTCTTTGGGATGGGCGCAGCTCTACGCTGGACCTCCGGGCCGTACCATGTCTTCCACACTGCCCTCTGCTTCGGTTTCGCTGCTGCCACGCTCATCCAATCCATTGGCCACATCAGCGGAGGACACATCAATCCGGCCGTCACCTTTGCTTACTTAATCGGCTCTCAGATGTCCTTTTTCCGAGCTTTCTTCTACATCTGCGCTCAGTGCCTGGGGGCCATGGCAGGAGCCGCGGCCCTGTATGGAGTTACACCCAACAACATGAGAGGCACACTGGCACTTAACACGGTAAGAGAGAAATTTATTTATTTAATTTTATTATTATTTTGTATTTATTTGCACATTTTGAGTTTGGGTGTTTTACAAGAGTCCAAATGAGTATTAATGGAAAATCTATTTATCTAATACATTTTATGTATTGAAACCCTATTCTTTGAATTCAGTACATATGAAGAGCACACAGTACAGAGCCCTGCAGAACTATATATCTATGTTGCAGTCTTATAAACCTTTATTAATATTTTTTTTTACTTTTTCGTGTCCATGTCTCTGCAGCTGCAGCCTGGCATGAGTCTTGGCATGGCGACTACAGTGGAGGTGTTTCTCACCATGCAGTTGGTGGTTTGTGTTTTCGCCGTCACAGATGAGAGACGAAACGGCCGTGTGGGTTCTGCTGCTCTGTCTATAGGCTTCTCTATCACTATGGGTCACCTGATGGGGGTGAGAATGGATATTTCACTATTTGAATAAACTTGTGTGAGTATTTTAAGTGTGCATTACACCAGACATGTGCCTTGTTTGTCTTTGAACCAGATGTACTACACTGGAGCTGGCATGAACCCAGCTAGATCTTTCGCTCCTGCTATCATCATGAGGAATTTCATCAACCACTGGGTAAGAAATGCAAAGTACAGTAATGAAACTACAGGGAAAAAAAGTATATATATATATATATATATATATATATATATATATATATATATATTTATTTATTTAGTGACCTTTTTCTCTTCTGACAGGTGTATTGGGTGGGACCCATGATTGGTGGAGCTATGGGTGCCATCCTGTATGATTTCATGCTGTTTCCTCGTATGCGGGGTCCCTCTGAGCGGCTAGCCACTCTCAAGGGCAGCCGACCTCCAGAGACCGAGAACCAGCAGGACACCCGCGGGGAGCCCATCGAGCTGAAGACTCAAACCCTATAAACCTGCTAAGAACCTGTGGACTGAAATCTGGCTCTACCTCAACGGACCATCTCCCACATCTCTCAACTCCCACACTGAGGCTCACACGTTTTTCCACTCAAAAATCTGAAATGAGCTGACATAAGTACACTACTTTGTTTAGTATTCAAGGTTTGTTGCTAGTTTCAACACAGGGCAGGGGGCGGAGCTGAGGCAGGGGTTCGGGTGGGTGTGGTTTATGGTGTGGGCGGGGCTAGAGCTGTTTCTCTAGGCATGCTTTTCACTTTTCATCTGACTTCACTTTCACAATTCATTTTCTACAACACCAACATGTGGATGTATATGCAACTTAACCAGGGTTTTTCCATAATTTCTTTTTTAAATATCCGTGAGTTATTGTGGGTGTGCAAGTGAGTGCAAGTGTGTGGGTCATTTTGTGTGTGTGAGGGAGAACGTGCCCAGGTATGTATGTGTGTTTAGCTTGTGCATGATGATCAAGTGTATGTGTGAGTGTGTCTGTCTGCTGAGCAATTATTTTGGGTTTTTATCATTACAGTTCGCTTTTGTTTGTACCATGCTAATGGTTTTTCCCCTTATTTTTACGGGACTCTAAGACACCCCAAACTGTATTGTTTGCAATGATATTCCATTCACTTTGATGTTCACACAAACCACCCGTGGACTGAGCTGTTTTTAACACAACAGGGTGTTGTGCCCAATTCTGACCCAGTCAGATTATTACCCCCCTAGTATTGGTAAGTTTAGGAGTAGGTGTGGAGGAGGAAGGGTTAGGTTTAGGGGTGGGGTTAGGATAAGCCAATCAGGTAGCAACTTGAATGAGGGGAGTGATAATTTGGCAGGGGGTCAAAATTGAGTAAAACACTTGTCTTTTCAATTACTTCTCAAGTTTACAGTGTCTGTGTTGCCTTTCATTAAATCTTGTTTGAGGATAACATCCATGACTGGGCAAAAAAAAAGCTATATGAATCATATCTGAATGCAAATAAATACATGAAAAAGAAGAGGCTCTATGTATGTACCACCCAGACTCAGAGTATGAATGATGCAGGAACTAATATTAACACTAGATGGCGCTATACAACAGTTTATGTTTACAGTAAAGCAGAATGGTGAAAACGTTATTACCGGGAGACAAAACACAAACTCAATTCCATGAAACCAGAATTTACCTTTGGTAGATATGTTTTTATACAGTCGAATAGGGAAAACGGATCAGAAATATTGATGACTCATCTTGCACTTCAATTTCTTGTTCAATAAAATTCTAATGAATGCCCCTCCTCCGATACTTGAGCAGTTTATCAAGTGAAAGGAATTTCCTTTTTTACATGTTTTTATCTCATTTATGTGTACTTACTATTGATATTTGATGCAGAGCCGGTTTCTCACGACACAGCGCCGCCATCTTGAACCGATCAATAATGAGCGCTTAATGTAAGTCCACACATTATGTCCACCTGTAAGCTTGTGTGTGAACTACTGAGCATATATTAATCTTTAACAAGTTTTACACGTTTTCACAATAATCTTGTAGAGAACTATTTAGAGTTATAAGTCATGGGGATTGTTTTATACCACCACCATTCATGTTCATTACTCTCCGCCAACTGACGGGTCATAAAACTCGGAAAGACGTTCAAATATGTCTTTTTAAAACCTTTTAAACAACTTTACAAACAATAAAGGTTTAACTACAGTAAATTTGAACATGATTACAGTAAATCAAACCAAATGAAAGGACTAAATTGACAGATGGAGAGGATCAAATACCCATCAAGTTAGTGTATTGTACATTTGGTAACTTTTAAATGACCATCAATGGAGGAAGATACCTTTTGTCCACAGCATCTGGATGTAGGGGCTAACATCTGAAGCCAACCAGATGAAACCTAAACTCTTGGTCAAAACAGCTTTCAGTAGTATAGCCTAATATATATTTATAGCTGCGACACTGATTTCCATAAATATGGTCAGGATCAGGATTATAAAAATGTGTTAAAATCTGCCAGTATTCATTTTTCCAACTTGACATGCAGGTGGTGCCCAAGAGAAATGGCCAGAAGAACAAAAGAAGTGCACAATATAATGTGAACACCAAGGACGGTGCATAAACGTTTCATCTGCTTGGAGGAGGACTGTTTGTAAAGTCGTTCACAGGTGCTCATTTGGATTAAGGTCTTGAGGCTTCATGCATAAAACTTCCTGTAGTTTCCATAGTGATAGTTTGCCTACTCACAAAAAATATAAAACGACCTAATGCCTTCCATTGCCTTCATTTGCATAGGTTTGTATGCTCGTCCATGAACTCTTGGCTTCACTCCAGCTCTTCCTTTGAAGCAGTTGTTAAACTGCCTTCGGTTATTCATTGTAAGCACATGTATACTTCCGTGTCTCTCAATGAATTTGTCTGCAGAAACAAAACAAGTTCGAAAGAAGAAAAACAAACTCAACTGACATACACTCTGATGATAAATATAATCATATGAAGCATGTAACAATGCATCAGGGTGGCAAATAAAACAAAAAAAAACTATTGATGGGATTCTTTCAGAATGTAGTAAATCATATACAAACTTCAAAATAACCACATTAGCTAAGCTCGGTTTCTGCAAATCGACTTTATTACACGTTTTGCATGTTCTGGTCTTATGGCTTTCACTGTAAGGTGTTTTCATATTTTGAGTTGAGTGTCTGATTAATGACAACACTGTTTTTGTGAAAACAAGCAGATTGTCCAGGCAATATGTCAACGTCCCATCAGTCAAGACTTTTCTCAAGTTTTCCCGCTGGCATTTTGTCCTGTAGTGTCATTTGTGGAGTGATACCAAAAGCAACCACTGACATCTGTCACAATACTCTTTTCTTTTGTCCTTTCAGCAGACCAAAACCCAGTCTAAAAGGCATCACAGATGAGCCAGAGTTAGAATATGATTAATACTCAATGTTTCAGTGTCTGTTTCCTCGTGATTATTCACAGGCATCTTGAATCCCTATATTACTGAACGCTAGATTAACGTCGTTATGTGGAGCTACTGGAGCAAACTTGAGGAAAGAGAAACTACAGGAACGGAAGAGACATTTGACAGAGGTGATACACAGTGATAAGCAGAAATACAAATCCGTTGCAATGCTACATTTCTAGAAAAGTCATCTATTTTTGGAAAACATTTGGTTAAAAAAAAAAAATCAAATTTTCGCTCAGATAGAGGGAAGCACATTTGTGTCATGAGAACAGCTATATAAAAGAAAAATTGGAGAAGTCTCGAAGGCTTTATGCTTCACAGATATAACTGCAGAGATAGAGACCATCCAATCTTAAACACCTGTCAATCTTAGCGGTATATGTACACGATACCGTTCAAACGTCTGGGATCAGGAACTTTACAACCCTGCAGTCCATCATTTATTCATCTAATATTGGTTATTTAACAATCTTCTACCAATAATGACTATAATATAATTATTAATCATAAAGAGTAACCAGTCAGATTAAAGTCAATAAACTTAGGGATGATGAAAAGCTGAAAAATGTTAAGCCCTTTGTATTCGACCCCAGTCTCAGGATGATGATGTCACAGTTCCCTGTCCCAAAATGATGATGTTCTAGTGCAATTTCCGCTTACTCGCTGGGTCCCTGTGGCCTGGTCTACAGGCGGTCGGCGTGGAGCTGATGAGGAGGGATCTGGATGAAGGCTGAGCTGGGGGCTCCTCCGATGGAGGGGAGGGCGGTGGGGACCGGGCTGTTTGTGGCAGAGGGCCCGGGGGTGCCCGGAGGGTACATGTAGCTCAGGAAGCCTGGCAAGGGGGCGTAGGGATACTGCTCGAAGGCCGAGGAGGCGTACTGAGTGTAGGCAGTGCTGAAGTCAAGATAAGGGTTCGAGGCGCTGGAGGTGACCTGTGCGGGCAGAACCACACTGGGCTGCAGGAAGGCCTGAGGGTAAACATACGGCTGGCTGAGTCTGAGAGAGAGAGAGAGAGAAAATCATTACATATACTGTATTCCAATTATATACTATATAGTTACTTATTGACTAATAAAATATGGACTTTTTGTATCAGTGATCTTCTATAGAAAAGTAATGTGAAGTTTCTTACTAAGAGTTAGTAAATATATATACAGTACAGACCAAAAGTTTGGACACACCTTCTCATTCAAAGAGTTTTCTTTATTTTCATGACTATGAAAATTGTAGAGTCACACTGAAGGCATCAAGGGCTATTTGAGCAAGAAGGAGAGTGATGGGGTGCTGCGCCAGATGACCTGGCCTCCACAGTCACCGGACCTGAACCCAATCGAGATGGTTTAGGGGTGAGCTGGACCGCTGACAGAAGGCAAAAGGGCCAACAAGTGCTAAGCATCTCTCGGGGAACTCCTTCAAGACTGTTGGAAGACCATTTCAGGTGACTACCTCTTGAAGCTCATCAAGAGAATGCCAAGAGTGTGCAAAGCAGTAATCAAAGCAAAAGGTGGCTACTTTGAAGAACCTACAATATGACATATTTTCAGTTGTTTCACACTTTTTTGTTATGTATATAATTCCATATATAATTCCACATGTGTTAATTCATAGTTTTGATGCCTTCAGTGTGAATCTACAATTTTCATAGTCATGAAAATAAAGAAAACTCTTTGAATGAGAAGGTGTGTCCAAACTTTTGGTCTGTACTGTATATATATATATATATATATATATATATATATATATATATATATATATATATATATATATATATATATGGAACTAATGATTTGGAATTACTTCTAAGATTTTTAAACATGAAACATTTATTATGATCTACGCTGAGTTTGAGAAAACAGTTGGGCTGCTTAATATGTTTGTGCAAACTGTAATTTATTTATTTTTTGGGGATTCTCTAATGATTGGAATTACAGAATATAAGTTCAAAAGAACAGTATTAATTTGAAATATAAATATTTTGAATGTTTTTACTGCCACTTTTAATTAATATAATACATCCTTATTACTTCCTGCACCTTACTGATCCCATACGTTTTTGAAGAGTAGTGTAATGAAACTGTAATATGAATAAACTTGGTGTATTATTATAAGTGCAGTTCTTCTAACGGACCTGCTCACTGACCTCATTAATATTTCTTATGAGTTTCTGCCTGATGATATCACAGCCAAACATCATAGCAAACTGAAGCACTACAGAGAGTGAAAGAAAGAGAGACCAGAGGCTGCTACCCACAGCTCAGACCCATGAGCCTCCCTCAAAAACAAAGAGGAACCCAGAGGTGCCACCGACACGGAGCTCAAAGTAGTGAAAACATCCTCACACACAGCCGAAGACACTCACACATCTGCAGCAGCATACACTTCCCTTCATACACACACATACACAGCTTTATTCATCTGTCAGTCCCTTGCTGGCGTCCTGGGCTGAAGGGTGATTTATAGGGACTGACAGTGGCTTTGTGGAGTAGGCAAATCAACGGAGTCTGCCGTCCTTACTGACCCTGTTCATCCTAGCACACACTAATGCAGAAAGGGAAATAGAGGGATTTAGAGAGACGAGGAGGAGGAGAGAGAGAAACAGAGACCAGGCAAAATAAAAAAAGACCAAAGTTGACAAGGGTGTGAGGACTGACAATGTAGGGTGAACTGATTGCTACAAATTAGTTGGAAATGACTCCATGTCTTCAGCTCTTCCAAAACTTTATAAATTATAAATGGACTGACTTAAAAAAATAAGGGTTGTGAAAATTCACCCTATTTATTTTTTTCTCTTTTTGTGGAAGATTCAACTAATTTAAATAAAAAAAATAGTTTTGACCTTTTAACCTTGAGTCAAAATATAACTGCATCTTCTGGTGAAATGACAATCAACTGCAAACTCACATTCAGATCTGCTTCTATCCAATCATCTGACGGACAGAACCAATGCCAAATTGTTTACATTTTTTTCTTTTTTGACAGAAGCACAGGATTTACAAGATCTTTTTGGGTTACACTGCAACTGTAACAATAAATTATATCAATATAAGAATAAAGAGAGACATCAAGCACTTTTTATGATGGATGGATGCACTTTATTGGACTTCAAAATCTCGACACCCATTCACTTCCATTATAAAGCTTGGAAGTGCCAGGACATTTTTTTATATAACTCTGGTTGTATTCGTTAGAAAGAAGAAAGCCATATACATTTAGGATGGCTTGAAAGTGAGTAAATCAAGGGGATTTTTTTTGGGGGGGGGGGGGGGGGGTGAACTATCCCTTTAATCTAAAAAAAAATTCTCAGCGTTTCGGCCTTCTGTCCAGATATCAATGTTTATACCAGTTTAATGCCTGTTATGTGATATTCACTTTCACACTGTTCTAGCGGTATCATTTCAGTGAGCTTTTAAGAGGTTTTACATGTGCGCAAGTAAGGGGAATTTAGTGTGAATGAGAAACTTTTGGAAAATGCTAGTGTGAACATTTTCACATCTATCTTGATTAATGTTAATGTAGTCTGATTTGTAACTCTGCATGTCCCATAAATATGCAATGGTAGGCGTATTTGTACTGAACATTTTCTGTATGGGTCTTTTGGTTTGGTGCATGAGTATCAAACAAATGCAGTATTGTTTTAATTATATAACTTCTGTGTGTGCAAAACGTTTGCAAACGCATCTTAAAATTAAGAAGTGCATTATCCGAGATGTCTTATACATGAGACATGATTTATGTTACGCCCTTCAAACTAACTCAGCATGCAGTTTAAAGTGGCTTGCCTTTCAGGTCAGATGTGTGTATTGTTTACTGCATTTGAGTCATGTTTTCTCCAGCGCATAACTTACATATTATGGCTGCGTCTTTATCTGTAAATGTTCTAATGCCATATGAGTGTTTCCATTTTGCAAAAAGTCTCGTCTTGACATTAAGCAAGGAAATTTGCACCAAGCAGATGGAGCACAATAATTCAGATTGAATAAAAAGAATTGTCCATTTTGATTTCATAGTGCCTTTAAATGCTGTCTGCAGGCAGCTCACTAAGTTTTGTAGCGTATGTGTTTTTATCAGTGTCATTTGAGTGTTAAAAACACAGCATCTGTGACGTTTTAATATGTTTGAGTGTTTATCTGTTATATTTTAGGTGGTTTTGATGATGCAGGAAGCCTTTTCTTCTGTGCATGAGAGCCACAAAGAGCAGAAGCACAAAGAGAAATGAAGAGATGTGGAAGGGAGAGTAAATTATGATGACAAAGAGGAAGGACGAAGATCTTAGGTCATGCCATCATGCCCAGAGCAGAATATCACTTTTAGCAGCCCCAGCTGTTGGGTGTGGGACACAGACAGGAAGAGACAGAGGGGGTTTTAAAGGTTATATCTTACCAGGCAAACACAGAAACAAACACTGCTATCACTACATTACTGATGAATAAGTGAAGGGGCAATTTGGGAGAGGGCCACCCTTGTCACGTCATTCTAACTAAATGTAGCGCTGCTAAAATGAGTGCTTGTGTGACACTGTAGGGCACAGAGATTCACAGCTGCCTGAAATGAATATGCATAACCCTAAAAATATAACAAATGTGCAAAATGAATCATATTTGCAATGTTTTATCTAACAATTCTGCCTTTTTTTCAGGATTTTGTGATATGAACTCATGGGCCAGAATAGGAATATCACAGAATATCACAAAAATATGAAGCAGCACAACTGTGTTTCACAACCAGAAATGTTTCTTGAGCAGCAAATCAGCATATGAGAATGATTTCTGAAGGATCTGTGATGCTGAAGACTGGAGTAATGATGCTGAAAATACAGCTTTGATCATGGGAATAAATTACAGTCTAAACTATTACAACAGAAAACAGTTATTTTAAATGGTATTAATATTTTAAAATATTCCTATTTTTACTGTATATTTGATAAAAAAAATGCAGCCTTGGCGAGGAAAGACTTATTTCAAAAACATTATTCATTTATTTTCTTTGCTCAATATAACTCAATATAAATTATGCATTTTGAATGATAAAAACAGGATTATTAACAGGGTCACATGGCTGCCCGCTATAGTGGAGTGAATGTTGCCAAGTGATAAAGGTCAGATGTCAGTGAACGTATATCAGACTCGAGGCACATGACAAGCCGATGGTGTAAGAGAGACACGAGCGTGTGTGTGTGTGTGTGTGTGTGTATCTGAGATGCTCAAGTAGTTTGATCCTCATTGTGCTTGTTCAGCAGAGCTCCCTAAATCTGCAGACCTCCCACAATGCTGTGAGCTGGCCAACACCCAACCCCCAACCACAGGGGGTTTGTGAGCGGCACCCTCCGCTTCTGTAATCCCCTTCTCCAGCACCCTGCTAAAGCCTCCTCCCTCAGGAAACCCCAAAACCAACACCATCCTCCCCAGACGGGAAAAATCCCTCTAATGCCAGCCAACAGATGGCGGGAGTGCCAACTCCAAATGACAGCAGGGGCCCTCATCCTCTCAACAAGGACATGCTACTCACTAAGTAAGCTAACGGGGCAGTGATAACCCAACACACCCCGCAACCTCGTTGCTCAACTTTCTACTTTTCCACAATGTTACAGTTACAGGTTTGAAAGGACATGAGGGTGATAAAATGATGACAGAAATGACATTTTTGGGTGTAGTATTTCTTTAAACAGGCATTATGCGAACTGTTAGCATGTGCCAATAGCCTTTAACTACTCTGTTGTAGGTCTGTTTGTTGTTAGCCATTACTGTAGTAGAGTTAAGTTCACCTCTAATACGTTTTTCATTATTAGCATTGGCCATCTCAAAGAGGAAGTTAATGATTAGGGTTAATGATCAGATGCACTATTAACAGACACTGCAAACAGAGCCACAGTGGGTTTAGGACACCTGTTCAAACAAAAAGCTAACCCTCTGACAGTGAGTTTAAATAGAGACCCCCACAGGTATGGACAAGACCCCTAAAAAATCCACACAATACAGCACTCACTCCTGTCCTGAAGATTAAATTTTACGACCAATATATGAAATATGGACTGTTTAATGTCCAGTATAGAAAAGTATAGATAAAGAAAAAACAATAATATTGTGAAATATTATTACAGCTTAAAATATAACAATTTAAAATCTAATTTATTCCTGTAATGCAAAGATGAATTTTTAGCACAATTACTCCAGTCTTCAGTGTCACATTTCTGATTATAATCAATGATGAAAACATTATAAATGTCTTTATTAATCAATTTAATGTATCCTTGCTGAATAAAATATACATTTCTTTAAAAGACTCTTACTGACCCCAGACTTTTGTACAGTAGTGTATTCATTATTGTTACTGTTATTATTATTATTAAAAATAAAAAAACTATGTATTTCCCATAGAAATTAGTGAAGAACATTTTTGCACCTCTTTCTATCCAATGACAGTTGTCAAGCTCTAAACAGCACAAAAAAGTACCATAAAAGTCATAATCATAAACTCATATTACTAATAATAATATATTTCGCAATATTACTATTTTACTGTGTTTTAAATATTTTACGCTGTTGAGCAAAAATGTATGACTTGTGACTTAAGATTAGGGCTGCACAATTATGACAAAAATGATAATTGTCGTTTATTCACTTGAAATTGTAATTGATTATTAATGATTATTAATTACGATGATCACAATTTACACTAAATGATGTTAATACAATTGTTTGAAGCAACTACGTGCCATATTTTTATATTAAAATAAAGCAAGTACTCGAACTGAAAAACTGCTTTTCTATTAAATGCAAATGTCAAAAAAGTAAAAATATGCATGTTATTATATAAATTAAAACCATAGAAATTCGACTAACTGTGCAGCCCTTAAGATCTACCCTTGTGTAGAAAAAAACGACGGGTTTGGTATAACATGAGGGCGAGTAAACAATGATACATTTTTTTTTTAAAGAAATATTACTTTGAAATATATGTATAATATGATTCTGATCTTGGTGAGTATGTGTGGGTGGAATAGGGAACACGAAAGATGTGTGTAGACGGATTCAGAGACAAAGAAAGAGAGAGATGGAGGTTTGTTTTACATAACACCTGGCTGGTTAGCAGACTGGAGGCAGGTGGTGACCTAACTGACAGACAAACAGGTCGAACTGGATAGAGCAGAGAAAGTTAAAGAAAGAGAAAGGAACCAAGAGGGAAATACAGAAAGAGGAAGAGAGTAAAAAGATAGAAACCGAGACTGAGTGACAGTATGGCAGAAGGAGGCAGACAGATGGAAATAAACCGCAGACGCTACTGTAAACACATGAGAAGAAACTAATGTTCACGGCTTGTGTCCTCAGAGACGGGATGATTGTTAAGAATAACCCACAGTTTTAGGTTAAATGGAAGTGCAGTTTTGACAGGACTGTTTCTGAGGGGTCCTGCTAGGATTTCATGTTATTTCTGCCAAAACGGCTCTCCCTCGCCCCTGACATTAGCTGAATGAGAAGAGATGCTTACCCATACTGCCTCTGGATCAGGGCTGGATGAACCTGCTGTAGTCCAGTCGAGTATCCTGTGACAACACGAGGAAGACAAGAGATTGAGATCTGCTTCTGAGAGTTAAGGCTGAGGAAATGAGCACAGTTTCAGTTCGTTCCTAACCTGCCTGACTTTCTTTATCTGTGGAGCCCAAAAGAAATTACCCTAACAATTTACACTCATCCTTCAGTTTGTGAACACAGTAATGCACTTATAAAAGAAGTTTAAGGGGCAAGACATTGCAAGGCATGTTAAAATACACACTGTTTGGAAAATATAGCCATAAAACCACATGTGTTGACACGAAACTACTGAGATAAAATCACTTAGTAATTCTCTCAGTTCAAAATCTGACCACATAAAACCCAAGGACAGAACAGAAAGGGATTGTTATAGAAAACAGAAAACAGTCCCACGTCTAAAAGGATTTATTGAGCTTTATGTCTAAAATAAAAAAATTTGTATGCAAAAAAAAAGAATGTTATTACAATATTAATATTAATATGCCAAGTTAAATGTATCAGCATTAATTACTGACATTAGAAGATTATTTTTTGTTTAGTCAAGTGTCAGAATTTATTTTGACATCCATTACAAATCTGTATATTAAATTAAAGGTCCCGTTCTTCGTGATCCCATGTTTTAAACTTTAGTTAAGTGTGTAATGTTGTTGTTAGAGTATAAATAATATCTGTAAAATTCTAAAGCTCAAAGTTTAATGCCAAGCGAGATATTTTATTTAACAGAATTCGCCTACAACGAACGACCTGTTTGGACTACATCCCTCTAGTCCCTGCAGTAATGACGTCACTAGAACAGTTTTTTGACTAACCTCCGCCCACATTAATTCACAAAAAGGGGGCGTGGTCTTGTTGCGCTCTGACGGAGAAGGAGGAAGAGCGCGTTTGTGTTTGTCGCCATGTCGTCGAAACGCTGTTATTTTCATCTCGGAGTCCAATACACGAAACACGAAAAACGTGACCTTTAAATTATCTAATTATAAATAATGTAAAACAAAGTAAACTGTGCATATGAAAAAAGGTATAATTTTTTTATCAAGTTAGATTTTTTTCATATTGAACCATTTTCAAATGATTTAATTTTAATTCAATAATTCAATTGTCAAATAAATATAAATTTCAGTGCAGCATATTATTTAAAATCTTTCAAATAAAATGTCTGATTAATTTAATTAAATTTCAAAAGGAGACTGTATACATTAATCAGGATTCATGAATGCAGATTAGGGGTGTAACGGTACGTGTATTCGTACCGGACCGTTTCGGTACAGGGCTTTCGGTATGGTGCACGTGTGTACCGAATGACAGAATGCAATATTTTGTTTGCGGAACATATACATTTTCGTGTTTCCAAACGAACATATTAAGTGGCGGAAGTCTCCGCGTTCAACGCAAATCCCGCCCTGAAGCTGATTCTAAGGCTGGCGACACACTGGCTGCGTGGCGTGAGCAGTGTTGGGGAGTAACTAGTTACATGTAACGGCGTTACGTAATTTAATTACAAAATTATTATAACTGTAATTAGTTACAGTTACTAAGAAAAAATGAGTAATTAAATTACAGTTACTTATGAAATTTTTAACGATTACAAAGGGGATTACATTTGAATATTTACACACATCCACATACAGATTTAACTGATTTCTTTCCCAAATTGCACTGACTATTCTGAGACATACCGCCCTAATAATTTCCGGGATGCGGAAACACAGTCTGGTTCGTAGAATCCAGTCATAAAAACGAAATGCCTAACGCGGACGTAATATGCCACATTTTGGATGACTAATTCAAAATTAGGTCAGTACACTTGAATCAAAACATGACATCGACTAGTGTCTGTGAATATTAAGCCCCAAAAATGCGATATATGACTTGCACATTCTGCGTGTCTGTGGAAATCAGGCGCGGACTGGACACCGGGAGAACCGGGACAATTCCCGGTGGCCTGGCAGTCGATTTTGCCCCACTATTTAATATCATTATTGTATAATTGCCTGCCGAATGTACTAAAGCGATCATTTGCGAATCCGCCATTTGACAATTAAATCTCTAATAAGTCATGAAGTGTTAGTCATGACTCGAGCTCTCCGCGCCTGCGCCAAACGGTTTGGATCAGACTCAGAGTAATACATGCGAGAGAGAGAGAGAGAGAGAGAGAGAGAGAGAGAGAGGGAGAGGGAGGGAGAGGGAGAGGGAGAGAGAGAGAGAGAGAGAGAGAGAGAGAGGGAGAGAGAGAGAGAGAGGGAGAGAGAGAGAGAGGGAAAGAGAGAGAGAGAGAGAGAGAGAGAGAGAGAGAGAGAGGGAGAGAGAGAGAGAGACAGAGAGAACGAGAGAGAGAGCGAGAGCGAGAGAGAGAGAGAGAGAGAGAGAGAGAGAGTATAGAGTGGACTATGGAAGCGCACAGCTGGAGCAGAGAAGCAGAACTACTGTTCAGGGTTTCAGGTCAGTTTCATCTGTAAAGATGCTTTTTTGTCTTTGTTTTTTTATTTATTTAATCAAGCAGCAGCACGTTGCTCATCAGTCATCACTCAAAATACTATATAAAGGACATCATTATTATCTGAAGTAATGTTACAGTAGGAATTTAGCTGAAAAAAAATCCGATTTTTTTTATAGGTTTAGGGGGAGCTACGACAGACAACAACACAACCCTTACGAAAATTAACATTTTAATATTTAACTATAAATCCAGAGAAAATGGTTACTATTGTTTAACTGTGATAACCAAAAATGTAAAATAATTTTACAAATGTATTTATTTAAAAATAAATACAAATCCATTTGAAAAACAAAACAAGGTTATTTTACTTTTATATAGGCTAATAAAAGCAAGGTTAATTTTTGTAAGGGAAAAATATGACTCGTGTACAGTATTAGGATTTTTCTATAAAGATATTGTCGTATTGTAGAGTATTGTATTGTAAAGTATAGTTTTGTTCAATCTTGAGTATGAGATGGATAACAGGGCAAAATAAAGAGACTGAAGAGAAAAATGGAAGCGAAGGTGCAGTTCAGGAGATAACTTTTAATTATTTTGCATGTCCCCAAATTAAAGATTTAAACCTTTTTTATGTCAGGTCCATACAAAAAAATAGTTTTGTCCATGAATTTGTTTGTATGAGTTTGAATTTTCCAGTCTGAATTTTTTTCCCAGTCCACCCCTCCTGTAAATTAATGGCAAAGACATGGTTTCATTTACTACACATAGGCCTACTGAAGCTCGCAGTGTTTTCAACCTCTGCCGCCTCAATATAGGAGTACACGAGCACATAAACATAATTTCTAGAACTGCTCTGTGTCACTTCATGTGCATTTTACTTATTTTGAGAAAACTATCACCATATACAAAGAGACAGCAGTTTCAAAAAAACACCAATGTTTCAGGAGTTTATTACACAGAATACATCACATGCTTATTAGATAACTGTATTTAAGTTGATGTATATGCTTTTATTTATTATTCTTTAATTTTCACAAATTTAGAAAAGTAATCAAAAAGTACTCAAAAGTAATTAGTTACATTACTTTAATAAAGTAATTGAAAAAGTTACACTACTATTACATTTTAAACAGGGTAACTTGTAATCTGTAACCTATTACATTTCCAAAGTAACCTTCCCAACACTGGGCGTGAGCGTGGCGTTTCTGCTGTGTGTCAGTTGCGTGGCGGCTGCTTAGCATTTTCTTGGACTTTACACATCAGAATCGTGCCTGACGCGGCGCTGGCGCGCTGCTGCTACTGTAGGTGACATAGAGGGAGACCTCCGACAGACCAGGATCTTGTCTTCACGACAACAATATCTATACTTCATGTTGAGCATAAATATAAAGCCTACTGATAAAGGACACCATCAACAGTATTGACGGTGTTTGACAGGTGCAATATGCCAGTGTGTCACCGGCCTAAGGTTTTCAAAAGGCATCACGCGAGTGTGAACATCACTACAACTAGGGAAAAACGATTGTGATTCAAACGCAGCTCCCGTCTGCATTTAAACAGACCTTTGCTCTTAATTCCGATCGGTCCAACGCAATAACGAAATCTGAGCAAGGTCTACTGCTACTAAACTGAAACTGTTGATGATGCACTTCACACTTTGGAAAAGTTATATATATTTTTTAAATATGAGCAGGCCTACAAGCTGGGATTGGTAATGCTGCACTGTTATCATATTTATTTATATTTTTCATTATATTTTATTATATGATATTGGTTTGAGACAATTTTATTTAGTGGAGAACTTTGCAGCAGTATTGTATTTCTTATTCTTTTTTTATTTTATATATATTTTATTAAAAAGTATTTAAAAAAAATACAAATTGTTAAAAAAAAGTTTATAGTAATAAACAACCTGCAGTTTAATGTTTGCATTTCTTTCCCTTACTGTACCGAAAAAGAACCAAACCTTGACTTTAAAACCGAGGTACGTACCGAACCGTGATTTTTGCGCACCGTTACACCCCTAATGCAGATGCACCAAAGTCAGCTCAAAAGCTAATTTTTATTGGTAGTCTCTTGGCCTGAAGTTATTGGCTTTCGGTTACTGGCTACTCTATCAGCATCAGCCATCAAAAACTCCATATTGGTCAACCATTAACAAGCTGCACATTTCTGCCTTTAAACCCTCTGCAATGTCTTGCCCCATTGACTCCCATTGTAAGTCCATTACTGTGCATGTGCTTTTAGTTTGTTTCAAATTAAAGGATGAGTCAATGCAGTCGACAGAGCTTCATTTAACATTTGAACCCAGAACACACCTTTAAGACATCTTGGCAATAAATTAAGGTTTATGGTTGTTAAGCAGCAGAAATTGAATGGAACAGATGACAAATTATTTTTGGACATTTGCCCTCTAACGGAGTCATTCATTCTCCAGTTTTCTGTCCTGTATTTGTCATTCATGATGCACATTTGTAATTCTGTGTCCTCCACAACTGCACACTCTTTAGGTTTTAGTTGGCACTCATTCTCTTCATTCACCCAATATGCACTTTAGTTTTTTCTTTCTGCTTTTCCTCCCATCCTATATGCACTCATGTGAAAAACTCCAGACTGTCTGTTCTGCAGCACAACAGTGTCTCTGCCTGGACACAGATCAGAAACATCTCTCGACTGGACACACACACACACACACACACACACACACACACACACACACACACACACACACACACACACACACACACACACACACACACACACACACACACACACACACACACACACACACACAGAGGTGTTTGAACACGACATGTTTGGACGAGAACAAGAGCAGGGGCCAAAATGTCCTCTTTTCCTGTGTGAATTTGGTGTGTTACGACAGGTGTACATGGTTCCCTCCACAATACCCTTCCTCTTTTCTGACATATTAGCTACAAAACACACACAGAAATGCAAAGTTGGAGGTCGAACGAGCAGACAGACGTGCTGACTGAACATATATCACTTTCTGCCAATGCATTCACACACATGCACTGATGCAAATGTAGCACAGCAGTAAATTCTTGACAGGCTTAACCCATCAAACAAGCCGTTAAAATAAGTGTGACATTGTGTGTGTGTGGCAGCCAGAGAGAGCTGTGTGTGTGAGAGAGAGAGTACAAAAGATCTTTGATACTCAGAGCATGATATGATGAAAACAGACATCAGTTTTTTGCCAGTATATGAATCATCCACAGTAAAAGTGTCAACAAGAAAAAGCTGCAACAGTTGCTCTACCATATTAAGGCAAAAATACTTTTCTCAAAGGGGACGTGTATAATGCATTAATCGCAACAGAATCAAATAAACAGACTAAATCACTTTCAAGACACTGTTCTGTTCATTTGAACATCCTGACCAGCCCAACACAGCAACCTTATCTGAGTCTGAGAAAACCTGTTTGAAAACAGTCATTATTTGTGCATTTCTGCAGTGCTTAAATTACACAATACATCTGTGAAAGTGACAGAACAATAGATAACTATAGGATTTAAAAGATAAGTACCCTACTTTGAGTAAATGTAAAGCTTGTGTTTACCTGTCAGTGGGCTGCGTGGTTTGGCCCCGAGGTACGCCAGGTTGACATTAGCTTTCCGTCCATCAATAATAGGGTTGGCATCTTTACAAGCTCTCTCAGCTGCACTTTTATCTATCATAGTGACCTGAAGAAGAAAGAGAAAAAAAGAAATACAGACATCATGAATGAGTGTGATTTTGTGGCTATTTGTTGAGTCATATCATACATTTATTTATTTTTTTCCTTTAGGTTTCTCTTAGCCTAAGGGGGTGTTCATTAAAAACCTTTTATGCATTTTTTTGGCCATTCATTTAGACAACAAATGCGTTTTGGGAGCCTGAAATTGAAAAAAAAATTGAAAACGGGTTTCAAAGTGCATGTTTTTGAAAACAATATCGTTACCTTCTCAGTGTAAACCACAGAAACGCACATTTGTGAATATGGTGCATGTGCGCAGATGCGTAGTCTTTCTTTGTGACATCGCCATCTACTGGTCTGGCATGAATACTGCAGCCTTTTTTTCATCTCGGTTTCATGTGAATGGGATTTTGACAATGTTGTCTTATGTATGGAAAACTCTTTATCTGCTGTGCCTTTAAGAAACACCTCCTTCACATGTGAAATCAGTAACAGCACGTAATATATTATTCAGAACAATTTATTTTTGCAGTTTGGTTTAGTAAATCCAATTTTGGTCTCAGGAGGAGTTATGGAAATAATCTTACAAATACAAGCATGACATTAATATCACACCACTTTACTTAAGAAGAAGGGGTTTATGGGTATTTTAGTGAGGCGGTTAGGCAGCCTCAACTGCTGACTTGTTTTCACAGCTCAAGTCTCTGTGACAAACGCTCTTCCAGTGCGCTGCAATATTAGGTTTGAGCTGCTCACGGCTACACACACACACACGCCCCACCCTGTGTAGACCCAGTGGCAGCTGTGCTCCCCAGGGCTGGTGGAACGAGAAAGACAGCCAGAGCAGTAGCGGAGTGAGCGGTTAGCGGGAGGATTCATGGGATCTGGTTTCTGTCAGGTTAACACCAGAGTGTGCACTTAGTTTCTGTAGTGCCCTTGTGTGGAGAGCGTCTCGGACTGGACATGAACAAAACAAGCACACACACACACATATCTGCAAGCTTGTTATTATCTCAGTAGTCACAAAACCAGGCTAGTAAATGAGGCGACAAGCCTCAGTGAGCGTGTTGGGAAAACATTAGGGCTGTGTTGTAATCTTCTGGGAACCCTCCCTCTTTTCTTATTCCAGAATACAGCTATTAAGACAAGGCCTCCCACACAGGGAGGGTACCAGCCAGGATATTAAAGACTGTCATTTACAACAAACAGTTTCTTTTATTTCTGTCTCCCCTCTTTCGGTTTATCTAATGTGCATGTTTACACCTCTTCGCAGATGAGGTGCCAAAATAAAAAAAAACGAAGTGAAACTGTGCGGTCTTATCTGTGCTTTCCAACTGCTTTTGAATACAAACCACGTTACAGTATTGTACCAGTAAACACAGACGCTGTACAAGCGGAACTCACTAAACCGGTCGACATGTGCAGATCATATTTCACCCCAACACTAAAAAAGATTTTTAAAAAAAGTACAAATATATTTAACTTTTTCGAAAATGTATTTTCATTTAGAACCATTAACAATTTTACTGGAAGCCTGTTTCCGACACAAAATCTCGCAAATCTAAGAAGAAACAAAAGTCAAAATAGCGAGATATAAACTCAAATCCCAAAATTCGTGCTATTCTGACTTCATATCTCATAATTCTGACTTTCTGCAAGAAAAAAAGGCATAATTGTGAGATATCAACTCAAGAGATGCAAGATGTACTGAACTGTGGTAAAAAGTAGCAATTACCATGACAGAAACAAGCCTTCTCAATCATTTATGCGTTGTAAAAAATGTGCAATAAAACAACTTAAAAGCTTTATTCTAATTACTTTAATGTAAAAAAAAAATGATATAGTTATATGAATAATAATATATTTTACATAATAATAAATGTAAAAACTAAAATAATGAAAAATAATAAAACGTAAACCCTGATAGACTTTAATGCAGATTTAAATTAATAAATTATTTATTACAGTATTTTTTCTGTAATTATAGGGTGTGATTTTCTTTACCATGCTGTTCTTTTAAGGCATATATTCCATAACCTATATTAATAAAGTACCATGATATTACCATCTGATAACATTTCCATGTGATCGAACAATCATTTTTAAAAACTAGTGTATGCAGTGAAAGCATAATATCGAAAATACAGGGAAAGCCAATCATTTGATATTATAAATACAGTCAGATGTGCTTGGCTGAACACTCATTAGGGCATTAAAACCTCCTTATTAGGTGAACAGAGGTGGGCCTCGCAGCATATCACAGCAGATAAACCCTTGGACCGGACCACGCTTTCAACTTACAATGCTTAAAGACGTATTTAAAAGGGGCCACTTCACAGAAACCTGAGACCCCGCTTGCAAACTTCATCCAAGATGCTAAGAAGATAATTGATGACATGCCTTTTTTTATTTTTATAATCCACTTATGGTCCCACATGTGACTCTCAACATCACACTCACACACTTGTGGAGCAATGCAATGCAAGAGCATATTGTGTCCCTGAAAAGCTTGCAATGTCTAAGGATTACATCCAAGATCCTTCAGCACTAAATCGGACTATGTGGGAAACATTTAGGCCTATTAAAAAGGGCTCATAGTAAGCATAGAAATCACCATTCGTGACTAGGATATTGGATTTAGAGCCATGAAGGAGAGCATGCAGTTCATTGTGTTGTTTTTACTCTACACCTACGGGCCTTTGTTCTTCAGAACTGTAACAAAAGACATGCGCCGACGGCACGCGACGGGCGCACTGTCACCTGGAGACCGCTAATGCGTTCAAATGAGGTTCGACCCACTTCTGCGAACCGATTCTTTTGAACAGGTCGCTTCAAAGAATCGGTTCAAATAAAGATTTTTTGTTATATATTAAATTATTACATTAAATTAAAATTAAAGTGTTCGTGTGGCTCAATTTGTAGAGCATTGCGTTAGCAGCGCAAGGTTGTGGGTTCGATTCCCAGGGAACAGATGTTAAATAAAAACTGTTAGCCTGAATGCACTGTAGCCTAAGTCGCTTTGGATAAAAGCGTCTGCTAAATGCATACATTTAATGTAATATATATCAAAAACTGTCATGCAAAAGTCGAGATCAAATATATTTGTAACATTTCTGCTATTCGTATAACTTTTCGTCTAAAGTCAATGAAATTTGTTTTTTTAGCTCATTGCGGGTCCGACGTCTCTCGGTTCAGTGAGTCAGTTCAGTTGACCGGTTCACCGGTTCAAACACGATCCGACTCTAATGAACAGTTCACTGACGAATCGGACACCGCGCTGATGTGCACAGCTTGAAATCGTATTTGTTATGCCATGTACGATCAATTTTGTTTTCAAAACGTCTTTAATAATAATAACAAACACGGCAGATTTAGCTCCTCAAACATTGCGCAGTGTAACATTAAATTGGTCCGAACTAAACAAACTATTGTTATTCGCGTTGATTTGCAAAGCCCTAGAGAGTTAACGTTATATAAACATTTATAAACACACCAACGGATATTTTCACTCACAAAGCCGTATCCTCTGGACTTGCCCGTCTGCCGGTCCGTGATCACCACGGCTTCATCGATGTCGCCGAAAGTCTCGAAGTATTTCCGCAGCGACGCGTCCGTGGTGTGATACGGCAGACCGCCGACGAAGATCTTGGTGAGAGTCGTGTCTTTCTGAACACTGGGATACATGGTCTCCAGCGTCCCATTCACGAACTGATGTAAAAGCATCGGGGCGCCAAATTCAGTGCAATGCAGATACTAAACGCGCGCGTTGTAAATAAATATAAATACACATAAATAACGAGCGGCTCTTACGCGACGCTACAGAGGTAGATAATAGTGCTTAAGCCTGGAAAAACAACCGAGGTTCCCGTTGCTCTCCGTCATGTGCCAAACGAACTGCTCCTCTCGTCCCTGAGCGGAGGCACAGTGACAGACAGACAGCAGGTGAAGCGCTCTCTCTCTCTCTCTCTCTCTGAATGTCTCTCTCTCTCTCTCTCTCTCTTCACACCTTCTGCCTCCACATCCAGAGCCTCGTCTCTCTCTGACGCTCACAGACCCTCCTCACCTTCCCAAACTGCACCTGTCTTTGTTCCGAGGCTCTCTGAAGAAATAGGGTTTCTTGTATTCTGAAAAAAATTCATTGGTTTAGGATTCTGAGAAATGAAAAATAGATAAACATTTATTAAATGAACACATATATAAATAAAGATTACAATTATATTTTCAATTATATTTATACTTTAGTATATTTACATTTGCACACTTTAATTATTTACCAAAAAAAAGGAAAATTAAAAATGCTGTCTCTCAAAAATATTTAGGACTAAATTTAAGATTTATGTTATTTGAATTGCATATAAAATTTCCATCCATCCTTTATAAGTGTCCATCTATTTGATTTGATTTTAATAACCATATTTTAAAAATACATTTATTTAAATTGTTTAGAATCAGCATATCTGTTTATTGTGAAAACAATTAGCTACATTTTGTCTGGTAAAAAGTATGAACATGGGTAAACTGTATGTGTAGCTGTGGAACGAGCAATATTTAATTTAACCCTTTCACGCATAGTGGTCACTACAGTGGACAGCTATTAAAAAAGCATTTTCTTGAATTTGCACGGGTTTTATATAACATCAAAAAGTAATCTGATTACATAATGCGTGTTACTTGTAATGCGTTTCCTTTCTCATAACATCAAAAAGTAATCTGATTACGTAATGCATGTTACTTGTAATTCGTTTCTTTACTCGTTACATCAAAAAGTAATCTGATTACGTAATGCATGTTACTTGTAATGCGTTTCTTTACTTGTTACATCAAAAGGTAATCTGATTAGGTAATGCACATTACTTGTAGTTAATTACTTGTTAGATCAAAAAGTAATCTGATTAGGTAATGCATGTTACTTGTAACATCAAAAAAGTAATCTGAATGGGTTATGCATGTTACTTGTAATGCGTTACCCCCAACACTGATAATTTCAGATGAGATTGAAAAAACGTATCGCTAGGTTTTCTCAGAGGAGGGCTATGATAGAAATGTGCATGTCCATCTTGAACATAATCATAATTATCAGCTAATAAGGGTAAATCTCCATACTCTGGTGCACTGGAGGGAGCATCTGAGTGGTTTCCACAGTTGTACCTTGACAGGCTGTAGAAAATTCTGATGGAATCATGTCCTCATGTTCTGATATCATAGATACGCGAAGTGCAACTTGTATGAAGTTGTATGAAGCCATTGCAATATTTTGCATTTATATTTTTTGCATATATTTTATAGTTTTCACATTATTTGATATAATTGCATTGATTAGTTTAAAAAAAAATTCACAAACTTTATCTGTTTGATTATTGTCTTATATTTAATACAGTATATCTTCAGTTTAAACCAAACGCATGCTGTCCACTCAAGTGGACATCTGAAGATCTCTTTGAAAAATTTGTAAAAAAATTCTTGTTTTTCATGCCCTAAGAGCAATAAAAACACATAGGAAAAAATCCTGACTGAGGTTATCATAATTCATGCATGAAAGGGTTAATTCATTAAAATGTAAATTGCAAAGAAAAAATATATATATTCATGACAATTATATACAACTGTTTATTGTGTATTTAAAACACATCCCATTTATTAGCAATATTACAGAAATGAATATGCATTACATTAAGTTGATCAGTTTGTTTATGGTGAAACTGCATCCAAATGGAAATAGAAAACTCATTTCAAATACACAGATTTAAGGCCTAAATATGAATGATGAGTGTGTATATTTTGAAACGGTCACTGGCCAGCTGTTCATCGGTCAGGGATTTGAGCATAGTTATCGACCAATGCAGATAATCTGAAAATGGCCAAAGATGATATCTGTCACTGATCTCAGGACTGGGTCAGATCTGAGCCCCAGTCTTGGCCTGGTTGGAGGTACAGTACAGTACAGTCCAGTCCAGGTGACCTTCCAGCCATAAGTGACTGCAGGAAGTGACCCGCCAGCGGCAAGTGACCGCAGGAGGAGCCACACCCACAGGAAGAACAAGACAAGTGATCTTGGAAAGTATATAAATGTATATATAGACCAGGCTTTTGTGACCTTTTTTGGTGCCAGGGACATATGTATTGTTTCTTCCTCTACTAGGTGACAGTTTCATGATTGATCAAGGGCTCATCATCAAAGAACTCAACACCAGTCTGTCAGTCACTCACATACTGTCATTTAAATTTACAGTGCAGCCTTATGTGGGAAGATTAACACCCTCGACGCTCTGCTCACAGGAACACAAGAAGGTTTCTCACGCCTGCAGCCAGCAGGTCTGAAGAGGAGAGCGATCAAAGAACAAGAACAAAAGTTTAAAGACAGTTGCAGGAAGGACACGTATGAGAGAACAGGAGCATCATTCCACTTGTCTGTTTTAAGAAGTCACATTATTAAGTTCAGTATCTGTATCTATGCAAACATTCTTGTGATATCAAGAAGACATTTTCTCAGCTGGCGGGTTCTGACTGTTAAAGGTTTCAGGTCTGGTCTGAGAAAAACAATGCTGAATGCAAAAAAAATAAAATAATTTTGCTGGACTTATATGCGATTCCCATGTTTGAACAAATTTCAGTTTATGATTGTAGGGACATTTTATTTGTTATTTTTGGTAAAACAACAGTGTTGTTTTTATATTATTATTATTATATACTATTATGGTATTTATTCATATTTTGAATTAAATTTTATGTTTATATTTTCAGGGATTTTTGTTTTGCTACGCTAATCTTGTTATGTGCTTTTGACATTTTATATTTCTAATTAGTTTTTATTTGAGTTATAGTTTAATAATTTTAGTAATTCAACTGAAATTTCAGTTTTCGAATTTATTTTAGTAAGTTGCGAAGGCCACATTTCTAATTTTTATTTTTTGTTATCTATATTTCTATTGTATTGTATTTTAGCTTTATTGCATTTCACAAAAAATATTTTTTATAGTTACAATTTTATTTGTATAATTTTAGAGTTTTAATAATTTTTATTTTTATATTTTAAAATGTAAAATTTCAACTTTTTCATTTAAGAACCAGAGATCTCATCATCTTGGACAAACTGGAAAGTGACAGTATAGTGGTTATATATATATATATATATATATTGCTGGTTAGTAAAGACAGTATTCACAAACTAACAATAACAATACTGCAAAACATTTATGATTGTTTCACTATTTTATTTAAAATGTGGGTCTTGGATTAAAACCAAGAGTCACTGATTTAAGAAACACATTTTTACCTGTAGGTCTTCAATGAATAGTTCACCCGTAATTAAACATACGTCCATCATTTATTCACTCCTGTGTGGTTGCCAGCCTGTATGACTTCACTCCGAAGCACAAAATAATATATTTTAAATATCTTGCAAAAAATGTCATTTTTGCATATAAATGGATAAAATGTTTTTGTCCATTTTAAGGACAAAACAGTCCGAGGAGTGAGTAAAATGATGACAGAATGAACTTTAACACACAGGTTTGGTGTACATCTGCCATGTGTTTACATCTCTTCCCCTCTATACATCAGGATAAACTTCACACACAATGGCAAAAGCCAGTGTCCAACACATCTGTCATCAGTCTAACACGCCACAGCAACAATGGTGCCAGTCAGAGCGAGGCGCAGACAGGCTCCACAGCACTGTGCTGCTTTCAGCTCCTCGCTTCTGCCTCAGCAACTGTGTCTTACAGCTGAGTTTGACCTCAGTGCTCTTGAAGACAGACAAGACAAGTGAAAATCTTCAGAGGTTATGCCTCCAATATACAGTAAGACTCCTGGCAAATCTGTTGAGGATTACTGAGACGAGTAAGATTTATTGGCACGTCTTTGCTAAATCAGGCTTTGGTGTTGAACCCTGGTGGAGACCTCGCACCCTCTCCAGCCTCAAAGACTGTGACCTGCAGTTCTTCACACCTCTCAAACCTGAAAGGAACGGAAAGACCCTTTGTTTGCAGACAAATGTCTCTATCCAATGACTTTAACCCCCAACTCAGAAGCACCCAGGAGACCTTCTTTTATTTTTCCACTGGTTGTAGAGTATTGTAGACTAGTGTAGTACTGTATTATAATCAGGTAAGGTACATGATTCTGTAAAATGTTAGCTACATATCATTCATTACATGTAAAACCTGTATTGTTTAGGTCGCACATCTTGGCTGTTTTATCACAGGAGGATATAAGACTTGGGTATCCCACTATGTGTTCTTTAATTGAAGGTTTTCCCCAGATCTCAGGCTATAAAATCAACTGGACAATGTCAGAAGTAATGTCCTTATCTACTAACTGTAATGAGATTAGAGAGAGGTGGCCAATTAAATGGGTGCTATCAGGCATGGTTTACTTAGGAATTAAACCTGTACCAGGACTGGAGAATATTATGCAGATTATTTTCAACCAGGGATATCCAAAATTTATTATAGAACTGGAGTAAACTCACAGTATCTATATTCCATGTCTCATCTTTTTTATGCCTATATTAGGGATGAATGATAATGCACCTAATTTAAATGGGCTCAAAGTGGCATGGGACAGGGATCTGGGGGATGATTAAAGAAGAAATTTGGAAGCCGGCTGATAAAATTTGAACAGATGCTACTTGACTCCAAGCCGATTGGCTAGACTTAAACTGAAAGATATTGCAATCTGCTGGCATTGTAATACAGAAACAGGAACTATGGGTTATATGAATGTGACAAGGTGGAGCGATATTGGGATAAAATTTTACTCTTTGTTAATGATATTTTTAGTCTGTCATTATACAAGAACCCTGCCTTGTGCATGTTGTGTTTAATGCTGGTGGAGATGTGTATATCATGGAAACAGATGCTATGGTTTCTGGATGTAGAGTCATTCTGAGAGACTGGAAGTCAGATGCCTTCCTCATTTGATGAATGGATGGAACTATATCAAACATTGCTATGAAGGTGTGATCTAGAGCCTCAGGACGTTATGATTTGTTTATGAAAACATGGAGCGCCTTTATCGTCCTGACTGAGGAAGTATTATAAAAAGAGAGATGACTTCCTCTATAAGCGTTGCAGGCTTGATTTTGTAGCTTGTTTGTGGAGAGTGTCAGTTTCTTTATTCCTCAGATCATTGGCTCAGGACCACAGTGAGGAAGCTCCCAGGCTGAGGCCAGACACATGATGTCATCTGGAGGACGCAGAATTAATCAAATGACATGCATCAGATAAATAAATAAATGAAAGACGACACAGTATGAAGCATTCATAAAAAATTAAAATCTGTAATTAGTATATAGTTGGCAGAAAAGTCTTTCAAAATAGTTGTGCAATGCTCATTTGAACGCAGAAGCTTTATGTTTATATTTATCAACAAGTTACTTTCCACAGCATTATGCACAATTTGAAGAAGAAGAAGAAGAAGAAGCTCTACTATCATGGTTAAACCTCACAACCTAAGAAGAGTCAAAGTGTGTCGTAAACGTTTTCTGAATAGAACAAACCTGAGTAAACAGCGTCCTCTGGCGCTAAATAACAGTCATTACCTCAATGAGATTCTGATCCTATGTATGTATATAAACTATTAAATATCAAAGTGTAAATATTACAAAGTGTAATACTTTATTAGCCTACTTGAATGAATGAATCAGTGTTTCATGAGGGAGTTCCCAAGAAATGGAAGAGCTCGTTTATTTAGCCTTTTCCTCATTCACAGCCAAAGCAAACATGTGACATTCCAGAGCAGTTTCAACATAACGGCTCAAATGATTTATAACATATTTGAGCTCATAGCTCACAGTCTACAGTGACGGAAATCAAACATACCAGCTTATCTGACATTCAGCGAGATATTCATCATGAACACAAGCAGAACATGCTCCAGCAGAGGGCGCAGGTACATGTGCTTCAGTCTCTGCATTGATTCTACCTGAGAAATGACACAAACACATAGATCACACCACACACTACTGTCACATTCTCAGAGGAAACATCTTTGGGCTTTACAGGCACCTCTCTCTCCCAGACAGGTTCGCATAGCCTCAAGCTGTTGATTTTCCTCTCATCTTCTGGAGAAAATGGAATCATTTTTTTCTTCTGGTACCATGAGAACTTATGCATTCATAATCTAAACACAAACATGATCTAAGTCATTTACACTTAGGCTACATATAGTGGGTTTAGAAAAGTATAAGTTGCACTGAGTAAATACAGCAGGATAAAACAAAAACGGTCTCTGTCAGGCTGCAGAGCAACAAAATGTGATTGTTTTAAAGGGAGGTGATTATTTTCTAATATGAAAAATCATTACTCACTGGCCACTTTAATTAATACTGGTGTTCACTGATGCAGACCGAGGAAAATACAAATCATGCGACTGGATCTAATGTAGGAATATTCTGGGTTTAAGACAAGTTAAGTTGATACTACAGTACAATATACTTTGGTCTTCCCTTGAAGTCAACAACTCGAGGGTAAATTATGACAGAATTTTCATTTTTTTTATTAACTATCTCTTTATGTCTGAAGTGAATGTAATATTTTCTAAACGGACACTTAACTGTAATTAAATGCAAACTTATAACAGTTCAGTTTTCTATTAAATGCAGTTAGTTGAACCTTTTTGACCCACTTAAGTAGGCCACTTACATTTTTATTTGCAATGATATATATGTGTATTGACAAGCATTTATGGTAAAGCAAAATATACTTTAATGTCACTTCGGTTAAAACTTGCATAATGTATTTAGATATAATTACACATTTTTAATGATAAAGTTGCAATTTAGTAAATTTAGAATTTATTAGCATTAAATGTAATATTTAATAACAATACAGTCAAAACTATAACCAAGTACTTGCTTTACATGCTTCAGTAATGCCTCAAAACAAGTGCACTTCTTTAAAGCACAACCGAATTAAAACGTACCTTTAATTTGAAAGAATCAGTCATGAAAGTAACTCTCTTTAAGTACACTTAAGTGGCCTTTTATTTAATTTATAATTATATTATCTGCAAGTACAGTTTACAAGTACATATTCAAGTGCAATCAAGTGTACTTTTCACAGTCTTTTCGCCTCTTCTTTTTTATTTAAAAGGCAGAAATCTGGCTTACAGTAAGCCACTTAAAATGATGTAAAAACCCAAGACACAAACAATATGCATGTTAATATGATTGTAGTGTGAAAAAAAATTAAATCTTAAAAGATATATCCATACAACTTTCTATGACAATTGCATCTGAATCCTAAAGCCCAAATATTCCATTCCAAATCCAAATTAGTTTTTGTGGTCATCATTCCTTTAAGCTTTCAGACATGATCATAAAGTGTTGCAGATGTTAAAACATCAGAAATTGGAAGGTGTGTGAACTTGGAAGATGCCTTTTGCTGGTTCCCACATTTGAGAAACAACTGATGTGCTGAGATTTTAGCAGGCACAAATATTAAAATAAGCTTGGTTTACAATAGCATTGTGCTAAGACCAGCCCAGCATCAATTTGTTCGTTTATCAGACTACGGCAGATTAAAACTGAGAACTATTTGAAATACTATTTGAGAACTATTAATGAGTCCATTAAATCCAATGCTTTCGTTCTGTGAAATGCGAGCAGTAGATTCAGTACTTGGCCAAAGCAACTGTTTTTAATTTTGGGTAGATCTTAAGTGGGTTGTTCTAAAAAGCATGCTTTTTCTCAAGCTGTTTTCACAAACATGACATCAGTGTGTTGCAATCGTATGCATATGTGCAGGATCTCAGTCCAGTAGTGCTTTTGGGTCGAGGCGGAGCAGGAAGTTGCCAGTATATGAATGTGCTGATGCTGTCCAAATCAGAACGAAAATACCTGAGGATGTTTCCAGGGCTTTTTTGAATGCATGCTGGGAAGGATTCCCTAAACCGCTGGCCATTTGTCCATGCAGTTTGTGCATTTCAGTACAAAAACCTACAAAAAATCTTTTTAGTGCAAAGACTGCACTTTCCTATGCAAATAAGGGTTAATTATATAGATTCATCAAGTGCTATTTGCCAAAATCAATGTCGTGGTTTAACTAAATAGAATTTTATTTGTAAATGTATATTTTCTATAGATCATCAGATGAAGTGTCAATTGGGCTTAAATCAAAACTCACAGTGTAGTCAAGTGGACAGCATTTTAAAGAGCTGATTCAGTAAAGAAATATTGTATGGTAAAGTACACCAGACTGCGGTAATCTGCTGAATCCAGATAAGAAGATGGAAAATTATTTTCGGTAGTGTGCCATTAATTAAAGATTAAAGAGCCCAGTGTTTATCATATCATATACGTTCTGCCAACAACTGCAACTGACATTTCTGTCCTCTGTATTTCACTTTATATTCCTAAAAAGAGGTTCTGATTTCTGAGGTCCACGACAGTCGACACATCCACTTAAAATAGCTTTCGAAAGGAAGGAGATAAAAAACAGCAACAGCAACAAAAACCAAAACAAAAAACCACCAGAAAACGGAAACCAGAGCAAGCCCAGCCTCGATCACAAACCACAGAGCAGAGTAATGAGTTGACTTTCCCAAACCTCTGGATGTCTGAAGGCAGGAGGCCCAACCACAGCACACTGGGGACAGACAGACTGTGAGCCTCGAAGGCCACTGACTGTGGAGGACAGATGACAGCTAGAGTTCATAAAGCTGGACATTAAACCAGCCTACAGGATTCACTAAAGCAGCTGAGCACTGGACAATTGAAAGTATAGCAAATTATATACTGTGTGACAGAACGTGAGAAATGCTAGTCACCACATTTATGCTTTCATGTGCTGAATGCTGGCAAAAAAAATGTTCAATAAATATATGCAAACATCTTTAAATCAGGATATACTGTATTTAATTGAGATGCAAAACTGTGTAAAATAATTAATGTTTTAAATTAAGTTAAGTTTAGTTCTTTCTTGTTTTGAAAATTAATCTCTGTAAATTTTGTAAAAAAAAAAAAATATATATATATATATATAAACACACACACACACGTTTGGAGTCAGTAAGCTTTTCTTAATTAATACTTTTATTCAGTAAATATTAAATTGAGTCAATCTTTTAAACTTTTTAGTCATCAAAAAACCCTGAAAAATATAATAAATAAAAAATGTTGTATGAAAATATAATGGTTTCACAAAAATATTTTTTTTTCATCATTGATATAAGAACATTGAGCATTTATTGAATAAATTACAATTTTAATATATTAACATAAAATATTTATTTGATATTTTTTGATTGTCCAAAAACTCATTATCTTATTATTTGTCTTATTATCTGACAATTGTCTTGCTTCTGAAACAAATATAAAATCCTTTAAGGATGTTTAGAAATTTTTATTCGAAAACGACAGAAATACTCATTAAGAAACTGATTTTTGAAGTGCAGGATTCTGCATGTGAACATGAGTTAAACAGCCAAAATGTAGTCACATACTCTGCAGATGTGTGTCACACATGTAGAAACGCTTTACTTTTTCCACAGGGTAAATTTTAAGTTCATGAACGAGTGCTTCCTCTTTTTTGTCTTGCCACAAAGAGAGAAGAATAATTACATGTCGCCGCAATGCAAAAGCCTCACTGGAAATTGCACAGAAATAGCAGGAAACAGGACTTACCCGTGAGCTGTACTTGCAGATGCACATGATCTCCATGCCTGGGAAAAAAAAAAAAAGAGAAACACTGATTCTGCAATCACCACCATACCCTTGCAATTATCCTTTGGGACAGCTTAATTCACCCTAGAACAAGTCAAGCATTACACATGCACAGAGAGCGCTGGAGTCATTGATTATGACAGTGTCAGAAATAGCAGGGGCCTCAACGCTCCTCATGCTAAACCATACTGGACCTGCCACAAATGAAGATCACTGCAGGGCTGCTTGTTCTCAAAGAAACCATCAGCTCTGAGTGCGCCTGTGTTTGTTGACTTTGCACTAAGTGCATGTGTGTTCATATATGTTCATTGACTTTACTCAGTATAAATGACATTTTTCAGGGAACGTGATGTTTTTGAAGTGACCTAAGCACTGAATAATTCAAGACTTTTCATTGAGACCTTGAGAGGTAGTTTGCTTGACCTAGTAAGCCAGGACAATTAAAGGAATAGCTCACTCAAAAATGAAAAGAATTCTGAGAAATCTCAGATGTAGCTGAGTTTGTTTTATTCATCAGAACAGATTTGGAGAAATGTAGCATTGCATCACTTGGTCACCAGTGGATCCTCTGCAGTGAATGGGTGCCGTCAGAATGAGAGTCCACACAGCTGATAAAAACATCACAATAATCCACAAGTAATACACAACACTCCAGTCCATCAGTTAATGCCTTGTATATGCCTATATATATATATAATTATAAATGAACGCAGAAGGGGATTATATAAATCATGCACTGGCATTAAGTGAGTTTTACAGAAAGGTTGGCTGGAGATCTAGACAGCAGTCCACCTTTGTGCCTCCAGGTAACACAGATCACCTGAGATGAAGCCTTTGGATGTTGCAAGCTGTGAGGATTATTAAAATAAATGATTTACTGTGAACACATTTTCTTTAGTGCATATGCAAAGTCAGTGTATAAGAGTGCGTGTATAAAAATCTCCGAAATTCAAATATCACACAACAAAGGCACATGCACATACCACATGCAAACTCCTGCGAGGAACCTTGAGCATGCACAAAACGTCATCCACGATGGAATCCAAGATCCTCTGTGACCCAAACAGCTGTGGATCATTATAGTATATGTCCCTGACAGATAGAAAAGAAAACATTTCAGTGCACAGGTGCACTTGACAAATCACGTCATAAAAAAAACAATCAAGCTCCCAATATCAAATGATTTATAATCAGATCATCATTTATATCCACAGGTGGTTTGAATGAAATGGTCTGCAAAAGCTGACAAAAATGTTAAATATTTAGACATGAAACAGGCAATAACTAAAAGGTGCTGGAGTAAAACTTGCCAAAATCAAGATCTTGGGTAGTTGACATGAAATAGTTTTAAGAAAGTCCCGCAGTACGACAAGCTGCACTCTGTCTAATACTCTTATACAGAGCATTTTACTCATGCTTTGAGCAGTTTTATGGAAGAAAATATGTAACATGGATTTTTGTACTTTTAAAAATGCATTTGGTTCAACATAAGACCATGTAAAATTAACTACTGAAGGTAAAAAGTTGAATAAAAATTGTGAAAATAAATGATCACATTTTTTTACATAAGTTTGTATCGAATTTCACTTACCTTTTAGTAGCATAGAAGTCACTTTGTACAAGTTTGTAAATAACAGACAAGAGCTTCAAAATCAGGGCTGTAAAACAGAAACAAATCAAAAACAGGTATATCGCACAATATGAGGTCCAACTTAATTATTTATTTTTATTTTTTGCCTGTGCAAAACTCACTACCACATTGCTATGTGCAGGTGGTTGCCAGAGGGCCGCTATATGGTTTCTAAGATGTTCTTAGTGGTTTTTGGTGTGTTGCTATGTAGTTGCTAGGATGTTGTGAGAGGTTACTTACTGGCCCAAGTCAAAAGAGCCTCTAAGATACACTCTAAGAAAAGTCCATAAAAACAGGACCAAATGTACTGTAAATTTAAAATTCCAGGGTGATCTTTCCAAATCTGTTGGCTGATAAAGGGCAGTCACATCGGAGAGACATGTGCCTTCAGTCCCAAACCAACAGACTTGAGAAATTTGAAAGTAATAGCAACAACGGTTTTATTCATTTCCTCTTATTTATTTTCAGACAATTAGATTTGTTGTCTAATATCGGTAATAGTCATAACATAACATGAAACATGCATGAGAAATGAAGATGACTTCAGAATTAACTTCATATCTGGGTGTACGGGTGAAATGTTTTGGGGAAAACATCTCGATGTGTCATCAATTAAATCTTATGGTGATCATAACCAAATGTTACTCTGTGAAAAATGTACTGCGAGGTTTCATTTCTGTTTTTTGTTGTTCGGGATGAAATGATTGCCTTAAATGAGTGTTCATTTTCATATCTGCTATTAAACCTATCACTCATTAGGCTTGCCCGAAGGATAACAGTCATAAGGCAAAAGCCAAGGCATTCTCCAAGTTGTCAGGCCCCTCGCCCTAGAGAGGCCCAGTTGAAACCTGCTTTAAGCCTTATGGAGGGTTGATGTAGATCTGACCATACAGTTTTATTTGTTCTGCACAAGAGCTATTACACATTGAGCAGAGTGAAAACCTCCTCAGAGGATTTTAAGTCGGTCTATGTCCAAGAGAACGAGAGTGGGGAGGCGGGGTCAATCCTCTCATGAAATAACACCTATTTAGAGTCAGGAAGTTAATTCATTTGAAAGGACAAAGGTTCAGATGAAGTACTACAGACAGAGGGATAGCTATATAGAGATAAACATAAAGAACTTTACAGCCATGACTGAAGATAAAGATAAAGTACTACGAGAGGGACAGACTGCAGGTATGTGTGGATGTGCCACATCCTGAGAGACAGCTGACAGGTGAATTTTATAATTATAACATGAATTGTTATAATGTTTTCTTCTATTATTTTGATCTTTCATTGTTATTATGTTTCACAGACAGACAGACAGACAGATAGATAGATAGATAGATAAACAGACAGACAGATAGACAGACACAGACAGACAGACAGACAGACAGACAGATAGACAGATAGATAGATAGACAGATAGATAGATAGATAGATAGATAGATAGATAGATAGCATGTTTTAATTAGGCTTTATAAATAAACATGACACACACACCTGACATTGTCCCAGCTGGATCATTACTCTCAGCACAGGTGCTTCACCTTTAGAGACGCTGATGACGCCAAAACATCTGGTCTGTAGATGTGGGACACGTTACGATTATAATGCCCTTCAGACCAGAGTAAAGGTAAACTAGAAATAACACATGACATGTCTGCTCCCAACCCGTTCTCATCAATCTGCCTATAAATAACACGACTTTACACTTTCTAGTTGCGTGTAATGCATACGCCAAATGGCAATTTTGCGTGCATATGATACGCCAATCCTTCACATTAATTTCGGTGGAGAGCAGATGCGTCCATATAACACGCATCATCTTCAGCGGCAATGACGTCACCAGCGAGGCTCGTCCAGTTCACCTGATGCGCGTACACCTTCAAACAGGTAAGCAAGGGTAACAATCTTTTTTTTCTTCTTCTTTTTGTAATGATATCACGTGGTTAACCGTATTGTTTTAATTATTTCAGTATTTCTGCATCACGTTAGATGGGGTCGTGTGTTTAAAGGGCAGCGTATGCTCAAATTATGGGACAGTGGGCTGCTCAGCTAGCCTACCATTGTCATTAGCCTAAGCTAACCTCTACTGTATATAGACTTGTTGCAGTTTTAAATAATAATGATGTGACATGGGTCTTCAGCTTTTAGACATGACTGATGCAAGCACAACAAATCAACCAACCCAATATCGCGTGATAATCGTGATCGTGTAAAAAGTCCACACATTTACCATATTTTTACAATAGTAGCCTAACTGTTGCTCGACCACGTCATGTGTAGCCAATACACATTAACTACAACATATTTACCATGCTTCTCCTACTGTAACCGTAGTTTTACTCTGGTATTTGTAGTTACTAACGCACAATAACCACAACATTTTCTATGGGTTTACCACGTTAACCTAAGTTTTACTCTGGTATTTGTAGTTACTAACACACAATAACCACAACACTTACCAGGATTTTACCATAGTAACTGTGTTTTTACTCTACACTATTTGTAAAACACAATAACCACTAAGTTTGCCACGCCTTTAATACCTTTTTGTGAAGTTATTGTAATTCAGTGTTTTTTCTGTCTTGCAGTTACGTCGGATTACATACTCCACAACAACCTGTAATCCAGCAGCTCTTTAAAGAAGCCATCTCTTGTAAAATCTCTCTCTCTCTCTGCTAGAATTAACAGGGAACTTCAACTCCACGCTCCCAATGCTGATTTTGAAGAAGCTGTCAAAGGTTCAACTCTTCACAGGTAATGTTGAAGACTTTTAGTTATAACTGATTTGCTTTAATGAAAGCATCCTTATATTATTTGTTAATCAAATATTTTGGTCACAGATCATTTTAACACACTGTCTCAACATGTTTATATTTCAGGAATTTGACCATCTTGTGCATTCATGAAGAAGTCCAAAAGCTGCAAAGGCAAACACTTCCAATGGTACGTCTGTGCGTCTGAGCACCTTGACTGTACCTTACTGCAGATACATTTTTCTCAGCATTTGATGTTTCTTCAATTTTGGTTCACATAGCCCATCAGGAAGAACAGTCAACAAAGAGCATGTTGTAGTAGTAATAATTCATACAATAATCATATTATATTGTACAAGCATACTTGTACAAAATTCTACAACTTTTACTCCTACTGCTGTTATTGGCCATTACCACAACTCCCATCAGATTGTGCCCATTGTAAGAGTTTTTATATCATGAAGTTTATATTAAGTCCATTGTATTCTTTATTATTCTTTACAAATTGGTGCCGTCTCTTCCTTTTTCAACAGTACATGATATCTGTCCACACCTCATAGTCTGCCTTTCTTTCTATGGTGATTTTGCTGAACACATCTGTCTTAGAAGCAAGAGAATGGAAATGCTAGTTTAACTTTTCAAGTGCTACAAATCAGATCTTCAATGAATTTGGGCAAATCAGATCACTTAAAGCTGTTCACACAAAGACCAATAACTATAATGAGAAGTATTTTAGCATCACACCAACAGACGATTTGCTTTCATTAAAGCAAATCAGTTATAACTAAAAGTCTTCAACATTACCTGTGAAGAGTTGAACCTTTGACAGCTTCTTCAAAATCAGCATTGGGAGCGTGGAGTTGAAGTTCCCTGTTAATTCTAGCAGAGAGAGAGAGAGATTTTACAAGAGATGGCTTCTTTAAAGAGCTGCTGGATTACAGGTTGTTGTGGAGTATGTAATCCGACGTAACTGCAAGACAGAAAAAACACTGAATTACAATAACTTCACAAAAAGGTATTAAAGGCGTGGCAAACTTAGTGGTTATTGTGTTTTACAAATAGTGTAGAGTAAAAACACAGTTACTATGGTAAAATCCTGGTAAGTGTTGTGGTTATTGTGTGTTAGTAACTACAAATACCAGAGTAAAACTTAGGTTAACGTGGTAAACCCATAGAAAATGTTGTGGTTATTGTGCGTTAGTAACTACAAATACCAGAGTAAAACTACGGTTACAGTAGGAGAAGCATGGTAAATATGTTGTAGTTAATGTGTATTGGCTACACATGACGTGGTCGAGCAACAGTTAGGCTACTATTGTAAAAATATGGTAAATGTGTGGACTTTTTACACGATCACGATTATCACGCGATATTGGGTTGGTTGATTTGTTGTGCTTGCATCAGTCATGTCTAAAAGCTGAAGACCCATGTCACATCATTATTATTTAAAACTGCAACAAGTCTATATACAGTAGAGGTTAGCTTAGGCTAATGACAATGGTAGGCTAGCTGAGCAGCCCACTGTCCCATAATTTGAGCATACGCTGCCCTTTAAACACACGACCCCATCTAACGTGATGCAGAAATACTGAAATAATTAAAACAATACGGTTAACCACGTGATATCATTACAAAAAGAAGAAGAAAAAAAAGATCGTTACCCTTGCTTACCTGTTTGAAGGTGTACGCGCATCAGGTGAACTGGACGAGCCTCGCTGGTGACGTCATTGCCGCTGAAGATGATGCGTGTTATATGGACGCATCTGCTCTCCACCGAAATTAATGTGAAGGATTGGCGTATCATATACACGCAAAATTGCCATTTGCCGTATGCATTACACGCAACTAGAAAGTGTTGCTGCTCCTGCTGTCACCTGCTGATGTCCTGCCTGTTGTCAGCCTTCTCCAGACTCTCTCTTAACTTACCCCAGTAAACTGGTCAGCAATTTAAATGAAGTATCTGAACCGCAGTCCAAATTGCTACATATGTTCTCGCTGTTTGTTTGTTTGTAAGTGGGAAACAGTTTAGCGGTTTGCAGCATATTAGCGTCAGAAGTAATGAAGCAAGAAGTCATCGGAATACTAGACACTTTATGGAGATTAACAGCTAAGCGAGAACCCAGCTAACACAGTTACGTCGTGACGACGTAACTGGACCAGACCATATTCGTCGCAGAGACGTCCCAAATAACGTTCCAGCGACGTAACTTTGTGATTCCCATATCCGTCGTGGCGACGTTATAGTGGAACGTTGCTGGAACGTGATGAGTACGTCCTAACGACCAAACTGGCACGTTATGAGGACGTTACTATAAAGTACCATATTGGTCGCAGCGACATACCAAATAACGTTCCAGTGACGTAACTTTGTGATTCCCATATCCGTCGCTGGGACGTTATGAGTATGTCCTAACGACCAAACTGGCACGTTATGAGGACGTGACATTACCGGATCATATTGGTCGTAGCAACGTATTTTCACCTCACCATTACCTTGAAATACATAAAAAACTAATAAACTCAATCCATCTCTAGTGCAAAAAATAAACCTTATGAAATCGAATCGTAATCTAATTATAGGGGATTCATAGTAAATACATCAATTACATACATGAAATGCAAACCAATACAAAAACATTACATTCTAATATAAAAAAACACACTGCATTCATTCACAAATCAACATTTATTCAGCACTACGTTCTACAAATACTAAGCCAAAACATTTTGAACATTGCACCTGTTCTTTAACCATGCAAAGTGTTTCTAAGTCATGAGCACAGAAAACACATCAATTCACAGATTACACAATATAAACAATAGAAAATGTTTGTCTTATTAAGGATGGGGATAGTTAATGACGTTATCAGTGAAAATGATATATAATTATCAGTACACTTATTGATACAACTCTACATAATTTGGTGCAACAAAAAAATACATGATAAATAGATATGAAACAATTCAGCAGATACTGCAGTGAGCGTCGTATATGAGGCTCCTGGTATAAATGTCTGGTGGTGATGTGCTTTAATTACACGGCATGCAGGAAAAAATATAGGCTAATTCATGCGCACGATTTTCTATTTCATTCCCTCGATTTGCTAAATCATGTACACTATTTATACATCAAGAGAACGAATTAGTAAATTGTGCATACGATTAAGCAAATCAATGAAATGTAAAAGTAATCATGCACGTTTTAGTACATCGAGGGAACGAATTAGTAAATCATGGACATTATTTTTTTTCTTTTTCTTGCATGTCATGATCAGGGCTCTGTGCTCACTATCAGAGGATAAACCTAAACAATATAGCAATTACCAAAGAACCATAATTTTTGAGTTTCTCAGAAGAAAAACATTCATAAAGCATAAAGATATGAAAAATGAACAATATAGAGATTTCTAGCATCTCTCCTGTATTATTTGTCCCACCCGAAAAAACAAAGTTTTTTAAGAGAATGAGCGTATTGACTTTCTCAGAAGAATCTGTGATCTCTGATTACTGACTGTGGAGGAGACTCTTTCAGACAGAGCTGAGGAGGCAGAGTTAGGTGTTGGACAGCCGATAGAGACGAGGAAGAGTGTCTTACCCCAGCAGCAGAAGACAGGCTCTTCTGAGGGAAGGACAGGAGGCTTGATGCAGTGTTTTGCTGTAATAACAATGCTTCTTCTCAGCACCTGATGTTCTTCAGAAAAGAGTTCCTCTAGTGTAGAGTCAGACACTCAGATTTCTTGCAAACTGGAATCTTTTAATAACATTTAGCATATTATTGTAGTCATGTTCATTGTTTTTATTATAACACATGGAAAGTTTATGAGAAAATTGTTAAATGTGTTCTTCCTCCTCTTCTTCATCCTGGGCCTGCACGGTCAATATCCTTCTCTGGCAGCTGAAAGGAAGAATCATCTTGTTAATGTTGCTCATGTATGTTCACAACCAGTCAAAATCTGGAATCTTTTCTTTATGGTTTTCAAGACAAGTCTCTTCTGCTCACCAAGGCTATTAAAAATTAATTTAATCAAAATTACAAAAAAAAAAAAATTGTAAAAAGAAATAACAGTTTTCATACTCTTTTTCGAAATATACTTTAAAATTTATTTATCGAAATAATTATGAGGCAAAGCTGAATTTTTCAGTAACTTTACTCAAAAGGGTAAAAACATTTTGATCAAAGTGTACATCTGCTCATGACGTACATGATGTGAATCACATCTGCAGTTAGCTTACTACGGTCATTAGGTCCACTGAACTCTATTGGTAACGATGGAACTTGTGACCAATATTTTGTTTTGGGAAACGCTCCCCATAATAGAAATGATGGGGAAGAAAACTTCTGGAGAGTCAAATTTTTTCTTCATGATTACATGACAAAGTTCAAAACATTGGGAAAAAAAGGTAATCTTTGGTAAAATTACAAAAGTCTTCTTTACCACTGGTATTCAATTTTTTTTATTGCCCCCCCCCAAAAAAAATAAATAAATAAATGTAACTGTAGTTTAGACAAAAATTTTGGGCAGCATAACGGTTTTCAACACTGATAATAATCAGAAAAATTTATTGAGCAGTAAATCATCATATTAGAATGATTTCTGAAGATCATGTGACACTGAAGACTGGAGTAATTAATGCTGAAAATATAGCTGTGCATTATAGAAATAAACTATACTTTTAAAACGTTTGACCATTGTGTACATTGCTACATTTAAATGAAAACTCAACTTGTAATAAACAATGCACACATTCTCAAAGAACTTACATTCTGGTGATTACTTCCTTCCCTCACTGCTGTCAGTTCCCTTCAGTCATTCCCAGACCTCCTTGTATTTAATCTTTCCCTCAAATCTACAGAAACAAACAAATAATTTTATAGACAATTTGGATGTCACGAATTGCAATAGTTATATAACTATAATCACAATACTCAATTATATATATAATTATAAATATATATTAAATCGGCACACAAGTATCTGTCAGGATACGATGGACTCAGAGATCGAGGTGATGTTAAATAACACAACTTTATTGAATTTTAGGATAGCAGGTGTAAGGGATTCGGGGAAAAAACCCGGAGCAACAAAACATAGTATTTCGGGATCCACAGCGGGTAATTTTTCACTCAACGGGTTAGGGACTCAAATTATCTTTCAGAATAGTTCAACAAAGGGTATCAGAATCCACCACGGGTGAGTATTCCTCTTCAGATCAGTGAATGTGAATTGTCTTTTCCAGACGAGAGGATTTAAGTGAACATAAGATGCGGGATCCACAACAGGGTAATGCACATTCTTGAAATCATGTATTCCGTGAATCCAATCCCAGAATGATAACACTGGCCTTCCTTCTTACAGGATAAGGTGAGGGTTCAGCGGGAGAAACCGAGGTATCAATGAGCCTTGGATGAGTGCTGGAAGCTAGGACGTCGGTGATCAACAGCAGCTCTTCTGAGGATTACAGACAGAGTCAGAGGTTAGTGATACACAGGTGAGTATTTTCAGTGAACAGAGTATTCAACAGGTTTTCTCTAATAGACAGAGGAAATACGGTCAGTTCCTGTTGGAGGCTTGACGCTAGACTGCAGTGAGTGTGAGTGTTTTATGGAGCTGGTTGATGAGGTTACTGATTGTGAACAGGTGTGGGTGATTAGAATTCTGGGGAGATTGAACGTTGTGTGGATCGTGATGCAGAGTCTGCTGATTGGTTTCTGACAGTATCGGGATAGTATTGAATTGGCAGATTAGCATATCATTCCAGCTCTAGTTACTATAGTCAAAACAATGAAACTCTCTTCAAGAGCGCACAATAACTAAGATTTAAAACTGTTAAAAGAAAATGCTCAAAATATTGCACACATATAATACACAACATCAATATCTCTTCCCTTGGCATTTTGAACATTTCTATGAGTAATGCTACACGCTGTGACTCTGTGTTGCTTCAAGTGCATCATTCTGCGCACTGGTTGTGTATAAGCACTGCGCACTGTATAAGAGCCATACCCTTTCGTATTATAATACATTAGCACAATGAAAGATTATTAAGTCTTTCTTGTTCTGTCTCATCTACCACACGTTGCTGCCTTCATTACTGTGCTATACATTTAAAAGAAATGTATTTTACACACACACACATACATATATATATATATATACATAAATAAACACACACACACTTTTGCACATCCTGTCATACCAGTGACTGGATGTTGCTGCAATAGACTCATTTTGCAGCATTAAGGTTAACGATTAATCGATTAATTGATCGTTAATTTAAACGATGAAAATTGACATCCCTACAATGAAGTATAGAAATTCTACATTGATTTAAAAAAAAAAATGCAAAAAACGACACTGATATCGGATCGGAATTACTGTCTCTTCTCATAGTGACAGCCAATCACATTAGTTTTCTGGTATTGCATGCACTCGATTGGCTTGCGTCTGCGCTAGGGTATTTGCATAAGACGTTCTGACTGGAGGACGGCTGCATTGGCGCTTGAAAAGTTTTCAACTTCTGCCACGACCAACGGACCCAGAACTAATTTCACCATGCTTGACGTCACTCCATTTAAAAGTAAACGAGAGGCGTTGACTCCCCGTGTGAATGGGGCGTTATATGTCTGGATACCGCTGCACAAATCTTTCACCCATGAGAAATGTATATCCAGCACGGCCTTACATCCAGAACAGCAGAATGGTCAGGATGACCTGAAACACATAACCAACTGAAATCAATTTAAATGTATTTAGTCTTGCCTGAGTGATGCTGAAACAACCAGGTTTAGTTTTTCACCCAGGATAAACTGCTTCCTGTGGAACAGTCTCCATGATGAATGATCTCTTGATCCTGGATCCTTGCTGCCATCCACTCTGAGATGATTTACATGATATGTGGTTGTGTCTAAAGGGTAATGAATCAATGTTACAAGAATACTGATAGCAGCACTATTGATCCTGTAGCTTATATAAATGTTTTCAGTACCGAACAAGTCAGGAACCAAATTAGTACCAGTTCTTGAAACACATCTCTACTTGTAATAGTTGTCTTGTTGCTGCTGCCCAAACTGTCTCTTCACCTGATGATAAATATATGTGTTCATTTTGAAGCAATAAGTAATACATTTAAATTACTAAGTGGTAACAAATATATTTCCCCATAAGGAACTCACTGAATCATTGACTCAACTGGTGGCAGCCAGGCCCTAAAAAAGTGAACAATTTGTTTACTTTTTGTGAAACGAAAGTATCAGATCTATTTGAGAATTAAACTAGCATTAAAAAGCGTGCATGTGAAAAACACCATCAACACCAATAATGAACAGATGACAGAATTTACAAGCCTGCCACTTGAGGGAGAAAAGGGGAAATTATTAATCCCACATACACTGAACATGATTTCGGCAGCCTCGGTCTAATTAACGTTAAACTTCATACAGCGGTTTATATTCAAGTTCACAGCATGGCTAGCATGAGCATCATCAAGAGCGAGCAGCAGACATTCAAACAAACTAATTAACGTTAAGTTACTACGTTAAAAAATATATATAATTAGAAAGTGAATACTGTATAGTTTATCGTGTTAAATTTCAAATAATTTAAAACAGGAAAGGTTATATTAGATTTTAACAGTTAACGTTACCTTAGACCACCTCTGGGACTGATTTTGAGCTAATTAACGAAACAGAGCATTTATTTATTAAATTGAATAAGAAAACCTACAAAAATACAAAACACTACTCCTCTTTGATGGCATTTAACGTTATATCAGTTAAAATCTATGAATAAAAGTTGATTTATAGCGCTTACCTTTCCTCCGTGTCCGTCTGCTGGAAGTTGACCGTTACAAAATGACGGGCACGCGCACGTCGCGCACTTCATTTAGAATGTGACGTGCGCTGCTAGTTTAAGGTTTAAATGTTCATTTGTCCTGTACTCTTTCATTAACAAACATTATCACCATTTGCTAAGTAAATTTTTTTTGTTCTTAAACTAATGGCATATATACATATATATATATATATATAATTCATGCCATCTTTTAACATGCTTGATGAATTTTTTGTATAACTTATTTCCCAAAAAATAGGCTGTTCAAATGGTATCTTAATAATAATAATACATGTAGTGCAATAATATTAAAAGTTATCTGAAGACCAACTGACCACGTCGCTACATCGTCCCCAAAGGAACTAACTAGCGACGTCTTTTGAGGACGTGCCCACGACGTTTCTGGGAAGATAGCCGAGATTCCAAAAAATGGAACTTTACCACGACGTCCTCACAACGTCGCCATAAAGTAATGTCGCGCTGACCAAATGACGACTAACTGGCGACGTCCTCACAACGTTCTGTGTTTGCTGGGAAAATAAGGTGAAACCACTGAATCATGCTTAATAATGGTATGTTAAGTCTTTTGTAAAAAATTATCGCGGGAACATCGCCGTGCGCGCGCTGCGCTGATAATCTGCCGCGGGCGCTTGACTCAATTTAACTTTAATTAAAAATGAAAAATTGCATTTAAGAGTGTCTTTTACTTAAATTGTGTATCATATTCACTGTTGAATAGCATATGACAAGCATTTACGATAAACTAAAAATGTTTGTTCCCGTTGAAGCTGTCATGTATTTAAATATAGCCTATACAATTTATTGCATTTAAAATATATTTAATTTAAATATTTAATAGCAGGGAAAAGTTAAAATTGTAAGGTATTTAATGTGTTTTACTATTAGTGCACACATTACATCACAGTGTACTTATTTGAAGCACAAGAAAAAAATTATCAAAACAATGATTTACAATGTAATTAAAGTTAGATTGTAATGTAGGCTAATGTAAACTCTCATTACATACAGTGATACATTCTTTGAATACAGCTGTTTCTTGAATAGGCAGTTATTCTTACAGCTGTTTCTTGTTGTGTTTTTACTGAGCAAAGTATAAAGCTAGTTTGAAATGAGTAGAAGAATTGTGTTATTAGTATGTCAAGAGAGGGATCTGATCTTATTGACAATGTGTGAAAGAAATTGTGGACTAAGGGAGACAGAGGTCCTTGCCCCTGACCTGACCTAAAAACCTTCTTACGGCTCCTCGCTGAGCATCTGGGCATCTTCTCCTCTTTTCTTGAGTGACATTGACAAGCAGTTTCCGTAACACTTGAGTTTAATCTACAGATAATTGCTATCTTTCCAAAACCAACACAGCAACACCTCACAGCCGGCTCTAATAGATTGTGAAAGGGTACAAAGAGAAAGACTATCTCTCTTCCTCTGGGCTGAGGTTGTAGTCAATCTCACAAAGTGTGAGGCTTTTTGTTTGAGGGTAAGGGTTTGCTTTGTTGGGCCGAAGTGCAGGGTTATAAGGCCACAGAAGGAGGAGTTTGAGACTTTTTGAAGGGTGGGGGGCATCGGTCTGCAGGTGATGAGGATTAGCTGATGCCAGAGGCCTCTCAGAAACCAAATACAGATCTGTCAGTCTAATCCCCACAAATAGAAAACAGAGCTGCCTCGACTCTGCCTCTCTCATTCTTATTTGGCACATACCCCGCCACTGCTTCATCTCTTTCACATCTGTTCTTTGCCAAACACTGCTTGCCCTTAGCCTGTTAATGGGACCCAGAGAAGCATCCCAAAGGAGGAAGTGACTGATCGGCCCTGGCAGTAATGGACAGCTCTGCATAACCTCACAGAAGATATGAGATAAAGAATGTGGGAGGGCTTTATCATTAGCGACGAGAGCTGTGCAGCCCCTCAGGTTCAGGCATCAGGAGCATACTACCATCCTACTTTATATTTTCCACTTTATAAAATATTCATAGTTGTGGTCAAGTGTACGTACAGAATTTGTGAAATGTTTATAATTTTGACAGACTTTATTCAGACAAGTTAAGGCTGTTCTGTGGCTGCTCAAAATTCAGTGTAAGTCAGATGGAAATTATGCCTTTTCTTATACCCACTTTAGCCCTTAATTTAGTGCGTACTGTGTAAATGGATTTAAGAAACATCCCAGCAGCGTTAAACAGTCTGTGTAAAGACACTTAAATGCCACTTCAGACACACTTCTGTGCCACCTTTGCAGTGTAAATTTGCAGTGTATTTACATTTGCAGTGTAAATAAAGTTAAATGTAAATATAAGGTACAGCTGGAGGATCCAATTTGCAACTTATTATGTCAATTGGCAACATGATTGGGAATAAAAAGTGCCTTTCAGAGTGGGAGTGTCTCTCAGAATTCAAGATGGGCAGAGGATCACCAATTCCCCCAATGCTGTGGCGAAAAATAGTGGAGCAATATCAGAAAGGAGTTTTTGTTTTTTGGAATCGGGTTTGTATTTGGCCTTCCGACAGTAGATGCATTTAGGAATCTTTAAGATTACGTAGAACAGAACAGAAAAACATTTTATGGACGACCGTTTCGTGGTAATTCTGACTTTGCTATGACAATCTGGCGCTTCTGAATCAGCTACTATGTTTTGTTATTAGTTTAAATATTTGCTATTGACTGTTCAAATGCAGAGTGTGTGTGTGAGAGAGAGAGAGAGAGAGAGAGAGAGAGAGAGAGGATCACACAGTGGAGTCAGCTGTCCTAACCGTCTATGGCTTGTGTACTGCAAACACATATGAGCTTCATCACTGTGTCTTTCACACAACTCTGTTCCTCTTTCGGGCTTGAACTGATGGTAAAACTAAGGACATTATTAACTGTCTTATATGAACCTCATATGAACCCTTTAACAGAAAATGTAACAGAAAACACTCACTGGCTCTTCATGTATTGGGGTGCCTTTTTGAACTGTTATAGGACATGTTTACACATGGCAGGTTTAATTAATTTGAAACAAACTCAGGTGTGATTGCTCTGTTGGAGTGGTTCATTTGAATAAGTGTGAACACAGTCATCCGACCCTTGGTGCATACCAAACGATGAGACAATCTTTGTCTCGGTCAGCTTCCAAATTAACTCTGGTAGGGTTTTACGATATATGAATGCAACACGGACTACAAACATCTAAAATAACCAAAAACAAGACATGGTGTCACAAGATGTGACCCTAAAACTGACAGAATGCTCAAGCATATCTATTTCTTCTGGATATAGGTGATACAGTATGTTACCCATTACAGTTGGTAGAGGCATCTGAAATGCTGTCTCTTTACAGCAGATCTCTGTGAGCAACAGAGGAATTCCTGCAGCTGTTTGACTCCTTTACAATTTTATAATCTCTTCATGAGTTATCAGCTGGTAAAACGTCTCTGTACAGCACATATCATGACCACATTTAGCTTTGCACACAGCATTGTTTTGGGTGTTCAGTAAGTTTGCAAAAGCTGTCCAGTCAGGTTGTCCATATGCCTTTTGTTTGGTATCTCTAGGTTCAGTCTTAAAATGATAGTGTGAATGCTAAGCGAACCAGGACTAAATGTATTATTTTCTTTTTTGGTCTGGAACAAAAGAACCAAGTGATCCAAACTACAATACTAAGCACACCCTTATTTCAGTTGACTGAGTGTTTTGGGAATAATAAAGACAATAAACTTACTGATTGATTAACCACTCTTAAATTGATTAATTTGACAAATGCTTTTAAAAAAACAATTTAAAAATATGGAATGATACAACATAGTGTAAGCAATTTGTCACACAAGAAGTCAGCAATGTTTAAAGAACTGCAAAACAAAGTAGGCCAGAAAGAGATAAAAGTGCAGGGTTCAGACTCAAGAACGAGTATACAAAGTCCAAATTGTTTTGCAAAAACTGTCCAAGCATAAAAGAATGGGAAACTAAAGATCAGAGACCTAATGCAATTACATACAAACACATGAGCGGAAACAAGAATCTCTCCAAGCTTTCAAACAGCTGCCTGAGTGGCCATCTTGCACAAATATGTAAATCACACGGCAGAAATGTAGTGTTCCAGTCAATGCATGTGAGAAACCCATAGGACAGAGATCTGAAGCACGTTTTCTTATTTCTTCCTTCCCCCTTTCACAGCTGTGTCTCATATGTTTGTGCGGCGGTGTCAGCTTTGCTATCGCCAGTGTTTTAACAGCCTGCCGTGATGCTGGGTGTTCACCTTCAGGGTGTCTTGAAAATCTATCCAGGTAATGTAATGCATGGAGGAACCCAAATCTTTGTTGCTTCATTTGAGAGTCAGTTTACCTTGAAAGAGTTTAACTGTATCCTTCACAGGGCCGCCCCACTGTCTCCCATCCCGCTGCCTTCAAAAGGCTGCCCCCTGCCTTGAACCAGAAAACATGCGAAATAAATATTACTCTGACCCATGTCTCCAACTCTTGGTGCCAGAGTCAAACAGAGAGATTGTAAAAGAAAAAGAAAGAAGAGAAGCTTCAGAAGGCCTTTAAGTTGGTTTGGTAGAGTGTAAACACAAGTGTAAATGTCTGTTTTTTCACACTGGTATTAGCACATCTTTTGATTTCAGCGTTGTGTTACAACCTGCAGGAGCTAAACTGATTATGATTTAGGGAGACAGATTCAAGAGACAGTGGGATGGATTTAGAAAAAAATTTGGTAACACTTTCTGAATACTTTATTCAGCAAGGATAAAATAAATGACAGTAAAGACATTTATAATGTTACAAAAGATTTTACATAGGGTAAATGTTGTTATTTTATACTTTCTAGTTATCAAATGTCTGAAAAAACAACAACAAATGTATCACAGTGTCCACCAAAATATTAATCAGTACAACTGTTTTTACAATTGATGTCACGGAGCGTACGCCTGTCACTGAGCGCGCGCCTTCACCTCTCTCCGGTCTCATGCGCTCCTTGTCACCTGAGTTCTAGGACTGCAATTCCCATCCTTCCCTTCTGCTATCATTGGTTTCCAGCCCTGTCTGGTTTTCTCATCAGTTTTCTCATCATATCCACCTGTTAATCATTATCCCCCCTTTATCTGGACTGCCTGGTTCTGTGTTTCTCTGTGAAGTGTTGTTTTACCATGCTGCATGTTGCTTCGTGCTACCTTAGTGTTTTATGCTCTGTGCATCCTTGGTTTGATACCTGCTTCAATAAAGTCCTGCAGATGGATCCGACTGCCTCTACTTCGTCATTACAGAACACTTCACCACCACAGGATCCAGCAGACTTCCTGAGTCTTGCTTCCGAGGTTCATTCCCAGGCATCTGTGTTACTCACACACCAACAGCAGCTGACCAAGTTAACGAATCTCACCGAAGAACTTGTGAGGTCTGTTCATACTCTCACTCTGCAGAGTGCGGTCACTAATTCAGCTCAAGCTCCCGCTGCACCTGTGCCCGTCACATCAAGCGTGAGTACGGCTGCATGCAATCCCAAATTATCTCTACCAGAGAAGTTTAATGGCTCACCAGCTGCCTGTAGAGGATTTCTGTTGCAGTGTGAATTATTCGTCAGCCAGCAACCCCAGCTGTATCCCAATGACGTGTCCCGCGTTTCATTCATCTGCTCACTAGTCACCGGGAGGGCGTTGGAGTGGGCGACTGCTCTCTGGTCTGGGGGTCATCATACCTTTCCCTCCTTTAATGTGTTTATGTCTCAATTCAGAGAGGTATTTGAACATCCCGCTGGCGGCAAGGAACCAGGGGAACAACTCCTCACATTAAGTCAAGGGAATTCCACCGCGGCGGATTACACGCTTTCCTTCCGCACCCTGGCAGCGCAGACGGGGTGGACTGAGTCACCGCTTAAACTGCTGTATCGTAGGGGGCTGCAAACGCATCTGCAAGGGGAATTGGCGTGTCGCGATGATGGGATGAGATTTCGTAACGGATTTACCTCCGTCTCAGGGATTCACCACAGTGCTGTCAGTCGTGGATCGCTTCTCCAAGTCCTGTCATTTCATTCCCCTTAAGGGTCTACCCACTGCCATGCAGACTGCGGAGGAACTTCTCAATCACGTATTTTGTCTGTTTGGTCTCCCTTCCCTGGTAAAGCCTGCCACTGGTCTAACGCCCTTCCAATGTGTCTTAGGTTTCCAACCCCCTCTCTTCTCGTGGTCAGGAGAGCCGTCAGACCTCCCTGCAGTGGATACGTGGTTGCAACGCAGCGAGGCCACTTGGAATACCGCTCATGTCCATCTGCGACGTGCCATCCGCCACTTTCAACGTCATGCGGATCGTAGGAGACGTGAAGGTCCGCGGTATAGGCCTGGATAGTGGGTGTGGCTCTCCACCCGTGATCTGCGTTTAAGGCTCCCAAGCAAGAAGTTGCCTCCTCGCTTCATTGGGCCCTTCAAGATTCTTCGACAGAGGCTCAGGAGGGGATCGGTTCCATGCAGGCTCCCCCAATTGAGGTCGGAGGCGAGGAGGCATACCGGGTACGAGACATCCTGGACTCCAGACGTCGCGGCGGGGTACTGCAATACTTGATTGACTGGGAGGGCTATGGCCCTGAGGAACGTTCCTGGGTCAGGTCTCAGGACGTCCTGGACCCTGCTCTTCTTACCACCTACCATCACACTCACCCAGATCGTCCCGCTCCAAGACCTGCTGCTGAAAATTGCTGAGCTTTGCATCAAATAAATTTTTTTTTTACACATATTCAAGCAGAAAACAGTTATTTTAAATTACAAACATATTACTCGATGCATGGAGAGAAAGGACTGAACTATACTACATGCGTTTGAGCTCCGTCACTATATTCTTTTCATTGACTATTTTTAACTCAAAAAACAATTGTATACATCATCGTTTCTGTTTATATAACGTGTGAATATATCCTCTATTGTATTCTACAACAAAAACAATCAGAGCGCCTCGCTATCACTAGTTTTATTTTGATCTCCCGGGTCCGCTATTAGCTTTTAGCCCGTTAGCATCAGCGGCGTGGTTGCAGCTAACTGCGCTAACATTGCTAATACTCTATTCACACACATTACCACTGCTGTACTCACTGTTACTTGCTTTAATGGCGGATGAATGTCTCCACTCTGTGCAGCTCGAGCTCGAGGCCGTGGGAAAGCAGATTCGCGACCTGGAGGTGAGGCAGGCCCAGCTGAGAGAGCGGAGAACCGCGCTGGAATCATCCCGGGCTGACGCTCACAAGTCCGGGGTAAGTATACAGCGATCTGTTAACAGTCCCACCACGTCTACTCCGTGTGTTTCTCTGCACAGGCCCGGTGCACCCAGGACGCAATCTTCCCAGATGTCCTTCACTGCGACGCCGGGACACCACGGACCCTGGGTGCATCCACAGCGGAGGACGCGAGCCGGGTCCCGGGCGACGACTTCTCCCCCTCCTGCCTTCGACATCTCCATCCGGAACCGCTTCGCTCCCCTCCGCAAGACAGGACGCGACGCTGTGATCATCGGAGACTCCATCGTCCGACACGTAAGTGCTACGTTAGCCGAAGGTAAAGTGCACACTCATTGTTTGCCTGGTGCTCGTGTTCTCGATGTTTCTGCGCAGATACCCGCGATCCTGAAGGTCGACGAGAGCCCCAGAGCGGTCGTGCTTCACGCCGGGGTTAACGACACCACGCTGCGGCAGACGGAGACGCTGAAGAGGGACTTCAGCAGCCTGATCGAGACGGTTCGCAGCACGACGCCCGCGGCGACGATCGTCGTGTCAGGACCACTGCCCACGTATCGACGAGGACACGAAAGGTTCAGTAGACTTTTTGCTTTAAATGAATGGTTGTCATGGTGTAAAGAACAGAAACTGCTATTTGTTAATAACTGGAATCTTTTCTGGGAGCGTCCTAGGCTGTTTCGCGCTGATGGATTACACCCCAGCAGAATCGGAGCGGAGCTGCTCTCTGACAACATCTCCAGGACACTTCGCTCCATGTGACTAGTAAGACAATTCTCTAATAACTATTATGATGAGTTTTGTTCCACCCGCTTAAATGATAAAAGTACTTGTGCTGTAAAAACTATTAAGACTGTGTCTGTTCCCCGGATAGTGAGGTCAAAATATAATGTAGGATCTAGAAAAAATCTTATCGTAATTAAACCAGAAAAATGTAAAGTAAATGAACAAAAACAATTTTTAAAGTTTGGGCTCATAAATATTAGATCACTCACACCCAAAGCAGTTATTGTAAATGAAATGATCACAGAAAATAGTTTTGATGTACTCTGCTTGACTGAAACCTGGCTAAAACCAAATGATTATTTTGGTCTAAATGAGTCTACTCCACCAAACTACTGTTATAAGCATGAGCCCCGTCAGACTGGTCGTGGAGGAGGTGTTGCAACAATATATAGTGATATTCTCAATGTTACCCAGAAAACAGGATACAGGTTTAACTCTTTTGAAATACTTCTGCTAAATGTTACACTGTCAGACATGCAAAAGAAATCTAATGTATCTCTTGCTCTGGCTACTGTGTATAGACCACCAGGGCCGTATACAGAATTCCTAAAAGAATTTGCAGATTTCCTCTCAGACCTTCTAGTTACAGTTGATAAGGCGCTTATCATGGGAGATTTTAATATTCACGTTGATAATGCAAATGATACATTAGGACTTGCGTTTACTGACCTAATAAACTCCTTTGGAGTCAAGCAAAATGTCACCGGGCCCACTCATCGTTTTAATCATACACTAGATCTAATTATATCGCATGGAATCGATCTTACTGCTATAGATATTGTACCCCAATGTGATGATATTACAGACCATTTCCTTGTATCGTGCATGCTGCGTATAACTGATATTAACTATATGTCTCAGCGTTACCGTCTGGGCAGAACTATTGTTCCAGCCACCAAAGACAGATTCGCAAATAACCTGCCTGATCTATCTCAACTGCTATTTGTACCCAAAAATACACATGAATTAGACGAAATTACTGACAACATGGGCACTATTTTCTCTAATACATTAGAAGCTGTTGCCCCCATCAAATTGAAAAAGGTTAGAGAAAAACGTACTGTGCCATGGTATAACAGTAATACTCACTCTCTCAAGAAAGTAACTCGTAGTCTTGAACGCAAATGGAGAAAAACTAACTTGGAAGTTTTTAAAATTGCATGGAAAAACAGTATGTCCAGCTATAGACAGGCTCTAAAAACTGCTAGGGCAGAGCATATCCACAAACTCATTGAAAATAACCAAAACAATCCAAGGTTTTTATTTAGCACAGTGGCTAAATTAACAAATTACCAGACGCCACCTGATTCAAATATTCCACCAACGTTAAATAGTAATGACTTTATGAATTTCTTCACTGATAAAATAGATAACATTAGAAATACAATAGCGAATGTAGATTCTACAGCGTCTAACACTTCAGTTTCATCCATCGCACCCAAAGATAAACTGCAGTGCTTTACAAATATAGGACAGGAAGAGCTAAATAAACTTATCACTGTATCTAAACCAACAACATGTTTATTAGATCCTGTACCCACTAAATTACTAAAAGAGCTGTTACCTGTAGCCGAAGAACCGCTTCTCAATATCATTAACTCGTCGTTATCTTTAGGTCACGTCCCAAAACCATTCAAGCTGGCGGTTATCAAGCCTCTTATTAAGAAACCAAAACTAGATCCTAGTGTACTGGCAAATTATAGGCCTATTTCAAATCTTCCATTTATGTCTAAAATTTTAGAAAAAGTTGTGTCTGCTCAATTGAGCACCTTCCTGCATAAAAATGATCTGTATGAAGAATTTCAGTCAGGTTTTAGGCCCCACCATAGCACAGAAACTGCACTTGTTAAAATTACAAATGACCTGCTTCTTGCGTCAGATCAAGGCTGCATCTCATTTCTAGTCTTACTTGATCTTAGTGCTGCGTTCGACACCATAGATCATGACATACTCATAGATCGATTACAAAACTATACAGGTATTCAAGGGCAGGCTCTAAGATGGTTTAGATCCTACCTGTCCGATCGCTACCATTTTGTTTACTTAAATGGAGAGTCATCTCATTTATCATCAGTAAAATATGGAGTGCCACAAGGATCCGTCCTAGGTCCCCTTCTATTTTCAATATACATGTTGCCCCTTGGTAATATTATTAGAAAATACGGAATAAGCTTCCACTGTTATGCTGATGATACTCAGCTATATATTTCAACGAGACCAGATGAAACTTCCCAATTATCTAAGCTAACAGAGTGTGTTAAAAATGTAAAAGATTGGATGACAAATAATATTCTCCAATTAAATTCGGATAAGACAGAGATATTAATTATTGGACCAAAAGACAGTACACAGAATCTTGTAGATTACAATCTGCAACTAGACGGATGTACTGTTACTTCCTCTACAGTCAGAAATCTGGGTGTTATATTAGACAGCAATTTGTCTTTTGAAAATCATATTTCCAATGTTACAAAAACTGCATTCTTCCATCTTAGAAACATTGCCAAGCTACGAAACATGTTATCTGTTTCTGATGCAGAAAAGCTAGTTCATGCATTCATGACCTCTAGACTGGACTATTGTAATGCACTTCTAGGTGGTTGTCCTGCTTCGTCAATAAACAAGCTACAGGTAGTCCAAAATGCAGCAGCTAGAGTCCTTACCAGGTCAAGAAAATATGATCATATTACCCCAATTTTACAGTCTCTGCACTGGCTACCTATTAAGTTCCGTATCTGTTACAAATTATCATTACTTACCTATAAGGCTCTAAATGGTTTAGCTCCTGCGTACCTAACTAGCCTTCTACCACGCTACAACCCATCACGCACCCTAAGGTCACAAAACGCTGGACTTTTGGTAGTTCCTAGGATAGCAAAGTCCACTAAAGGAGGTAGAGCTTTTTCACATTTGGCTCCCAAACTCTGGAATAGCCTTCCTGATAATGTTCGGGGTTCAGACACACTCTCTCTGTTTAAATCTAGATTAAAAACGCATCTCTTTCGCCAAGCATTCGAATAATGTATCTCTTAAATTGTGAGTGTAGTTGCATCTGCATTTTTATTCTTTAGCTTGGGTTAAACTAATTTTACTTTGTTGGATCAGCAGCTATGCTAATGATGTCTCTATCTTGTTTCTATGTTTTGCCACGGGGTTTACATCCCGTGGTAACTAGGATTTACACAAGCTCCAGTCTGGATCCAGAACACCTGAGAAGAGATGATGCTGACCCTCAGAGGACCCCAGATGATCCTAACCTTGAATCAACAAACAGAACTAACAATTATTGCTACATGTGTGACTGCATCATATAATTACTATTAATTAATAATATTGATAGTTCATCATCTAGCTGACTACGTCTTGTATTATTATTATTATTATTTTTATTTTTCTAAAATCCTGTCAAACGTGCACAAACTACTAGCTACTACTAAATATTGTAGAAACATAATTTTCTGTAAAGTTGCTTTGTAACGATTTGTATTGTAAAAAGCGCTATACAAATAAACTTGAATTGAATTGAATTTCACAATATAAAAATTTTTACTGCATTTTTGATCAAATAAATGCAGTGTTGGTAAGCTTGGTGAGACATCATACAAAACCATTCCTAAACATTTTAATATCAGTGTAGATTTGACTGCAAATTCTGCAAACTCACAACTTTATATAAAATTTCATTTTATATTATATTTATCAGTATATACTGTATATATTTTGCTGTGGCTCTGTTTTTCATGCTGACCGTGAAAACGTCCTACTTTCTTCACTTGATTACTCAAATTTATATCAGTCAACTGTTTGCAGTGTGGTTTGAGCTTGTTAAGATTGAGCAGAACTGTGACTTTTTTTTATCTTGCTTTTAAAACATGATGCAATGTCAGTCTTCTATAGTGTGTAAACAATAGGGCTGTGAATCTTTGGGTAGGCAGAGATTCGATTCGATTCACGATTCATAGGTTTTCGATTCGATTCAAAAACGATTTTTGCAAATTTAGAATGATTCAATTCGATTCACAATTAAATTTGATTCGATATGATTATAACGATTCGATTCTGCATTCTTTAAGTGCATTCACAGGTTTATTTAAATGCTTCCCCTAAATTCTTTAAATGCTTAGTCAGGGGGCAAATTACACCAGCCTTTATGGCCATAGGTTAGAAAAAAAAACAAAAAAACTTTTTGACCGTATATATTCATTGGATCACTTGCTGGTGACGATGCAGAGTCCACACGCCGCTGATTGGCTGAGAAGTTTTCACTCAAAGCTTATCTCGGGCTGCTTATTGGATGAACCGCTATAATGAAAATCACTCACTACTCATAGGCCTGGGCCAAAATTCAATTCAATTCAAGTTTATTTGTATAGCGCTTTTTACAATACAAATCGTTTCAAAGCAACTTTACAGAAAATTATGTTTCTACAATATTTAGTAATAGCTTATAAGTGGTGACTGTCAGTTTGTGCACGTATGACAGGATTTGTAGAAAAATTTATACAAGTCGTATTCAGTCACATGATGAACATATTATTAATAATTAATAATTATTATATGATGCAGTCACACTTGTAGCAATATTTGTTAGTTCTGTTGTTGATTCAGGGTTAGCATCATCTGGGGTCCACTGGGGGTCAGCATCATCTCTTCTCAGGTGTTCTGGATCCAGACTGGAGCTTGTGTAAATCCTAGTTACCACGGGATGTAAGCTGCTGTTCCAACAAAGTAAGATTAATTAGTTTAACCCAAGCTAAAGAATAAGAATGCACATTTGATCAGATACAACTATACTCACAATTTAAGATACATTATTCAAATGCTTGGCGAAAGAGATGCGTTTTTAATCTAGATTTAAACAGATGGAGTGTGTCTGAACCCCCGAACATTATCAGGAAGGCTATTCCAGAGTTTGGGAGCCAAATGTGAAAAAGCTCTACCTCCTTTAGTGGACTTTGCTATCCTAGGAACTACCAAAAGTCCAGCGTTTGGTGACCTTAGGGAGCGTGATGGATTGTAACGTGGTATAAGGCTAGTTAGGTACGCAGGAGCTAAACCATTTAGGGCCTTATAGGTAAGTAATGATAGGTAATAATAGGTAGCCAGTGCAGAGACTGTAAAATTGGGGTAATATGATCATATTTTCTTGACGTGGTAAGGACTCTAGCCGCTGCATTTTGGACTACCTGTAGCTTGTTTATTGAAGAAGCAGGACAACCACCTAGAAGTGCATTACAATAGTCCAGTCTAGAGGTCATGAATGCATGAACTAGCTTTTCTGCATCAGAAACAGACAACATGTTTCGTAGCTTGGCAATGTTTCTAAGATGGAAGAATGCAGTTTTTGTAACGTGGGAAATATGATTTTCAAAAGACAAGTTGCTGTCTAATATAACACCCAGATTTTTGACTGTAGAAGAAGTAACAGCACATCCGTCTAGTTGCAGATTGTAATCTACAAGATTCTGTGTAGTGTTTTTTTGGCCCAATAATTAATAACTCTGTCTTATCAGAATTTAATTGGAGAAAATTATTGGTCATCCAATCTTTTACATTTTTAACACACTCTGGTAGCTTAGATCTCGTTCGTGGTCTCGTTGAGATATATAGCTGAGTATAAACAAAATGGTAGCGATCGGACAGGTAGGATCTAAACCATCTTAGAGCCTGCCCTTGAATACCTGTATAGTTTTGTAATCGATCTATGAGTATGTCATGATCTATGGTGTCGAACGCAGCACTAAGATCAAGTAAAACTAGAAATGAGATGCAGCCTTGATCTGACGCAAGACGCAGGTCACTTGTAATTTGTGCAAAATGGGTGGGCCCGGACCTAAAATGGTAGAGCCGCGGCTGATCTGATTATCAGATAAACCTCGCACTCTTATTTCAAGGTCGTTGTTAATGCTGTGGTTATTTTAACAGTTTCCTTCGTACATTCGGTTCATCAGCATTGTGATAACACATTTATCATTCAATGGAACTGTGCGTGTACTTTAGACACTTACATTTCTGCTCCGTCCATGCAATAAATACGCAGCTTTCAACTGCTCAGGTAACGGCGTTGGTTAGAAGCAGAGAGCCTTTGACAAACTACAGAAAAGTAAAGCTACTTCACTTTAGTATTACTGGCCATGAGTACTGAGGAGAAATCATGCATCAGCTGCGTCAGAGATGAACAGAGCGCGAGTGCAATCCTGTGACAGTCTCGGGTGGTAAACAGTGGAGCGTGTGAAGGATAGATGCGAGGCACGAACACTGTTCAAGGTCTCCATTTATTCGTGCATGTAGTAATTTAATGTGTGTATATTTTGAAAGCATTGAATCACTATAGAAATCGCGATTCATTCGATTCTTAGCGTTTTAAATCGATTACTGTCAGAGATCGGTGATTCACGATTCAAAAATCATGTTTCAAGATCGATGCGTATGAATCGTCAAGGTTTGTAATCGATACATCGAGAAAACGAGTGAATCGTTACACCCCTAGTAAACAATCAGGAAAGCTTCATTATTTTTTGTTTCATTTGATCAAGATGGCTAAAGCCCCTTTCACACTGCCATTCCGGCAAATACACGGGTAAAGTGTTCCGGCAATTGTTCCCGGGTCGCTAGATTTTGCACTTTCACACTGCCAGTGATTACCCGGGATATGTGCATGCTTTTACACACAACCCATAAAGATCCCGTAACGACACGTGACATCAGGGCGTGACGTGTAATGTACGAGTCAAAAACGTTAGGCACGTTATACTTTCACTGAAGCAAGCGAATGATCTCGGCATCAGCGCGGAAAGTGAGGAACTAACTGATCTCTGCTTCATTACAGTTTGTGCTATCACTTCGACATGGCATTAGATCTGGCTTTTGTTCACACAGCGCTCTTCCCGGGTTGAACCCGGCAAAGTTACTAGGTCCCCGACCCGGGTTCAATGCTGGAATCAATCCCGGGATGTGTTTGCTTTCACACAGAAGTCGACCCGGCAATGTTCCGGCAATTTGCCGGGTCTGACGTGCAGTGTGAAAGGGGCTTAAGTGGCTAGTGATGTCCGATTCGCGAACCAATCGTTCAATTTAACCGGTTCTTCTTAGTGAACCGGTTGAACCAGTTCACCAAATCGAACTGAATCGTTTGAAACGGTTCGCATCTCCAATAAGCATTAATCCACAAATTACTTAAGCTGTTAACTTTTTTAACATGACTGACACTCCCTTTGAGTCAGAATATGCCAATATCCCGGAGTAATTCATTTACTAAAACAGTACACTGACTGAACTGCTGTGAAGACCAAACTGAAGATGAACACCGAGCAGAGCCAGATGATGTGGAGCAGTTCTCGTTCTCGAGTCAAGAACCGGTTGCATCGGTTTTCGGATCACCAGTAAACTGAACCGAGAATCGTTTCTGTCCGACGCGTCCAATTTGAGAACTGATGAGCTGATTCTCGTTCTTGAGTCAAGAACCGGTTGCATCGGATTTCGGATCACCAGTACACTGAACCAAAAACCATTTCTTTCGGACACTTCCAATTTGAGAACCGCTGAACAGATGATACTGCGCCATGCATGTAATTTTTCAAGTATTCTGTTAAACATCGGAAAGTGTGATAAAATAACTATTTTATTTTGCTTTTTTTTAAGATGAATGTTTTTAATCTGTATATTGTAGATTATGTATAGGCCAAAGGGGTTTTCAGGGAAGTTGGACAATAATTAAGACTCTAAAGACTCTATGTTTAATAGGAATAAGGGATGATTTATGAAATATCTGTACTGTATTTATAGTTAATGATGACACATTCACAAACAGAGTTTGTAGTAAACAAAACATGAACACGAGTAGAGCAGCTGATGATACTGAACTTCAGCACGTGCCGGTAAGAGCGATTCTCGTTCTCGAGTCAAGAACCGGTTGCATCGGTTTTCGGATCATCAGTACTCTAAACCGAAAACCGTTTCTTTCGGACGCGTCTGACTCGAGAACAGCAGAGCTGATGATCTGCGCATGCGTGATTCAGCGTAAAGCAGACTGACACACAGAGCGTCTGAACCGAACTGATTCTTTTGGTGATGGCTTCTGAACTGATTCTGTGCTAATGTTATGAGCACGGGTAAACCGAGGGCTTGAATGAAGGGCAGTCTGGCGAAACGTAAGTTCATGTAATAACAAATACATCGCAATGGATTATGTATAGTAAGTGGATCATGGTTTCTGCGCTGATGACACCTAATTTATTTTGGCTACTTTATATCTTCAAGACTTAAATCCTCGTATGCACATTATTGCTGTTACTGTATTTGGGTGCGTTGTTGCAAAACTTAATGGTAAACTTTTCATGATTTTAAGGTTTTTAACTGACTAAAGTTATGATTACTGACTTTATATATTTCAATGTTTGATAGACGTGACGCCATTACGTCATCGGCAATGACCTCATTACGTCGAGCGTAAAAGTACCGGTGAACCGTTTTTTTCTGTAACAGAAATGGAGAAAAAAACCTTGGGGAAACCAGGTTCAGTTAGGGGTGCCAGTTCTCCTCTGGCCAGATGAAACCAACATGGTGTAGTTTAATTCCTGGCTGCAACACAAGTCAGATTGTGCAGAGGGCTCGCCTGGTTCCCGTGGTCTTGTCCTGATGGCTGTCTAGTTGAAGAGGTCTTTGCAGAGGACTTGTTCCTGGGGCTCATCTAGTTGACATGGTCTCTGCTGACATCCAGGGCTGCAGAGGTCATCTCTAGGTGCTGATCCACCATCTGATCTGGATTTGGACTGGATCCAGGTATTATATGGTGACCATCTTGTCTGGAAACGAACTGGATATGGGTGGCTACAGTTGACCTCAGAATAAGAATGAAACAAACTAATATTAGCAAAGATGCCCCTCTTTTTGTGGTGGGTGTTAGGGGAAGTGTACTCGGTTCCAGCTGACATAATTAATGCAGCCTTACATTACTTTAACGGTTCTGAATTATAGAAATGCAACAGTATATTATGTGAATCATGTCCTATTGCTCCATGGACAACTCTTCAGTTGCTCCACTGCACACCTCAGACCACTTCCTCATTACTGCTAACCTAGTACTCACTCCTGAAGCAGCACACACTCCAATGCAGGTCACCTTTCGATGGAACCTATGCTCACTCTCTCCATCTTGCCTATCTTCTGTGGTTTCATCCTCACTTCCTTCACTCTCTCAGTTTTCAGCTTTGGACACGAACAGTGCTATGGACACTCTTTGCTCCACTCTAACCTCTTGCTTGGACAACTTTTATCCGCTGTCGTCTAGACCAGCACGCACCACCCCATCTGCCTCCTGGCTGTCCGAGGTTCTCCGTGAACATCGCTCTAAACTCAGGGCTGCAGAGAGGAAATGCCATAAATCAAGAAACTCTACCGACCTCAGTGTGTATCAGTCTCTCCTCTCTGCCTTCTCTGCAAATGTGTTCACTGCTAAAACATCCAACTACCACAACAAAATTAACAACTATTGTGACGCTCTGACACTCTTCAAGACTTTCTCTTCTCTTCTTAATCCGCCTCCATCTCCTCCTCCATCAACTCTTACAGCTGACAACTTTGCAATTTGCTTCACAAATAAGAAAAGAACCATCAGTGACCAATTCTCCACACCGCAGACTGAGGATAACTTCACAATGACCAATGCACACTCTCTCTCCTCCTTCTCCCCACTCTCAGAGATGGACGTTACCAAACTTATCCTGTCCAATCATCCTACTACTTGTCCACTTGATCCGATCCCCATTCACCTTCTTCAAGCGATCTCTTCTTCAGTCATTCCTTAACTTACTCACATTATCAACTCTTCTCTTCACTCTGGAACATTTCCCTCATCATTTCAGCAGGCTCGGGTAAGCCCACTGCTTAAGAAACCATCTCTAAATCCAGTGCTTCTAGAAAACTACAGACTGGTATCCCTTCTTCCATTCATTGCAAAGACACTTGAGTGAGCTGTGTTCAACCAGCTCTCTATGTTTCTTGTACAGAACAACCTCCTGGACAGCAACCAATCTGGCTTCAAAAGTGGCCACTCAACTGAGACTGCCTCTCGGTTACTGAAGCCCTGCGACTGGCAAGAGCATTCTTCAAAATCCTCAGTACTCACCTTACTTGACCTGTCTGCTGCTTTTGACACCTTTAATCACCAGATTCTCCTGTCTACCCTCAGAAAGATGGACATCTCTGGAACCACACTCCTGTGGTTTAAGTCCTACCTCTCCGATAGATCCTTCAGCGTGTCTTGGAGGGGTGATGTTTCTAAGTCACATCAACTTGCTACTGGGGTTCCTCAAGGCTCAGTACTTGGACCACTTCTCTTTTCCATGTACATGAGGTTATTAGGATCTGTCATTCAGAAGCATGGCTTTTCTTATCACTGCTACGCTGATGACACCAAACTCTAGTTCTCATTCCAACCAGATGACCCGACAGTAGCTGCTCGCATTTCAGCCTGTCTGAGTGACATTTCTAGATGGATGAATGACCATCACCTTCAGCTCAACCTTACTAAGACAGAACTCCTGGTGGTTCCATCTAACCCATTGTTTCATCACAACTTCTCTATACAGCTGGGTTCGTCAACCATAACTCCTTCCAGGACAGCCAGAAACCTAGAAGTTGTGATGGATCGTCAGTTAAGCTTCACAGACCATATTGCTACAACGACCCGGTCCTGCAGATTTGCCTTATATAACATTAAGAAGATTAGACCCTTCCTGTCAGAGCAAGCCACCCAACTTCTTGTCCAAGCTCTTGTTCTCTCCAGACTGGACTATTGTAATGCTCTCCTGGCGGGCCTTCCTGCATGTACTATCAAGCCTCTGCAACTGATCCAGAATGCAGCAGCAAGGGTTGTCTTCAATGAGCCAAAAAATGCTCACGTTACTCCTCTCCTCATCAGGTTACACTGGCTACCAGTAGCCGCTCGCATCAAGTTCAAGGTACTGATGCTTGCCTACAAGATGACCACTGGTACAGCACCAACATACCTAAACTCACTAGTTCAATCTTATGTACCCTCCAGAAGTTTGCGCTTTGCAAGTGAACGACGCCTTGTGGTGCCATCCCAAAGATGCTCAAAATCACTTTCACGAACCTTTCCCTGGACTGTCCCCAGCTTGTGGAATGACCTCCCAATCTCAATTCGTACAGCTGAGTCTTTACTCATTTTCAAGAAACATCTAAAGCTCATCTTTTTTTGCCAGCACTTAACCAACTAATTCTAGAACTTTTCTTGTCTTTCATAGAGAAAAAAATAAATAAAAACCTGGCTATGCATTCTGTACTTGTCATGGCACTTGTATGTTCTCTTGTTGATCTGATTGCTTCTATTGTTCTCATTTGTAAGTCGCTTTGGATAAAAGCGTCTGCTAAATGATTAAATGTGAATGCTGGGTTAAAGAGATGGGTCTTTAATCTAATTTAAACTGACAAAGTGTGACTGCTTCCTGAACAACGCTAGATAGATTGTTCTAGAGCTCCCTTTCAATTGGTCACTTTTGACGTCGATGGATTGGGAATCTTGCCAGAAAGACCATCTTTGAGTGTAAACTAAACGCGCCAATGCACATAGATGATTTCATCCAGCTACCAATCATTACAGCATGAGCATAAATGGGCAGCAGATGCAATGCTTATTCAGCTTTTCACTTCAGAGCCGAGCGGGTGTTATCAGTCTTCTTACCAAGGATTTTTTCTGTTCTGAACGAGTCTCTGTGATGAAGTTCTGTGTGGGTGTTATGGCGCAACAGCAACTGGTCGATACTGTTGTGTTGCCATCTCCCCTGTGCGCTTCAGCACAACTAAAAGAGCACTTTCATAAAAGAGCATTTACACGTGCATCTTTGTAAAGATGATGTTACATATTTTTAAAGATGTCATTTCACATGTGCATTTCTGGGTGCGGCCTTTACCTGACACACGGGGGCTATACCCGCACATAGCGAACCCGTGGGCGGTAAGACAGTAGGGAAGCACGACTTGGGGGGCGAGAAGATTAAATCCTCCTCATCCTCCCTCCATACCCTCTTGGGACCTATGTCTGGGACTTAGAACACTTCAGCAGGTCCCATCTGAATCCTTGCAATCAGTTGAGCTGAAGTTTCTTTCAATGAAAATTTTGCTCCTGGTTGCTTTGGAATTCATCAAGAGGGTAGGGGACCTTTTGGTTGATGAATCGTGCCTGGAGTTTTGGCCGGCTGACTCCCACGTAACACTGAGACCTCAGCCCTATGTGACCAAGGTTCTTTCTACTCGCTTTAGGGCTCTGGTGGTGAACCAGCAAGCGCAGCACCCAGAGGAGCCAGATCCAGTCCTAGCTTTGCTCTGACTGGTTGTACGTAGAACGGACACAAATCTTTAGGACCTCAGAGCAGATCTTTGTCTGTTAGGGAGGTGGCCAGGAGGGGAAAGCCATCTCCAAGCAGAGGATGGCCCACTGGATAGTGTATGGCATCGCTTTGTCTTATCAAGCACAAGGCGTGCCATGCCCACTTGAGTTGTGAGCTAACTGCACCAGGAGTATGGCTTCCTCCTTGGCACTGGTGCAGAGAGCCTCGCTGACAGATATTTGTAGAATTGTGGGCTGGGTGACACCCAACACTTTCGCTAGATTCTATAGCCTTCATGTTGAGCTGGTATCCTCCTGTGTTTTCACCTCAAACAGGGAAAGAAATGGAGAGGCACCAGTCTAGTGTCGGCTTGCTATGTCACATTTTGTTATTTTTATCTAGTGAGTTCCCTGTTGGGCAAACCCTGTCGAGGTCCTCTGTCACCTTCAGCAAGCCAGATGTGGCAGAGTGTCTGAGGCCAGGCCTACACTCAATGTATTCTTGAAATGACAGTCCCACCCTGCCATCTCTATAAATGGTTTGAACCACCTTGAAATCTACCATTTGTTGTTAGCGTCCGTGCTGTCCGTGTGCGCTTCCAGATCGCTTATGTGGAAAGTGTAACAGAGGTTCAAGTGCCACCTACAACGCCTCTCATGGAGGATGTGGCTTTCCCGGGTGTTCCTTTTCCAACGAAAAAGGGCATGCTTTCCCAGTGTTATCCAAGTCTTCCTTAGTGGTAGTGCAGAAATTGCAGAGGCTGGCCCTTTTCCGGCATGATCTCGGGTTCTAGCATGGGATTAGGAGGCTTGTGCAAGGCACTTAAAGGGGAAACACCAGTTTTGCTTTGGTAGGGATTCCAAATCCTCTGTCATCAATGTGACGTAGAAAGTGACCGACTAAAAGGAACATCTCGGTTATGCATGCCACCTTCATTCCCTGAAGGAGGGAACGGAGAAATCCAGCCATTGAGTGATGACAGTCTACTATGTATCTCATGTTCCTCTTCAGGAACTCGAGCTGCGTTGAAGCGCTATGGAGAACGTGTCTAGCGTGAGCGACTCTGAATATTGTGTGTAATCAGTCCAATGGAAGAGCGTGACGTCACGGGCGTCGTGACGTAAGCGACCAGGAAGCTATCAAAGCAGGTGCCGCGCAGCTGGCGTAAGCTTCGCGTCTTCAGCAAGCACTCTGTGTGTGAATGTCCTCTGTTTGTCTTGTGAGTCTTATTTACTGTTGTCTGTCAAGTAGAGCTCCAAGTCATGTCTAAGTTTGGGTTCATTTCCATGTCCATGCCTGGATTCGAAGCACACTGAGTCGGCTCTCGAGGGAGCCGACTGCCCGCACTGTGAGAGAATGTTGGTGCGGCTGCTTCGTTCCCGGAGGGCTCTCTTTGAGGAGGGAGCCTTCGCCAGCGTTCCCCGCGGTGCTGGCCCCCCTTCTGCTGAGGCAGGTTGATGTGGAATCTGTCGACAGGGATTCGCCACCCCATTCGCCACAATACGAGGAGCTCTTAGAGGTGGTTACTCGCGCGGTGGCCAAACTAAGCATCGAATGGCCCGCAGAGAAAACAACTGAACCGCAGTGAAGCAAGCTCGATGAACGCTTCCTGCGGGTGAGTCAACCACCTCCTAGCCGGGGCCTTCCATTCTTTCCTGATCTGCACAAAAAAAAGCCTGTTTTCAGCCCACCTCTACATCCCCTCATCAGATTATTATGGCAATGTGGTGGGGATGGGAGAGTACGGCTACAGAGCGATGCCTCGGGTGGAACAGACATTCGCGAGCTATCTGTCCCCCAGAGCCACATCATCTCTGAAGGCCCCGGCGTTGTCCTCCAAGCCGCTCAGAACAACCTCGGCTTTTGTGGGCAAAGGGTATGCGGCAGCAGGGCAGGCTGGTGCGTGTCTGCACACCATGGCGGTGTTACAGGCGTACCAAGCAGACCTGCTTAAAGAGCTAGACGAGGGAGAGGAGATCAAGTCCCATGATATATCTGAGCTAAGAAGGACCGCTGATCTCTCCCACTGCACCACCAAGGAGACCGCCTGAGCGATTGGGCGGTTCATGGCAGTTATGGTGGCCGCGGAGAGACATTTATGGCTGACCCTCTCCGAAATGAAAGAGCGGGACAGGGTCTGCCTTATGGACGCCCCAATCCAGCCTTCTGGCCTGTTCGGCAATGCAGTCAGTACTGTCGTCGACAGGTTTCAGGAGGCCTCTGCTGGGGTAGACCGCAATACACGTTGCCCGTCTCGCCTCAGCGCCCTCTGGGGGCCGATCTGCCAACCCTGCCAGTGTTCCAGCACGCAGCGGTCCCCAGCGAGCCTTGTTATCAGTATCTTCCACCTGTGCGCGTAGCGGGGCTGAGACTCTCGCCGCCCCTGCGGGGGCCTCTTACACCAGAGGTCAGTCTCGAGAGACTGATTCCCTTAGTAGATTATTTAGCAGCATGGAAACTACTGCCAAATGTATCTCAATGGGTCCTGCACACAGTAGAAAAAGGCTACCGTATTCAGTTCGGCTCTGCACCGCTGATATTCAACGGGGTTACTCCGACGATAGTCGGTCCCGAGCAGGGTCTGGTTATGTAACAGGAAGTGAAAACCCTATTAGAGAAGGAGGCCATCTAGGTGGTCCTTCCTCAAGACAGGGAGTCCGGGTTTTACAGCCTGTATTTCATAGTTCCAAAGAAAGAAGGGGGGTTGCATCCAATCATAGATCTGCGGGTCTTAAATTGATCAGTTATGAGACTGAAGTTCAAAATGCTCATGATCACGCATGTTGTAGCTCAGATCAGGTCCGAGGACTGGTTTGTCACAATAGATCTCAAAGACAGGAAGTTTCTGAGGTTCGCTTTCGGGGGCGAAGCTTACCAATATCAAGTACTTCCCTTCGGACTTGCACTCTCACCCCGCACGTTCACAAAATGTGTAGATGCAGCTCTGGTCCCCCTGCGCATGCAGGGCATCCGCATTCTCAACTATATCGATGATTGGTTGATTTTAGCTCAGTCAGAGCAGGTTGCTGCTGGGCATCGAGATTTCGTTCTCGCACATATGGGGGAGCTGGGTTTGAGACTGAATGCCAAGAAGAGTGTACTTTCTCCAGTTCAGAGAACCACCTATCTAGCCGTAGTATGGGATTCGACCATGATGCAGGCACGATTGTCCTCTGCTCGTATCGAGTCGATCTTCATCTCAGTCAAGAGAGTCAAAGAAGGCCAGTCTGATGGCAGTTGCGTCCAATGTGATACCTCTTGGCCTGCTGTACATGAGACCCCTACAGTGCTGGCTCAAGACCAAGGGATTTTCCCCGAGGGGCAATCCACTTCGAACTATCAAGGTCACGCGGCGCTGCCTCCGTGCCTTGGAAATGTGGAAAAAACCTTGGTTCTTGAATCAGGACCCGGTGCTGGGAGCTCCTTGTCGCCGTGTAATACTAGTGACGGATGCATCCCTCACCGGTTGGGGTGCGGTCATGAGTGGCCACCCTGCCCGTGGTCTGTGGAGCGGTCGCCATCTGACATGGCATATCAATTGTACTGCACTGAAGCAGACCTAAGGGGTCACCATGTGTTGGTGCGCACTGACAACACATCGGTGGTCTCTTATATCAACCACCAGGGAGGTCTGCGTTCGCACCCCTTGTACAAGCTGGCACACCAGATCCTTGTGTGGTCCCAGAGCAAACTCCTCTCATTAAGAGCAGTATATATTCCTGGGAAACTAAATATGGGAGCAGACATACTGTCGAGGCAGGGGCTGAGGCCCGGGGAATGGAAGCTTTACCCCCAGGTGGTGAAGCAGATATGGAGAGTTTTTGGCAGAGCTCAAGTAGACCTCTTTGCGACTCAAGAGACATCACAATGTCCCCTTTGGTTCTCTCTAGTTCATCCAGCTCCTCTGGGACTGGACGCTATGGTACAGACCTGGCCAAGGCTTCGCCTGTACACTTTTCCCCCTATTGCTCTGCTCCCGGGAGTACTGGTGAGTGTACGCTGGGACGGGGTCCGTCTGTTGCTAGTAGCCCCGTTCTGGCCAGGCCGAGTATGGTGCTGCAGTGCTGCAGGCCTTCTGTCCTCCTCCCTTTCGGGAGCCCGACCAAGAGAAGCTAAATTGTATGTGTCCAGTTCGAGTGCTGGATGCATACGTCCACAGAGCTGCACTGTGGAGAAAAACAGACCAATTGCTTGTATGCTACGGTCCCCCCAAGAGGGGTTTTCCTGCTTCTAAGCAGACTATTAGTCGTTGGATAGTCGAGACTATCAATGCCACCTATGAGTCCTCTGGTCGTCCCTCACTGTCGGGAGCCAAGGATCACTCCACACGGGGTATGGCCAAGGCCTTCCTAGCAGGTGTGTCCATGCTGGACATCTGCAATGTTGCGGGGTGGTCCACGCCTTCTACTTTTGAAAAATTCTATGACTTAGACATGCCAGTCACTCCAGACGCTTCAGTCCTCTCGTCCTAAGCTGTGCTCTTTGGATACACACTAGGCAGGGGTTTGGTAGTCTGGCAGCGTTGGTATTAATTCCCCATAGCGCTTCGATGCAGCTAGAGTTCCTGAAGAGGAACATCTCTAGGTTACGTATGTAACCCTAGTTCCTCAAGGGAACGAGATGCTGCGTCTCGAGGCCATACCCCCGGCACCCCTGCAGGCGCTTGCTGGTACTCGAAGCTGACACCAGCTGCGCGGCACGTGCTTTTATAGCTTCCTAGTCGCTTACGTCATCCCGCCCGTGACGTCACGCTCTTCCATTGGACTGATTACACACGATATTCAGAGTCGCTCACGCTAGACGCGTTCCCCATAGCACTTTGAAGAAGAGTCTCGTTACCTCGACGAACTAGGGTTACATACGTAACCTAGACACATTTTTATAGCCTTTTGGGCCTTGGCATGGAAATTCTCATATTTTACTCAACTGCTTCGCATTTACATGACTTTCTTTCTTCAGATGAACACAAATTAAGTCTATACAGTGCAAGTGGATGGTAACCCAAAAACTGACACTTTGTAGACTATAATGATTGCTTCTGGGCAACTTTCATACTAGGGCTGCGTGATAAATCGCATACGATATTTAATGTGGATCTTGTCAGTAAAGCTGGTTCTGTAATCAGCAGTAAATCTTTCTTTGTGCTCATCTGAAGAATGAAAGTCATATAGGTTAAATATAAATGCATCATTCATTCATTTACGGGGTTGGACAAAATAATGTGAACACCTTGCAAACCTGCAATATTTCTTTTGTTAAGGTCTTTTACCCACATTTGCCTTTAATAAAGCTTCCAGCTTTCGTAGAATGGATTCATACAACTTGTCTGAACAGTCTCCAGTTGAATCAAAACATCTGCCAGTTGCTTTATAGATGTTAAAGGAAGGGAATCTGCTTCTCACTCTTCTCTCCTACAGTGGTTTATGACCCCATCTTTTTCAAAGTTTTAGCAGTTTCAGCTCTTTCATTTCTCATTCTCATTTTCTTTCATTTCATTTCTTTCAGTTCTCTTTGTTTTTTTTTTTTTTTTTGGAAACAGTAGTTAAGGTGAATATTGAGGTTTGCTGTCACTTTGCTGCAGCAGTTCTGTGTTATTTGGACATAAGTGCTTGACAGTTCCTAACATTCACTTTTGGTTTTATGGTCACGTCACTGAATAAGTCTTGCCATGCTTTGTGTACCATAATCATAATGATACCAAAAATTGGGTTTTTGAGGTTTCAGGCTTCCATGATTTGCTTTTCTTGGAAGTCTGACAAATCACCCATTTCACTTACGGCTTATGATAAACACTGCTGACTTATACTTCTGTACACTGATATACTTGTCAAACTAGAGAATAAAAGTGAAAAGTGAAGTGACTTGACGTAGCCATACAGACAATGAAATATAGGCAATGAAACATTAAGTAAAAGACAATCGCAGGGTTTTTATTTATTTATTATTTTTTTTTACTGAATCTTACACAAATTATATTACCCAATAGAATAATAGGTGCTCACATTGTTTTGTACAACCCCTGTATATCCCAATTATTCAGTACATGGGTGATGTTGCCCTTTTACATATAAGAATAAACACCCATGCATTGTTTTTCTTTTTTCTCCATCTCCTTTACATAAATGCCTGGGTTTTCTATACATTCCCTGGTAATAAAAGTTTGTTTTCAAGAGGGTGAGTGAGGCTGAGAGAAAGATTGTGCTTGAAAGAGAGAATCATTGGGAGATCTCAGGGTGCTGTTCTGCTTAACTTCCCCCAGTCAAAAGCTCCTCAGTGTGGCTATCCATGCTGGCAAATCAGCCTGTGCCCGCTGTTTACTGTGCCGGTCATAAGGGCCACCAGAGCTGGAACAAAGGGGGGTCTGTTCCTATTGTCCTTCCCCAGAATGACAGCTCTCTGTTGGGCTGAGAGACAGACTGGGGGCCCTGGCTCCCACATACAGGGACTGAGGAAAGTTTTAACTGAAACCAATTCTTTCTCTTTTCAACCAAACGCTGCCTCAATGTAAACACCTGCAGCAATTCACTGATTCTATCTGATAGAACCGGAAATCGATGTTTACATGGTTCAGACTGCTACTAATAGGCATTTAATACTGATCGAGGCATAAATTGATTTTAGGTCTAATGAAGATGGATTAACCACATTTATTTTCATTTCAAATCCAAGGACTGAAAGTATTCCTAAATGAGAAATGAACACAATAAAGGGCATAAAGCAATCTATCTTCTGAAAACATAAATCAAAGCAGCTGCTGTTCACATCTGGGTTTGCCCTGTTCCCCTGGTGCTGAAGCCACTTTAATGAGTGTACCTGACACCTGTGCCCAAGGCGAAGCTGTTGCAATATCTTTGCAACTGGGTCCTTTTACACGTGACACTAAAATATACTGAGCATCTGGAGGTTAATGTGTCAGGGGGGACAGAATAAACAGCTTAGGTGAGCTTCAGAAGCATTGCATTAAACTGAGTGTTTAAGAGGTGCTGGGCTGTAAGAGGCAGGTGGGACTGGCCTCACACAACAGCTGTCTGCCATCTGAGTCCCTACTTCTGGCTGTTTTGGTCATTATGAGCATTTATAAATCACAATGGAGTTCTCTGTACCTTCATTGTTCCTCAGCTATGAGATTAAATGGAGACTTTTGCTCAACCTTCTGCATCCTATATTCTCCCTCTTGAGACAAAGGCTTTAGTGAAGTTTAAATTTACATTACAAGTTAATTTGTTGTGGATTTGAACCCATTTAAATCCAAACTATTTAAAGGTCCCGTTTTTCGTGCTTTTTTGAAGCTTTGATTGTGTTTACAGTGTGCAATATAACATGTTCATGTTTCGTGTGTAAAAAAACACAGTATTTTTAACACAATTCACCTATCTGTATACCGCTGTTTTCACTGTCATAAAAACAGGCTGATCTCTTCCTTGTTCTATAAAGTCCCTCCTTCAGAAATACGTAACGAGTTGTGATTGTGCCAGCGGTTCCTGTGTTGTGATTCGACAGCAGCTGAGCACGCGCTGCCCTCCTGGAAACGCAATTGGGCTAGTTTTGAGAAGCAAGTGGGCAGAAGCATGTGCTGGAGATGTACTTCTAATCACAGGAGCATTTTTACTGACGAGATGCGCATGAAAATCGCGTTCGATTTTTTTTGCACAGCCCTAACATCTAGTTAACAAAGCTAAATAGCGTTGCCCTTTGTGTAATAAGTTACAGAAACTGTTAAACACACCAACTTAAATAATAAAATACACTTACCGGTTGTGGTCCATAAACAACGCCTTCTCCAGACAAAGAGGGAACTGCTCTATCTTTCAGGAATAATCTTTGTGCGAATCCGGTATTAAACTGATTGAGATTGAGGAAGCTGTCCTCAGCAAGATGTCCTCAGCAAAATGTGCTGCATATAGTTTTACATGTGGATTATAATTTTCGGGAACCAAGTTAAACATAAATTGTAACCATTAATCTCCAAGTACAGCGCCCCTGGGAAGCCCAAACAAAGATGATTGGACTCCGAGATGAAAATAACAGCGTTTCGACGACATGGCGACAAACACAAACGTAGCTCTTCCTCCTTCTCCGTCGGAGCGCAACAAGACCACGCCCCCTTTTTGTGTATTCATGTGGGCAGAGGTTAGTCAAAAAACTGTTCTAGTGACGTCATTACTGCAGGGACTAGAGGGATGTAGTCCAAACAGGTCGTTCGTTGTAGGCGAATTCTGTTAAATAAAATATCTCGCTTGGCATTGAACTTTGAGCTTCAGAATTTTACAGATATTATTTATACTCTAACAACAACATTACACACTAACTAAAGTTTAAAACATGGGATTACGAAGAACGGGACCTTTAATATTCCTTAATTTCATGTTTGTTTTTATTAACCACAACATGAAGATTGGTGAAATGAAACAAAAGCATACTATAAAAATAATAAATTTTTCAAAATTGTAAATAAAACAAAGATTATTGGAGTACTTTTTATAAGAAAATACTATTTCAGGCTACTTAAAAATTATACATTTAATTCAAGGTGTTACTTGCCATTTTTTTGTAATGATTTACTTTCAATTTCTGTATGAAAATGTATTTTTAAGTAAATCCTACGCCATTTTTATTCAGTTAAGTATATATTTAATTCTGTATTGGGACATAAATTCATGTGTAACAGATTATCGAAAAAAACTTGATTCTATGCATTGATTGTTCTTTGAATTTTTATATGTGGGCATAGCCGTTGCCAATTTGGGGATTTTGCCAACAAATTTACTGACTTTCCCATTGTTGCTGCGACTTTCATTTATTTGGGTGATATTTAAATATATTTGGTGATTTATTTTTAGCTTTTTTTGGTGATTAACATAGAAACAAACAAACAATACATAAATAAATTTAAGTCAGACAATCAGTAATTTGTAATGTTTTCTCTGTTCTCTTGTTATCATTATCTGCTATCATCAGATGCTATCAAATACAGCTGAATTCACAGCAAAGACATTGTCTTTAACATATGTGTATGATGATTTTGTCAGACGACGCCTGAATTTTAGCATTGCAGAGCATCAGATGGGAAGTTACTAAATATAGTCGCACTGGGTCATGTTATCTAAAAACAGAAACATAAAAGTATGTGAATGAGAATTGTTTCATTGGGAATTTGGGTGTATTAAAATAGGCACTTGCACTCAAAAGTGGAGGCAGATAAGCGAAAACTTATAGGGGTAGAGTTTAAAGAGACTTTTAAAAAAAAAAGTCTGTCATTTTAACTGGAAGGTCCAGTTATGACATTATGACAGGGCGAGTTTTCATTCCACAGTCTTAACAGTTAAAAGAATTAATTTTGCTGTAGCGTCATCAATGAACCATTCACATTTACAATATGAAAAGGTGTTCCCATCCGGATCAAGCTGTAAAGGCATGTGTATACATGCAGCTTTGTAAAATTGTTCAGCAGCCTTCACCGCAGGCAACTTTATAAAGGTATTTCTGTTTTAAACAAAACAAAAAAAACTCTTTAATTATAATTATTCTCTATAAAAGATTTACATTTACACATCTGGGAGATGTTTTATCTAAAGTGACTGCATTTAACACAGTTTTATCAGTTCTTGCTTTCCTCAATCGACCTCATAACAATACCACTTTATTTTTTATTTTATCGACTTGTTACTTCTATTCAGACGGTTGCAGGCTACTACACGTTTAAAACATAGGGTCAGACAGACCTCCTATTACAGCCAGCGTGTAACTAATGTTCCCTCCTTGCTTTTGAGATGTTCTGATTGTAATCTCTACCCTCAGGTAAGATCTCCAGCACTACAGATAATAACAGCAGTATAATTCACTCTCTCTGACATGTTGCAATATCTTTCCACGACGGGCAATGATGTCGCCGCAGGTGCATTTCTGAAAACGGGCGTCCATGAAGCGCGTAAGCAGCCTCCACCCGTCATTTCAGTTCAGAGGCAATCTCTGTCTGCTGATAACCCGGCTGCCCTGCCGTTATCAGTCGCCTGCGTCCTCATACCTCCCACTCTCCGCTTTGTTAGCGGAGTTTAATCGGCTCCGCTTCGCTCCTCCTCCTCCAGTTTGCCATCTACACTCGGAATCTCTGCGCGTCTACAGGTTGCGCGCTCTGGAAAGTCAAAGGATTGGTTTAAAACACACGCAACAGGTTATAAGTGCGCTAATGAATCCGAGAGCTATCTCAAGAGGGAGAAATGTGGGAACAAAATAATTAAATATACCAGCGATAACATTTCAGTCATCAACTATTTGGATTGGCTCATTTGTATTAGCGTGAAACTCTGCGCGAAAGTTCATCATGGTTTCTTTGCTGGATTTATGCGCTCTTGTTTTGTCGCTGGTTTGGGGATATTGCGTCCTGGCAGACACGGGCTTTACAAACTTTACTCTGGACAACGAGGTCCACTCTAGTTTCATCCACCGGCGCTTGAAGAGCCAGGAGCGCCGGGAGATGCAGCGGGAGATCCTGTCAATCCTCGGGTTACCGCACCGGCCACGGCCGCACCTCCACGGCAAGCACAACGCCGCGCCGATGTTCATGCTGGATCTGTACAATGCCATGTCCACTGAGGGAGACGAGGAGGGCTTCTCGTACCCCTACAAGCCTGTTTTCACCACCCAGGGACCGCCGATCGCGACCCTTCAGGACAACAACTTTCTGAACGACGCGGACATGGTCATGAGTTTTGTTAATCTAGGTAAGATGGTCACCCGCGCACTGACAGTCCTGGGATGGCAAATGCCATATTTTAACCCTGCCAAGTGAAACTGGGCCCACCTATGATGCTTATATTGAAACTAATATTAGGCTATATTAAAATAAATTAAAAATCCATAAATTCTTGTTTACTGTGCAAATTCACTTAATTGGTCATAATGAGTGTTGAGATATAAAATAATTAATTGAGTTATAATTTGAGTAAAAAGAAGCACTCAAGAACTTTTGGACACAATTTTGACAAAAATGTCCATTTAATAATCATTATTACAAGGCGCTCTTGAATGCTTTATTCTGATTGGTCAACTCATCAGTAAAACCTATTTGTTTGTAAAACGGTAATAGTTTTAATAAAATAGTTCTGGGCCCGTATTCATAAAGAATCTTAATGCAAAAAGTAGCTCTTAGTGACAAAATTCTAAGAAAATTCTTAGAAATCTGGGCGTTTCCTCTTAAAATTAAAGGAAAAATCCTAGTAAAGAAAAAAGTAATTCAGAAAGCATCTTAACCCTTAAAAGAGGTCTTAAGGTCAAACTTGTTAGGAGCACGGACGAGGACTTTTAAGAGGCTTAAGAGTTTCTTTAGCAGAGGAGAAAATGGCAGAAAGACGAAGAGGCAGAAGAAATATGTTGCAGACAATGGATGACAGTGAGTTAATAAGACACTATAGATTAGATCGTGCAGGGATCATGTTTGTGACTGATCTTATTAGAGAAGTGCTAACATCTCCAACACAGCGGCATAGTGCCAGAAATTAAAGTAGTCACTACATTACGATATTTGGTAACTGGGAAAATGCAACAATGCAATAGTGATGATTTGGGTCTGTCACAACCTTCTGTAAGCAGAGTGATCACACAAACAATTACAGCACTTTCAGAACATCTTATTGTGTCGCTGTTCATTTTGTTTCCACTGGAAATTCCCACCTTGCAGGCTCAAAAAACTGCATTTATGAATATAGCAGGCTTATAGGTGCGCACAAGCAGGGGGAATGAACCGTTAATAGTTTGTGCTATACGCTCCCATGTCTGCTTCTTGTCCCTTGCTGTGACACCCAGCCCAAATTTTCCTTTAAGAATGGCCTTGTGTTCATCCACTAACTGGGCTAACAGTAAACACTGTTCCTCTGTCCAGTTTGGCTTTCTCGCCCTTCTTGTTTTTGATTCCATGTTTGATACATTAAAACCAACATTCAAACCGCCACTTAAATAGACAGCAATCACTGTAATTGGAAAGAGTGGAACAATTTTTATCATTCTAAGCCAATCAAATACCTTATAGGAAATTAAAAGCATGGTAAATAAAAAAAGGATTCATAAACATAGATATAATGTGTGTGTGTGTGTGAGAGAACGGTCAAATAAGGAAAAATTACGCATGTAAATTCAAAGTGAGAATTAGAATAGACCCTTTGCATAAAAAAATCACTCTTTTTTTCCTTCTTGGACAACCAACCAATCACAGTCTTCAAAAGATTGTGTCATACATAGCAACAGGGTCAACCCCGCCTCCTCACTAAGATGAAAGTTTTTGTCTTTTCCTTACACAGAGTTGCTCTCAGATCGGTCCCTAGTCGCTCTTAAGCTAAGACTCCTACATAAAAGTTTTTAAGCTAAATTAAGAGTTTTCTGAGAGGATTCTTAGAATCTTTATGAATACGGGCCCTGGTCTTTGCTTCTGATTAGTTAACACAGGCTTCAAGCTGTTCAATATATTGAAACAGCTGTGGGGCAAAACACCTGCCCCTTCATGAGTTTGCTTAATAAAAGTGAAAAGCGAACATTCTAATAACAGTTTGTGCCCTCAATGTTTTTATATGTAACCATTTGATAAAATCAAAGAACCATGCCACAGTTACTATAACTACTGATGGAAAATTACATCCTTGGAGATTTTGGCCCCATTGCACCCTATCACTGAGAACATTATTAGGGTTAAAACTTAGAAAAAAACATATATTTTTGAGAAAAATTGGACTAATAGTTTTACAAGAAACTATTTAAATCTGCATAACTGTGCTTTCAATTGTTTGTTTAGATCTTGACAATGTCACAAAGTCTGGTTCCAATAGCTAAACTGGTGTGGTTTATTTTGGAAGGCAAAAAAAATAAAAAATAAATAAATGATTATGAATATGAATATGAAACATTATTATGGGGATTATATTTCTGTTCTATCTGATAGTTAGTTGAAATAAAAGCCAAAACTCAGATTGATCCTCTGTCTCTTCATGTTTTGGCATCGGTAGAAAAGACCTGACACAGAAATCAGATAATAAGAGAGCTGAGTGAATAATAACTGGTCAAAGAATGGGGAATTTTTTTCCCACCGAGAGTCTTAGATGTTTTATTTGTTCCTGGGCCAAATAGCACGCATAGTTCTCTCCTTCATTGCTTGTTTGATTTTATTAGGCCACTTATCTCTGGACAAAGTCTTAACCTTGGCATGATTTCCAAGCCCCTAATGCTGGTGAACACAAACCTATATTTGCATTGTGTGTTTTGGGGAGTGATAATAAAACTCTGTCGCATTACCAAGCGTCTGCTGTCTCAGTGCCAGCTGTGTCTTCTACTAATGTTCAGGTGTTCAGAGTTGGCTGTAAAGTCTCTTTATCATTTTTTTCTCTGCAGTAATGATATCAGCTGACAGAGGCACAAGTGTTTTGCCAAGTGCAAAGTCCGTCTCGTGCCTCATTTGCTTAACTGCAGTGAAAAAGCCTATGGGGCTGCTCACATATATACTTGCATTCAAAAGCGACAATGGAATGACACTTAACTATGGAAACCATAGTTTCTGCCAATAACAACATATAGTTGCTACTATAAAACCATGACACTTAATATATACATGTCAGTTTGATTAATGCCTTTTCTTAAGCACCATTGTAGCTACGGTTCACTGTTTTATTCTAAAAACAATAACTGTAATAACTCTGGTATTTTGCAACATGTCTTGTAAGAACGCTCCCAGGTCACCATTCAAGCAGCTTTTAGTCATCCACCTTAACCTCCACCTAAAGTGTAATCTGTGACGCCGCCTAACTTTGCCTGCCTGAATGTTTCATAAGAACCTGACTTGTCTTATCAGCGAGCTTGTTAGGTTCCTCATTAAAGCGTCATCATCTGCACGCAAGCACAACACTGCCATGCAAAGTGTGATTTATTGTCCGATAAGAGCAATTATGTTGTTAAGGGTGTGATTTGTATCATTGTTTATTGGTAAGATGGGTTGGATGTGATAGTTAAGTGACGATCTGAATTCTTCTGAAGCTATAAAACCTTTATGACGTTCCAAACCTGTATGACTTTCTTTATTATGCAGACATAAAAGAAGATATTTGGGCTGATTTTGTCAAATACAAAAAAAAAAAAAAAAACACTGAAAAGAGGGTATGCAAATGAGTACAGAATTTAAACTGTTAGGTAAACTGGCCCTTTAAAAACTGATTAAGACTTAAAAACATATTTTGTTTAGTACAATGAAAAGAAATGATTAATCTGGGAAAGGCTAATGTGTGTGTGTGTGTGTGTGTGTTTGTGTGTAAGTAAGTGTATGACTATAGGGAGGGAGGTGACAGCGTTTCTTATTCTGAAATGTGTAATTATCTAGAGGACTGCTGTATTGTGTCTATTCTGGACAAGCACTGACACAGATGGATTTGACCACAGAGGCTCGTAGATTTAAGGGCCTCTCTCTCTTTCTGCTCCGCTTGAGCCCTTCCCGTCCGTCAGCTATAATGAAACAACCTGCTGCAGCCGCTGCCACCTTTTATATTAAACACAGTGTCAACAGAGACTTTCCCCTTTGGCATTTTGCAGGAAGAATGTGCAGATATATGTATATATTTACTTAATTCTCCCCGTGGTGGTTACGTAGTTGCTATATTGCATTAGGCCCAGAGAACACCGCATGGATACCATACGATACGAGGGTTTTGCTTTCTTCACTGAATCTGTGATCCATAAACCTGACAGTTAATCATAACAAAGATGTTTTACATAAGCAAAATGAACACAAGGAAAACAAAACGATTTCACACAGAAACCATATGCGGTCCAATAACATCTAAAGGGTTTTTAATGTTTACTGGAATAGGATTTTCCCCAAATCCCTTCAAATTATGAAATGCACCATTATGTTCCCAATGGTTTTAAGAAGGAATGCATTATTTGAGCTGTTTTTTTTAGCCAATCATAATGCTGAATCTGCTATTTTGTCCGACAAACAAACCAGACAGGATGGTGTGTACTGATGTCTTTTCGTGGTTGAAACAAGATACCTTCTAATATTCATTCATGTTTATTTAGGTGCGTTGTCAGTTTCCAATGCATGATGCACATGTAACATAATGGACATTTTAAAACAGATTTACTCCTTTTAATGGCTCTTTTTCGACTTATCATCTTCATACCTTCGAATGCAAACTGAAGTTTTTCAATTCAGATACACCATTTTCAGATGAAGCAAACAAAGTGTTTCTCATAAATGGCGAAAAGAAATTGTACTTCTTGCACCCTCCATCTTTGATCACTTGTACCCTTTCCTTCTGAATGAAGCTGGGTGGCATTTGCCGCTTCTAAAATATTATGACAACACTTGTGGATCTGATTTCACAGATACTCTTCAAAAGCACAGTGGGGAGGCCTGCTGAACGACAGGCTTTAAACAAGCTTTGTTTGGCATGGCCGGACCCTCTTTATTCCTACAAATTTTCATAAGGCTGGGGCACAATTTACGACAGATATGTGGGTGCCTTGCTGCTCCAAGAGAATGAATCTTTCCGTCTGTCAGATGAAGTGTGTTTCAATTCCAGCACAGGTGTGAATGTTTGTAGTAGCACTGGAGGCAACGGCTTTGTACTTGAGTTCTATAGAGCCAGCTGTGTCTGAACTACATGTCTGTGACTTGAGTAATGTTAAGGATATAGTTTTGTCTTTTGATGATATTCAATGTCTATTTTTAATGTCATTCGTTTTAATATATATCTCCCAGTCTTAGTTGTGTCATTTGATTGCCCCATAAAGGATCTCGTACTGTTAGGTTTAAAAGATGTTAGTGTGCCTGTGTGTAGAGTAAGTGGGTAGGTCTCTGATTTCTTTGGACCCTGGGGACTGGGACATTTTGTCTCTGAGTCACCTTAGTAAAAAGCCCAGCTGTGTAAATGACCTACAGCATGTATGTAAAATGTAAACGGAACATGCAGCACACGATACGAGTCAACACTGAGTGTGTGTGATTGCTCCAGGGATCAAAAACGTGCTTTTCAGTGTGTGAAATGTTGATTCTCTTCAAGACACTCAGCAAGATACTACTCAAAGAAAACCACAAGAAGTTAAAGGGTTAGTTCACCCAAAAATGAAAATTAGCCCATAAATTACTCACCCTCAAGTCATCCTAGGAGTGTATGACTTTCTTCTTTCAGATGAATCCAATCAGAGTTATATTAAAAAATGTATTTGATCTTTCAAGCTGTTTAATGCCACTCAGCAGGGGTTGCATGCATCAGTCCAAAAGAAGTTAAATAAAAAACGCCCATCCATAAAAATAGTGTCTCACACAGATCCAGGGGATCGAACGAATCAATGCATTTTTGTAAAAAAAAAAAAAAAAAAAAATATATATATATATATATATAACGTAATAATCAGTTTAATGTAGCTTGCACCAACAGTGATCTTTTTAAAAGTGTATTTATGTGTGTTGCAAAACAGTCAAGAATGTGAACTCAATTTAAGTACACTTTGTGGCCTTTCTTCAGTTTTATTATATTATCTGCAATAGATTTTAAAAATATACATTTAAGATTTGACACGCACTACAAGTGCACATCACATACCTTGAAAAGCAGGGCAGATATCAAGGCCTTTAACTGAGTCTGTCAGACCACTTTGTAGTTCATTCCTTTAAAGCCAGAGTTACATTTTTAGGTGAGATGTCCCCATCCTAGCATGTCAGGACACTTGCAGGCATGTCCGAAGAGAGAACTATAATTTTGGCCTCTACAATATCCTTTGAGGATTCATCGTTTATATTCACCTCGTGGAAGCCGAGATGCAAAAAGGCACGAGAATGAGGCATTGGAGGCAAAGATGTGCAGAAAAGGGGTTGGAGAGCTAAAAGAAGCCAGGGGTTGTGATTGAAAATGCAGGACTGAGTGGAAGAACGACCTGCTGTGTAGTCATTTTATTTCTTCTTATGTTGTGACAGCCCATATTATGTGGATGAAAACAAATGCAGACAACACTTCATTTTCATACAGGGTCACTGGAACACCAGAACTTCATAGCAGTAACACAGAGAATGTGAAGTTCTGTTCACTATGATCAACAGTACAAGAGTACAGAGACTAGAGAGTTGCTTCTGGACTCTTCCTCCACACAAAATAACCTGTTTGTGAGTGCCTCTAAGTCACAGTTTTATGTAACAGCAGCGGATCATGACATTTGACCTAAATTGCAAATCATATTGATTGCCCAGTTTTCATCGCAGTGCTGTTAGAGAAATTAGATTCAAATCTCAAATCTGTCATATTGATGGCATGTGAATGTTAATGTTGGTCTGAACGGATGTATTAACAACCGTTTATTGAAATAAACATTTTAGTTTAGGGACCAATTCTCACTATTGACTAGTTGCATATTAGAATAGAATGACTAGTTGCATACTAGCATATTGACTGTTTATTAGTAGTTATAAAGCAAATATTAATGTCTTAGATCCCTTAATCCACCCCATACCTAAACTTAACAACTATCTTACTAGCTATTAATAAGCAACAAATTAGCAGTTTAATAAAGAAATAAATTGTTACTGAACATTTTTATCACACTGAACAGGACATCGACATTGATGTTGATTTGAACAGGTCTTAAGCCAATGGTTCTCAACCAGGGGGCCGGGACACTTGGGGGCTTTGGGGAAAAAGTAAATAAATATAAAAATAAAGAAATAAATAAATACATTCATACATACATAAATTATTAATATATATATTTTTCCAGTGCATCGGAAGATTTCTTTGGAAAAGAGTGTGCTAGAGTTCTCAAGTGCAATCACATTAAGAAGCCGTTTACCAAAAAATGACTATTGTCTTCTCACATTCATCTCTCAAAACATACATGAATTAACAAATAATGGCTCAAATAGTCAATTTTCAATTATATTAAACTATTTTCAACAATACCTTTTCTCTGTCAAATAAACTACAAGTATGTTTGGTAAAAACGCGATTAATTACAATCAAAGTTTAAAGTTAAGAATCTTATAAGTCATCACAATTATGTTGTCTACCTTTTGAAACGCCTTCAAATTCAGATGGAGGTCTAACTGGGTTTTGGGAAAGACCTAGAATTTTGCTTCGACCTGCAGTGTCTCAAAATCCAGGTGCATTTTAATATTCCAGTCAAAACCAGACTTCCAGCAGAAATGAGTCCTGATGATCTAACAGGATCTCATCTATTATGAATTAGACTGCCTCTTTCTGCAAGCACTCATACGTCCAGCAGTCTGAGAGTAAGATGGAGAGGGGTGAATGAGTCTGACCTGACCTGACCCCCGCCGTTAGCTCAACCGCACCTCAACACTTTCCACACGTCAGCTGACCCCATGCTGAGAGTCCCGTCGGGCGAGGAAATGGCCAGTCTGCTACCTGTCACGAGAAAGAGACGTCATTACCCCATCAATTTTTTTATGGGTCTGTTTTCCGTCTCTCAGCCTTGCTAATGCGCTATTGAGCGCATTAGTCACAGCTCGCTCTCATGCGATCCTCTGAATAGCATGCAAGTGGAATCTCTGATAGATAGATAGAAAGATGAGAGGAATGGAGGAAGAGAGTCTTAATAACACACTCGTGTGAGGGCTTCTCAGTTATTAAGCCTCTAATTGATTCCTGTTCTTGTAATAGGTCACATTTACATCACAGTCTCTGGAGGATTCATAAAAATCACCGCTCCTGGTAACATGAGCCACACATCCGATCATGGTGAATAAAGGTGAATGAACTTGCGTGATTTACAAATAATACTTTGCAGATGTTTAGAGTAAATGGACAATGGTGATTAAGAAATAGTCAAGTCAAGTCAAGTCACATTTATTTATATAGCGATTTATATGGTGCAGATTGTTTCCTAGCAGCTTCACAGCAATAAACAAGAAAATAACAGTAATTATGAAACAAATACAGAATTATGAAAGCAGCTCTATAAACACAATAGTGTCATTATGTAGTTCGGTTTAGTTCAGTAACAGCATTAAATGTTACAAAGTTTATTAGTAATGAAGCAAATTTGATTTAGATTTCAATAGTGCAAAATTAATTAAATTATGAAACCAGATTAATTTAGCTATAAGCAGCTCTACAGAAGACAACAGTGTTGTTATTCCCCTCAAGTCAGTTCAGTGTTGATTCAGGTCAGTTAAATCACAGTTTCAGTGTTCATCGATTATGAAAAAAATTAGATTCAGCTATAAAGCAGATCTATAGAAAACATTAGTGTCATTATCCAGCTCAGTTTAGGTCAGTTTGTTCTCATACTAGTGTGAGTGCCATCAAATTAATAAGATAACTGAATATTGTCTTGTAAACAGAGCGTACAGTAAATAACACAATTAAAAGTATATAGTTCGTTCAAAAATGGAAATCGTCAGCTACTTACCCTCATGTTCACCCCCATTATTAATTCACAAGTTTTTGAGGAGACATGTCATATGATGTTTTACGACTTATTGATAATCTGTGAAGTAGGTTGTTAAATTCTTCTTCTTGTTTGGCATAACAAAATAAAATATTATGCCAAACTACTTAAAGGTTTTGAATATATTTTTCTAAAATATTACAAAAACACATTACAAAAAAAAACCGAAAACCTACCTAATAACTATATAATAATATTTTTGTATTCTTGTTTTTTTTCACATTATTATTTTAGGACAGTTGTATTATTTTATACTATTGTACTAACTTTTTATCTTTATGCCCTAAAATATATATTAAAATACATTTTATTTCAGACACTCATAGAGGTTTATTCAATTTATTGTATGAATGAACTGCATGTATTTTTCAGTAAATTAGAATCCTGGATGTTCTACTACATGACAGTCAAACGGTTTTAACCTTTTGTTGTGAGTCACAAGAGCTGTCTCCTGAGGTTTGCTGAAAGCAGACACATGTCTGTGTTTGTGTGTGTTTATATATATATATATATATCAGTGAGCCTCGTTAACGCACAGACTCTCTTGAGTCTCACTACAACAATGGGTAATCCTTCTGGACATTGTTTTTACACACACAGATGCACGCACGCACACACACACAAACACACATAGATCTCACGCTGACACTCTGCTGGCTCACGGCTGGCAGTCTGTAATGTTTTATAGCGGCTAGGTAATAAGAAGCTTTGTTGGGGAAGCATAACGTAATAGGTAATTATGTTAGGATTAGCAATGTGCTGTCATTAAAAGGCGTCTGACTCAGTGCATATTCACAAGTGAACACATCATATCTTTGTTTTGCTCTTTATAAACTTGTATTTATCATTCATCCTAGACTATTAACAAGCTCTGTCATGGAAAGTTAATGATGCCTCATTCAGGAGGGATTCTAGGACTTTAGTCCAATGGAGGTCTTAGTCCTAAAGTGATCATGAGCTGATGTATTACACAAGTTTGAATCTCACTTTAATTACAGCACCTGTTTTGACGTGTCAGTTGTTTGCAACTTTCATCATTTTCTCATTTTCATCTCATTTTAAACCCATTTGACCATCGTACATGGCGCACAAATGGAGATGTTCTGCAGAATGTCTGAGCTGCTCTTTTCCACAGAGTGGAAATGAAAGGATGAAAGGAAGCTCATACTGGTGAGCTTCAAAAGGTTCAAGATTTCTAAAGCAACACAGATTTCTGAGAGGAGAAGTCTGAAATGATGTACTTCAAATCTATCTCTCCATCAAATGAGTTGTTTGCACTTCTTTCGTGGTGCTTTTTGTCCTTTTTGGAGCTCCACAGATCATTCTGTTGAAGGTTTCCTTTTGTGTTCTACAGAAGAAATAAAATTGTGCAGGTTTGGGACATCATTTTTGATTTTCATTTTCAGTTGAACTATCCCTTTAAATCCCTTTCTGGGCTTGTATCTAAACTCTTATGAAAAAGAAGTGCATTTAATTGTATTAAATGTGCATGCATTGTACTTTAAACGAATATAATATTAATAAAATAAAACGTTTATTTAAAAAGAGTTCACTTTAATGACTGTTTCTTAACATGGTGCACTTTGCAATAATGTCAAATTAAAAGCTTTAAAAGATTAAAAGTACATAATTATCATTATAAATAATAGTAAATCATTATAATTTAATAAGTTTTTGTTGTGCTTTAAAGAAATACACTTATTTTGATGTGTCTTTGACTAACATACTAAAGCACATGTAAAACACATATATTTTGAATGCTCTAAATTTCAGCTTCATTAGAAATATATTTAAATACATACGTTTCAATAAAAATTACATTAAAGTATATTTTTTATAATTTAGCATAAATTATTGTCATTCTTCAATACACTTTAAAGGCATAGTTCACCCCAAAATGAAGATTACCCCACGATTTACTCACCCTCAAGCCATCCTTGGTGTATATGTCCTGGCTCTTCCAAGCTTTATAATGTCAGTGAATGGTGGTTGAGATTTTGAAGCAAAGGAAAGTGCATCCATCCATCATAAAAAGTGCTCCACGTGGCTTCAGTAGGTTAATAAAGGCCTTCTGAAGTGAATCAATGCATGTTTATAAGAAACATTTCCAGCGGATGATGTACAACATAGCCGCGGAGTAAGCTCTGGTGAGAATATGCTAGTCTTGCGAGAACCAAGTTTGGTTTACAGCAAAGAAAAACCAGTTTCTTCTTGGCTTATATCTTAATCCTCCGACATTTTTCTTTACAAATCCTCATTTTGTACTTATTTTTTGTACTCTAATTTGTGATTGATGTTTTATTTTGCTGTCTCCTCTGTGCTACTGCATTCATCTCTTCTCACCAGAGATTCTTTATTAACAGAAGGCCTTTATTAACCCACTGGAGCACTTTTTATGATGGGTGGATGCACTTTTTTGAGATTTAAAATCTCAACACCCATTCACTGCCATTATAAAGCTTGGAAGAGCCTGGACATTTTTTTCATATATATCTCTGATTGTATTCGTCTGAAAGAAGAAAGTCATATGGGGTCAACTATACCGTTAACCATATTTCAACAGACAATAGAATAATGACATTTTATATAAAGATGTTTTTGAGTCCTATTTAATTATGTCAAACTTAAGTTCAGCTACCTGCATTTAATATAAATGTAAAGTATAAAACATTTCCCTTTAATTGCGAAAAAATGCAGTGTCTAAAAACATTATATTCAGTTATTTTAAATAAAATTATTTTTACATTATTTCCTAAATAAGTACTCTTTTTAAAAGGTATGTTAAAGTGTACTTTTTTCACAAAGGAAGGTTTGCATGTTTGAATCAGTTATGTGTCAATAAATGATGATTCCAGACGAACAGATCCATATTTAGTTCAGTATTTGCTTATGTTCCTCTAAAGCTCCACAGCAGGTAGGACACTTTCAGCACAGAATCATGTGGCACCATTTATTCACGATTTTCCATTTTTCACTTAAAAGGATTAGATATGTTTTTTAACCCAAGTCCACCAGACAAAACTGTAAAATGCGTTACTTTTACTGTATATCAGGCCAGTCGGATATGGCCCTTCCGGTCTTCACTGGTCAGCTGGCTCTTAAATATTCAGAGCAATGATTAAAGTGCCATGTGAGATGGATAGTTATGGCATAGCTGTTGTTGCTAAACGCTAAAACATTCAGCATAGTGTCTTCCTTCCTAATGCTTTTCTTCTTTGTTCCTCTTTCTGTTGTTTCTCCATCTCTGGCTCTGTGGAAGGGCCTTCCTAGCATTCCTACTCTCAGCGGGCTGCCCTTGGGACACTGCCAGAGGTTAATACAGATGTTTCTGTGCATCTGCTGGCCTAAGCAGCTGTGCGGGGAACTTTATCAGCTCATAGTCCACACACACACACACACACACACACACACACACACACACACACACACACACACACACACACACACACACACACACACACACACACACACACACACAATTACCCCCCACCTCCTTCTGTCCCTGTTTCTTCACACACACAATCTAATTTGAAGCACTGCTTTTCCAGCACTCCTTTCAAAGTGTACAAACTGTAGGTCTAGACATGTCAGTTCCTTCTGTGTAGAGCTAGTGTTTGCTGGTTGTTGATGTGACTGGTGCAGATGGACTGGTCTTGGAAGTTATAACAAACAATAGAGAGTGAGTGAGAGGAAGATTACCTCTTATTAGGAAGAAAATTTTCCCATCGGCCTGCTTGGCACCAAATAAAAGGGACGTTTTTGACAGAATTGGTTTCCTCTTGTTGAGTTTGATTAGTACTCTTGCCGTGGCATGTAGTCTTGTGGAACTGAAGTGCTACTCTTCTACCACTTCGGAGATCATAATTGCTGCTTTCTATTTAATGCATTTCCTTTTGCATTTGTTTTGTCACATTTGTTGCTTTTTCACTCTTCTATTCTCTTTGTGAGTAGAGTTGCAACCTGCCCGTTTGTTGTTAGTCTGAGTTCAGTTCTGTCTTACTCCCTCACACAGCTCCAGATCATCAACATTGAGTAACATTGTTACAGAGAAGCAGGCCGCAGATCTTGCTGTGCTAGGAAATATCAGAAAAATCACAACAAAAGATTCCACAGCTGTTTTCTTTTGTCCAGTCGACACAATATAAAAAAGAACAAGAAAAATGAGGAGAACAAATAATTATATATCCTAAAATAATTTTAAATAAGTTAAAATAATTAAATATCCTAATGTTTAAATATCAATTTTTTTTCCTAAAATTAAATATCCTTATTATTATTAACTTTTGTGGAATTATGTGACAAAATGTTGAAATTATAAGGTACTAAGTTATAATCATGCAATAAAAGTCAAAATAAAAAAATCACAGATTATGACAAAATAATGAAATTTTTGTCTTCATCTCATAATTACGACTTTGTCAAAAAATATTTTGTTTCTTGTCATAATTTAAATGTTTCATGTCTTAACTATAATCTGTTATGTCATAATTCTGATTTATGTCTTTCATTTTGACTTTTTATCTCATAATTCTGACATAATGTCATATAATTTTGGCTTTTTATCTAATAATTGAATTAGTATCACACTTTGACTTTTTATCTCATAATTATGATGCAGTATCTCATAATTCTGACATAATTTTCCATACATTTGGTAGCCCCAGCATATCATGTAATTCATTTAATAATTTTTTTAATCAGCCCCGCTAAAAAAAAAGAAAGAAAAATAAATGCAAGGAAAATATTATTAAATTACATTATCATATTATATTTTTAATTTGACTATAAAGAATGCTGCTTCAAATATACAAAATTAACCTTAGCAATGAATAGAAATTCGATTTTCGACTTTAATTTCCAAACAGACTTAAGACTCACTCAACACTGCAGAGAGTCCAGAAGATGGCTAAAACCCAGCCAGAGACCCGATAACCGATCACAGGCATTTCAGAAAATAAACACAGACATAGATAGATACACACACTCATACATAACTCATCGACTCTTCACAGCTGAGAGGAGAAGAGAGCCAGAGATAAAGGATGTATTAGTAGCAATGTTTGTGCTCAGATGCCTGTCTTCTTGAACTGATGCCAAACCAAACCCTGAGATCTGCACTTCATTTGGAAGAATTAACTTTTTAAAATGAAAAAAGCTTCTACAAAGAGAAACTTTATTATTCTGTCAGCTCAAAAACACAAGAAAAGAGCATTTGTTTAAAGAAAAAAACATTAAAAAGTCTAAGTGTGACATGTTGTATTTGCATGTATTCCCTGCAAGCGTCTGTAAACTGGATCTTTTTATACACAGAACCCCATAATACATCACAGGATGTTAGCACATGCCAATGAGCTAAATGAAAGCACATTACTCTGAAGCTGAGCAATAACTGCAAGCCATTGTTTACGATGACCTGAAACGTGTGTCAAATTAGTCTGAAAAATGGAAATGGCAAATATTACATCAGTTTATGCTTAAACTGCTGGCAGCTTGGAGCTGAACAGGATTCTTTCATTAATTCACTAAGTGTTTCTGGATCTAATTAAATTAAATAAACAACAGTGCAACAGTACAATGCAAACAGACTGTGATGTGTGTGATAGCGCCTTTGCTAATGTGGATTGTTGCTTACTTTGTGTGTCTGTGTTAGCTTACGCCATTCATCTGTACATTTGCATGCATATTTATGAGACGAAAAGAACAGTGTATATTGTTGTCTCTGCACAATGTTTTGGTCTCAGAAAAACACCTGGTTTATAGCATGTAATTATGTTGCTTATTCATTCATTCAGAACATGAAAGATATGCAAGGCGTTTGACTTATGTGATGTTAATATTAATCTTCACGCATATTGAGTTTAAAGGGATAGTTCACCAAAAAATTACAAATTCTGTGATCATCTACTCACCTTCAGGTTGTTCTAAACCAGTCTCTTCTACACCAATATGAGTTTTTGAAGGATGTGGGTAACCATACAGTTGATGGATCCCACTGACCCCTAATTGATTAGATGAGATTGGGGAGTCTGACATACAGCTCTGCTAGGGAGACAAACAAGAGGAGATGTAAAGTGTCAAGGACTGTGAAGGATAGAATGGGGAGAGAAGCTGAGAAAGAAAGAGTGAGGGATTGAGAAGGAGTTTTTAGGTGTCCTGCTGAGAAGCGGAAGAACACCAGTTGGGGCGGCGGGTGTGAAGTGGCTGACGGGCGTGTGCACTAATCTGTTGTGTCACCGCGGCTTCTCCTCTCATCCTTCCTCAGAGGTGTCAACCTCCTGAAACGTGTCACACTTTGACAAGGCGCTTTTTTGCCCCGCCTGCTCCATATCCCACAATACTTTGCTATTAATAAACCACTCACTCATTCCCCATACTGGGAATGTCACATAATTCACTAGACCAGATGTTTGAAATGAATCACACAGGGCCAATCTGTATAATTGGTTTGCTATTTTCAGTAATACACTACACTTCAAAAGAACAGATTTGCAGAAATGTAGCATTAAATAACTTGCTCACCAATGGATCCTCAGCAGTGAATGGGTGCAATCAGAATTAAAGTCCATACAGTTGATAAAAACATCACAATAATCCACCAGTGATCCACACTCCAGGCCATTAGTTAATGTCTTGTGAAGTGGAAAGCTTTGTGTTTGTAAAGCCCCTTTCACACTATGATTCCGGAAAATACATGGGTAATTGTTCCCGGGTCGCTAGATTGTGCTCCTTTCACACTGCCAGTGATTTCCTGGAATATGTGCGTGTGTTCACACACAACCTGTAAAGGTCCCATAATGACACATGTCACCAGGACATGACGTGTAATGTACGAGTCGAAAACGTTAGGCACGTTAACTTTCACCTAAACTGGTGAACGATCTCAGTTTCTGCGCAGACAGTGAGGAGCTAACTTATCTCTGCTTCATTACAGTTTGCACATAATTTTTATGTTGCGAATGTTGATCTGCCTTCAAAACACCTGGTAAAAGATTTGCACGATAAACTGAGTCATCACTACGACACACCCTTTACGGGCATTAGTTCTGGCTTTTGTTCACACAGAGCTTGTTCCGGGACTGAACACGGCAATGTTACTAGGTCCCCAAACCAGGATCGATCCCAGAATCAATCCCGGGATGTGCTTGTGTTCACACAGAAGGCGACCTGGCAATTTTCCAGGTCCAACCTGCAGTGTAAAAGGGGTTTAAGAAACAAGTCCATTATTAAGATGTTTTAACAACCTGTTTTTGCTTTTAAATGGTGCATGATCTGTGCATATTTCTCTCCTTATTCAGATGACACAACTTTTTCACTGCAGAAAGCAATATTACAAGCATGAACCGTCTCTAGGTTACTAATGTAACCCTAGTTCCTCGAAGGAACGAGACGCTGCGTCAAGCGCTTTTGGGAAACGCCTTTGGCAAGATCAACTCTGAATATTGTGTGCAATCTGTTCAATGGAAGGTCATGACATCACGGGCAGGGTGACGTAGCGACCAGGAAGCTATAAAGGCACCTGCCACGCAGCTGACTTCAGCTTCGAGTAGGGAAACAAGTGCCAGCAGGGGTGCCGGGAGTATGGCTCTGCGACGCAGCGTCTCATTCCTTTGTGGAACAAGGGTTACATTCATAACCTAGAGACGTTCCTCTTCAGGAACTCGAGCTGCGTCAAGCGCGTTGGGGAACGACGGCCCTGTCCCGGCGTACTCTCGCCAGAACTCCCGGGAGCAGAGCGATAGGGGGAAAGGCGTACAGACGAAGCCTCAGCCTGGTCTGTACCATAGCGTCCAGTCCGAGAGGAGCTGGATGAACTAGAAAGAAACAGAGGGGACATTGCGATGTCTCTTGAGTCGCAAAGAGGTCCAAAAACTCTCCATATCTACTTCACCACCTCGGGGTGAAGCCCCCCGGGCCTCGGCCCCTGTCTCAACAGTATGTCTGCTCCTACAGTCAATCTCCCAAGAATATACACTGCTCTGAACGAGAGGAGTTTGTCCTGGGACCACAGAAGGATCTGGGGTGCCAGCTTGTACAAGGGGCGCGAATGCAGATCTCTCTGGTGACTGATATAAGAGATCGCCAATGTGTTGTCGGTGCACACCAACACATGGTGACCTCTCAGGTCTGTGAGGAAATATTTCAATGCTCGATGCACAGCTAGCATCTCTAGACAACTGGTATGTCATGTCAGATGGCGACCGCTCCACAGACCGCGGGCAGGGTGGCCACTCATGACCGCACCCCAACCGATGAGGGACGTTACACGGCGACCAAGACCTCCCAGCACCGGGCCCTGATTCAAGAACCAAGGTTTCTTCCACATGTCTAAGGCACGAAAGCATCACCGTGTGACCTTGATAGTTCATAATGGATTCCCCCTCGAGAAAAATCCCTTGGTCTTGAGCCACCACTGTAAGGGTCTCATGTGCAGGAGGCCAAAAGGTATCACGTTGGACACAGCTGCCATAAGCCCTAACAGTCTCTGAAATTGCTTGACAGTGAGTGACTGGCCTTCTCTGATGATCCGAGCAGGAGACATACCTCCCTGCATAATGGTCGAATCCCACACTATGCCTAGATAGGTGGTTCTCTGAACTGGAGAAAGTACACTCTTCTTGGCGTTCAGTCTCAAACCCAGCTCCCCCATATGTGCGAGAATGACATCTTGATGTCGAACAGCCATCTGTTCTGATTGAGCTAAAATCAACCAATCGTCGATATAGTTCAGAATGTGGATGCCCTGCATACGGAGGGGAACCAGAGCCACATCTACACATTTCATGAACGTGCGGGGTGAGAGTGCAAGGCCGAAGGGAAGTACTCGATATTGGTGGGCTTTGCCCCCGAAAGCAAACCTCAGAAACTTCCTGTGTTGTGGAAGGATGGATATATGGAAGTATGCGTCTTTAAGATCTATTGTGACAACCCAGTCCTCAGATCTGATTTGAGCTACAACCTGTTTGACAGTGAGCATTTTGAACTTCAGTGACATTACTGAGAGGTTAGATGACGTAAGTCTAAGATCGGACGCAACCCCCCATCATTCTTTGGAACTATGAAATACCGGCTGTAAAACCCGGACTCCCTGTCTAGAGGAGGGACCACCTCGATGGCCGCCTTTCTTAATAGGGTATTCACATCTTGTTCCATCACCAGAGCCTGCTGGGGGCCGACTACTGTCGGTGTAACCCCATTGAATGTCGGCAGTGGATGGCCGACGATAGCCTCTTTCTATTGTGTGCATGACCCATTGAGATACATTTGGCAGTAGTTTCCACACTGCTAACTAATGTACTAAGGGAATCAGTCTCTTGAGACTGACCTCTGGTGTAAGAGGCCCCCGAAAAGGCGGCGAGCGTCTCAGCTCCGCTACGCTCACGGATGGAAATAACTGACAGCAGTGCTTGCTGGAAGCCGCTGCGCCCTGAAACTCTGGCAGGGTCGGCAGACCCACCTCCCGAGGGCACTGAGGTGAGACGGACACCGTGTAATGAGGTGAACACCGCTCTACCCCAGTAGGGGCCGACCTCTGTAGTCGTGACTGAAATGTGTCATGACTTCTTGGCCGTTGACCTCCCAGCCTGAAGTACGGAATAGGCTGGGAAGTCGCTGACCCAGAGCATTGCTTCAGCCTCTGGTCCCGAAGCGGGGAACACGGACGGCAACACTCTGTTTGTACGCGGAGGGGGCTGCTCCCGCCCAGCAGTCCCTCCAGTACATCTAACTTCACGAGTTAAATAACTGTCATTATATTCCGGTATCGCGGGACCGGTACAATCTATAGCGCGATCTGGAATTGCCCTTCAAATGTCGTTTCTTTGCTTTGCTCTTTGGCATTATGTTGTTTATTGGGACAGACAACAATAAATAAGACTCACAAGACAGACTTTAGACATGCACACACAGAGCGCTTGCTGAAAGACGCGAAGCTGAAGTCAGCTGAGTGGCAGGTGCCTTTATAGCTTCCTGGTCGCTACGTCACCCCGCCCGTGACGTCACGCCCTTCCATTGAACAGATTGCACACAATATTCAGAGTTGATCTTGCCAAAGGCGTTTCCCACAAAGCGCTTGACGCAGCTGGAGTTCCTGAAGAGGAACCAAAATTTAAAAACACAAGTAAAATTATATTGCACAAATGTAAAAATGAAAGCAAAGTTATCCGAATGGCAAACATTGGTCACGGATAAGTAAATAAATAAGTGTAAATCAAATTTTTTTTGACGCATTTAAAAAAATAATATGCTTGAATCAAAACTTTACATGCATTTGAAATACAAAATACAAATACAAGTACAAAAAATACAAAGAAATACAAAATCTTGTTTTTCTTGGTTATATTTTTATGTGTTTTTATTTGCTCTCAGACATTTTCTGCACGTTTATTTTTTGTATGCTTATGTTGTTTTTCCCTTCACTCTTGTTTCCACATTCTGCGCTTGCCTTCCCAAATGCTGTGGTTAGAGTTTCATGTAAATCAGGGCGGGGTTAAGCGTCATCATTGGTCTACTAGTTCTAGATTGACAGCTCCTCCTCTGGCCAATCAGATGAAGAGGGGCTGTGACATCAGTCCAACATGTTCGATTACTGCTGATGCTCAGTGTTCTGTTCACTTGCACAGGTGAAAATGGATGACTGTCAGTTGGGTTAACATATTCACATACAGGACACTGTTATATGTGTCTGTCTGTCACTGCTGTACACCTACCTGTCAATCTGTTAATGTGAAATCAGATGTCCTAGCGAGCTGTTTTCGGTTATATTCACCTGTATTTATTTGCCTATGATTACATTGCAAAAGGGAGCAGCCACTAAATGCACCGGCCTCGCGATGTCATTGATGTCCCTGGCTCAATTTTACCTGACTAATTATAAGTCTTGTTATTGTTATTACGGTTTATTTGCTATACCGTATTTTCCGGACTACACATCGCATTATTAATCTTCTGAACTTGCTGATTTATATTCCAAAGTGACTTATATAATGCATTTAATGTAAAATAAGTAAAACATAAACGTGTAAAAGCGGGCACTTCAAGGTTGCCCTGGAAAACCATTTTGTATGTTTTCTTTATTTTACAAAAGTACAACGTTTCACTGTTATTTTGAAGGTACATAAATATAGAATAAATCATTTTGAATGATGTCTTGCTCTTATCTGATGGATATAACATCTTCCGCTAATAAAAGGAACCCAAGTGTTTGCACCGGTGCCTCCCACAAACATAATCCGTTCTAGCGTTGCAATCTGTACATCGCAACCTCTTCATCATCAAAGTAAATGAGACAACTAAACATAAAAAAAGGTATTGGTGACTCAATTTAACTTGTCTTTTGTACAATATGTATTTTTGGCCGATACGCGTGAGCATTGCCTCAGCATGCATTAATTACATGCTGTGGTGTTTTTCCAAACACATTTTTTGCATATGTGAAGGATGTTGTATAGATATTCAGATACGAGAGAAGTACAAAGCCAGGCTAATAGTTCATCAACCAAATGTTACACAATGTCTATTCAAAATTTAAGGTATGTAAGCCCAGCAGGAGGTTCAGTTTTTAGATTGGTTTAAACAATATATAGGCTTAGCATTTAAAATAAAATTTTTAAAGAATGGCACTATAATGTATTTTATAAATGTACAATTAAGCATTGACATACAATTAAGCAAAACACGAGGAAGAGTGTTTTTCCTAATATCAGGAACATTGCAAATGTTTATTGAACTGTATCAATAAAACAAGAAGTACATTTCGAGTGAGCCATTAAGCATAACCATTTTCTTATTTTGCTCTATTTCGACGTAGAGTCCAAACAAAGCCACAGCAGAACAGTTTCCTCTATGAGCAACACAGTAGCATTTCATATTGAATGATTCACTTTATTCCTCACGGAATTAATCAGCAATTTGAATGAATGATTTAATGTTTTACTCCAGCAGTTCCCAATTCCAGTGTCTCTCTTAGTTAACACACCTGATTCAGATAACCAGCTAATTAGAAGTGAGCTCCGTGCATGAACTGTGTTCTGATTGATATGATCCCTATAGTGCATCCTACTCCCGGAGCAGGGGAAATCTGTTGAAGTTTACTTCACTTCTGAACATCCATTCACGGATTTGGGCAGTGCCGCTGTCTGCAGCGTCTTCACACACAGACGAGTGTGACATAATATACCTTTCACATCTCTCACAGTTTAATGCCCTCTGAATGGAACAATGACGTGAGGACTGGAATTGAGAACTGCATTTTTACTCTAAAGATAGCAACTTGCCACAACCTACAGGCTGTTTTACTTTCATATTGTTGTTATGTTCAAACGTTATATATTTTTTAAACATTAACATGATAGTTTTAGGCAACTGTATATGTAGCTATTTAAATAAACACAGTATGCAAATAAATCATGTTTATCAAATCCACCTGGCCTCTGTAACTTTCTACTCTGTAGCACTTTCGTTATCAATGCAAAAACATTACATTCAAAAAATAATTTACAGATTTACTCATTTAACATTAACAGATCGGCAGGTAGGAGTACAGCAGTGGCAGACAGACATAACGGTGTCCTGTATGGAAAGATGTTTCCCAGCTGACAGTTATCCATTTTCACCTGTACAAGAACACTGTACAACAGAACACTGAGCATCTGCAGTAATGAGATGCTATTATAGCCAGAATCAGTTTAAAGTTTAAAAAACATCTTGATGGATTTGCTTCTTACAAACATGTAGCTTTTTTTTTTTTTTTTACTTCCAACAAGTTATTAACTGATGGACTGGAGTGGTGTGGATTGTTTGTGGATTATTGTGATGTTTTTATTCGCTGTTTAGACTCTCATTCTGATGGCACCCATTCACTGCAGATGATCCACTGGTGAGAAAGTGATGCAACTTTTCTCTGAATCTCTTTCAATGAAGAAACAAAGTCATCTACATATTAAATAGCCTGAGGGTGAGTACAACATGATGAAACATTTTTTTTGAAAGGACAACATTACAAAATAGCCAGTACACAAACTATACAGTACAGTGAATGAGAACACAGCACAGATCTAAGTGCCTTGTTGCAAGCTGGGTTTGAAATACAGGAGGATGTTAGTGAGCTGTTTGGTGTAGGTTGTAAGTGATGAAGAGTGACATCATCTCTGTGGTTATTCTGTGTGTGTGTGTGTGTGTGTGTGTAACTAGAGCAGCTGCGCTCAGTTTAAATGTGAGAGGTCTGCTCGTAATCCCACATCTAAACAGGGTGTGCGTATGTGTGAAGGAAGTGCTTGGTGAGATGCTCAGCAGCTCCAGTGCTTCTTTCCTGTGCCCAACACATGTGAGAGACAGGGAGCAGCTGCCAAATTGAGTGGTTTGAGCATGTGCCCTTTAGAACAGCTTATTACAGCAGAAAAAAAGCAGACAGGAAATGTACCTCATACTTTATAAAACAAAAACAATGTGGTGACAGTAATTTAATATTAACAATGAGGGGAATGTAAGTCTATGTAGAGCAACAGACAAAGAGTATTAGAAAGACATGAGGGATAAATGATGTGTGTTTTCATTTGTCTGTGTTTGACGGTGTGTTTCCAATTAGAGGTCACATTCATCTCATAATAGCTTTGCGCACACACACACACACGCACGCACGCACGCACACACACACACGCACGCACGCACGCACGCACGCACGCACGCACACACACACACACACACACACACACACACACACACACACACACACACACACACACACACACACACAGTGTGTGATGAATCAGTGGGTTTTGGTCTGGCTTTATTGATGTGATTCAGTGGAGGAAGGAAAGCTTGATTTATGTAGTAATTAAATGCAGCACATTACAGTACAATTAAATTTGTAACATAAAACAAAAAGAAAAGGTTTTCTGTTTCTTACAGATATTCTTTTCAGTACACTGAAAAAGAACGAAAGTCATTGCATTAGGTAAAAAATAAAGATAACACATAGATAAAAGACAGCCACATTTTTCAGGCTAATCATTTAACAAAGAGAAGTTTGTTAAATCCTATATTATTAAAGAATATTCTACAGCTATATAATTGCATCTGAAATCGCACGAGTAGGTTCTTTTGTATAAATAATTTCTTTGCAACTTGTTAAAAAGTATCTTCTAAAAAGTATGAATGTAATCTGGACGTACTACATTTGCCATGTGTCTAGCAGCATCAGTTGTGTCGCTGAACATTCACAACTCATGGGATAGCAAAGTGCCCATCAGGAGCACACTTCAGAATCACATTATCCGGCTACGTTTCAAATTTGGACATACTACTTTGTTCACATCCAGTTTTTTTTTTTTGCCTGCTAGTAGTTATGTTGAATGTTTCTCTAGTTAGTTCCAACCTTCAAATTTGATTGGCTGAGCCGGTTCCAGACACGCTGTTCACCTGTGCAGTACTGGTGGGGATTTTCAGTCATTCTTCCTGCAGATTATTCATCAATACACCAGTAGGTAGCAGTGGACTATATTGTGAATGAGTCATCGAATCATTCACTCAGAAGATTCCTGCCAACACATTGATTCATTCAGGAATGAAGCACAACTACTGTTTACTCAGAAGTGGAATTTGTTTATTCTTTGACTTTGTTTCAGTCTATTTTTTTTTTTTTTTTACATTTTAGATAAAGATAGTTAAAGCAACTGACAATGTTGTATATAAAATGTAAGTTATTGAATATTAATTTATTGTTTGTTAAACTGATATATGAAATCGATTTCACACTCACAGTACAGACTGTTGTTTGTACTAACATGGCTTATATTTTATTGTATTAAATTATAATTATATTATGTAATATAATATAGTAATACACATGGCTTTGTGTCTTCTCGTTTGGATTACCGTAACGCTATGTGTCTGGGTGTGAGTCAGGCCTCCCTCTCTCACCAGCAGCTGGTTCAAGACTCAGCTGCCAGGCTATTAACTGGTAACAAAAAAGAGACCATATTACTCCTGTATTGATTTAATTACATTGGTTACAAATACAAGTGTTACTTCCTTTATAAATGCATTCATGCCACCTTTGAGCAACTTTAAACAATCTGTGTAAAGATACCTGAATTGCCACTTCAGAACCGTGTCTGTGCCACCTTTGCAGTGTTAATTATGCATACATTATGTGACAAGCTGTAGCATCATTTGTTTTTGCTGATACAACTCTCAGTTTTTTTATCTAGTATGCCAAATGTACACTACAAATGTGACATAAAAACACTTCTGAAGTGGCATTTAGGTATCTTTACACAGATTGTTTAATGCTGCTCAGAGGAGGCATAAATGCATTTATAAAGCAAATACCACTGTATGCATTGATACTCTGGGTTGAGGTGTGTCAGAGCAAGCATAAATTAATCTTTTTTCCAGGATTATGTCTTTACATTACGTCTTTTACAAAGATGATTTAGTACAATAAATAGTACAATTAACAGTCTAGTCTAAACACAATAGACGCATCATTAAATTACAACTTTTTCATTTGTAACTATCGCTGATATTTACAATGACAGAATAATGAAACCATATCCACAACTATTATCAATGTCAATTTTATTTATATTGCACAACTAAACACAACAGCTGACCAATGTGCTTTACAGAAATTCAAGAGACAGTTAAAATCATCAATATATAAATAACAAAACCAAGTATAGCTAATTAAATCATTCAGTACTGATAATCATTCAGTAACAAACAAATACAATACATTTTATTATTGACCAAATGGTTCAGAAAGGTAGGTTTTTAACTTCGATTAAAAAACAGAAATGGATTTAAAAACTATTACTTTTACAGAGCTACACAGGACTTTTACAGTGCTCTTTAGGTATTAAAAAATATAAATGTTAGGTATGGGGAACTTGTGCTCAATGTGCAGAGCTCCAGGTGGGCAACAGGTTCAGCAGGCCCCTGGGGTCACCATCATTACCTCTCATACAAACACAGCATATGCTGTGCACGTGTGTGAGACTGCAGAAGCAGGAGTGATGCAGGCCATGGCTGATAATGGGATTGTTTGTCTGTTTGAGTGTGTTGGGATGAAAAGGAAAAGCAGTGTAAACGGGCAGCTGTTCAGATACTGTGGATTGAGTTTCTCTAGCTGTTCATATAAATGCTATATCTCTCTCTTATTCTCTCTCTCAGTAATGTTTAACTGAGAGACAGAATAAGAGAAAGATACAGTAGGGTGAACATGCCGTTAGCCACTTGTTTCCTTCCAGAGGAAGTCATAAATGTGCTCGCTTGGGTTTAACTGTGCCCAGCCCCGCTGCTAATGACTGCCATGTATGTGTAGAGGAAAAGAGAAAGAGAAAAAGATGGAAGAGTTGATGTTTTAGAAAGCTGCCTCCATCATGGAAAGGTGAAGAGATTATTCAGATGAATCTGGTCACCATCCAGACACAACATGATGTTTCAGAGCAGTTTCCCATCCAGATTTTATCCTCTGTCTAAAGGAATGTGAGGAGTTTGCCCTATCCACGTTTGACATTTAAAAAAAAATCATTAGGTTTACCTTTGGCAGAAGAAACATGCTAGCAGATGGAGAAGATACTTAAGGCCCTGATATATACTTCAAGTGAAAATGAAGAACAGTGGTTGGAAACAGTGTGCAAGTGCAAACTTTCAGGAAAACTCTGTAACAGCTGTTATTTCGTTAATCTGTTAATGCTTTACTACTTTATGAACATATTTTACTTAAAAATACACTCTTCACAGTAATCTCCAGTTTATTCCTATAATATTTTCTGTAGCTCTTAATTATCAACTGAAACCAAGTTTAGCAAAGGATCAGTTACAATGATGAGTCAAAATTGTACTGGTTAAAGGGGTCATATGATGTGATTTAAAATTTTCCTTTCTCTTTGGAGTGTTACAAGCGGTTCATGAATAGATAAGATCCCTAAAGTTGCGAAGACTAAAGTCTCAAAACCAAAGAGATATTCTTTATAAAAGTTTAGACTTTAGACTTTCAAACATGCCCTACATGTCTACGTCACGATCTGGTAAGATTTCCAAAACGCCTCCAAATGTTCAGGCTAAGAAAGAAAGCGTAACTTTGTTTCTCGTTGTTGCCGCTGGCACCATGTTAAGGAGAAGCTGTGTTTTGTTGTGAAAGCGCAAATACTTTATTTGGTCTTCCAAAAGAGGACACAACTAGAAATCAGTGGTTAAGTTATATTTACAACACTGTTCCAGAATAGTTCAACCCAAACATTCAGAGGTGTGACTGTTTGCTGATCCTGGGAGAGAAGACTACAATGGCAGCTGTTCTGACTCACAGTCTGTAAGTACGTTTACATATTTAAAGGATTTGGCACTGATGATTCAAACGCGAGTTTTTAGTAGCGCTTGTTGTTCGTCATTTCTCTGCTCACAAATGCAGACATGGTTTTATGTTTACGCGACGTGATGCATTGCAGGATGCAGTAAATGGCTCGTTTGTAATGGGTTTTATTGTTATTGTTTTGACATTTCCGTCCACGCTTGAGGTATTCAGCTAATCACAACAAAATGGATAGCTGGCCAATCAGAGCACACCTCACTTTTCAGACTGATAAATCAACGCGTTTCAGAAGGTGGGCATAGAGGAGAAAAAATTATGTACAGTATGTGGAAAATAATGTGTTTTTTGAAACTTAAACCACAAAAACACATTTCATTACACCAAATACACAAAATAATGTTCTTTTTAGCAACATCATATGACTCCTTATGTGTATGGTAGGGTATACGTATGGTACTCATTAAGTAAATTTCATTCTAATACTATACACACACTGTATTGGCATCTTTTTGTCAGAGTTTCTGTTATTTTGTAGTTGCTCCATCTCTTTCATTACTTTCTCAGCTGTTAAACAACAGCCCGGACCAGTGTTGCCACCTTGATGACAAATGAAGTAGTGCAAATAAAATTTGTGTGTGAATCATTTAGCAACGAGATTGGTTGAATTTATTGAAAAGCATTTTCAAAGCATTTCCAAAAGCGTAGTTTCTCCCATCACTGGAGTACAGAGTGTGAGCAGTTACAAAAATCGGGCTGTGCATGTACTTTACTATAAGCATAAAACATAAGTGTATTTTGGGTTTAACGGATCACTAAACATTTATTTTGCTCTAACTTGTAAACATAGTGGAAACATTGGCCCTGAACATTGTTTCACAGTTGGAAAAAGAGACTGTAGTAGACTGATCAACAAGCTACTGGAAATGTGTGAGGGGTTGAGTGATATTCGTAACTCTATTTTAAAACAAGTCCAAAGTAATTTTTATAACTCATAACTTCTAAAGAGAAATAGCGCAGACACTAGAACAGGATGAAACTTTATAGTGTGCATATGTGGACCGCCTGTGTTCATGCAAACTATCAAATTGAGTATACTTGAAATATTATGGATTCGCGTCCAAAATAAAGCACACTTTAGGATGTTAGCATAGCTCTATTAGCAACTTTGGCAGATGTTGTAATATCAATTGATGCTCACATAAAAGTTACTGTTCATTCTGATTAATATTCTGAAGGTGTTTTGCACTATATTATAGGCAGTGTTGGGAAGGTTACTTTGGAAATGTAATAGGTTACAGATTACAAGTTACCCTGTTTAAAATGTAATAGTAGTGTAACTTTTTCAATTACTTTATTAAAGTAATGTAACTAATTACTTTTGAGTACTTTTTGATTACTTTTCTAAATTTGTGAAAATTAAAGAATAATAAATAAAAGCATATACATCAACTTAAATACAGTTATATAATAAGCATGTGATGTATTCTGTGTAATAAACTCCTGAAACATTGGTGTTTTTTTGAAACTGCTGTCTCTTTGTATATGATGATAGTTTTCTCAAAATAAGTAAAATGCACATGAAGTGACACAGAGCAGTTCTAGAAATTATGTTTATGTGTTCGTGTACTCCTATATTGAGGCGGCAGAGGTTGAAAACAGTGAGAGCTTCAGTAGGCCTATGTGTAGTAAATGAAACCATGTCTTTGCCATTAATTTACAGGAGGGGCGGACTGGGAAAAAAATTCAGACTGGAAAATTCAAACTCATACAAACAAATTCATGGACAAAACTATTTTTTGTATGGACCTGACATAAAAAAGGTTTAAATCTTTAATTTGGGGACATGCAAAATAATTAAAAGATCTCTCCTGAACTGCACCTTCGCTTCCATTTTTCTCTTCAGTCTCTTTATTTTGCCCTGTTATCCATCTCTCTCATTACTTTAATACTCAAGATTGAACAAAACTATACTTTACAATACAATACTCTACAATACTACAATATCTTTATTGAAAAATCCTAATACTGTACACGAGTCATGTTTTTCCCTTACAAAAATTAACCATGCTTTTATTAGCCTATATAAAAGTAAAATAACCTTTTTTTAATTTAATTTTTAATTTAATTTTTTTTTGCAAATGGATTTGTATTTATTTTTAAATAAATACATTTGTAAAATAATTTTACATTTTTGGTTACCACAGTTAAACAATAGTAACAATTTTCTCTGGATTTATAGTTAAATTTTAAAATGTTAATTTTCGTAAGGGTTGTGATGTTGTCTATCGTAGCTCCCCCTAAACCTATAAAAAAAAATCTGATTATTTTTCAGCTAAATTACTACTGTAACATTACAACAGATAATAATGATGACCTTTATATAGTATTTTGAGTGATGACTGATGAGCAACGTGCTGCTGCTTGATTAAATAAATAAAAAAACAAAGACAAAAAAAGCATCTTTACAGATTAAACTGACCTGAAAACCTGAACAGTAGTTCTGCTTCTCTGCTCCAGCTGTGCGCTTCCACACACTCTCTCTCTCTCTCTCTCTCTCTCTCTCCATCTCTCTCTCTCTCTCTCTCTCTCTCTCGCATGTATTACTCTGAGTCTGATCCAAACCGTTTGGCGCAGGCGCGGAGAGCGCGCGAGTCATGACTAACACTTCATGACTTATTAGAGATTTAATTATCAAATGGCGGATTCCCAAATGATCGCTTTAGTACATTCGGCAGGCAATTATACATTAACAATATTAAAATAGTGGGGCAAATCATCTGCCAGGCCACCGGGATTTGTCCCGGTTCTCCTGATGTCCAGTCCGCGCCTGATTTCCAACACGCAAAATGTGCAAGTCATATATTGGATTTTTTGTGCTTAATATTTACAGACACTAGTCCATGTCATGTTTTGAAATCAGTTAAATCTGTATGTGGATGTGTGTAAATATTCAAATGTAATCCCCTTTGTAATCGTTAAAAATTTCATAAGTAACTGTAATTTAATTACTATGTTTTTCTTAGTAACTGTAACTAATTACAGTTACAATAATTTTGTAATTAAATTACGTAACGCCGTTACATGTAACTAGTTACTCCCCAACACTGATTATAGGGCATGCTTACACTTGGTACGTTTGGTTCAATTCAGTTCGCACTATCGCGAATCCTCTCACTGTAACACAATGGAAATTTGTGAGATTGCCATGCACTGAAGTGACACCTCCTTAGTGATTATGAAAGAAGTGCTATTTGTGCACTTTCTAGGCTAAATATAATCCATTCAGAATTTGAATAAAATATGTTTTTGGTAAGGGCCATATACTGTACAAGCAGCAAAGTTTTGGGAGTGACTATATATCCCTCATCCCTCACATAAATGCGGGATACATTTTAAAATGGAGGAAAAATATAATTGTCAAAATAGATGTTCATTAAGCAATGTAAATAGATTAATAGACCAATAGATTAATATAAAAATATTAGAATTTTCATGTAAAAATATTATTAATTGTGTTTGCAATCATTTACAAAGTCTTAAATAAAAGACTTAAATAAATCTTACAATTCTCTCACTATACATTGCTATTCTTGTTGTGGTAAAAAGTTAATAGTTTGTAGCAATTCAGCAGTTATTTACATAATTTTATGGTAGAAACACAGTACCATCATGACGGTAACTACTAGGCATGTGCAGATGTCAGACCCCACACATAATATGTATATATACATATATATTAATATTACATAAAAAGAGAACAAATATAATTCTATTTTGTATTTTATTAATATTACTTTTAGTTTATTTAACATTTTTAATACTAATTATATATTTTATAGTGTTTTTATGCATTTTTATATTTATTCCAAAAATAACAATCAGACAGTAACAATTTGAACAATATTCTGGAAAGTTTAAAATAAGGTTCCATTAGTTAACTACTGTAGTTAACATGAACTAAGAATAAACAACAGCCTACTTCTATACCATTTATTAATCTTAGTTATTTCAACATTTACTAATGCATTATTAAAATCAAAAGTTGTGTTTGTAAACATTAGTTCATGCACCATGAATTAACATGAACTAATAATGAACAACTGTATTTGTATCAACTAATGTAAACAAAGATTAATAAATACTGTAATAAATTATCACTGTTTGTTAAGGTTAGTTAACTCATTAAATGACAATATTGATGTTACCAATTTTTTTTTTTTTTTTTTAATAGTAGCTTACTTCGGGTCATTATTATAAAAGCTCTGTAAACACTGTCACAGGCACAAAGATATATCTTTTATTTCATCACGCTGAATGCTCACTAAAAATTGATGCGGTCATCATGTTTTCAGACCATTTCAAGTTTTATTTGGACTTGACACAAAGTAGTGGTATCTAAGCTGGAGAGTTGTTTACTAACTTTATAGTTAGTCAATAACGCCATCATTTTCCTCCTTCAGACGAGAGATTTTTTCCCAAATTTCTAACCAAGAGAAATAAACTACAAGTGTGAACACACCCATAGTCAATGTTTTATGAACTGCCAACATTCTGCTGCTTTAGATGTCAATTTACAATCCCCTTTTTCTTGGAAAACGGACTAAAAATGTAGCTGACTCATAGTGAGCTAATCACACCTGGATATGATAGAAATGTCATGTAGTAAAATCATGGTTTTGCTGAACTGTAATGCAAACTAAAGGCTATTGTCTATTTTTTTTAAAGAACAAACCCTTCAATATGTCCTGCACGTTGAAAATGCTGTTCATCGAATTATGGGGTAATGATACCAAAGAGCATCAAGGGACTTCCGTCAAAGAACAGAAGACTGAAAGAGGCTGGAGAGAAGGCTGCTTTCCATCTGCTCCACATAGCCCATGAAGTCCTCTTTAATGTGGAAGCCTTGACAGAGAGATTAAATGCCTGCGGTGGCTCAGGGAGGGTGTGTTTGTCCACAGTGGGAGCGCACCTGCGCTGGGACACGGGTTTGGGGTACAGCCTGGATTTTGGCTTTTGAAGGCTTTATGGATGGGCGATGCACGTTTTCGTGTGTCATCACTTCTGGCTGCTCTGAGCCTGGAGATCTTATTTATTGGTTACAGGGCGGAACAGAACAACTGCTGCAATCATTCACTCTGTGTGTGTGTGTGTGTTTGTGTGCATTTGCAGATGTTTCTTAGACCATGGTGTATCTGTAGCCACATGCATTGTGTTTGTAGCCATGTGTTGTTTTGAGTGGATTTGTGTGTGATCTCATTTACTGTGAAGCCTTGCTTGTGTGCAGACAATGACGCCATGAACTAGGGGGAAAAATGCGAAGAGACTCATTAAATAGCTCAACTATGACAATCCTCTGGTCTCGCTCTGCTGATGCCATTAATGAACAGGTGGCTGTTTGAATCATTTGTTTCTGGTTCGGTCGAAAGCATTCAGAACACTGTGTAAGTTTGACGATGCAGCCAAATTGCCATCACCTAGAATCCAGTTCTCATGGGTTCTTCCCTAGAAATGCATAAAAACAGTGGATCCGAAAAGACACTAAAAATAAATACAAGTCATTGCATTAGATGAGAAAATGTGGCATCTTCAAATTATCCTTAGAATTCCAGTCATATTCTCCAGCTGCTGTCAGGGGGATTTTAAGTGGATGTATTAAGTCGGTTCTCCACAAGTTCACACAGTTGTCCTAGTAGTTATGCTGCTTTCACTTGCTATCAGAATTATTGTAAATATGAGCTCCTAGTCAGAAATTGGACATGAACGGCCTCTCAAGTCTTATTTATTAGATTTGCTACTTTTTTTTTCAAGTTCTGAGAGAACTATTGCTGTAGAGACTTTTAAGTTTGATTCATTTACCACATCTATATCACTTTCTCTTTCCATTGCAGTCACAACCCAGTGTCATGAGAACACTACAAATATTATTTATTTTACGTAAACATATTTTATGAGGTGGTGATTTCATATGAAATCGTACAATTTACTATGTACGAAAAAGAAATATAGTTATAAACTGTCATGAGATTGTGTTGGTCATGTATATTAATAACCATATTGTATAATATATGCCATAATCCCTATTGTATGTATTTTATACAGTGAAAACAGCTTTAATTTAACCAAATTATAGTGGAAATAACGTACAGTTGTCAATGAAAATGGATGCCACATTTCATTCAAAATCCAAAATATCTTCTGTACAATCAGATCAGAATAGATTTCTCCAAGAAATAGGCAAAAATGAATCTGGAGTTATACATTTTTCCTATTCTTTTTGAAAACAAAGCACTTCAGTGTGAAAGGCTCGTAATTTTGACTTCAAAGTGGGAAGCAGGAAATAACAGAAAGCATGTGAAAGCAGCATTAATTATAATAATCATGAATATGTTCCACAACATTCGACAACCACAAGATCACAATACTTTTTGTCTTAATTTTCAACAATATATTTAGTGTTTTATCATTTAGACTTAAACTCATTTCATGTGAAACCGTTTGTTTTTAATCAGTGAAATCACACTTGAATAAAAATTTTAAATTGTGGTTTAAGTGTGTTCCAGTGCTTATTGAGGTGATTGTACTGGTGTAGATATGAATGCAGCATGACTCTATGGGCATCTGTGCTCTGGTCTACATTATCAGGAGTGTGTGTGTGTGTGTCATTTAAGTACATTCCTGGAGGTATGTTTAAATGGTGTAAGGGTGAAGCAATGACAGCTTGGTGCACGTCATCCATAAAATCTACAGAGAAATGGAAAAGCTCTTAGAACAAGCCGTTTGATCTTCCCTGACAGAAGTACAGCAAGACTCAGGGAGAGCCAGAGAGAAGAAGGAAGAGAGAGATGTGTGTATGACAGAGATAGAGCAGTTAAAAAGTGTTGCTTTGATACACAATTAAAAAGAAATGTCCCAAGTTAGGTGCAGACTTCAGAAAGAGAATAAAGAAAGCAAAAAGAAAGAGAAGAAGAAGAGAAGAGATTTTTTTTATTGAGTTGAGATATAGGTTGCAACATTTTCTAATCTCATTTCTTCCCATTTGGCAAGCATCTGTTGGATCCATGGCTTAGCAGTAAACACATGTTCCAAAAATGTATGCTAGGTCATGGTGCTCAAATGGACGAATGAGTTTGAATCTACCTAGCAACATATCCTGTTTTTATTTCTCTTTTTATTATTATATTTTTTGTCATCACTTTTCCCTCTCTTCCCTCTACTATTACAACCTAAATGTTTAGACTTTTGGAAGAAAATGAGAGTTACATGTGTCAGCCACATACATCAAGGCAGCCTTGTTTAAGAAAAGTAACCGTTAGATTAGAAAGTGAGAAAAAAAATATGCCATTTTAAACCTCACAGTCAATTTATTTATGTTTACTTTTCTTAAATGAGACCACAATGCATGCAGCCGACAAATGTGACCTCCAGAGGACACAGCCTCTGAAATGAGATGCACCAACAATGATAACTTGTCACGGTTGGTAAACCGTGATCTCTGGGTTTTGCATTTTGTGGGTGAAGTCTGTGTGTTACGCGTCAGCACTGATTAGTTTGTGGGCGTCTCCGTTAATTGTCATCAGCAACAGCTGTCACTCATTACTCATCCCTATATATTGGCTTGTCTAGCGTCTTGTGTTTGTGAGAGCGTTGTTTCATGTTTGTGACCTATGCTTTGCTTTCTTGTGTGTTTCTGCGTTGTATGTCCGTGTCTCCCCGGATCCCCGTCCACTCTACGCAACCCACAACCAAGCAACAACACTTACCTTCCCAGTCCACAAGATACTGAAACCCCCTGCTACGGCGCCGCTCATCGAGTAATCTGCTAACCGTGTAGGTAGGAGATCCATCCACAAGACGAGGGGGTGGGGCGATTACAAGCAGGATTAAGGGGGGAAGAAAACACCGGCTTGACCTTAGAAACATGAAACACTGGGTGAACCCGACCAAGAGTAGGAGGAAGCTTGAGCCTGATCGCCAACGGATTAACCACCTTGGTGATGCGGAATGGCCCAATAAATCTGGGTGCCAGCTTACGAGAATGCACCCGGAGAGGCAGATCCTTGGTAGAAAGCCAAACCCATTGACCACACACATAGGCAGGAGGAGAGGACCGGCGACGATCGGCTGCGGGCTTGGTTCGGCCAGAGGTTTGGGCCAAAATCCTCCTGACTTTCTCCCAGGTGCGACGGCAGCGCTGGACAAAAGAATGGCGGAAGGAACCGCTGCGTCGGGTTCCTGTGATGGGAACAGAGGTGGGTTATAACCAACAGCACACTCAAAGGGAGACATACCTGACACTGCCACAGGAAGGGTGTTATGAGCGTATTCTGCCCAGGAGAGCAGTTGGCACCAGGAACTCGGATTGTTGGATGTCAGACAGCGGAGCATTCTTCCTAGATCCTGGTTGGCCCACTCACGCTGCCCATTAGTCTGGGGATGAAAACAAGAAGACAAACTCACAGAGGCCCCAATCTGTCTACAAAATTCCCTCCAGAACCGGAAGACGAACTAGGGACCCCTATCTGAAACCACATCCACCGGCAACCCATGGAGATGGAAGACGTGATCCACCACCAGTTGGGCGGTCTCCCGGGTGGAGGGCAGCTTGGGCAGGGGAATGAAATGAACTGCTTTGGAAAAGCGATCCACCACCTTGAGAATCACAGTGTTACCCTTCGACGGGGGAACCCCAGAGACAAAATCAAGGGCAATGTGTGACCAAGGGCGGGAAGGGATAGGGAGAGGATTAAGTAGACCATCAGGAGGGCGATTGACAGGCTTACATTGTGCACATGTGGGGCAGGCCAACACAAACTGTCTAACATCCGCGGCCATAGCAGGCCACCAGAAGCATTGTCGGATGGCAGACAACGTTCTCCGAATACCTGGATGGCAGACTAACCTGGATGCGTGACCTCAGAGCGCAGCGCAGCCGGCACCTGCCCGCTGGGCACTCCCCCGGCACCTGCACCCCTCGACCGGCTTCCTCAACTCGCTGCTCGATACCCCCCCCCCAGGAATAATGGCCTCGGCCGCAATCTCCCTTCCTGGGGCCTCGAACAGGCGAGAGAGGGCATCGGGTTTGGGTGTCTTAGATCCCGGTCAGTACGAGAGGGTGAAGATGAATCTGGCAAAGAAGAGCGCCCAGCGAGCCTGACGCGGGCTCAGCCTCTTGGCCGAACAGATGTATTCAAGGTTCTTGTGATCCGTCCAGACCAAGAAGGGCTGCACTGACCCCTCCAACCAATGACGCCACTCACCCAAGGCCAATCGTACCGCCAACAGCTCTCTATTGCCAATGTCGTTGTTACGTTCTGCAGGGCTGAGACGACAAGAGAAGAACGCACATGGGTGCACCTTCCCATCACGGAGGGAACGCTGAGATAGAACTGCGCCAACCCCAACGTCCGAAGCATCAACCTCGACAATGAACTGGGCCTCAGGATCTGGAACCAACAGAACAGGAGCAGAGACAATATGAGACTTTAAAATGTCAAAGGCTACCTGCGCCTCCCAGTTCCATCTGAAGGACACCTTAGTGGAGGTTAAGTCTGTGAGCGGTGCAGCGATCTGACCAAAATTCCTGATGTATCGCAGGTAGAAGTTGGCAAAACCCAGGAAACGCTGCAGAGCCTTATGGGAATCAGGGACCGGCCACTGGGCGACTGCTTCTATTTTAGCGGGATCAGGTTAATCCCTCTCGTAGAAATAATGTGGCCAAGGAACATAACAGACTCGGCGTGGAATTCTCACTTCTATGCCTTGACAAACAACTGGTTTTCTAGCAACCGGTGGAGAACCCGTCTGACATGCTGAGTGTGTAATTGGAGAGAGGGGGAGAAAATCAAGATATCATCCAAATACACAAAGACAAATTGATTAATCATGTCACCCAACACTCTGTTGACGAGTCCCTGGAAAATGGACGGAGCATCGGTAAGCCCAAACGGAAGAAACAAGGTGGTTAGTCCTGAGACCCGACATCGAGTGGAGTAGGAAAATGAACCTATTTTCAAAAAAAGGTGGAGTGTTCCTTTAAATGAACGTGGCCAAAATTATCCAGAAATCATGCTTTCTTTTAAAAATTTGTTAGGCCTCCAATCAGTCAATTACAAAAAGAATAACAAAAAACAAAACCTGTGCGGATTGAACGGAAACAAGTTTGAATTGAATCCATGATTTGGTGATAATGTAGCATAATAAGACATTTTTAAGCAATTTTTTAAAAAACTCTAATTTTTAACCATGAACACTTAATTAGGTGAAGGATTTTTAGCATAGCACAACAGCTAAATGCTTGAGCTCTGTCGAGTGGATTCTAACTGACTGTCAATGTTTTTTAACCAGCTTTTTATTTAAAATTACAGCTATTATCATTGGTGTGAACGGGCCTTTAGAATGATTATCCATTTCCAGGATCCATTTCTGCATGTGTTGATTTATACAGGTTAGTGCAGCTGTCAGATGTGCAATAGCTCTTGTTTTCTTCTGGCTTTGAACCCATAAAGTATTGTATAATAAAAAAGAAGCATCATTGTTATGGAGCTTTAGAGCTTCTGTAGAGGTCTGGGTGTCTCTGTGAGAGGCGTCACTGTGTGCCAAGCGGGCACAGGTGGCCCTGGTGTTGCGTCTGCCCTGTGAGGGGGCACCCACGGGGTTCAATGGAAGGGCAGCTCTGAATTAGAACGGTGTGTAAACAATTCCAGTCCTCTGAGAAGAGCGGGACAATGAGACACGGAATGCCCCCTGCTAATCGTCACTGCTGGGTAACCAGATCCGTGCGTGCTCTGCCTCGCTCTCTTTCACCTTACTGCACAGTAGGGCCTTTGTGCTGTTTGCTGCCATTATAAAGGTGCTATGAAAGGAGGATGAGGAAAGGTAGTGGTGGATGGAGAGGCCAAAGGATGGGTGGAAAAGGTGATGAAAGGATCTGGAGAAGGACATGAGAGAAAGGGATGCAGGGATAGAAATTAGCTGAAATTAGCTTGAAATTATTTTGTCATAAACATCAGCTAAATAGCAATCCGAAATGTAAATAAAGTGCATAGGTAGGAGAGCAAAACATATTTATCTGAGCTGAAAAGGATAAGATTGTTTTGTGTTATCAAAGGCTGTGTGGACTTAGATGATCTCTCTCCTCAAATTGCTTTAGTTTTTTATCTTTTCTTTGTAGGTTTATCATTGTTATTGTTTTATGATTTTGGGTCAGTGATATCTGTCATCAGTGTCAGTTAATTTATTCCTTTGATGTTTTCATTAACTTTATTTATAAAATAAAAAAAAAATCATATAGTATACAGTACAGTGACATGAATACACATATGGAAAGCATTTCTTTAATTTTTGCAGAAGTGAATGTTTTTTTATTTTTTTATTTTTAAAAAGAAAACCCTTATTAAGTAGTCTGGTAATTATTATTATTATTATTATTATTATTATTTATATTATTATTATGTCTTTTATTTCTACATTACTGCTTCATTACTAATATTATTTGAAAATAGTTTCAAGTGGTGCAAAGTCAAAGTCAAAGTTGTCTTTGAATACAAAAAACAAACATCAAGCAGGAAATGATATGTAAATAATATAATATATGAATTAAATGATATGTCCCCTGCAGACCTTCATGGCTGTGTGTCAAGATCAATAAATCTCTTGAAATATAAGGTAATTGGAGCTTTATTTTTGGACAAGGCAATGTTAGTTCTGGATGTAAAATGTCATATGATGAAATATTATATTTATGAAAGAATAATTTGTGATATTACAGCATTACATATTTTTATCATCTTTAAAATATGTGTAATTTTCTTGATTTTTTAAAAACATTTCTTAGATTTGTTCAGTATTAACATTATTGTTAACATGCATAAATTCAATTCTCTAAGTAAAATGGTACATTATTACGCAAACTTTTTTCTATTTTTAATTTTTACAGTCATTCAATTAAAACTTTTTTTAAAAAGTATGTTTTTTTTTAAACCATATTAAATTAATAAAACCATATTAAAATGATATTACTAATAACTTGCTAGGTGCTGGGTCATCACTTGATCGTGAAACAGCTGAGAACCACCAGATCAGATCATAGAGTCTGGAACTCACTGTGTAAAATCGACTAAAGAGAAACATTCAGCTTCATTTTCACACAGTGGAGTCTCTTTAGACCATGATTCACGGCTCTCAGTAGAGGTATGAGGATGACAGCTGCTTTCTCTGGCTCTGATGCACTGACTGAAGAGTCAACAAGGCTGCTATTGTCTCCATGTGTGTATGTAACACTCTCACACAGTGATAAAAGACAGAACAAGAGCCAGAGAGACACACAGAGAGCTATCTTCAGTCCCTGACAGAGTTTATCAATCACTGAAAAGTGAGAGTTCCACACTTTGTAGACAGACATGTTCTTCATGTTTTCTTATTGTGTATCTGAAATATTTTTTTCTGTCAGTACACATTGCACACCAAATACATTAAGCCCAATTACTGTACAGCATATCAAGCAGAAAAGTTCATTATGTGCAACCAGTCGAAATACAGAAAACTTGACATGGACGTTTTTATTTTATTTTTTATGTCGAGTACAAAAGAAGATAGTTTGAAGAATGTTGGTTGACGGTAGCCATTGACTTCCATAGTGTTTTTTCAATGCTATTCAAGTCAATGGCTACCATCGGCTGTTTGATTGCCGACTTTTTTCACAATATCTTCTTCTGTGTTCAACAGAAGAAAAACTCATAAAGGTTTGGAGCAACATGAGGCTGAGTAAATGATGACAGAATTTTCATTTTGGGTTGGACAATCAGTTTAATTCAAGCTCCTTGCCTACCAAAACACTCCAGGCTCAATGTCAGAATCTGCCCTCTTTGGAAAAAACATTCAGACAGTTTTCACAATGATAAAATGTAAAAACAATTTGCTCAGCCAGTTTGAATCAATCCAAAGCTCACAAAATGTGTGAGATGCCTTCTGCCTCAGAGTCCAGATGATGGAGGAAATAGTGACAAAGAGTGAAATGGCTTGAGAAAGAGAGACACATAAAGCTGTCTGTGGGACTACGTCTCAATCAGTGCCTCTGGAGAGTTCAAACATCTGTCTAGAAATGTGCTCTGTGTTTATGCATGAAAAACCAGAAAGGGGCGGCTTGACTTGCCTGCGGGCGGCAATAGTGCAAATGAATGTGACATGAGTTCACGGTGTGAATGTCAAGCTAACCTTTCTCTGCCGTGGAAACGTTTCGACACTGTTTTGAAGTGCTGATATAACACGGATGCCTATCTTTTACTGTTACAGTTGAACACGATAAGGAGTTTTTACCCGTGAGGCGCCATCACAGAGAATTCCTATTTGACCTGTCCAAGATTCCGGAGGGTGAAGCGGTGACTGCTGCAGAGTTCCGCATTTACAAGGACTTCATTCCGGAGCGCTTTGACAATGAGACCTTCCGCATCAGCGTCTACCAGGTGCTGGAAGAACATTCGGACAGGTACATCTACACTGTAAGCCGTGGATATACCATATCAATTATGGCACTCTAATAAGGTTATTTGTATATTCTATTTTAACTCTATAGAATCATTGGGGCTAGAATCTGTTGTTTTTTACTCTGAATCCTTGGGTCAAAATCTTAAAATAATGTTCTTGGGAGTTTTATTTCCACTTTTATCTTCCGGGCTATTCACCAGATCTTCACTAAAATTTTCACACAATAGCTAGGGACATTGCTGGCAAAAATATGCTACTTATGTTTTTAAAAAATTGACCTTTATCTCCTGAATGCAATGTCTAAACCTAAAGAAAATCTTTGTGCACATAGACCAGAGGGCTTCGAGGACGCATGTAAAGTTGCACCAAAATGGCAAAACTGCAGCAACTAAAAATCCTTAGTAACACTGTAACCATCTGATCGGTGAAGTTAAATAATGGCATACATATTCTTGGCCTACACATTTTTTAGACTCATCCTATAGTAGTACATTAATCTGATGTGCATGGAATTTTGTGTGTATCATTGAGACATGCTCCAGACAAAACTGTATCAAAATAATTTTTATTCATGTAATTTTTTAGCGGATAGAAGCTCATGATAACAAATTTGCCAATATCTTGTGATCATATCATCCAAACTTCATGAAACGTACTGATAAATAAATATTACGAGGAAAAATTCCTGTCAAGTCTTAACTGTCCTGTACAAAACAAAAATGGTTGTACATGAACATGTACATGTTAGATACGTAGTCTGGGTCATTTGTATGTGTATGTGTGTTATCTTGTGTAGGTTATCTTGTGTTTGTGAATTGGGTTCCTTTTTTCACGAAAAAACAAATCCCTCGTATGTATAAACACCTAGCAATAAAGCTCATTCTGATTCTGATTCTAATATGTTTTGAGGATGTGGACAAGCCACTCTACCTATCCATGTTGGCATCTACCTAGTTAGTTCAGCTTCTATCAAGTGACAGATGAAATTGCACTAGAATAAGTGATTGGACTTCAAACCTTTGACATCAACAACAAAATTCTGGAGATGGTCCTCACTGCAGAACACAAGATCCTGATCAAACTCCTCCCACCCGTCTCCACCCCCCCGATCCTTTAACCCACCCATCTGCCAGAGCTCCATCCCTAAACCTACAAATATCCGCCCCCCAGGTGTGGATCTAATCACACCCCCTGGAGCTTGTGTTCTGAAGTGAGGGGCTACTCAAATTCTGCAGATTTTCCCTCCAAATCAGCATCGAAAATATAGGAAAATGTCTGCAGATTCCTTGGATATACTTACAAATTTTTTTATGGTGGCTGTTTCTTGCCTGTGACTTCCAAGGAAAATCCTTTCCTCTTGAGGGCTGTAAAGCTCTCAACTCCTCTGGTCTGTAAACTCTGGACACATTTGATTTGTGTTTCCTTCTAATTCATTTTGATGCACACACAGTGCTCACTCACTCAACCATCCCAATGCAAACTTTACAGTCGCACCACACCATGTTTCCTATTCGACTCAGCGGCGCTCCTCTCAAAGAATCAGTTGTGTGCCACAGGGCTTCCCTTCACCTCACGTTCGGGACCTTCTAGAATATCGTTGTGACCCGCGCTGTGAATTGGGTTCAAGAGCGTCTAGCTCCTCCTACCTGCCGCTCGACCCCTACTGAAGACCTCAGTTGCCTCGACAGGTCTGTGGGGAACAACACTCCCCATTGTGCTCCCATCAGGGAGAGAAAAGAGAAAGAAATGAAGAGATAAATGAGACTGGATTAGGCTGAGGCAGCAGATGTTGAGTCTCTGAAACGTCTGAAGTGTGTTCATGAGCTTCCAGTCCCTCCGCTTCCTCTCCCTGCAGTGATTCCCTTGTCTTTTGTTGTATACTGACTTTCAGTCACGTTCTTTCGCTGTCGCCTTCTCTTGCTCTGAATTCCTCTGTTTGATTTAGTGCAGGGCAGCCACACTCTGAGATCAACAGCCGTTTATAAAGCCATTACTGTCAATTAAGGAAATGAAGTGCTCCCCAGGGCTTACCATCTGGAGCGTGTGCTCTGTTTCTCGCTCTCCCATTTCTCCTCATAATTAATCCTTTCCCTCTGTTTCACGTTATCTGCCACCTTCTCCATCTTTTCCTGTAAGCGTCATTCCAATCAATACTGTGAAAATAATGGAGTTTTTAATTATCAGTGGTTTACTATACAAAATCGAGAGTTCCTGAAAATTTGTTAAAGCAGTAAGGCGAAGTTTAAAGCGTTTCATAATTTTTGCAGTTTCTCAGCATAATATATGTTTTTAGACCTGGATAAAGTTGCTTTGATGCTTTCATTCGTAAGACTTGATGTTACTGTATGGAAGTCACCAGATGTTATTTACTGCTATTATTTGAGTAGAAAAGGAACTTGACAGATTTGAAAGGTTATAATATAATATAATATAATATAATATAATATAATATAATATAATATAATATAATATAATATAATATAATATAATATAATATAATATGTGAATTAAATATTATAATATAATTGTCTAAAAATACATTCATTGAATACTAAATATTAGTTTTTATTTCCATTTAAATATTTTTTTATTAAAATGTCAACATTTGTTGTATAATAGTTACAATTTAAAAAGTAAAAAAAAAATTAAATAAAAGATAAAGGTTTATAAGATAACAACTTTTACAAATTTTGTATATATATATATATATATATATATATATATATATATATATATATATATATATATATATATATATATATATATATAGTATTAATTATTATTATTATTATTAATATTAATGATTATATTGTTAGTAATTATATAAATTCAATTAAATATTATAATATGATCAGCCACTAAAAGCTAAAAAAAAAATATTCGGTGAAAATAAAAAATTAAATACAAATATTTCCATATAAATATTTATTTCTAATTAAAATATGAAAGTTAGTTCAATAAAATATGAAACATTTTAGTAAGGTGAAGTTTGAAACATTTAACATTTTTTGCAGTTCAACAGGTATGAGATATGTTTTTAAACTTGGATACATTTAAACTTATTAAAAAATAAATGTTGTAACTGAATGGAAGTTGTTCACATGGATGTTATTCACATCTACTATGAGAGTAGAAAAAGAGCTTGACTGTGTTCATACAGACAGTATTCAAGCTGCTCATGTAAGCTGATGTATGAACAGGATAAATCAAAAGTCACACCTTTATATCATTCTTTGTATCAGCATGTCTTTGATTGTATTTTCTTTTGCTTCACTTCACTTGCCTTCCATCTCTGTCCTCTTGTATGTCTTTGATTGGATACGGATGTCATTCTAGATATCTGTCACTGACTCTGCTGGCTCACACACATGCTGCAGCAGTTAGCTGGCCACAGATCATCCCAGAGGCATTTCTTAAAGTGTTTGCTTGACAAATACAAAGTTTGCAGTTCAAGGCCTTTGGGAAAGAGCTGGATACAGTTCAGCTGACACAAGAAAGATTGCATCTTCTCATTGCCTCTGATTTTTATCTTTTTGACTCGAAGGCCTAACACAATATTCAAAGCTCCTCTTCCATATACACTAAGATGTTTCTGCTGTTATTATGACAAGGTTACTTATTTTAAAACTTTATGTATTGATATGTTGAATTAATTAATGTGCTTTATTTATTTAGTATATTATCTACGATTCATTTTGTGGTACTAGTTACACTGTATGAATATATATATATACAGTACATATAAGATACTGATAGAGTGTTATTTTAATATCATTGATATACCATTATATTTGTTTTGTTTTTATTGTTATGTTTTTGAATTAGTTATTTCTATTATTATATTTTTGTTTTAATTTTAATTAATTACATTTGTAATTACGTTTTGTTTTATATCAGTATAGGTTTTATGAAGTTTTAGCTTGGGATTTTAGTTTATTTAGTTTAGTTATTTTATTACGTCAACTTAAACTAAGCTAAAATGAGAAATGTTGCCTTGAGAAATGTTGGACAGAAATTAAGTTAAATATTTTGTTTTATGTCAGTTAATGTTTATATTATTTCAAACAATTTTTTTTATTTGTTTAGTTTTTAGTTTTAGTTAACAAGAGTAATAACTGCTAAACAACAATTTAAAAGAAATGACATAAAATATAAAATATGCTACTTTTCTCTTGTACAAATGCCCATTTGCTCACATCCTCTCTCTCCATCAGGGATTCAGATTTGTTCCTGCTGGACTCGCGGGTGATCTGGGCAGCAGAAGAGGGTTGGCTGGTGTTCGACATCACAGCCACCAGTAACCACTGGGTGCTGAACCCGGGCATGAATCTGGGCCTGCAGCTGGCTCTGGAAAGTTTGGATGGTAAGTCAATGCCACAGGTCACAGGGGTCAAAATATGAAACAAGTACATCATGTTGCATCACAGACCGAGACTGCTTTGACTTTCTTAGCCCATGCTGCAGAGCACTCGGCTTGTTTTGCCTTTACTTTTGTGAGCCAAAAAAAGTTCAATGCAGAAAAAAGTTCAATGCAGTTCAGTTCAGTAAATGTTTACAGTGTCTTTGAAGGGCAATTTATTACAATGCATTTAACAAAACCTCTTCAGTGGGGTCCAAAATCTGAGACCACTGGAGAAATGCTTCTATAATGTTTTTTTTTTGCAATTTAAAGGGATAGTTCACTCAAAAATGAAAAATGCCCCATGATTTACTCACCCTCAAACCATCCTAGGTGTACATGACTTTCTTTTTTTAGATGAATACAATCGGAGTTATATAAAAAACAAAACCCGGTGCTTTCAAGCTTTATAATGGCAGTGAATGGGTGTTGAAATTTTGGAAGTCTAATAAAGTGCATCCATCCATCATAAAAAGTACTCCACATGGCTCCGGGGGGTTAATACATAAATGAGGTTGAACAGGGGGTTAAATGTAAAAAGATAGGCTTCAAGTATCATTCGGAATTCGGAATGTTTCCCTACATAATTTCCAAAAGGCTGTCAGGGCTGCTAAGCATACATTTTTTTTTTATCTGATATCATTGTAAATAGCTTACAGTGTTCTAGAACACTCTTCTCAACTATTGATTCTGTCTTAAACCCTCATTTTTAAGACTTTATCACTGATATCTTCTTTTGAGTGTGAAAAGTTTCTTAACCTTTTTTTTTTCTTTCTGGCAAACATCAATCCTACTCAAGCTCATTTTTTTTTTTTTAGCTTGACCTGGATTTGAAATCCAAAGGACGTCAGCTTGTGAAAAAGAAGTGCACTTTAGCATAGTTTTAAAAGGAATTATTACAGAAATAATGTACTTTAAAAGAACATAAGAACTTAATTGAGAACCGAATGTAATGTTTTCTGGCATTTAATTGCATGATATTTGCAATTAAATTCAAATTTGTATTATTATATACCAGTTAGCTGAACTTTAGAGTGCTTGTTTGAGTCACTCAAGTAGGATTAAAATACATCTTTATACAGTACAGACCAAAAGTTTGGACACACCTTCTCATTCAAAGAGTTTTCTTTTTTTTCATGACTATGAAAATTGTAGATTCACACTGAAGGCATCAAAACTATGAATTAACACATGTGGAATTATAAATGGAATTATATACATAACAAAAAAGTGTGAAACAACTGAAAATATGTCATATTGTAGGTTCTTCAAAGTAGCCACCTTTTGCTTTGATTACTGCTTTGCACACTCTTGGCATTCTCTTGATGAGCTTCAAGAGGTAGTCACCTGAAATGGTCTTCCAACAGTCTTGAAGGAGTTCCCCGAGAGATGCTTAGCACTTGTTGGCCCTTTTGCCTTCTGTCTGCGGTCCAGCTCACCCCTAAACCATCTCGATTGGGTTCAGGTCCGGTGACTGTGGAGGCCAGGTCATCTGGCGCAGCACCACATCACTCTCCTTCTTGCTCAAATAGCCCTTGATGCCTTCAGTGTGACTCTACAATTTTCATAGTCATGAAAATAAAGAAAACTCTTTGAATGAGAAGGTGTGTCCAAACTTTTGGTCTGTACTGTAAGTAATTGAATTTGATAACAAAGTATAACAATAATAATAATTGGTTATTAATTATACTGAATTTCAGTGTAGTCTCAAACCTTTAGAACCCACTGTATATATAATCTGAAAGAGGAAGAACCAGTCAACTGTGCACAAATGAACCTAGAAAGGTGCTAATGATCTGACTCTACATCATCTAACCTTGAGATTCAAGACCACTAATACAAATGAGGAATGCACAGGACTGATCTGTCATAATCTAGATGTGTTGATCACGAATGCTTAGTCTGGAGTTTCAGCAGAAATCACTATTAAGTGTGTTGTTTAGTCTAAGGTCAATGTTTGGTATGGATGTCCTAAATAAGTTACAACTAATGTAGAATTGATCCTATTATGTTTTTCACTCACATACTTCATCAGCAGCCGCAGTGGGAGTGTGTTTTGTACTGAATCTGCGTGAGTAGGATGGTGTGTGTGTGTGTGTGTACAGGATGTTACAGGTTTTAAGTGTTAGCATGAAAACAGGTGCAGTGTATTATGGGGCTCATGTAGATCAGCGTGCTTGTCGAGACATGCTTGCGGGACGCCTACCCTGTCGCTGTAGGCTACCGGCAACCCGGCTTTACCTCGGCGTGGAGACAGAGAGAGCATTCCTTCCTCTTTGCAGGAAACACACACACACACACACACAGACACATTAAAGCCGGTGTGTAGGTAAAAGGAGTCCAGAATGGCACAGAGACAGAAACAGATGTAAATACAGGAATTTTCTGAGTAAACGGAACTAAAAGAACTCTTGAGAGTGAGAGAGATTAGACAAAATAAACATCAGAAATTGCATATTCTTGGAGAACACACACACTATCTTACACAATTCTCTCGTTTTATAAGACTGTGACCATCTAAGACACAAACTGATTATTATATAGTGCATATTACACGATTTATTAGGCCACAGGGCTCTGACAAACTGAAAGATTGCTAAACTGTCCCGTTGAGTGATGTGTGGAAGTCTCTTAAGAACCGATTCACACATGGAAAAAAGTTTGCTTCCTGCTACACAGTTGAAAAACATCTTTCAAGGGCCCTCTATAACTTCTCTTCTGGGATTTGTACCTGTCAGCATTTCCAAGATGTTACAATTTTAAAGATGCTATTGTGTCCTCTCAGATCTCAGATGAATGGTGCATTGTGTCTCTGTATGTGCCGAAATCTGTCTGTCTCCCCCTGCAGGTCAGAGCACGAACCCATGGGTGGCGGGGCTGGTGGGCCGAAGCGGACCCCAGAGCAAACAACCCTTCATGGTGGCCTTCTTCAAAGCCACAGAGGTCCACATCCGCAGCATCCGCTCCCCACATGGTGGCAACAAGCAGCGCAATCCCAACCGCTCCAAAACCACCAAGGGCCAGGAGGCACTGCGTGTAGCCAATATCGCAGGTGTGTGTGTGTGTTTTCAATATACCGAGTACAAAAGTGTGAAGGCAGGTGAAGAAAAATAAATGCAAGGATAGGAGTAACAACCAGAAAGAAAGGTACTGAAAACAATACCATGCTAAACTATTTGTCCATGGTGATTTTTGCTTAGTGATGATTTCATCACTAGAAACCAAGACACCCTTGTTGAATGTGCACTTCAAAAGCGTATGTAAATGAAAGAAAAGGTCACTTAAGTGTACTTAGTTACATTATTAACTGTTACCATGTTATTTTATACTACACTGAAACACAACACATACAAGCTTCAAAAGAAATGACATTCAAGTATATTTTAGTTGATCATAAATGCTTGTCAGTATTCAGCACTTGAACCATATTTCAAAGAAAATTTAATTAATGTTTTTAAGTCCGGCTTAAGTGGTTCAATAAAAGCACTCCAAAGTTCAACAAATTACATTTAATATAAACTTAAACTATAATATATTTAAATTTAACCGAAAATAACAAGCAATTAAGTGTCTGGTAACATAACATTCAGTTCACACTTAGGAATAACATTTCCTTACTCTTAAAGTAAAATAATATGCTGAAGTGTACTTTCTTTTTCACAATAGACTATGTTATCAATAAATTATTTATACACAAACCAAAAAGCTAAGGATGATCCATGTTACATAAACGTCAATTCTGTCAGCGTTTACTCGCCCTCATTTTTTCAAAATATTCGACAAATTGTCCATGGAACTAAAACACAGAATCTGACATTTTTAATAATCTTCGCAGCTCAAGCTCCAAAAAAAAAAAAAAACCCCACAACTAAACGGTCTTCTGAAGCCTTATGAAAGCTTTTAATGAGAAACTATGAGTTAACAAAAATAACAGCGTGCTGGTTTGGTCCAACATGATATGAATTTTCATTTTAAAAGCCGAGCTATCCCTTTAAGGCAAAGGAGAGGCAGAGCTGAATTGTGTGTGTGTTCATGTGTTTCCTATTACTGTGTAATTCTCTGCAGGTTATTTTGCACAGTAATAGCATTACAGTGTTAAATGGATATTAAATGAATCTGGGTTGATATTCTGCATGGGTATGACGGTTATAAGTATTTCACATGACTTCAGTGACCTATACCTCATATTTCTCCATGTCTCTCACAGTTTAACATTAGCTTCAAAACCCCTTCACACATTTTAAGTCCATATTTGAAATACTTTCAGCTGTTTGACCAACAGGCCTTATCATGGAAACTTTTACATTTATATGATAAAATGATCATTATTAAAATATATGATGAAATCATCATTTCTGTAAAAGGTTTCTTTACTCTTCAGTAATCCCCCCCCCCCCCCTCTCTCTGTTTTCAGAGAACAGCAGTGCTGATCAGAAGCAGGCCTGTAAGAAACATGAGTTGTACGTTAGTTTTCGAGACCTTGGATGGCAGGTGTGTTATTGCTCACCCCTTCATTTCTCTCTTCAGACCTTCTTTTTTGTAATTGTCATGTGTAATTATCAGAAAATCATTCAAAGGGCAAATATATATAGAATACCATTTAAAAATTGGGTGTCGGTAAGATCTTTTCATGTTTTTGAAAGAAGTCTCTCCTGCTTAAAAAAAGAAAACAAAAAAAAAAAACAGTAGAAAAAAAAATACAGTATAAACAGCAATATTGTGAATTATTAATAGAATATAAAATAACATTTTATTTTAAAATGTAATTTATTTCTGTGCTCAAAGCTGAATTTATTCTAAAATAAACCAGCTTGACGGTGTTTAATTGGATTTAACCTGATTTTTATTTTTTTTTTCATTAGGCTTCTTCTCTCAGCTCTGTTCTTTTTACTTCTCACTCGACATTCCACTTTATCTCTCCCTGTGTTTATGGCTCAAACCTTTTTATGAGTCTGCGTAGCTCAAGTCAGTGTGTCCATTAGGCTGCGTTTCTTCAAAAGCACGAGCAGCAGCAGTCAAGCCTCGTTTCGGTTTACACACAGATAGTCTTGCCACCTGTAGTATATCTGTCTCTCCTGCTGGATCATGGCACATAAACACTCACTCAGAGCAGCTGGCGAGGACTCTGAGACCCTGGCTCTAGCATGTGGGTTTATATTCCCTCCGAATTCACTTATGAATCATCACATTTTACACATACTTTAACACGAGTGCAGAATAGGATTAGGCATTATTAGGATATTTTTGTGAACAATTGGAGAGATCTGTCGTACAGAATGCATTATGAAAATGAAGACCATCTGGTTGGGAAAGATCTAGCGCAGGCTTTATGACTGAAGTTGGGTGTTGTGTTAACAGATTTGTGCTCTGTCCGTCTTTCAGGATTGGATTATAGCTCCTGAAGGATACGCTGCATATTACTGTATGGGAGAATGTGCCTTTCCTCTCAATTCCTACATGAACGCCACAAACCATGCCATCGTACAGACTTTGGTAAGACCTTCACCATCTACACATCTAACCTGGCTCCAAAATGTACTTTTTTACCACAGCTGCCAATCATAAATACCATATTTCTAAAGCTGTATCTTGCTTTCTTTTAATCAAATATACACTACCATTCAATTATTTGGGTTCTATAGTTTACTTAATGTTTTTAATTAAAAAAAAAATATTTTGGGAAATAAATTAACACTTTTATTTAGCAAGGTGCATTATTAATTAATCAAAAGTGACAATAAAGGCATTTCTAATAAATTATGTGTATTAACATCTACAGTATATATTATAAAAGTCACACATTTCTTCCAACAGCAATATCAGTTTCATCAAAAATCACACAACTTGTTAAATCAAAGAAATTGATACTTTTATTTAGCAAGGATCCATGAAAATGATTAGAAGTGACAGTAAAGACATCTATGATGTAAAATAAATCAATCAATCAAATGCTGTTTGAACTTTGTATCACAGTTTCCACAACAATATTAAATAGCTTAACTGTTTTCAACACTGATAATAAGAAACATTTATTGAGCAGCAAATCAGCACGTTAGGATAATTTCTGAAGGATCATGTGACAAGCTTTGCTTCACCAAATGACATTTTACAATATATTCACATAGAAAATAGTTATTTTTTAAATATATATTTTACATACATACATATTTTACAATATTATAATTTTTTTAATCTTATACAACCCCAATTCCAGAAAAAAAAAAAGAAAAGAAAATTTGGGACGTTTTGTGAAATGGCAGAAAATCAAGAATATGTTTTTTGTATATTCTCTTTAACCTTTATTTAATTGACTTAAGTACAAAGAAACAAATCCCAATGTTTTCACTGACCAACTTTTTGTTTTATTTTGTAAATATAAACAAATTTTGATTTTGATGGCTTGCAACACACTCCAAAAAAGATGGGACAGAGGAAAATGTAACACTGTGTCACATCAACTTTGCTTGTATTAACAATGTTTAATTGTTTGCAAATTGAGGAAACTAACTGTTAAAGTTTTGCAAGCAAAATCTTTATCCAATCTCTCTGGATAGAAGACTTCAGATACTCAGCAGTCTGTGATTGTCGTTGTCTGAAGTTTACTGAAGTACTCCTGAGCCCATGCGGCTATATTTAACACTACATCATGAAGGTTTCTTATGCAATGCCATCTGAGGACGTAAAGGTCAAGCACATTTAACTGAGATTTTCTGCCCTACACAGTCTAAGATTTCTCTTGATTCCCTAAATCTTTTCACAATATCAAAAAATATCACAAAAAGCCCCCATAATCTAAAATATGTTTAAAACGATGTGGATTGTTTCAATTAATGTTAATCTTTCATGGGTTCTCTACTACATATTTCAATAAGAGACATAATTTACTTCATATGAAGTCTTAATACCTTGGGTTCCCTTAAACAAATCACAGACAACTTTGTGGATTTGGGGTTGTAAATGTGGTCTTAGTGAGCATAGGAAAAATCTTTTAGAAAACTAACTGTATGCTATATAATTGTAATATACTTTGATGGAGTGGTCCTGACTGAAACACAAGTTTTTGATTTTAATCTTAAACTGTCATTCTTACAATCTGACTAACATAAAACTACCATCTACCGTAAGTAAGGTACTTTTGTTTTGACTTTCAATTTTGACCTTTGTATTTTTTTTCTCAGGTTCACTTCATCAACCCCGACATGGTTCCAAAACCATGCTGCGCCCCTACACAACTCCACGCCATCTCCGTCCTGTATTTCGACGACAGCTCCAATGTCATCCTGAAGAAATACCGCAACATGGTGGTCAGAGCGTGTGGCTGCCACTAGAGTCCTATCTCACACACACACACACACACACACACACACACACACACACACACACACACACACACACACACACACACACACACACACACACACACACACACACACACACACACACACACACACACACACACACACACACACAATCTGACTGCTCCTCATTTGCTTATTAAAAGGACAAGTTTCCAGCAAAACCATATGAAGATCTCAGGCCAGTTCCAGGATTTTGTTTACCATGGACAATGTGCAAAATTATATATATGTACAACAATTAACATTTTAAATATTGCAAAAAAAGTGAAAGGAAATTTCCTCAAATTACTTCTCTCTTACACAAACACCAACATATGTATGCACACATATACATGCTCACATGTACACACTTCTATATGATATTTGTGCTTTCTACTGTGTAAATAGTTTTTCAATGAAACAAAAGTGTATTTATTTTCCTGTTCTTCCAACATGGAGTCTAAAACATCCTTGTCTTTTGGTCTTTTTTTTTTTTTAAATTTTGTTTATTATTATTATTATTATTTTTATATGTCTTCCACACTGTTAAAATACATGTTCAAAAACAATTCAGGATTTTTTTAAAATGTAACCGTTCCATGTTATAAAATTCATATATTATATATATATATTTCACCCCCATACTTTGGAAGTCAATGGAGACTAGCAACTCTTTGGTTACCAACATTCTTCAAAATATCTTTCCTGCTCAACTGAAGAAAGAACCTCATACAGGTTTGAAACAACTTCAGGCTGAGTAAATGGTGACAATTTTCATTTATGGGTGAACTGTCCCTTTAAGAAATGAATATAAATACTTTTTCATAATAAGAGGATGAGACTGACTGGTTGACTCCTCCACTGCCTTTCAGACCTGTTCCTTTCATTCGCTTGCTTTAAGTTAAAGTCTGAGTACATTCCCTTCTTCTTATTTCCACAGAGGGGCATTTATTAGGAGCATGTGAGGTGAGGATATCATTCCAGACTCTGATAGTGTTTTACTGCAGGCTTAGCCCAATAAATACGTTTGAATAAACACAGGTTGTTCTCTCAGTACAGCAAGCCCGTCGTAGCCCAGCGGTGACCTGAGAGATGTGTGTGTATTAGCAAGGACACACATGCAGAACCTGATTTTACCAAGTGAGACATAATCCTGGGACAACATCTTTGTTGTCCCTGGAACAACATTGTGATGAACCAATCAGATTTGAAGAACCAGTTTATAGATTTTGTGAAGTTTATGCTTAAAATCACTGTTTGGTGCTTGTACATCAGTGTCATTCATCTATCATTTCCTCTGATTTTAGGGATTACTCATGGTTTAGGTTAGGTTTAGGTGTAGGGTATGGTCAATAATACATTTTTGGAGTAAAATGTTGTTCCAGGGTCAACAAAATATGTTTACCTAGGAACACATCTAACTCAGCAAAATCAGGACGTGCGGACACACACACAGAGCATCTCTCAAAAATAATTGCAATCTATCCATATATAATTTGCAACTAACTCTTATAGAATCAAAACAGAATCCTCTAATAATATCTTGAAAATATTCATATCGATCATGAAATAAAGTTGCGGTTAGAAACAAGCTGCAGTTGTGAGACATAAAGTTACAATTGGCTTTATGTTTTTTTACTCTGAGATGGAAACAGGCTTCCATAGTTACTGGACAGAGAAAGTGATAACAAGTGATAACAAGACAAGCTCTTCTCGCCAGCTTCTTTCTGCTTTCTCTCTCTCTCCTTCTCTCTTCCAACATCCTGTTTATAGCGGAGGCTGTTTCAGATTAGCGCTAGCTCCGTGCCACCCGCAGACATCCAAATGCAGACCATGTGTGTGCGCTCGAGGTCACGGGCCGCACTCCCACTTTCTCTTTCTGAGGCGGGGGGCACAGGCTGCCCGAGAGGTCTCTTCTTCCTCCTCTCATCTCCCTCGCTCTGCCCTCCGCTGAACCTCTGCTCTCGGTAATGCAGGGTCAGAGGTTAATGGGGAGGTAATGTGGGACTAAGAGGGAAAATCTCTTCGTTGTCCCACCACCCCTCGCCAACTCCCAGAAACCATTAACATCGAAGTCTCGCAAATACTGTCATCTATCAGCACGGCTAACGTGGACTTCCTCTCGGTGTCATGTTGTTTTATGACCTCCTCTTCTGCAGACCCACAGGTCTCCTGCTCACTCTCAAAACTGATGAGAATGAGAAATGGTGGGTATTTATTTCCACCTCAAGGTCTGATCTTTGACCTCTGTCGGTCCAGGGAAAGACACACACACACACACACACACACACACACACACACACACACACACACACACACACACACACACACACACACACACACACACACACACACTTACCAAGCATGTGGTCATATCTGGCTCTGAAACTCATTTTTTAATGTATTGATTATTCACTTCTGGTCAGTTTTACAAAAAAATTTAGAAAACTTTGTGCCAGGTAAAGTGTGTGATTTTTTTTTGTGATTGTTAGATTATTATTAGGTGGTTGTTAGAGTAATCTGGGTGAGTTATGGGTGGTTACTTACTGGCCCAAGTTAAAATATCTTATTTTATCTTAAAATATATTATCCATGTTAAAATTATGTTTATTAGCAAGTATACACTAATTACAGTACTTAAACAAAGGAAAAATATATAAATATATACTGTAAACAAACGTGTACTTGTTTTATTCAAAGTAAAAAACTGAATTTTAAACTAATGAATATATATAAACTACCGTTCAAATGTTTGGAGGTGGTATAATTGTATAATGTTTCTGAAATAAGTTTCTTCTGCTCACCATGGCTGCCTTTTCTATTTGAATATATATATATATATTTTTATGTAATTTATTCCTATGATGACAAAGCTGAATTTTCAGCACCATTACTCCAGTCTTCAGAATGTCACATGATCATTCAATATTTAATTTAATTTAATATTTACCTTAATTTAATTAAATTAATATTTTAGATTTTTACATTTTTGAATAGAGTGGTCAAAAGAACACATTTATTTGAAATATGAATATTTTGTAGCATCATAAACACTTTTGACAAATTTAATGGATCTTTGCTGAATAAAACTGAAAAGGAAAGAACAAATATATACATATATATACAATATGAAACTTGTCCTACATATATATATATATATGTATATAAATAAAAAAATAATAAAGTTAAATAAATTAATAAAGTTAATAATAAAGAGAGTTTTCTCATCCATGCTTTTTCATTCTCCATGGGGTGTTTATGAAGATGTTAAATACTGAGCATTCTGACATGCCGTTATTTTGAGACTGATCTGTGCATATTCAGATGCTGGTTTTATTCCTGTAACCCATTCAAATGAGTTTCCAACTTGCAATTTCAGTAATTATAACATGACACACAGAATTAGCTCACCTTTACCACAGAGAATTCTAAACTCAAGAGACAATCACACTATGCAATAAACATTCCGTAGTTACTGGAAACCCTGTGTCTTATGTGTGATGTAATCTAACATCTAATTGAAGTAACCAGACAAATCTTTTCACAAGCCCATGTTACCAACATTTTGTGTGTGGAGAGGATATGCTGTCCTCTACTGGTCAACACGTGTCACTACATAAACTCCTTAGTACCAATTGAGCATCGTTTAAACACCACAGAATACCTGAGTATTGTTGCTGATAATCTCCATCCCTTAATGAACAAAGTACCATCCTCTGATGGCTACTTCCAGCAGGATAATGCACCATGTCACAAAGCTCAAATCATCTCAGACTGGTTTCTTGAACATGACAATGAGTTGACTTTACTCAAATGGCCTCCACAGTCACCAGATCTCAATAGAGCAGCTTTGGGATGTGGAGGAACGGGAGATTCACATCATGGATGTGCAGCCGACAAATCTGCAGCAACTGCGTGATGCTCTCATATCAATATGGAACAAAATCTCTGAGAAATGTTTTCAACACCTTGAATCTATGCCATGAAGAATAAATGCAGTTCTGAAGGAAAAATGAGGTCAAACCTGGTACTAGCAAGGTGTACCTCATAAAGTCAGTGAGTGTGTAATATATATATATAAATATATTTGTATATATATATATATGTATGTGTGTGTGTGTGTGTGTGTACAGTATGTGTATATGTACAGTATATATGTATATACACATATGTGTGTATGAGGGGCCATACAAGCCATAATTCATTCTGGCACTCTCACACACATACTGTGGCGAGTGGGGCGGGGCCGAGGGACGTGGGAACAAGGAGTGAGGCCGGCAATGATTGGGCAAATCAGTGGCACCTGCGACCCACCGCCGGTCTCGAGTCCCACGTAGGAGATGGAAGGATATAAAACTGGAGCGACGACAGTGAAGGACGAGAGAGGACCAGGCATGGGCTTTTAGTTGTGTTTTGGTTTTTATTTGAGCGCACCAGTCGTCCGTGAGGGGCTGGTGCGCTGTTTTGTGTTTATTTTGTATTATTAAAATGTTATTTGATTGTCCGCCGGTTCCCGCCTCCTTCTTCCCGATGATTAGGAAGATTATATCATTACACATACATTTCTATTCACATACATACATTTTTTGCTTTCACACACATGCATTCTCCTTTTACATACATATATTTCTATTGGTATCCATTACTTCCTGTTTAAGCAGGAAGTCACTCTCAGAGCAGGAAATACATGTGCAAGACCTCATCTGCTCTTCCTCACAATTTTACAGTTATGCTATTCAAAGTAATCCTGTTGTCTTTTCAAGTACATATTTTAAGTTTTTAACTTTAACATATCATTATGTAACCTACGTGTTCTACAGATCTGTGTACAAGTTCTAAGACACTGATTTTGATCGTATTAACAGAGCTTAATGCTAAGGAAATGTTCTACTTGTCCGATTTGGCAAGTGGTTTAAATTTTTTACTTGCCCTGGCAAAATTTTCACAGGACTTGCCACAATCAATCAATCAATCAATAAATAAGACTTATTGTTGACTGTAACATTGTATTGTAATAAATAATAACCATTTTGTACAAATAGGTACAATAGTTCGAAGATAAAAAATGAAATGAACCATGATTTTTCGGGTCTTTCAGGTAGGTCTATCTATTCCAGTTAAGGATGCACTGATCAGGGTTTTATTTATTTTACAATCAAATGAGCTGATTCCCATTCTCGTTGCCAATTTATTTAGTTCTTATTTTTCTTTTTCTTTTTTACATTTATTAAATGTTTATTTTGCCCTGTTACTGGCCAAACTAACCTTAAGTTGAACAAACAAACAAACAAACAAACAAACAAACAAACAAACAAAAATATAGGTAACATGAAGCAAGTGCACAAAACATAAACATCAGATGGGCTGAATGTGTAAACACTTGGCAATAAAGCTCTTTCTGATTCTGATGAAAATGCAAATTCAATCTCTGAGAGCAGGTGGCGCTTATAGAATACATCCATTTCCCGAGTTATTGCTGCACTGGGCTAATTAACGCTCCTTTAATGTGTATTTAACGACGGAAAAAGAAAATGCCATCGAACCTTTTCTGGAGACAGTCAGTTCTCCTCAGAAAAGCATCCATATTCACCCCACCCTAATTCCATAATTCCAAAGGACGAGGCCATGTAACCTTTTCACGATGACAATATATATATATATATATATATATACTATATATATAAACCCAGATAGCTTGCTGAAATTCTTCAGCGGCTGTCTCATCTACCTCAGCCATGCTGATCAAGACCTGCCAAACTGACAAACTGGAGCTTGTTTTTATTGTACTCAGATATGTGTAGTGTGTTTTCAGAAACATTTTTATTTTATTTGTATATAATTAATAATTAGATGTAGGTTATAACAGTCAACAGAGGCAGTTGAATGATCAGATGGCAGGTAGATAGATTTAAAGAAATTGAGTGTAAATAAATCATCACATCAGTAATGCTCTGATATGGTTCTCTGCTGGAGGCTCATGGCCACATGTCGATCGATAACTCTGCTGGATAGGAAGGGAGGGGGACATGTGGAGTGCTAAGTGGTCTGATTCAGTCATTAGACAGAATGCTTACTCATTTCTTTGTGCTCATCTCTGTGGGAAAGTACTGTATGTCGCCTGGCCTCTAGTGCTTTCAGTGGGGAAATTCAACACTTTGATATTGTTCTGCTTGTGCAGCATGAAACATCTGTTAAGAGCACAGACATCACTGAATAAATCTTACAAATCCTGTCAAGAACATGTACGGGTCATATATCTGCCCCAAAATAAACTGGGTATGGTTAAGGGATCAAGAATATGGTCATCAAGAATAATGCATTAATAGTGTATGTGCTTTATATGCACTAATACCTCTCAGGACGCGCATGATCCCAGATGCTATACTCAAACGACTCGATGACAGGATAAATCCAAGACATCTGCAAAACTTACCAGCACAACAGACACAATTACTAAAAATGTAAAGCCCTAGGCCTTTCCCATCTGTGCTTTAAGTACACATCGTGTTTGAATACTCAATCGTAAATTCGACAGAAATGAGACACAGTCTTAATGAGACCATCTCCTAATCTTCTCAGTATTTCTCAACCAGATCATTAATAACCTTGATGCTTTGGTATTTCCTTTCTATTTCCTATTTCCTTATTTTAGGCAGTCATTGTACTTTCACACCACTAGATGGTGCTGCTGCATAGTCTATATTACATAAATATTTTGGCCTAGTAGAAAAATCCTGCTATTATTCTTAAATTCTCACATTATGTCATTACACATTTTTATCAGGATAAATGTTGTCCTGTCACCTCTATACAGTTGGTAAGGCTCTATCAGGCAGAGCTGAGTTTGGAGAAGCGATCTTGTTCTCTGTCCCCTGAAGAGTGTGCAAGGGTCTCCTGACATTCCATACCATGTAGGGCAAAATGTCCTGACTACAGCCTCTCTTCCACTCTTTTTCTTATTCTCCATGCCTTCAGTATTTTAAGCTTAATACGTCAGATAAAGCGACAGAAACTACCTAAATTAAAAACAATAAGAACAAGCCTGCACTGCAGAAGGGACGTGTAAGGCAACTAAATAGGTGAAGGAGAGAGAACAAGGACAAAACCTATATGTGGCAGTGAAGTGGAAAGGTACAGTGAATCCCTGTCTCAGTCCGTCAGCTGGCTCTCGTCTGATTCCAAGCATTGAATGACTCTGGGGAAGCCACTGTGAAATAGGAGAACGCTTCTGTGCAGCTGTGGTCTATATCGGTCACTGATAATTAACACTGTTAGTCATTGACAGAGCTGCCCTCTGCCTGCTTCAACCTGCCACATGAATGTAAACGGAGTAATATTACTGTCATTGATGAGGGAAGTTTACCCTCTTAAACCCCCTTTAACATTTGGCAGATGCTATTATCCACAATGACTAAGAATAGAAAAAGTCATATGCAAAATGCAAAGATTAACTTCGAGTTGACCTTAAATCTTAAACATCACATAAAGTCCTAATTTGATTGTAAAAAGGATTTATTCCAGTTTTACATCATTTTTGCTCGATAGTGAGACATGGACACATTTATATTGTTTAGTATTATATAAAGACACTGTAGGTTTGAGCTGGAGTGTTATGATACAGTATGTAAGCTGAGATCTTGGGAATGAGCCAGAGATCTACAAATCAGGGATACTGTGGTTAGCCAGAACTTGGCCTCTTCTCATAAAAGAGCTAAATGATCTGACAGACCAGAGACAGTGTGAAGACACCGTGTGTGTGTGTGTGTGTGTGTGGACATCAGTATCTCAGTATGTATTTGAGTGTGTTTTATGCAGAAGCAGCTGAGTTTGTTTGTATTCGTAATATTCTGTTGTGACTGTGTATGTCAATATTTGGTGTGTATTTATTGTGTTATAACGGATCTGAGTGTGGTTCTAGGAATAGTTGGCACAAAGTGTGTGTGTGTGTGTGTGTGTGCTTATGGTGGAAACGGCCTCTTTTTGACCCCAGCAGAGAGCAATGGAAGTTTACTTTCTGCTAGAAACATCTCCGTCCTTGTTTCTCCTTTCATACTGTATTTTCCACACAGTCCTGAAATCTCCTGCTGGACCGTTACATACATTTCTCCTCAGTTTTACATTCGAAGTGCTGTGTTTCTTTTTTGAACCCCCATGACATGCTGTTTTAGCAAACGATAACATTCCACACAAGCCTTTCTACATGGTGTCGATATACTGAAGAAATCAGCTTTCATAAAACCATGTGTTTTCAGTAAACCTATAGGTTTTACAATGTTATTAATTTGAGCATATGAGAGCAAACTATGGCAGATATAGCTATAAACATACGTCAATGTTTTCAACTTTTTGGTTATAAAAGTAAATGCTTTTTATGTAAGCATTGGTTTTTATAGACCAAATATCAAGTTAGAAAGCACTGCTTTTGATGGCATCTATTATTGTGAAATATTTAAATGCATTAAGAAGAAATATTTGAATATTTAAACTGTTAAACAGAGAATGTTTTGGACATTTTTGAGAGGTAATCCAAATGAAATCACTGAGTCAGAGTTAGGAATTGATTGACAGAAATAGATCAAACATACACTAAATCTTTTTTGGGTCAGTAAGATTTTTAAATATCTTTGAAACATCTCTTATGCTCACCAAGGCTGCATGATCAAAGACACAATAAAACAAGCAATATTTTGAAATATTAAAACAATTTAAAACAACTGTTTTCTATATGAATGTATTGTAAAGTGTAATTTATTCCTGTGATCAAAGCTGTATTTTCAGCATCATTACTCCAGTCTTCAGTGTCACATGATCCTTCAGAAATCATAATAATATGCTGATTTTAGTTGCTCAAGAAACATTTCTAATTATTATCAATTAGGGAAACAGTTGCTTAATATTTTTTGGGAAAGTGTGGGACATTTTCTTCATAATTTTGAACAGTAGTATATTGACTTTAAATTAGATATCAAACTAAAACATTCATAAACTCATTCATTCATGTGAGCTGTGAGACAAGGGATGATTGCAATAGCAAATATTAATGTACTGTAGAGTGCATTACTATGACAAACCATTGATGGGAACGATTCATTCCAGCAGTTTTAATTTCACTTTATCTCACTGTTGGGATGCGGATCTCAAAGATTAGTTTGTGTCCTGAATCGAGAGGACAAGTAGAGGACACACACTAAACCTGAGCGGATATGAATGTTCCATTTGGAACGTCATGAAAAGAAGAATAGGTCAAGTCTGCTTAACCTGAAACACAGATGCAGCTATTGAAACGTTGGCTCCCAGACTGAAATCCACTGTCTTAAACAAGTCTCCTAAGGCCAGTTTCAACCTGCTTACTACGTCCAGGCCAGTGGAAAAGGAAAGCAATTGTGGCCGATGTGATGAGGTGCACTCTATGGCTCAGATTCACCTCTGCAGATGGCTTTGAGTTCTCTTTCATTATTAGCCAGAAAGAAACAGAAAGAAAGAAAGCATGGGAACTGCTTTTAGAGCTCCAAAACGTATGTGCTTGGACTGGATTTGGAGGAAACCTTACCTTAAAATTAAACTTCAGCATCTATTTCATCCTGCATCGTTTGTGCTGCAGACATTCATACAAGTGAATACCACAAACTGTGTCTTGAAAAATCGAAAAAGTAAATTGTCAGGTTTTAAATAATAAAGTAAAATAAAGAAATATTTCACCCAAAAATGAGAATTAGTTGAAATTTACTCACCCTAAGGTCACCCTCTGCAATAAATGGGTGCCGTCAGAATGAGAGTCCAAACAGCTGATAAAAACATCATAATAATCCACAAGTACCCCCCCCCTTTTTTTTTTTTTACAAACACATAGCTTTTTTCTTCACAAGGCATTAACTGATGGACTGGAGTGGTGTTGATTACTTGTGGATTATTGTGATGTTTTTATCAGCTGTTTGGACTCTCATTCTGACGGCACCCATTCACTACAGAAGATCCAAAGCAAATTTGGATCCTCTGGAGCAAATTTTTCAACAAATACTCATTTTTGGGTGAACTATTCCTTTAAAACAAAATGTTTTAGGTGTATCTTTTTGCATGAGAGTTTTTTTTTTCATCCTGTCTGCTTCAGTGTCAGTAATCTGTCATATTTAGTTTGGCACGAAGGCTGTGGTTGAAGGGAGTGCAGGACAAGATGTGAACTGATCTTCACTGTGACAGAGCTCTAACTCACATGAGCTCTGACAGTTAGCCTCTTCATTCAAATGTCATTTCAGACATATTTCATAGACACACGTCTGCGAAATGCTAGTGGGCAGCTGGGGCCGGACCACTGTAAGCAGTTTTTGGACTCATGCATTCATCATTGTTTGGGCCAGTCCACATCTGCTGTACAGTTTTGAAACTCTGTCAAAAATGTTTTAGACATTAAAGGATGATGGTACCTATATATTTTATATTTCATAACTACATATACTATACCATTATTTGATATAATATACAAATTATTTGAAATGCATCGATCCTGGCTTCACTTTAAAATATTGTTAAAATAAAATAATAATAAACAGCATTAACTAAATAAATAAAGTGTAAGACAGAAAAGCCTAAAAAAAAAAAAAAACTATTTAAATAAAATAGAATCAAAGTACGATCACAGGAACTTCAGAAAACATTATTCAGAAAATAAAAGAAATTGGATTAGTTGATACAAAATAAAATTTATGTTGTAATTTTATCATCCTCATATTTTACATATTTTTCTTTTATATTTCTTTTCTCAGAACTGTTGGCTCCTTTCAGTAATTACAATGAATGGGGGCTGAGAATTCAAGCTTAAAAAAATTCACTTCATATTACACATGCACCATATTAAATATTTTCTGAAGTCAATCTACAGTCTCTCTCTCTCTCTATATATATATAAAAGCATCCTTTTAAAGCTTGAAAACTCCGGGGCTCATTTATTATATAAAGAGTGACCAGCACTTTTTTCTTCAAAATCTCGCCTTTAGTTTTAAGAACATGAAGGTGAGCAAATGAAAAGAACTTTTCTGTAACATTTTTACAATCTTTTTCTGTGTTTAATAGAAATAATAGTGAACTAAAGCAGCTGGTGCTGAGCCAGAGAAAGAGCAGAAGGAATATGAGAGAACAAATAAGTGAAAGGACTGTGAGATTTATGAAGAGAGAAACTCTCTCTCTCTCTCCGTCACTCTCTCTGTGTTTGTGTGTGTGAGAGAAATAGAGAGAGAGATATTGTGTGAGAGAGTGACGGAGCTGAGTGGGACCGAGTGAGAACAGTTTTGTTCTTTCAGTGTTTTTGTTGAGTGATTGTAAATAGACAGAAACGTGAGGGAGGCTGTACTCAGTCTGTAAAGTTAACAAAGCAAAGTCCTCTCCTTATTTAGCTCTCACTGTGCGTCTGTATGAGTGTGTGTCACAGAGAGCACGTCAGCCGGACGAGACGAGACGCCACTGTTGTTTATGTGTTAGTGAGTGAGGGAGTGGGACGGATATAAAGGGAGGAGAGATAGCGAAGCGGAGAGAGAGGTGCTTCTAATTGCTTTCATTTTCCTCTAATGACCGCCGTGGCTCGAGGAGGAACGGAAACACAGATCGGCTGTCAGTCTCAGCGCACACACTGCGGAGAGGAGGACTCTTCTGGACGCACGCGCGCGCGCGCCCGTCTGCACCTGTTGAGCGTATCTGTTCACGTCCTGCAGTCATGTCCGTCTCCACGGCTGTGTGAGAGGCTGCTCGGGTCTATCACAGGTCTTCCTATCTTACAGGAGAGAGATGTCATCGCTCTATTCACGCAGCAAGGACCTTTCCTCTCGCCCCAGAAAGTCCCTGTCGGACTCGCCGCCCTCCTCCCCGTCCTACAGCAGCAAAACATCCAGAGTAAGAGCCAGCTGGCTTTGACACAATAACACTGATGTTTGATGTGACGTTACATTCTCATTTGTCACTGGAGGATACAAATGTCCTCGTTTTACAATGTTTAGGCTACTTTTATTTTTATTTTTTTGTCTTCAACAGCAGTCAAAGCAAGTTTTATGGGTTAAACATTTTGGTTTTCAAGTGCTAGTTGAGTCCAAAAGTCCACATTGAAAATCTGGGATTTAGTTTTTCATTCAAATCTGGAAACAAATTGTGCTAAAGGATTTTGAGCAATTTAAAGCAAAGAAATCCATGGTAAATGTCAGATTCTGCAGTATTTCTAGGTCACTAATCAAATTCAAGTCAATTCGTGACATTGATCATGTTTTAAAGACTTGGGAAGGTGATCATCGAGTTTTGCACGAATTTATTCCGTTCATGCAGCTCCAGTGCTGCTGTCATTAACCCTGTAAAGCCAGACATATGAAATAATAGTCAGAAAAAAACTATTTACGTTTTAAATAGGACAGTTTATATAGTATACTATATACATATATAGTCTAAAAAATCTAATGCATATGTGCTTTTTGTTTTGTATCATACTGTATTTGAAACATCAGGCTTATATGAATCTCAAACGTGAGGAAACTCAGTTTTATTCAGAGGCCCAAACTGAGCAAAAAATATGCCATAATTATGCAATATGCATACAGTTCCTCATATTTTTATGCCCAGAAAGTAAGATGAAATTGTAATCTTAATTTAGCTTAAATGTAAATCAGCGAGACCATTTTCACTGGATGAATCATGATATTTAAATGCTTAGTTTTATCAAAACTATATTTTTTATTGTGCTTATCAAAACATGTAATGCAGTGCAGTATAATGAGGATTGAGAGATGAACAAATAAACATTCCTCAAAAGCAGAATGGTTTATATAAATATATCTTGAAATATTGCTTATAATATAAACATAAGGTTTACTTTTACAGTACACATTTCAAAGCAAAATGACACGTGAACCATAACCTGACGTTTTTACAACTGTATTTGCTAAAAAAGTATGAAACATCAATCATTCGACAGAAGGCATGTGGTATATTGAGTACAACAGGTTTTTCAGCAAAGTTTTGTTTGTGTTGGTAATTTAGAAGCCTTGGACATGTCTGCATGAGATATGACACGCTAGCTTTACAGGATTAAAGGAAACAAAGCTGATTTCATTGGTAAATCAGTATGCAGTATGAACAAAGTTGCATGAAATAGTCCTAAACTTACAACATGTGAGCAAACGAATCAGTCATTGTGTTGTAAAGGAGCTTGACTCACTGCTCTCTTGGTGATTGTATGGCGTGTTTGTGAGCTGATAAGAAGTGCTGTGCTGTGATTGAGGGTGACATCAGTGAGTGAACAGAGCTGCAGTGTCTCTCTCATACACTGGACTTAGTGGGAGTCAGTGGGAGGTCATGCTTCACTCACTTTTTAAATGACTCTGGCTCCAGTGCTTTTCAAATCCTTAGTGTATGGTACAGTACTCAGTTGATGTTATATAGATGACAAAAAATGTAAAAACTTTTTGGAAGTTCTTGTTCAATTTTTCTTAAGTGGCATGGCCTTTTGGGTTACAAGTCCTACTAACCATTAGGCCATGACTGCTCATAAGAAAATATGTGTAATGTTTGTTGGTTCACGATGCAAGGGTGTTGTGGATGCTGCCAATGATTGATTTGTATTTGCTAATGCATTGCTAGGTAGTTAATTGGGTGTTTTATTGTCCACCAGATGAAAATCATAAGACTGATTTAGATATGCGGTAAAAGTAAACGGACACCTCTCTTGAAGAAACCATGTGATTTGAGGAATCATTCAACATAAACAGTGCAGTATGAGATACACTGTGAAGTTTAATATTTAGGGTTATGGGTCTGTTCAGATCCCTAACCAATGTGGGGTACAGTAATAGTGATGCTTATCTTGGTAAACACTGCTAAATAACCTATGAGGAAAATAAATCAATATTTTAGGCACTGCAGGTGGTCATTATTATTTTTTTATTTCTTTTCACCTTTTTAATCACAGTTTTTTTGTATTTGCTCAGATTGTTAGATAAGTTTTTTTTTTTTCAAGTACAAATATTACATGTTGTCTAAAAACGCATGTATAATACTGCACTGTAAACTGCAGTTGTTGCCTTACAGAAATGTCTAATATTTTGTTGGTATAAATAATGTATTTAGGTTCATTCAGTGATGATACATAATATTTTAAACTTGTATAGAAGCAGTTAATTTAGAAGTTCAAATTTTTATCAATGTGTCCCACAGAGGCAAAATCTAGGGCCAATATGGAAGTAAAATAATGACTTATGTCTTTGAAACAAAAAAGCATGCTGAATAGCACTATCTGAAAAAATAATGCATTGCATTAACAGTACTTGCATTTTAATGCCTTGTATTTCCAGGGCTTGCATTGTTAGGTCCTGAAATTTAATATAGTTGTAAAAAATCAATAATTCATATTCACGTTCCAGAATTCACTTCCAAAATATTAAATCGGTTTAAAAATACGATGTATAATAGTCGACATGCAAATTTCAGTCCATTTTATTTCACTTTCCAAATTCGTTTCCACAAATTCAGTGGTTAAAATTCGGCAGATAATTCGCCCTTTCATTCCCCAATGACGAGTAACGCTTCTCGATCAATTAATTCTGTGCGATTTAATATTTTGGAAGTGAATTCTGGAACGTGAATATGAATTATTGATTTTTTAATTATGAAAAGGCTGGTGAAATATTTTGAATTGAAATATTCACAGCTTAAATGAACAACTATATAAAATTTCAGGACCTAACAATGCAAGCCCTGGAAATACAAGGCATTAAAATGCAAGTACTGTTAATGCAATGCATTATTTTTCAGTTAGAGCTATTCAGCATGCTTTTTTTGTTTCAAAGACATAAGTCATTATTTTACTTCCATACCAATATCTGTGTGTGACAGTCCTGCACGGTCATTGAGTTATAATGCTTCCAGGTGGCTTGCAAATGCCGGGTTCGAGAAGTGCTACCAGGATCCAGTATGTACTGTTTCATAATCAGACAGCATTTGAAACACTCGCTGTTTCACTTTTTCTTTTGCCACTTCAAAACCCCATAAACAAACTCAAAGTCTGTGAGCGAACGAGACCAGTAAAGACTGTGTTTACTTCAGTGAAAAAATGCCTGTAAAATCAGCAGGAGCTGTAGCTATTCTGTCTTTAGAAAGGTAATGCAAGCACTGAATAAAGGGAGACCAGACAATTTTGAGTTGTGACATATTTTGACATAAAACTCCTGCTTCATGTATGACATCACTGACCCCACATCTCTGTCTGCAACTATGTAATTTGTCAAGGTAGAAGTTCTATTCATAACTTAACGTATTGAGGGGCTGTTTATCCAGAATATGTTTTCCTGTTGTTTTTCTATGTAACTGTGCTATAAGTATGTCTTTGTCCACTGCTTTTGCTTCTTGCATCTTTTGCAGTGTCTTGTGCTTGACAAGGCATTCCGAAAACACGGGGCTCAAGCTGAAAGAAGTCTGGTTACATTTTTTCTTTCATCTTTCATGCCTCCGGCCTGCATTTGTGAAAAATGTGTTCTGTGTGAACAAAACTAGTCAAGCAACTCTTTTGAGATGGTAGTTTGCTTCACTACAAGCTTTACTACCTTTACTGTAGCAGATGATATGATACATTCATATGACTATAAAATAATAAAGAAATAAAAATAGAAGAAATACTGAAATAAAACCCCCCAAAATATTGCGACAGCTCCGAGATGCTGAAAGCACCATATCATGAGCTGCTCATTTATGACACAATCCTGCGCTTCACTCCGAAACATGCAGTGCATACATTTATTTAATTATTTAAATCGCAATATTCATGATTTGATCATTGCACTAAGGCGTATTGTGATATTTTTGCTGAATTCCGCAGTGCTACCTTTTAAATTAAATGAATTCAAAATACATGTATAACAAACGTCACATAAACCCATTATCGCAAATTAGAATAAGCAAAGAATTAGTCTCTACTACCTGTAAAAGTATTTATTTAGGCCAGAGTGAATCAAAACAGTGATGTAGCATTTGGTCTTGCCGTTGTTAAAAAAAAAAAAAAAAGCCTGTAACTGGAAAAGCAACACTATATTTACAGCAGCTGAACATCTGTCACACTATGGCAAAGTTTACCATACAGAATACTTTTACTAGTTACTTCCCAACACTGCTCTGCACACTGTTACAGAGGTTTCATGTTTAGTGCTTGTAACGGCATGCAGGCTCACCAGATAATAGGACAATATTAGCTGAAGAAAATGCTCATGACGTTTTGTTTCCTCATTATAACATGTTTTTTTACCCCATCAAAAAAGCTGCACATGTGGGCTTGAAGTTTCCATGTCGGGTGGAGGCAGAGCGCATTAGGTCTCCTTGGGAGCGAAAGTTACAGAGAGCAACAGAATAAACACAGTGGTCTTCTAACCCCTGTGTACACCAAACAACACAATACAGGGCAATAAACAGACAAACACATCTAAATGAGTGTGTAAAAGGGTCGTTCACATTTACTCACCCTCATGTCAATCCAAAATGTGAAACTTTTTCTCACATCCAACACAATATGTGATTTTGTGATAGCAGGATCCTGTCCACTCTTTCAGTATAAAAGTGAATCCAATATTTCCAAACAAATAACAAAAATAACACAATAGTGGTTTATAAAACTATACTGTACACTGTAAAAAAATTTAATACAATTTTGAAGCCATAAATACATCTAGTGGAGTATTGTTTTTTTTTACAAGTGAATACTAGTCCAGTCTCTCTACTTCAAATTTCACTTTTAATTAATTGTGAACTTGCTATATATTTGTAAATTTACTATCAATTTCTTTTTAATATATATTTATACACTGTATTTTTTAAAGTTGTAAATAAAACTATTGTTCAATTATTGGAGAACATTTTACAAGAAAACACTACATTTCAAGATTATAAATAAATATTGCAATAGAATATAAAATTACTAAAATAAAAAAGAAATATTATTTCTGTAACGAACCTGGTTTGTAGCCCTCTCTCCATTCGCCACCAGAATTTGCCTGGGCTTTACATTGACTCTTGCACCTCACAGACTGTCACAGATCACCCTGGACTACAGTTCCCACAATGCATCTCCCTGATTACATGCACATCTGAGGCAAATTCACACGCTCTACTCTTGCTCACCTGGGCCGAGTGTTGTTAGTGTTTAGCGCTCGAGCGCGTTAGTTACTTTGCAGCGTTGTTTCCCTGACTGAGTTTCTTTCATTTCGTGTCTTTGCTTTTGTTTAATCATTCTAGTTTCATCCCGTGCCTCGAACTTCTGCCTGCCTTAGTTTACCTCTATAGTCTTGCCCCTGTTGGACATTGTCTACCCCTTGCCTGATCATCGCCTGGATATGGGTGACCTCATTGGACTATCCTGTTGGATATTGATCGCAGTGATATGCATCACTCTTCGTCTTGTCTCCTCTCTTCCTGTTTGTCGGTGTCTGATCTTAGCCTGTCTTACCATGTGCTCTAATAAAGCTTTGCTTCTGGATCCGCATGTTTCCTGTTCTGTCAGCTCCGTAACAATTATTACATTTACATTTTTTTCAGAGTGCATTAATGAAAGTTCATAAAGAAGTCAGATTTTGTTCAGTGGATTGGTTGATTCAGTTCAAAACAATCATTCTGAATGAATCATGAATCATTAATGTCCTTTTTTATGCTTGAAAGTTTTGATTTATTGTAATTAGAAGGAAAAGAGAAACAGCACATTTTTCAGTGTAAAAGACAGAACTCATTTGGGTTTGAAACTTGAAAGTTATTTTTTCTTTTCAATGAACCGTTCCTCGAACAAAACAGATCAGAAGAAACCAGCCCTTTTAAAGTAATCAAACTAATGAAAACAAATGACTTGATTTGTTTTCTCTTAATATATCTGGCTTATCATACAAAGAGCGGTGGGAGCAGCGAAGAGAACGATCTGCAAAGCAGAAAAGTCTTTTTTTGGACTTGTGTGTTGTAATACTCTTTTTGAGCATGGTGATGCTCACATTTTCCATTTTGCAAGCTGGCAGCTGGACTAGTGGGCTCTCTAAGGAGGGATGAAGTGATGAGGGGAAAGAGAGGATTAAAGAGGTTGTGTATAAATACTTCAGCATGAGACAGATCCTTTAAATGTTACAGTTTGTGGAGCTATGGGATCAGGGTGAAGCCCACAGCTGCGTGAAGCAGTCTCCGTCTGTTACTTCATAGTGTATATGAGTTATAGAGCTCATATGTGCTCAACGCATGGAGGATTTAGCAGCACTGCAGTGTTAATGCTGTGACCCGACACAGTTCACATGCCTTTGATGTGCACTGAAGGTACAGTTGTCCTGCTGCATTGATCCAGCTTTACCCAAATCCCCATTCATCCACTGTAAGAGAATTGACGTAATTGTTCCCAGATCTGTAATAGTGAAAAGGATGAGCTCTGTCAGTCAGGGTGTGAATTCCTTGGATTTGACCACTCAGTTAAGACTTGAAGCCCCTGAAGGAAAATCAAATTATAAAAGGGCCTTAAAATATGCTAAGAATAAACCAAGGTAAATATAGAAAAACCGAAGAACAAACCATTTATTATTATCCCACCTTGTTGATATTACAATCCCAACACTTCATACCCTAAACAACAATCCTTAAATAATAACCTGTTAAATCATTCAATTCAACAACACATGACCAAATAAATAATAAAATAATAAAAAAATGAAACAAATTCAAAAAGTATTCCACAATAAATTCACATAATGTGCAATCAAACACCACCTAATAATATTAATAACACACATAATATTACATGCTACCAATAATATTTTAATAACAACTGTCAGATATATACAGTTATGATATATATATATATATATATATATATATATATAATAGATAAAATTCTTATTACATAATGATTACAATTAATCCATGCAACAGTAAGTGCTTAGTGTCAGTACACACGTATTCTCATGAGATCACGTTGACACAAAATATAAAATTTTCTTTAATAGACTTTAAAATTGATTGACAATTTGGATTACACAAGATGCATCTCAAAAGTGATTGTATAACTGACAGTGTGAGTTTGATCAGAATGAAACAGTGGGTTAGCATGTCTCCTCTTCTGCATGCCTCTATCCCAATTAATCTGATTCAGTGTTATTTTTCCTAGCAGGATGGAATGTGCACAGCAGCATCCGCACTGCCTTACATGGTTTACTGTAGTGAAAGTGTGCCCTCTATTTCCCCTCCTCTCTTTCTCTCTGTAGACAGTGAGCTAAGGGCCGCCCGGTGCCCGTAGGTAATGATGCCCCCCCCCACAACAGCACAAGACTCGTCGTGATTTACCCAATTAGGACATGTTCTTGGATCAACACACTAATTAAACGATAGGATTTGGAGGATAAGTATAGCATTAAAGGAATAGTTCACCCAAAAATAAAACTTAGTTGTAAACTGACTCAACCTCAGACCATCTAAGATGTAGATGAGTTTGTTTATTAATCAGAACAGATTTGGAGAAATGTATCATTACATCAGTGACTCACCAGTGGATGCTCTGCAGTGAATGGGTGCCGTCAGAATGAGAGTCCACACAGCTGATTAAAACATCACAATAATCCACAAGTAATCCACACCACTCCAGTCCATCAGTTAATTTCTTGTGAAGTTTGTAAGAAACAAATCATTAAGACATTTTATCTTTAAAGTCCTTCCCCTGTTGTCCTCTTGTGTCAAAATCCACCATCATATTTGTTTAGAACAGTTTTGGACTGTTTTCACTTGTAACCGGAGCTTGATCTGTGCATATTTCTCTCCTGATTCAGATGAGATGCCTTCTTCACTGCAAGAAGCAATATTATGAATAGAGGACCCTTATTTTAGCTGGAAAAGCTAATGGTGGATTTGTTTCTTACAAACACAGAGCTTTTTGCTTCACAATACACACAGTTCAGATTCACAATACATATACATTAACTGATGGACTGGATTGTTTGTGGATTATTGTGATGTTTTTATCAGCTGTTTGGACTCTCATTCTGACGGCACCCATTCACTGCAGAGGATCCACTGGTGAGCAAGTGATGCAATGCTACATTTCTCCAAATCTGTTCTGATGAACAAACAAACTCATGTACGTTTTGGGTGGCCAGGATTTGGTTTATGTTTTTTGATAGGAATGTTGTTTCGGGACCAACAATAGATGCCAATCCAAGAGAATGTCCTATTTGGGGACATATTATCACATTGTGCATCATGATAACTTCAGATCCCAGAATGACCCGACGTGAGAACAGGACCACCAAAACACATATCCACTAAATGCAGACCTCATCTACATCACATGATGTGACCACACAGAACTAAACAAGACCACCAGCACACACTGTGAACGTTTCTGCAAATTTTATTGTTGTGGCTACATGTAAACACTGGAATATTTGCCTCACTTTGAGATATCATAATTATTGCCAGTAAAGCACAGAGCAGCCACGGATATTGCAGCAGTTATTGTAAGTTATCGGTGCAGGTCAAGCTCTGTTTCTCCTCCAGTGCTGCCATGATGAGGTCAGAGAGCAGGTTTCTGGGGACGTTCTGTATAACCACATAAGGAGAGATGTCTCTGAAATACTGTGTAAACGTTCAGATTGGCGCGTCTCTCCAGTGGCCAGGGGCCATGCTCTCATCCCTCTGTTTATTTCCATGCAAAAACACCACAGAATCATGCCAGAAAATAAAATATTCAGCTACTCTCACTGTCACATATACTCGTATTTGTCATTCTTTGTGTTTCTTATACAGCCCTTTTAGGTTGATTTACAATTTTAAATGATTTTTAAAATAATAAAAAAAATATAACTTAGTCTAAAGTTTGTATGTCTATATTTCTATGTATCTACTTTTCGTTTCTAGATTTGGTCATTTTACACTGTCCCAGCATTTCATTCTTAAAATGTTCATTAAAAAACATAATTAAATTATGTATAAATAAAAGTATGATAAACCAATCAGTTGTGCCATAGTTTTCTGTATGAGCATCGGTTTTGCCGCTAATAAATTTTAATTCAAAAGTAGTGTACAGCTGTTTGTTAGCAAAGACACAGTAGTGTCAGAGCTTGAATTAAACATGAGACATGTGATGTGGACATTTTTATTGTGTCTTTTTTAATCAAGTCAATGTGCAAAAAGATTGAAATATTGCTTAGTTAGTAGAGGAGTGTGATCCTTAAAAAGCTAGTTATAACATTTGCTTTAGTTTGTTATAGGAATCAGCCATTTTATTCCTTGAAATGTACTGTAATTTCCATCACCATCATTTCCTTAATGAAAAGTTGGAAAACATAATTTGAGCTGTTATGCAACCCCTTGTGAAGAAGAAATGCACTTAAGCATACTCTTAAAACAGCACTTAAATAATATACTTTGAAGGAATATACGTGTGAACTGAATGTAATGTTTTCACACCCTTAACAGCATCTTAATTGCAATTCAGTGAAAATATATGATAGTTTATATATACATGTAGTTAACTAAACTTAAAAATGCTTTTCTACCTGCTTAAGTAGGTCTGATTGTCATACTGTGTGTATATGTCATTTCAGAAATGCGTCTGTTGTCTTTGAAATAAAGTTAAAGTGTGCTGACAAATGTATATTAATAATAATATTAAAATATTTTGACTTTAAATGTAATTTTGATAACACATTGCAGGTACTGTACTGTAATGTACTGTACATGTGCTTTAGTATGTTAGTCAACACTTAAAAATAAGAGTACTTTACACCACAACAAAATATTATTAAAGTGATTATTTAAAGTAAAACTTTTCATTTAACATTATAACAACGTTCACTTTTTAAAAGTGTACTTAAGTGTGATAAGAATCAGTCATGAAAGTGTGTCTCTTTAAGTACACTTGAGTGGCCTAGATTTCAATAATAATATCTGCAAGTACAGATTAAAAAAATGTACTCTTAAGATTTGAAGTACACTACAAGTGCACATTCAGGCACAGTTTAATAAAGAATGATCATGACTGTCAGGTGGGGAAAAAAAGGACAAAACTGAATTCTCAAGGAAAGTACATACTGTATATACACAGTTAGACATCATTAGTGGACCAATTAAACTAATGAGAGCGTGAAAAGTGATTACAGTTCCTGCAGTTAAAGAAACGTCTCATTTAACAGATCTCATTTACTGTTATTAGTTTCATGAACACACAAAAAGCTCTTCGCCTTCTATCCCAAACGTTGTCCGGCTGTAGTGACTGATTCAGCATGACCTTTTTTGGCGTTGTTCAAACGTCCCCCTCAGACAGTGGACTGTTATTCCTCTCTGATGAATAATCAAATGTGCTGCCGAGTGTCCAAACAGGATGTGCTGTCTTTAGCAGAGGAACAGAGGAGATTCTTTCTCTCTGATCCGAACGGCCTTAAATCTGACGCAATGAGAATATATTACCAGACCCGTGTGGAGTTTGTACCCGTCGAGCAGCTTGACTGTAGTTTAACTACTTGAAATTATGAGTGGCTTGTAGCTTGCCATCTTTGTTATGGATGTTTCTGCTAGGACTGTCAGACCTTTACACGAGTCATTTACCATCTATGCACATCCTCAGGAAAAAAGGTCATCCAGACAGTGATGGTGGACAGTGATGTTTACAATCTGTGACTATGCACCTAAAATGGAAACCTATTAAATGTTCTTTCAGAAGATTTACTGTCTGCAAAATAAGCTCCCATAAAAACATACTGATTCATGTGCTTGTACGAGCAAAATGTAGTAAAGTAATGGCTAGTGGACAAAAATTAGCAACAATTTATTAAAAATGACCAAAAAGCACACATCCTCCTAAAAATAAGCTGTTTTGCTGTCATTGCAAACTGGAGTTGGTGTGAGAGTTTTTATTGCAGGCACACATATGCACAAGTTTGCAACAACATGATATCATGCTCTTGCTCCAGGCGTTTGTATGACAGACTCTCATTGACCGACTGAGAGGCCTAGCAGACTCAGTCAGACCTCAGTCCTAATCTTTTGTTGTGCTGTAATGAAGAATACTTATTTTAAGGTGTTGACTAAAATACTAAAGCTCATGTAAAGTACTCAATTATAATGTGAACTGTAATGTGTTACTTTTTATTACATTTTAATGTATTTTAAATGCACCAAATTGCATCTTTCATCATGTGTAATTACAAATATTTTAAATACATGAAATGCAAGTTTCAATAGAAATTGAATTTAAAGTGCCCATATTATGAATATTGAATATTCATACCATTTTGAATATTGTCTATCATGCAGTGTGTGATGTAGCTGTATGTGAACGTAAACCACCTGCAAAATTGTAAAGCAAAAGTGTACAATAAATTAAGTTATTGTCTCTCAACTGAAAGGATCAACTCTGAACAGCCTAAACGAGTTGTCAGTAATTCAAATGCGACATTGAAATTGGAGTTGGTAGACCAATCACAACAGACTGGGTCATCTGTCCAATCAGAGCAGAGTAGGGTCACAAAAAGAAGGGGTTTAGAGAGACTGAATCTCAGAACAGCTTCAAATGAATCGTTTCAGGACCATTTGGAAATTAGGTGATATTAAATGCATTTTAAATGCATTTCCCAAAACAATATTAGGAACCCTAAAAATGGCATAATAAGAGCACTTTAACATAATATTTTAATTTACAATTAATTTTTGTCAGTGCATTCTTTCTGCAGTACATTTTAACAATATTTCAAAGATAAATAATGAAAGTGCACATGAAGACAGACTTACTGTAAGTGGGTCAAAAAAGCACTCTAAAGTGCAATGAATTGCACAAGTGTCCGAAAACATTACATTAATTTTGCACATAAATATATTCTTTTAAAGCATGCTATTTTTGTAAGCACTCTTTTTGCATATTTTTGTTTCACGGGGGTGCAGTCGTTGCTATGATTAGCATAATCATGTGCTTGAATATACAGTATATGGTACTGTATATCAAAGAATATTATGGTACATTATTTTGTTAAAGTGATGTGGCTATCACCTTTATTTTAAATGACAACCTCAGCATTTTATCTAACTTAGTTTTCTTTTTCTTTCTTTCTTTTTTTTTTTAGCAAGACCGGGCCTCAAGGTAAGCTGCTCTATTCCTTGTCTAAAAACATTATTTAATATGCTTCTGTTTACTGGTAAATAAATGCATAAAAACTGGAATGATCAACACTCAGTTGGTGATTGATGTTATAAGCAGGCCAGACTCTAGTGGAGTGGAGACTGCGTCAGACAGACAGTCAGCTCGGACCACCACATTCACGCGCAGAGAGAACAGACTCGCCTCTCTGAGCAAAACAGAGGACGACTCGGCCAGCAAGGACTATAAGAAGGTCAGGATAACTTTGATTAATAAAACACTTAATGCACGTTCATTATATTAGATATTATTATCCCTCAATCCTCAGATACTATACCCAGAGACAAGGGTATTTTATGACATGGACACTGCATATATGCAAACCTAGTCAAATCAAAATACAGTAGTATATCTCTGAATACCAGTGTGTTTTCCAGTGCATACCATTAGCAGTCGTCTGTTGACCAGCGACAGGAAAGCAGCTCCCAGTGGAGATGCTAAATTAGTCCGATGAATTTGACCCTGGTTTGTTTGACTTTATCAGCTGTATGAGGATGCACTGACTGAGAATGAGAAGCTGAAGTCTCGACTGGAGGACAGCAAGCAGGAGCTCACCAAAATCCGCTCACAGCTTGACAGAGTCACACAGGTTAGAGGACAATCCCAGTATTTGAGGAGAGATTTTCTGTGGTTTTCTGTGGCCTGAATCATCACCATTATCCGCCAAGAGGTGGGACCTGTATTAAGAAACAATAGCACTGCCCAGCTCTCTGAATCCAATCAGGCTTCCAAAGGTCTGGCCTTTGGTGTAGCTCACAGCATCTGTATGGAATTATAATCTGTAAAAATCCAATAATATATTTAGATACTGGTCCAGCAGTAAGTGCTTATTAAAACAATTAGGTTTTTTAATACATATTTTGCTTTGAATATGACCTTACAGTGTTATCTTTTTACTGTTTTTCTATGTGCATTTATTCTCTTTTGCTCATTAATCTTTCCGTGAATTTTTTTCAGAAGCAGGACAGGATATCAGAGAGGTCCACTGTATTTGAATCAGAAAAAAGGGTATATGTAATCATTATATAATCATTATAGACACTTTCTAAAAAAATTAAATGTGTTCCTCTTCAATGTTGAATCTTGAATTGATATTCATCCTCATAGCAGCTCAATAACCCAAGTTTCCAAACGGTTTTAATTTAACTAAACTAAACTAAACTAAACTAAACTAAACTAAACTAAACTAAACTAAACTTAATTTAATTTAATTTAATTTAATTTAATTTAATTTAATTTAATTTAATTTAATTTAATTTAATTTAATTTAATTTAATTACTACATTTGGATAAATATTAAAACTGAATTATTTAAATAAAAGCTTTAAGCATAAAAATTTATAATAATAACATTTAAATAATTATTTAATATATATATATATATATATATTTTTATAGATTAAAGATTGTAACAGTATTATTTATTCGTTTTCGTCCCATGTGAATGTGTAGGAAAAAGAAGCATTGGAGAAGAGGGTTTCGGACATGGAAGAAGAATTTAAGGTAAAAAGAAAATGTTTGTTAAATGTGGTTTTGCTGTGTTATCCTAACCTGAGTTGGGGAGACTTTTGAAAGCATGTTCAAAGATGCTAACCAGGGCAGTCTGTTTGAATTAACGGCTGAAAAGGTTAGATCACTTATAGTAAGATTTTAACAGCTAGTGTAACTACCATGCCTGTTTTGACCCATGTTAGCCAATCTTAGACACCACAATGCTCGCTACTATCCCACACCAAGTCATGGCCACTACTCTTGGCTCTGCAGCATCTCACAGCTGTAGCAGTACACGGTGACCTAGTTCCAGCTACGCAAGGGCCGGACTGAATCCAGCACAGAGACACGGCACGACTTTTGTTCAGCATTCCAGCAGTAATTGCACATAGCTGGCATTTTGATGGGCCAAGAAAAACACAGCGCCAAATATCTGAAAGGCCAAATCTATGTGAGGCAGATGAGATATCAGAGGCTGCTGTAGTCTGCCAGGTTCAGTCGGATAATTGATCCATGTTGCAATTGAGGTAACAAGGTTTGTAGGTGTAGGTGATTGTTTAGCTGAAACCGTGGTCCTTTGTGATTCATAAAATGCTAAATAATGGCTACTGTCCCTTTGAGAGGCAAAAAAAAAGGATAACAGGGAATACAAAATTAATACCTGTGGCTCCTGACAAAATATATTGAGGTCCAATGAAGTGAAACCATCAGTCTGTTAAAAAACCCCAAACATAATTAATATTTAAGATTATTACATGTAATCCAGAGCCTCAGGCTTGAGTCTAGAGTGATGTCGGGTTCACAAACGAATCAATCTTTAGTTTTTTTTTTGAACCACTTCATTGAAACAAACTGTCCAAAAGAACCAGTTTGCATGAAATAATCTCATTTCCCTCTTTGTCTGAGGCTCTGGATTCAGCTAACAATGTTGTAAATAATGTTCAGTTTTTGCTCAGTCTGATTGTTTTGCTTCTTAAGATCTCAATATATCATCAAGAGCCACAGGTATTAATTTTATGCTGATTGATTTGCTTTTTTTGACTCTCAAAGTGACGGTAGCCATTGACTTGCATTTTATGAATCATTAAACACCACAGTTTAAGATAAAAAATCTTCTTTACTGCTCTACTCAAGAAAAAAAAGAAAAAAATCTATTGCATCTTGGATGGCCCGAAGAACATTTAAAAAATCTTTTAAAGAAACTTTGTTAACATTATTTATTATTTTTTTTTTTTTGCAATGTTTCATAAATGTTAAATATTCTTGATGGAATACCATTGAATAAGCTTTATTTTTAATAGTGTATATTTATAAAACTTTTCAAACACTCTCAAACACAGACTCTCACTTCATTGAGCTAATGAACATGAGAAATGAGGAGCACTTGTGTTTGTTTGATCAGTGATGTCACTGTTGCCCCAGCAGACGCCCTCAGTGAGGTTTCGCTACCAGCCCTGAGTTCATCCTCAGCTGGACTGGGTGAAAGAGGGGCAGATGGTGAGTGGTTTTGCCCCACGCGTGGTTGCCTGCTCACACACACCAAAACACACCCATTACAACACGGTGTGAGTCATGTACTGTAGATCATTCTTAGTCACAGATTTGTATCCTTACTCTCTTTTTTTCTGTAATGCTCTCAAAATAACTCTTACTGTAATTCCTCAACAACAGACTTACTGTCCAATGAAGACAACAGTGAGCACTGTATGAAAAACTGTGACTCATTGTGGCAAAGTGATATAAATCCCAGAATGCATTGCAATGATCCAAATGGCAAACATAATCTTGATCATAAATGCTGTGTTCATGTTGTCATTACCCTAATTACTAGATGACCCAGGATGTAAAATATTTCAGAAATACCCACAAACTTTGTATGTTAACAAGTGGCTAAATGAGACTACATAGTCTACGTTTAGCTTTTGATTTCTGATGATTGTGTTTGGGTATCTAAATTCGTAAATGATGAATAAAAAGTGTAAGACTCATAAAACTCCAAAAATAATCCAAAAGGCCAAAGTCAGAGGAAAGATCTTATTGTTTGTCAAAATCAGGGTGATACGACCTTTTTGGTTTGTGTAAAAATATGTCATTACTACAGCACCCTATGCAACAAGTAACAGTTGTTATGCAAATGCCTTTTTAATGAACTTATAGTTTGTTCAGAAGGACATTAGAAGCATCATGCTAACAGCAAACTCTTTTAAGCTCAATTTATTTATAGCACACCTTTTAAGAACTCTAAGTATCAGTTTAGGATTATTATAGGTTAGGATTATAATTTTTTCAATAGTATTACAGCACACTGTGAATGTATATTAGCACTTTTTAAGCATTTGGGATCAGTTGGACCCAGAAACGGTGGCGTGTAACATCAGACTTAACAAGTGGACTGAAAACAGCTGTTAGCAAGTCATGTCTTGTTGAGTGTTTCAAATTGATTTTATTTTTCTGATGGATGTTGCTTTAGGTTAGATAGCAGGGAATACAGCATAGGCTACTAGTAATGGAATTCTACTGAGTAAGGAATGGCTCAGCAGAAAGAGCTGAGAGCCGTTTGTCCTCAACACCATCTAGAAGCCATGTTGTGACAAATTGAGTCATAACTTGAAGCAAAACAGCTCTTGTACTGGCTATCTGTGCTGGCTGATAAGACATGCCAACCTCTGTGTGTCAAAGCAGTACGTCATTTCATGGAGTTAACCATTCAGATATCTGGCAAGAGATTCTCTTTGTAGAGACAAAACGATGAATCATGAAAGGATGCCTTGCAGTTTTCTGTTGGTTGTTCATGCATTGGAGAAACTCAGTTGCCTGGTCCCAGATCCCTAAGCCGTGAAACCACATTTGGAAATGGTGTCAGACTTCAGGGTTTCTCCACATGCTGGTTCAGGAAGTTTCTGAGGTTGACCACAGATGCCTCACGCCGCTCAATGCACAGTGTGAGGCTTATGCAAGAACATAGTGGGGATTTCTCCAATAATTAAAAACTTGATTTGATTTTAAGTAAGTGGTCAAGAAGATGTTTGCAGACTTGTCCTCTTTATCCTTTCTTACGAATGACTATAGTTGCATGTTCTGTGTGTCAGTGAGTTAATCCAACATTTGATTTATGTCCTCACTTGATTGTCTTTGCATGCTTATATTTCTATTCCCATTCTAAAGTCAGCATGAAATACGTGCTTTACTTTTTAATGTGACATTTACGAGTAAAACAAGATTCATATTATAATTATGTAAATTAATGTAAGTATTTTTTTACAGTTAAATGTGGCCATATAGAGGGGTTTTGCAATGGTTGTAAGAAATTCTGAATTAACTTGATAAAGTTTGGTCTAACTGTTCAAGTGCCTGTAAGATCGGGTCCATTAAAATAAATAAATAAATAAATTGTTAGAGTAAAAACTGTTCAAAATTTGAAAATCTTTAGCCTGTTACATCTAGTTTAAAACCTATGTTATCTTTAGCCCACTTTCTATGGTGACTGAGAAATGGCACAGCAAATTGGCCATAAGTGGATGAGCAATAAGTGGATCTCCGTATTGTGTATGGTCCCAAATTCAAGAGTTCATTAAAAAGATTGGTACAGGCAAAACTGTTCAGTATTTAGATTTAGTAAAGAATTTTCTAGACTGTTACACAACTGAAGAGGGCAGAGAAAGGCTTGCTCAAACTGATTGGCTCATTTAAAAGTAGTAATTATTATGCAAAGTTCAAGTGTCCATTGAAAAAGATTGGCACGATATATGTCCTTGGATGTCCTTAGACCACTGGACACTTTATTAAACCACGTTGTCAGATTTAATGCAGCCCTTCAGGTGGTAGAGAAATTCTTACTTGGCGTATTCTCCTTTAACAGAGGTTAATTTAAGATGATCCAAAGATATGGATAATTGAAGGGAAGCATTGCATTATATACATGCATATTCTTGCATTACTAAGTTGTTAAATTTTAGGTTAGTTTAAGAGCTAGCTCAGCTAAACAGTGAACTTCCAAACCTGTATGCATTTCTTTCTTCTTCAGAACACAACAAAGATATTTTGAAGATTGGTAATCAAACTGTTTTGGTCCCCATTCTACTGAATTTATATAATAATAATGGAAGTAATAATTGGAACTGGAGCTGTGTGGTTACCAACATTCTTCGAAATATGCACTTCTGGGCCACCATAACATTTGGATGAACAATTATAAAACACTTTTCTCCTGATTAATGTGCAAAGATAAATTAGAAACACAATAAGAATGTGTAAAAATAACGTTTGATTTCATGTTGACTTTGTTTTAACAAACTACCTGTTCATTTTTGGTCCCAAACACTCGCTGTTATGATTTCGGCCCTCTCTGTATCTCCAGACCTTTCCCGCTCTGGCTCGACTACAGGCTCTCCGCAGGGGGAACACGAGCCTCCTACAGGAGAATAAAGCCATGCTGCACTCCCTCGCTCGCCTCACTCAGACGGCCTCTCTCCCTGAGACAGATGATCTCTAGTTCTCCTCTTTATCTCTCTCTGTCCCTTCCTCCTTCCTGTTATCTCCGCTGCACCCAGTAGTCCTCTTCCTTTGTCTGCTGCTGTTCACCTCTCAGGCAGGTCTCTCCATTTCATCTCATTGTTTTGCATTGGGAAAGCTTCATCGTCCCTTCTTTCGTTCTCCCTGTTTTTATCCTGGGTTTGGGGAAGGGCAACTCCTCACATTCCTCCTGCAGGCAGCGGCTTTGAAGATATTTATAGATCTTCCAAACTAATGACCAAAGGTCTCTATACTCCAGCAATGTCCAAATCAAATCAGATCCTCTTTAGTGTGCCATTCTAGTCTCTGTCAACACATCTGGTTAGAGATGACATTACAGACTCGTATAACACATATAGCAATAAAAAATAAACATAAAAACAATTGTAAAATTGAAACTACAATAGAATACATATCTAATAGTTCTTTTTCTAAATAACATGGGATTTGTGCCTTTTATTGCTTAAAATGTAACATGACATCAGTTTGTATCATATTCATGTGCAGAAAGCCAGAACTGTCCATGTTGCTGTGCGCTTCGGTGTGTGTGTTGGTTATTTCATTTAAAAGGGAGCACAAAAAAGCTTTGTTGTTGTATCCAGTAGTTGGACAGATGTAATATGAAGTCATGAGAGGCTGTTAAAGCTTTTGTAGTTCTGGCAATGATATTTTACTGGAGTATGAGGTGAACCTCTCTATGCATGAGTACACATTCTTATGCCACTGCCAGCTGCCATTCCTTTAGAAAGGTGAATTTGAAAATCATATTCTGTGGTTTTATGGTTTAGCAATGTTTGCATGCTTTATTACATATATTTCTCTCATAAAAATGTTTTACACCCAAAGAAATGAATTTGTGGTCTAGAAAAAAATATTTTAATATACGGTGCATTTCCATCTCATATACATTTGACGCCACATGACCATTAAATATTTAAGTCAATAATCAAAAGCATTCTTCTCTCTCATTCTCACCTTTAATTAATCTCAGGTTTTGACAGAACTCAAGTCTGATAACCAGCGGCTCAAAGATGAGAATGGAGCTTTAATCAGAGTCATCAGCAAACTTTCCAAGTGAGGACGACCGGCTGGAGGAGGGGAGGAGAGGAGGAGAAACACTGAACAGAGAGACACCAAATCTGAGAACTTCACATTGACTTCAAACTGACCATTGTCATGCTGGGTAATTTGCTCTTGGTGCATCAGCTCCAGAGATTCTCACAGCTTTATTATTATTATTTTTTTTAATTCTGTTATAATTTACTTGCTCATGTCATTACAAACCGGTACGGCATTCTCTCTGCTGTGGAACGCAAAAGAAGATATTTTGAGAAATTTCCCATAGAATCATCAAATCAATGGAATGTTTTCTCACTGTTAGCCATTACTAAACTCTAAATGTTTCAGGATCAGTGTAGAAGATGATAGAATCCCTGCTGAAAAACAACAGAAATGTCCATGCTGGCCCAGCCTGGTTTAATAGTCCTAAAGATAAAGGGTCTTTAATGGCATTGGTGGCTCCACAAAAAAAATGTTTTCACATTAAGGAAAAATCATTTCCTTTTAGAAAAGAGTTCTAAAATGTAAATGTTCTTTGGGGAATGCAAAATTGTTCTTCTTTGTCATGAAAACCCCTTTTTGGAACCAGATTACTGCTAGTCTATCTGTGGAACCAGCATAAAGATTCTCTTGACCAGCTAAAATTAGTTTGTGAGGCCGGTCAACTAGGTTTCTGATGAAGCTGGCTGACTAGAAGACTCTTGCTTGTTAAGAAGCACCAGCACACTACGGATAAGCAGCTAAACCACAGCATTGGTCACCGACTGTTGTGGTCTTTTCAGCAGGGAGAAGCTGAACAAACTACCATTCCTTTAAATAATATTTGATCATCAATCCAATCGAATTATCCAGAAGCGGTCAGTTGGTCTAATACGCTCCAGTATGTTCTTCTAAAAGGATTGTTCCCACCAAGAGAAACCACTTTCCACATATCAACCCATTTGTCCTGTTTTACAATTGTGGTGTTTATATATAAACTGATGGGCTGAAGAATGGATACGTGAAACCATTGAATGGGTTTTATATTTATTGGTGCTTTTTTGTTTGTAATTAATAGTATCTATAAGGATAAAACAGAAACACATCACACATAATATGGCATTTCAGATGCTTTTCATTGTCCAGTTTTCAACCTGTAATCTTGAACCAATGCTCACAGCACTTTGTTTATGATTGTGTTTGTTGTGTATTAAAAACACACTGTAAAATACAGATAATGTAGTCAATTGCCTTTTTAGGTACAGTGCTGCCCTCTGTCTGCCTGCATGATCACAGACATCATCCCAGGTTCCACCATTTTCAGTTTACACTTCACTGAGATGTATTTCCTGTTTTTAGTGTTCTTATGTTTAAGTGTTCTATTGTTTAATTCATGTGTAATATGTATAAGTTCCATCAAGTAGCCATTTCTCATCAGACCAACAAAAGACTTAAAAAAGTTAAGTAAACTACTGTATAAAGTTCTTTACTTTAGTACTTTTTTTTGTAATAAATGTAATAACATCAGTAGACAAGTAGTATACTTATACATGTACTATTTCAATACTTTTTGGGAGTAAATTGGGAGTAAATTAGTATAATGTAGTACAGTAACCTACAAGTGATCTTATTGGTTAGTTTACTAGTTATATAATTATTTTTTCTTTGAGAACACACTAAAGAATACTCCCAGTAAACCACTTGTTTATTAGCTTTCATACTACTTTTATACTACATACTAAGTACTATAAGTAAATAACATCATATACATTATATGGTTATTTATTAATTTCACCTAAAGAAGACTTGCTGCATAAAAACTATTAAACTAGTAGTTTACTGAGAGTATATTTTGATGTGTACCTTCATAAACTGTCAACTAGAACTTGTAGACCAACAGTACATAAAGTACAGATAATAAAGAAGCACAAAACTAGCTGCGTACTGAATATTTACTACTGTTACACTGAAAGTACGTTTTCAGAAACTAAAAAGGGGCCGAATTTAGTCCCAAGAGGTTTGAAATAGTTTGAAATTAATTGAAATTGTACCCATACAAGTACACAGATAATAGAATACTTACTACATTAAGAATACTTGGAAAATAGAAGGGTTTTGCAAGTCACTCTTACCAGCTTTTATTAAATATCTGCTTCTGAAGCCACAAAACAGGTTGTAATTGTGGGTCAAACATAAAGCAAGCAAACATAAGGGATTCAGTGTTAATATAATAACACCACAAACAGAGATGTGTGTAATTAAAAGGCCTTTATTTTCTCATTTGTTTCAGTACAGAGCTGCTAACACACATGGTAAGTCTGTAGAGCTATTTGGTTCCCTTGACGTCTTTACAAAGATTGCTGATGCTCATGTACTGTCCACTAGGTGGTTGTGGGAAGAGTCTGTGAGCAACGTTTTCTCAAAGTGTCCCATCAAGGGCTAAAGCATGCGACTGATCCACACTAGGCACGACAATACGGACATGAACACACGCACACGAGAACACCGAAACATGTACAAACATAGCCTGAGGGACAGACCCTCACAATCTCCCACCGACTAAAAGAACAGATCACCACGAAGAGAAAAAAGAGCATTTTACAACTCTAGATAAGCAAAATGAAAAGTGCAAGAGAAGAATCAAATAAAAGAGACACGGTGACAGACTTTTGATTCTTTAATTCCCAGATTTGCAATGTGATTATGCCCAAAGCAGACATGAAGGCATTGGCTAGCATTTAAAAAAAAATATAAAAACGTCTCTGTTATGGGTCGTAAGAGCAGTCTCTCATTGATTTGTATGACGTAAAACAGTCACCGAGAGTTACAAAAACAAGCAAGCTGGATTTATAAGCAGATTTGTACATGGAGAGCAACTTAAATATGAAATCCATCAGCATTTTTTTAAACTGCTCCCAAATATCTTTGCTTTAAAGTAACAACTCCGTGGTTTGCGATCAGGAATGTTTCAAACAAATTTTCATTGTGCACGTTTCCATACAGGCAGAATGGCAGTGCTTGAGTAACTCACAACAAATAATTATTATTTATTAAAGGGTCTATGCATTATTATTAAGGTCACACCTACACACTCAAACCTCAAGCAATGCTGATTGAAATTAATTGGATAAGTCGAACTTCTTATTGTCCGAATGTCCAAATTATAGACTTTTTAGGTATCCCATATTGCATTTTGGATTGTGAATTATTATTAAAATGGTAAAAACAAACAACTTTTTATAGTTATACAACCATTTTAACTGCCCTTTGCCCAAAAATGCATGTGTGTACATATATAGTGGAATGGCAACAACTAGGACCACATGTATATGTTCATACAGACATCCCTAGCACACTTTGTGTTAAATCAAGGTCCTTACAAAACCCATTATGCATCATAAAATCAATAAAAAACATTGAAAAGACACATTATTAACAGAAAGACTGACTATAATGCTTAATTAAGCACATTTTAGGAAACAGTGTGGCCCTGTAGCTTCACAGACTATTTGGAATGTCGAGGAGATTCATCGTCCTATGAAAGGAGATGTTTTAGGATCATCTATATAGCTGAGCTAAAGATTTAGCTCAAGTCTTATGGCTTTATCTTATTCACACTCGCACACACAAACTTACGGTTTATTGGCTAGTTAAACGCTGATCTTATGTAAAAGATTCATAAATAAAAGCTTGTTAGAAAACAATGGGGACTCCAAGTTTTCTATAACACGATTGATAATATTGTGCTCCGGCAATTTTGTTGCCAAGGTAGAAATCAGTTGGTCTGAAAAAAATCACGTAAGAATGACATAAAGTCAGATAAAATGGCAGTAAACGTGACTTCTCTCATTGGCACTAACAGTGAAAAAAATTATAATAAAGTGTATTATTATTATTATTTTTTCATAATGATTGGTTGGGAGTGGTTGGAATATCCACTTGGAGCCCCCGCTGGAAGTTTTGACCTCCCACAAACATATTCTGACAAAGAGACATACAAATATTACTCTGAAAAAAAAATAATTTTGAATAAATAAATAAACGAATACATCGACATTTTGTTCCTTAGCAGTATTAGTAGACGGCAAGCATGCGGCTACGTTTTCATTCTATATTAGTTCACACAAAGCACTTAACATACAGTATTTGCTCATGATGTCCAGGCATGGATTAAATATGAAAATGAACATTAGTCTAGTATACTTCATATTCTTTCCAATACCCACTCACAGAAAATAAATACATATTTGATTCGATTAGAAAATATACACAGTATCTTAAGCCCCTCCGTTATGTTACTAAAATGACAAAGAACGCCTACTTAGGTACACAATATTTTGTATTATTTTTATTCTTTTGCTTCATCTCTGAAACATGCGCATCTTTTTGTACTTTAACATGCAGTATCATAAAGTAGGAACTATGCATATAGAGGTCAAAATACACGCCTATGGGTTTGGGTTTGGGGTGGTAGTAGCAAGTTGCGATTTTTTTGTGAAAGTTCTTTAGAATGAGGGACATATTAACGCAAGAGACTAAACCTAAGAGTAAACAAAGAGTGATTCCTAAAATGAGGTTTCGATACGATACTAGTGGAAAAAGAAAAGCATGATGTCATATAAACAAATGATAAATAATCACACATTCATTAGACATGAAAATGTCACATTGCACTATGAATGTGGATGGAAATACCTACTATTCCACAATCGAACATCAGAGTTATTGCAACTCATACGGAGACGTCACTGAAGCAACTTTTAAATGCCGCAAAAATTTTGCCGCAATCTTCAGATATTTTTAGGTTTGAATGACACAGAATGGTTTCGTTATGTTTGATTATATTTGATTTAAACTAGGAGAATATATAAGATAGCCCCTAAAAGCAATTAGAGTGATGTTGCATGTTGTTTGAATACATTACCACAGAGATGTTAGTAATGCAGGAAAAAGCCGCTAAAGTGACATTTCCTTATGAGAATGAATTGGTTTTTATTGGGTTACAGCTTGTACACAACAAAGTCTCCATAAAGTCTATACTCAATAAATGGTGCTTCAAAAAAAGTATTGATCCAATTCAGGCTTGCAAATTTGCTTAATTTCCCACCTATTTAATAACTGAACAAATATCACAAGATACCATCATTGCCAAAAGAGTTCCTACAGGCAATATGAGGATAAAACACACAAAGATTTAGTTCTGTCGGTCTTAAGCATAATGATATTCTGAGATCCACATCCTCACACAATGACTCATACTGTAAGCCCTAAAACAGCTTTCAAATGATACAAGCTCCCGTTTTAAACAAATGCAAACTCTTACAACTCCAATCAAGAATGCGGCATCACAAAAGCAAGTATTGAGACTGATAGAGCAACATGTATAGAATGCAGTTCCAGTAGTGCAAATAAGTTCAGCGGTTTGGTAAGATGTGCAGTAAATACACACATAACAGTGCCTTCTATCAGCTCTTCTCGTGAAACCATAAGAACGTCTGGTTTAAACCATGAATAAAACACGAAAACAAAAAGTGATGGAAGTTCTCAAAGGAATAGTTCATTCATGTTTTTTGAAACCCGTATGACATTCTTTCTTTCGTCCATACAAAAGGAGACATTTTGAAGAATGTTCACACTGAAAGCCAATGGTGACCAAGCCTGTCAAGCAAGATTTTAGTCAAATTTTGTGAAAAATAACCTAAATTTCAGTCTGTCAGATCATCAGAAGACTTGGAATTTAAGTCAATGATTCATATTTTTTTAAGCTTCACTGCCTCTGGATCATCAGTCACCTCCACTGTCTGGAAAAGAGCAGCGTGAACATTCTTTGAAACATCTCCTTTTGTGTTCCATTGGCGTAAGAAAGAAAAGTGAGTAAACAATAACTTAATTTTAATTTTTTTATGAACTATTCCTTTAATGAGAGGGTTCAGAACATCAAAAATGTACAAAGCATTGACTGGAACAAAAACACACCTTCATTTAAAGTGCTCAGGCAGAATACATTTACTACAAGAAATCAACGCAAAGAAGCAAATACACCGATGCTAACAGGAAGACGTTCCTGGCAGCTAAGAATTGCTTATTTCATGATGTTTCAAGGCTTGTCTCCTTTTTGACAGGGTTTGTTAGGATGTTGGGCAGTGGAAGAAGCCAGCTGACAGCTGGAACTGAAGAATGGAAGAAGAGGTTGTTTCGCAGGCAGTGTAATCGACACCTGAAAGATCCCTTCTGGTTGGGCAGGAGCATCTAGTCCAACTATCTCTCCAGTTCCCACATTTTATTTGATTTTTTTTATTATTCACAATGATTACCAATTCTTCACTGTCCTTTCAGACTCAACAAAAGTAACAGAACTGATTTTATCTAGATGACCAGAGAATCTAGAAGGAATGTGTTAAATTAGGCAGTGGAAGAGGCAGTGTTTTCTATCCCTGGTCCCCGATGGAAAACTGGAATGCTGTTGGATATCTGGGTGTGAGTGTGAGCTTACATCTCTTCTGGAGGATATACAAACCTATGAGCTTGGCCTGTCTTCAGGAACATCTGTGGAAAGAGTCTCTCTGCACATCTCATTTTAGCTGTAGATAATACCTCTAGTCATGTGGCCCATGGCTGTAATTCAGTGCTGATTGAGTAAGATGACTATAGTGTGCATGTTGAAAAGTGAAAGAAAGGAAGGAAGGGGGGAGTTAAAGGTGAGAGGGAGGGAAGGAAGAAGCACAGGATTACTTCTTGGCAGTGAGGGCTGCTAACGTGGCATCCACCTCCTCCTCAGGTTTGAGTGGATGCCACTGAGCGATGGGCCTGCGTGGGTTCGCCAGCATGTCGGACCAGTGCCGGAGCTCAGTGCCCTGCGCTTTGCTGCCCACCCAGATCTTCCCGATGGCGTCATTCTTGCCGATCTTATCGTAGTCGAGCACCGTGATCACAGCTTGTATTTTCTAGGAAGGAACAGATATTGCACTTAAAGTTTGAAGGAGCAGGAAAAGGCGAGCTCTTGTGTTGTGATGTGTAGAGCGTACCTGCATCTGGTCCTGTGGGATCTCAAAGCTGAAAGACTCATTGTAGTACGGGTTCAGGGTGTTCTTCTTCACAGTCGTCTTCTTCTTCTTCAGCCGCTTGCCATTCTGCAGAAGATGAATCTTCACGTAGGGATCTGCAGAGGTTTATCAGAACAGGGAGTCATATATTTATATATTTATATGTTGTATGTGTGTATGTTTCAGTTGCCATCTTGTGCAACTTTGGTTTGTGACTAGACTCCTTAAGGTTTTCCTCAAAGGAATGAGCTCTACCTTGAAGACTGTGTTCTAGCATATTTCAGATAATCCAGTGTTGATATTTTAAAACTATGAAAAATCATATTCAGTAAATGAACTAAAGCTGAAATCAAACAAAATATTACATGAAATAAAATTGAAGTCGAAGCACGAAAACTATAAAAAATAGATTACTAAAAAAAAAAAAAACTGGAAAAAAAACAAACACACACACACACACACACACACACACACACACACACACACACACACACACACACACACACACACACACACACACACACACAACATATAACCTAAAATAAATTAAAATTAAAAAGCTAATTCAAAATATTAATAAATACCTTATAGTATATGATTTATACGAAAATAAGACTGTACCCCACAGAACTGTAATAAGCAGGCTAACCAGCTCTGAAGGAAAATTGCAAGCTTATGAATCACTCTTTCCAGGGGTCAAACCTGCAACCAACCCTGTGCTTATATCATTAGGCCACCAACACCAGGTCTGTTCTATAAACACCTCCAATTTTTCTTTAAGATTGGAAGGTTAAGGCTTGTTTGGTCCCTTTTATGCTGGTGCAGCGTGTTGTTCTCAGAGCCGCCAGCAGCAGATGGCAGCAGTGAGGACCGACTGAAGGAGATGTGTGCACTGCACAAGCAGGACTGCAGAGTCAGCATGTGTGGGCTATCTCTTCTGCACTGACACTAAAGCACAGGCGTGACACAGACGCACTGCTGCAGCACAGAGGCCTGTGCATGTCTGGCAGAGACATGACAAATCAATGAAGTCATTAAAAAAGAAACAAAGGATGAGTTATGTGTCATACTCGCAAACTGAAGAGAGAAAACAGAAATAAAAAAAAATATTTTTGAGGGGTTATAGCATATGCAGGAACATCCAGTCTTCTTCGTGAGTTTATCTCTACCCATTTTCTGGTGGAGAGAGAAGAGACAAGGCACTGCTTTGTGTGTTGGTACCTGAAAGTCCTCCAACATCCATCTTTTTCAGGTTCTTAGCTTCGAGGATACAGATGGTGAGTTTTCCAGCTGTAGGTACATAGCGCAGAGAGATGCAGATATCCCCAAGCTTTTCAGGCTGTGTTGGGGAAAATGACATGGGCAGTTTTAAAGGAACAGTTCACCCAAAAATTTGTCCTGGGAGAAGTTGTGAATTTTTTTTTTTTTTTTTTTTTTTTGCGAGGCTGCCTTTATTTGTTCAGAAATACTTGATTTGAAATATTTGAAAATTTTAAAATAACTATTTACACTTTGAATATATGTTAAAATGTAATTTATTCCTGCGATGTAAAGCTATATTTTTAGCATCATTACTCCAGTGTTCAGTGTCACATGATCCTTCAGAAATCATTCTGATATGCTGATCAATGCTGCTCAAGAAACATTTGCTATTATTATCAATGTTGAAATGATATTCAACATTGATAGATATAGAGATAGATATCTAGAAAGTAATACTTTTATTCAGCAAGGAATGTTTCCACTAATACTAAAATATTATGCTATTATATAACACAGTTTTAAACATAGGCCTGTATAATAAGAACCATTATTAATAATTGAGCACTAATAACTGATAATAACTGAGTATCAAATCAGCATATCAGAATGATTTCAAAAGGATTACTTTAAAGTGAAGACTGGAGTAGCGATGCTGAATATTCAGCTTTACATTACAATTTACAATATATTCACACAGAAAACTGTTATTTTAATAAAATCTCACACTATTACTGCTTTTACTGTTTTTTTAAGCAAATAAAAGCATATTTGTTGAGAATAAGAGACTATGTTCAGTTTAATTGCATGAAAAAAGAGTAGCTTGAACATTCTGCTGCTAACATATTTTTGTTTCCTGCGGTTTGGCACAACATGGGAGTAAATGAAGTAAATGAATAAAACATCAATAGTGTCCCATCAAACAGTCATTTTAATGGAAACGTGATAAGGTAGAAAAGAACATGATTATGTAACATTATGGGTGTAAAAGCGTTTTTAGAGGCGATGGTTCATTAACTCTCATTATTATTAGTGGACGACAGCTGCTAGTTAACATGAAGTGAATGACAGATGCAGGACGGATGTACCTCTTCTTTCTCTGCGCTATCCAGGTCTCTCCATTGCTCGATAGGTTGTGCCAGGTCCAGGGTGTTCATGGGAATCTTCACCTCACCGATCACATCATGCTTCGAGAAACGGTCGAAGTCGTACACAGACATGACCAGAGTCTTTCCTCCCATTTCAGTGAATGGAATCTAGAAATCAATCAACATCAGCTCATGAGTATTTTCAAAGTGTTGGGTGTCAAAACCTGGCATAAACTGGTAATGTGCTGTAACAGATACTCTACCTTAAAATGGAAAGTCTCATTGAAGACGGGATTGAGGGTTTTCTTGTGCACCTTGGTGTCAAACTTCTTCTTCTTGTCTGGGAGAATGAAAACTTTGACGTATGGGTCTGAGGTGCCACCACTGTCCATGGAGAGAAGATCTGCAGCTTGCAGGATGCCCACTGTCAGCTACAGGATAACAGTGTCAGTCTTTACTGAGCAAAATCTGCTGTAACCTTTCATATGACTGCTGGTTATGCAACAAAAGTATAATGGAACCAGCATGATTTTTTATTTTCTAAATCTGGCACAATCTGGAGCATCACATTGAAGTCAAAAAATTTCCAGTGACTGTCAAACCTAGTAGCTTTATGTTGGTCAGCATGGCAAATTTGCATGAGAAATATAAACCAGTTGCAAAAATCTGCATAAAATATTTTGCCCTTATTCAGAATTCTAGAATGCATATATCTCTTTTGAAATGACTGGATTTCCCCCCTGAAAATGGTAAAAAAAAGGTGCTATGATCACATATTTAACTAAAACTAAAACCATAAAAAATTATTTATAAAGTATAAATAGTAATTAACTTTATAGAATAAATACCTACTGTATCACTGAAATACAATACAATATATTAAAAAACACTACAAATAAATCAAATATACATAAAATACAATAAATAAATCTGAAATAAAATTAATAAAAACTATTTAAACATTTTTAAAAATACAACAGAAACAAAACTACAAAAAATGTAACTAATCTAAACTAAAAAAAAAAAAAAAAAAAAAATTAATAAAAACGTCTCGGTTACGTATGTAACCCCTCGTTCCCTGAAGGAGGGAACGGAGATGTTACATCTGTGACTGACGAAACTGGGATCTCGCTAGAAAGACAATTCGCCTTTGATTGTTAACAAAACAAGCCAATGAATATTGGCGTGCAAGATTTTCATCGCGCACCCCACCATGCAGCACAGGTATAAAAGGAGATCATGTGCAGTCGCACATTCAGTTTATCGTTGTGGAGCTGAGACGGAAGAGAATTTATTAGAAAAGAAACAAGTCACTGGAAAAAGCCGAACACAAAACTAACACGATAAAAGCGGCCGTTTGTTTGCATGCTTTGTTAAATATTTAAATCCAAAAGCATCAATGTTTTACTATAATAAGTGATACATTAATCATAATGAATTAATTTATCAGGATTTAAAATTAGTCACACAGAAGTAAAGCGTTATGAACAGCCTGCTTATTCAGTCGAGTCTGTTTCTGTTTATTTGTGGTCACAGGAACCTATATACATCACTACATGGAGCTAAACTCTTGAGACGAGACCATGTTTACTCTGGTAATGTTAATGCTTAACGTGCAGTCTTTTGCATCGCTTATAAATATTTCTGCCTTGTATGGTGATTACAATCCACACCAGATCAATTGACTGAAAGTTTGCTCTTTTTAGCTCAACTTATTTTAAAACATTTTTAATGCTGGTGTTATAGCTGTTATCTTTCTGAAATGATCCGCGGCGCTGACGCTCTCCAGATGCGGAGAAACTCCGCCTTTGTTCATAACCACTCCTCTAGTCTCAGCTGGCCTGCTTTGGCCCAAGATTTTCGTCTGGCCAAAAATAACGGGGCATTGGCCCTGAGGAAGCACCGATGAGGCACGATCAGGCCCGGAAGTGACAGTGGAAATGCGATTGGCCCTGGCACGCACTAGCATGCCAGCTTTTGGCCTGACAGTGGAAACGCGGCTATGGACTGGCCATAGGGCAGTGCTACGTATGGAAGTCCCTGCGGTAGACTCAGCCCACCTGGGGTGAGATCACTACACAGCAGAGATGGCAGAGAGATCTCTGCCAGGGAAAGACAAGGGCTCACTGTGAGGGAAGCCGTACCGTGGAAGGATATAGATGTGGGCATCTAGCCCAGCACAAGGCTGAACTTGGGCATGCACACGAGTGCTGGACCTGACGTCTTGCGCTCCACCACGCCTGACTGCTGAGGGTGCGGGAGGAACTTCAACAGGGTTCGCCAAGAGGGAAACTGAACTGAGAAGGACTTTAGCACATGTATCCGGTCTGTAGAGGGGAATGGCACAGCAAGCGTGATTGACACTGAGCCAGTCCAGCATTACAGGCCATCTGAGGCGAGTACATGAGAGGACACAGGCTTTACACAGAGTTTATAGAATCTCACAAACATGTTAGGTGTCGCCCAGCTGGCAGCTCTACAGATGTCTGCTACCGAGGCACCCTGTGTCAAAGCCCAGGAGGAAGCCACAGCTCTTGTAGAGTGTGCTCCCACTCCAATGGGGCACGGTAAGTGATGGGCCTGATATGCTAAGACTACAGCCTCCACTATCCAGTGGGCAAGTTTTTGTTTGGAGACAGCCTTTCGATTCTACTGTCCTCCGAAGTAGACAAAGAGCTGGTCTGAGGTGAAGTGACCTCAGATGCTTCTGACTCCAAAGGAGGAGATGGCGGGCGAGTTGCGACATGCGACGGGAGTGTAGACCGCCCTGGTGGTTGATGTACACAATGGTCGCAGTGTTGTCCATAAGGACCAGTACATGGTTGTCACGTAGCCTCGATCTGAAGTGGTGCAGAGCAAGCCATACTGCAAGCAACTCGAGGCAAATGATATGCAACTGCAGGCGAGGCCCTGTCCAGGTGCCTGACACTGCATGCCCATTGTACATGACACCCCAGCCGATGGCAGAGGCATCTGTTGAAACAACAACATGCCTGGACACTTGCACTAGGGAAACCCCTGCCCATAGAAAAGCAAGGTCCAACCATGGACTGAAGGTTTGGTGGCAGGACGGGGTAACCAAGACCCGGTGCATGCCGTGTTGCCATGCCCATCTCAGGACTTGATCGTGAAGCCACCGCTGAAGCGGTCTCATATGAAGTGACCCGAGGGGCGTGACAGCGGCAGTGGATGCCATATGCCCCAGGAGCCTCTGAAACTGTTTCAGTGGAACCACCTTCCTGCCCCGAAATGACTACAGGCAGTTCAGCATTGATTGAGCGCACTCTGTCGAGTCCAACTCGACACTGAGAAAAGAGATCCTCTGCACAGGGGAGAGTTTGCTCTTTTCCCAGTTCACCCGAAGCCCCAACCGGCTTAGGTGGTTGAGTACCACGTCCCTGTGTTTGCACAACTGAGCTTGGGACTGGGTCAACATGAGGTAGTAGAGAATGCGAATGCCTGCTTCCCTCAAGGGCTGCCTCCATGACCTTGGGGAAGACGAGAAGACGACAGGGACAGCCCGAAGGGGAGGACCTTGTACTGATATCCCCATCCCTCGAACACAAATCGGAGAAACGGCCTATGTTGGGGGAGAATCGAGACGATGAAAGTATGCGTCCTTCAGGTCAAGGATATGTTTCTACGTTAACATCCTGAACGGAAGCTTGAGAAGGGCCTGGTTCAGAATGGGCAGGTCCAGGATTGGCCGTAACCCACCGCCTTTCTTGGTTACAACGAAGTACGGGCTGTAAAACCCCAACTTTATATTGGCTGGTGGGACCGGTTCTGTCGCATTCTTTTCCAGCAGGACCGCAATTTCCGCTCGCAAGACGGGAGCATCTTTGTCCAGCACAGAGGTGAACCGTATGCCCCTGAACTGATGCTGAGTGAACTGAATCGCATAGCCGAGTCTGATGATTCTCGTGAGCCAGTGAGACGGTCTGGGGAGCGCTAGCCAGGCCCCCAGAGACTGAACAAGTGGAACTAGGGGAACCACCGATGTACCCGTGGTGGGGCAGCAAGGCGGAGCTCAGGGACCCGACCCGGAAGGCACAGCGTCCCGGAGTGAGGTCTGAGTGAGTGATGCGACCCTTACCTGGCTCCACGATTGAGCAGGGGGTGCGTGACAAGGCAGAGTGCCCTTGAACCGGGCCCTGCTGCCCACTGGCAAAAGGAGAGGGGGACGGGAGTGTAGAGGCTGCCCTTCGTGCACCTCCATCCTGGCCCTCTTGAGCTCCTGGTGCCAGCTCCATGCCGTGGCCATAAAGGCTGCTGCTGAGGCCGGGTTGGAGTGGAGGTGGAGGCAACAGGAGGGCGCCCTCGGTGACGAGCAGGCGGAGGGGCTGCGTCCGGCGACTGGGTGATAGCAGCAGTCGCCGGACGCAGGATGTGTCTAATTGCCTCCATCTGCTTATGTGCGGCGGAGAACTGTTGGGCAAGCACAAGATGGAGCGATCGTGACCATCAGATGGAGCCAGGAAGTGACCACATCCAGAAACGCACGAGTGGAAAGACATCTTTAAAAAGATGCCCCATCACTCGTGGAGCTCTTTTAGAATTTGCTCTTTTAGTTTGAAAAAACACAGAAGTGTTGAAGCGCCTAGGAGGAGTTGCAGCGTGACTGCAGAATGGGAAGCTGCAGCATGCTGAGAAAAAAGCAGCAGCACTGGCAACCCCAGGTGATGCGCCGTAACACCAACACTCGTCAAAAGGCTGTCTTGATGACACTCTGCTCAGGAAACTGAAGGCTCGGCTCCGAAGCAAAAAGCTGAATGTGCGACTGCACGCGATTTCCTTTTATACCCGCGCTGCAGGGTGGGGTGAGCGATGCAAATCTCGCACGCCAATATTCATTGGCTTGTTTTGTTAACACTCAAAAGGCGATTTGTCTCTCTAGCGAGATCCTAATTTCGTCAGTCACTGACGTAACGTTGTACGTGACTGACTGAAAGGGAACTGTAATGCTATGACACTAAAATAACACTGGATGTAATTTTTTATTAATCCTTTATTCATTAAATTTGTCATTGATCCTTTACTCCCTGACTTCTTGTCCATTTGTGAATATTTCTGAGTGATAACAGACATTTTTAAAGGGTGTTTTTTTGTAAAAAACCATAGGAATAGTTTTAAGCAATTATTTGATGATGTGTCATGGTGTTTAATTCATGCCCCATTTCTAGCTGTTTAGTTTCTGTATAGAGATATGTTTCACTCCGCTTGCTGTACATTGAAATATTTTGACATGAAAAATGCACTTGATGTACACTTAAATAGCTGAAGAGCAGCATAGTATGCTCATACAAAATATGAAAATAATGTTATGTGTACTGTATAGGACACATCTGGGAAAATCTGGGCATTAATGTGAACGAATGAACAGAAATATTAAAATATAATTCTCTTAGAAATTGTTTAAACACTAAAGGTGGCCTTACCTTGTTGTCAGAGAAGTCGTAGTCAAGGGAGAACTGCAGTTTTCCGAGTTTCTCCTTCTCTTTCGGTTCCTCCTCTTTCTCTTCAGTTATTCCCATTTCTATATCTTCTTCATCATCATCATCATCTTCCTGTTTCTGGAGAGATAAAAGCACAGATGGACGTTACAGGAGAAACTAGAGCAAAGGCACAGGAAGGTAAATTAAGTTCCCCAAACATGATTCATCTGGCAAATTCGCAGCTTACCTGAAGTTTGCCAGGTGTCAAACCACCCGGGTGTTACTGTATGTAACTGTGTCAGCAATGACCTTCATAGCAACATGACTTGATTTCACTTTTCCTTTCATGACACCATTTGTAATCGTCTACTTTACTTTTGTGGAGCAAAAGACAGACAGAAGAATTCTAGTCTTTCTGAAGCAGTCTGTCCATAAATTGATTTTCAGTCTGCAGGGTATATTAAAACCCTGAGAGATGATGATTGAGTCTAAAAAACTCGCTTTTGCACAGGACGAAAGATTTAGAAGATACAGAAGATACAAGATGCAGGTCTACCAGGCCAAGGAGGGAAAAAAGTATATCCATAACAAAGATTGTATTAGTCTCTCAAGTATGTAATTTAAATAATGTTAAAATAGTAGGGATGCACGATATTGGATTTTTGCCAATATCATATATGCCGATATTTTCTAAATCATTTTGGCCGATACCAAAATATTTCCTTTTGCTTGTAAACAACACCAAGTCTCTCCTGTGCAGAAATTATAAGCAAAATAAAATTCAAAATTAATTTTGGTTAGTTTTTAACAATAACTTATTTGGTAGAATTAAATAATAATAATATGTTTTTTTGACAGTACATTGAAGCTTTGAAAATAACTATAGCCTAAATAAACCATATGTCAAATAGCTGCATTTTTTTGTTTAATATTTATGAATTAGATTATGTACTAATGTCACTGTAAGTGTAGTGTGGAGAGACTCCACCCACACACTCTTCTGATTGGCTGTGATTTTTGATTAAGCTTTCACATCACAAAGACCGAACGTGCTCTGACTTTAGTGAACTTACAAATTGCTTGTCATTGGAATCTTATCACATCACGCCCGATTATGACATGGTGTAATCAGTAAAGTAGACCAGACATTATGCTGATAACTGAAAGTCTCTCTGCTAGCCTAGCATTTGTGTCCTCTGAAAGATTGGAGTTAACATAGTACATAACCCTGTTACATGACTAACACTGCTTTGGGCTTAGTAGTGACCCCAGCAAGTTCATCCACATAGGAACATCCAGCCACTCTACCAAATTCCTGCGGTGACTGTTCATTAGATCAAGCATTTCTGAGATTTTTTATGGACTTTGAAGAATTGATTGCAGCTTCAAACTCAATGCTAGTGAAACAGCAAATATAAGCTTACTTAGAGATGTCTGCTTCAGCTTTTGGAAAAAACAAGAAAATAAAATAAACACAAGAATACAAGACAAATTAAAAGAGTTGAATCAGAATGCCTCTTAATAGAACAAAAAGTGCTTGGGGTGAGGATTCATCCTTCCTGACCACTCACCCCAAAATATACAAACACACACATTTCCGAAACACACGCTCACACACATGAAAAAACAAAAACAATTTCTTATTCTCTGTCCAATCTTAACTGACAGGACAGAATGCATTCATGCATGCCAAGCCACAAAATGCAAAGTCTGAAAATATTCCTCATTGATTGCATATTGTTCAAGCAATAGTGAATAAAACGATGCTGGCATTAAATCTGGAGGATGATTAATGATGTAACACACTAATGTGGTATTACTGATATGAAGTGTGTGGTGATTCTCTTACATAACATCAAGAGATTTGCATTAAGCATTCAGAGGCAGTCATGCTAAGTTCTAGCACATTCATCTTAGTAAATGTGGCAGATGTAATAAGAAACGGTGAAGGAGAAATCAGTCACTCACAATAAACGATTATTTGCACCAACAGCCCTGTGATCAAATTAGCATGTAATTATTAACCATGTTTATTACAATATGATTTAAGTTCCTAATTTTTTAAGTGCTATTCACTACCCCAAGAAAAAAGCAACAAAAAAACAAACACTGGCCTATCATGTGTCCAAAATTTATGATGTGCTTATTTGTAAGAAACCAGAAAATGCATGTGTGTTAAGTGGAATTTTTAATCATGAAGGCATTTTAAAAGGTTATTACATGATAAATTAAACCTTGGTTCAGTTCCTGGGACAGTGAGATATCAAAGGTGAAGCATGTAATTTCTGAGCCACTAGCTTTGTGGAATTGCAAAGATGAAAACTGTTTTCAAACAGGTTTCCCATGTCACCTGCCATTGGTCGGATAACAGAAAGTTCTGCCCCATACTCACACCACTAGTTGAGCAGAGGAGCCCAGTGTTTGGATAGTTAGCATTGCACAGACAATGTAAAGCGCTTAAAAAAGTGCTATATAAATGTAAGGAATTATTATTATAATAATATTATCATATTAGCCACATCGTCACAGGGACAAAAGGATCTTTATTGATGGATATTTAAAAGCAGCCGTGCATGCTTAAAATTTTGCCTTTGAAAGCAAATCACCAACTGTAAATATTTAATACATTTATAGATGTTTTACCATTTCTTTTCTTTTGATACACTTATTCAGCAGGGATGCATTGAATTGATCCAAAGTAACATTAAATATTAGATATAATATTTCTATTTTTTATAGAAAACAAATTATTTTGAATCCTGAAAAAAAAAGCTTCATTGTTTTCACAAAAATATTCAACATCAATAATAATGAGAAGTGTTTCTTTAATAGCGAATCAGCATATTAGTATGATTTATGAAGAATCATGTGACACTGAAGACTGGAGTAATGATGCTAAAATTTCAGCTTGGATTACAGAAATAAATTACATTTTAAAATAAATTTACAAAGAAAACAGTTTTCAATTGCAATAATATTTTACAATATTGCTATAATTATTATTTATATATTTTTTTACTGTATTATAGATCAAATAAATGCAGCCTAAGTATAAAAGACTTCTTAAAAAAACTAACAAAACGATATATTTTTTGGATATATATCTGTTATCTTATAGGGATAGTTCACCCAAAAGTGAAAATCCCTTCATCATTTACTCTCCCTCACATTGTTTCAGATCAGCCAATGCCACGTATTTCCACATCGTTTACATTAAGAGCTCTAACACTGAAAATAATACACACACTACCCAAAACATTATTTCAAACTAAAGCACACTTAATTGGCACACCCAATCACACAACAGGTCTCTTGGTGAAAGGCTGTTTCCCACACCACCTACTCCATCCCACGACTCATCTCTACATTTCAGGAAGAAAAGAAAAGCTTCTTTGTTTCTTTCTGCACAATGGGTCGTCCAGGAAAGTTACTCTCAAGTCAAGTCATGGTCATTCACTGGTGCCTGTATGAAGGGCATGCATTGGGCTTTGTCTCAAACGCTGCTTCACCTCATCTGGACATTTCTCTGGCTTCTTTTGCTGTTAGCTAAGTGCTTTGAGTAAGGGATGCATAAAGATGTTGCATAACTTATGTTAGGAATCTTTAAGGGACAGATTTGTGATAGGTGAAGCAGCTTTCAGAGGACAAATCACCAACCGTACCCTTTCAACATGCATGTTAGTGAGGATTGGTGTCTCTCAGTAAGCTAGGATGAAGTTTAAGTTCATAACCAAATGCATATCCGCTTCTAAAGGGCCATTCCTTCTACTCGTTTGGCTGTAATCCCCCATCCCGTTCATGTGGCATGTCAAACTGGTGGAATGCGAGCCCTCCCCAAACCAACCCCAAACTAGCTCCTCAAGCAACCCTCAGCACCCCTGCAGCTTCATTAAACTGAGTTCATTCCCAGCCAGTTTTCAAAGCCCAGTTCCCCCAGCCCTGGTCTGAGCTTACACCAGGCGTTCAGAGAGGGGCACTGTAAGCCATGTCACACCTACCGTAAGAAGACAGGTCCAGCACAGTCAAGATACACGGAGCACATATCAGACACAAAGCGGGAAAGATAGAGAGATGAAGAAATGGAGAGAGAGGGAGAGATTGAACTCACAGAAGACAGAATCAAGTAGAGGAAATCAAGTAAAACTTAATGGACATTTATCACAAATTTTGGTTTAAATATACACATTATGTTATTGGCTAAAACAAACATCAAATTTAACAAAAGCAATTTGAGAAGCAAACCACATAGAGACACATTTGAGGCACTTTTATTGTAGGGAGACTGAGGGCAACTATAATGCATTAAAAGTCTTAAATATATATATTTTTTTACAATGTAATTTTTAAAAAATGTTATCATGACTTAACATGATTATATCTGTTATATCTATTTTTATTTATTTACACATATTTGTATTAATTTGAAATAATTTATATTCATATTTAGTTCAATATCAAATCTAATCATTCTCATTATATCTCTATTAAATATTTTCCTTTGCCACATATACAGTAAATGGTACTAATACTGTACAAAAAGCTAGAAGACAGTATTGAGTAAGTTATGAAGGGGAAAAACTATTACAATAGGCATAAATAAAATATATCTCCCATTAATAAAAAGTTTGTCTTGATGGTGTTTATGCACAACTAAGGTTTTTGAGATTATTTCTATAGAAAATTATATATTAGGATATGAATTTTAATGATTCCCAAAGGAAAATTAGCTTGTCACAATAGCAAACATACAGCACACAGTGGGATCTGTCAAAGCACGGCAAATACAGCTAAACTCTTTAGCTGTTCAGCTATTATATTTCCAGCACAGATAAAAAAAGATTTAGTGCTGCTGCGCATTCGCTGGAAAAAGTGTCATTTTTAACACAAAAGCACAAGAGATATATAGCAAATACATTCTTTTGGAAACCAAATTATACGAACACGGCAAATGAAATGACGTGGCGGGAAATCTTTCATGTAGCTTTCCTGCTTTACAGGCAGCAAATGACATACAACACTGAATATTTTATATTCCATGAATATTAAATGGCTAAAAAATCTTTCCAGAATACCAACCATCCATTTTCTTGACCTAGAAGCTATATTAGGGATATGTGAGTGGTAGAAACACAGCCTTTTTTTTTTAAAACAGACAAGCTTTGCTGAGTCTTTCAAATATATTGCATTGTTAAAGGCATTAATCAAGTAAAAGATTCAGATTAGATTTGTATCAAACCCTATTAAACTCATTAGCAACAGATGGAAATTAGGAACTTGAAAAACATTCATCTTTATGTTTCTTTGTTTTAAAGGTTTTAAAGGAATAGTTCACCCAAAATGTAAATGTATACATCATTTATTCACTCTAAAGTCGTTCTGTTGTGAGACATAAAAGGAGATGTTGAGCAGCATGTTCAATCTGCACATGCAATCAAAGCGAACTGTGATTTTTACTGCCAAGCTCCAATAAGACAAATAAGCATCAGGTTGGTGTGAAATATAACAGAAATATTAGACACTATAATCTGAATTTATGGATTTTCATATAATTTTGGAGCTTGACATTATAAAATGCCATCTACTTTCATTGTATCTAAAATAACAACTTCTGTAACATCTCATTTTGTGTCATGAAAGAAAGAAATACAGGACTGACACATTAGAATGAGTTTGTATGAAATAAAAAATTCATTTTGACATGAACTATCCCTTTAAGGCTGAAGAGCGCTTGTGTCGGGTGGCCGTACCTCTCCTCCCTTCATGTTCTTCATTCCCATTTCTCCCTTGCCTTTCTTTCCCTTTTTGCCCTTTTTCCTCTTAAGGCAGGTCTTTTTAACGATGCAGAAGCAGCACGTGAGAATGAGGATCACGGCTACAATGGCGATGGCGATAATGGCCCAGGGAGGCACTAAAAGTGAGAGAAGGACAGAGAAAGATGGAGGAACAGAGGCTGGAAATTCAAATCTAGATCGATCATGGTCATTAAGAGAGCCAAGCTTGTCTTCAATATTACCTTCACCAATGCAGAACAGGACTAACGTTTGTAGGGGAGAATGTATGTAACAGCAAAACCGTAGCTTCATGAATATTCTAGACAAATAAAGTTTGTCAAGACTAGTGCTGTCATAACTTTTCACAAATGTTCTGTCAAATCTGCTTAGATTCACAAATGTTGCTCAGTTGGCATAATATTTAGAGTTTCTATTGAATAATCTAATCTCTTTGTATCAACTCTATTCTTTAGTTTAAATGAACTCAACATTTTAAAGAAAACAGGTTAGGCTACTAAATCACTTTTACAGTATAATTGTGTCTCTAATAATGTCTGTGCATGATGTTCCCGAAATAAGTTTGTCTTATTCCATGTTCGCTGGAGGAAAACAATGCTGGAGTGATAAAGAGTGAATGCAGCAAAAACTTTTCAGTTGATGGAAAACTGTTTTCCATTGCTCCCATGTCACATTATGTAAACTGCATTTATGACAAAGAATAATCATAATCAATCATTAAAAATCATCCTAAAAAACGATAACAACTTAAAATATGCCATAATTTTTGCTCATGCAAATATGAGTAATACATAATTCGAAGGCAACTCTACTTTTATTTGTGTGCACTCACAATATCATCAAAACATTGTGCTTTTGTAAAATAAAGAAAACAAACCAGATACGCTTCCTGCTGTCTCTGTCTCCATGAACTGTAGCAAAGAACAAAAATGAACTGAAACTCAGCTGACAGACTATTTACCTTACAGACTTGGGAAATATATTTACATTTAGATGACGCTTTTATCCAAAGCGACTTACAATTGGTATATATGTCAGAGGTCGCACGCCTCTGGAGCAACTAGAGTTTAAGTGTCTTGCTCAGGGACACATTGGTGTCTCACAGAGGATTCGAACCCAGGTTTCTCACACCAAAGGCATGTGTCTTATCCACTGTGCCAACACCACCCCATTATATCTATAGAAATCTTGAAATGTCTACTTTTAAATGAACCAATTGAAATCGAAAAACAAATACTCTCTGGTTAGGTCATCTGTATGACAGGTGCATTAGGTAGCCTTAGCCAAGACAGACTTTTATGTTGACTTGACAAAACCTAGAAAATTTTTCAGAATGTTATAGTTTAAAAGTCATACAGAACTTACAAATAGAGAGGATGTCCCATGTGTTTGCTAGATTGCTCTGGCTAGCTTCTAGGGTCATTGGTCTGGAGTCACTATGGTGTTAATGTTGTTTTTTTAGGGTGTTGCTAGTGCTTTGCTAGGATGTCCTGAATGGTTGATAGGGAGTCTCTAGGCAGTGCAGTCTGACATGGTCCAGTCCGTTAGAAAAGGTGCAACAACCTAAATAGCAGCGTCTGAAGCTCTGACATGAGTTTAGAGCTTGAGTTATATGTTGAAATGATAAAATATCACACAATATCACACATATAGTCAAATACTCACATGGAAGCTTGTCCATCTCATTGAGGAACTTGTTTTTGATGTCACCAAAGACATCATTCTTGCTGACTGGACCCTGATGCTCGGTGGAGTTGTCTGCAGGTGTGGAAATAGCAGGGGCCATGGTTAGGGCACTGGCACCCGTGGGCTCAGGGCCCACCATGGCCGCAGGCTTCTTCTTGAGCAAATTCCACTTCATGCTTAACGAATACACCAACAGAAACCCTGATGGGGGAAAAGAGAGTTAAGATGATATGAGTGTGACAAGATGCTCCTGAATCTCTGAATCTCATTCTCTTTGATGGGAACTGAATGAAACGACTTACTCACTCCATCAAAAATGCAAATGTTGCTGACATAGACATAATGTGACATACTGTCTGATCTCTTGGTTGTTAAAATGTGGTCAATAATGTGAAAGGTGATGTGCAACTTGTCAGTAAGTGGGATTTCGTATCAGTAATAGGGTTTGGCAGGATTTAATAAATGAACATAAAAATTAAATTAAATTAAAGGAGTGTACATGAAAGGGCCCGCTTATGTTTTATTCCCCCCAAAATACCCATTTTGTCTTTAGAGGATTTTTGGAAATAGACTGTCTAATATAAAAAAAAAGAAAGAAAGAAAGAAAGAAAAAAAATATTAATGACTTGAACTGTGGTTTGCTGGTTTGCTTTTATTGCAAATCTAAATGAAAACATCTGACATTCTCAGACTTTTTTTACACACAAGCAGAAGTTAATTTGCTCCTCTAAAGATTTTCAGTATTGTGGCAAAAATCTACTATTTTATATATTCTGCAAAGAATGGTAAACTTAATGAAAGTAGACTTACAGTAGCCCTCTGATTTCATAAAAAACACAGCAATATAGTTAAACAAAACTGATTTCTTATTCCACAAGAATCAATTCTCTGCTCTAGTGTCGGAGTGCCTGTCTGTACTCACTGAATAGCGTGAATAACTTAATGAAGTTGACAATTCAGTTCAGTGAAGTTGACGGGATAAGACGTTTTATTATTCAAGGGCCCATTCCTTTACTGGGAATGTATGGCAAAATGCGCTTCGCTGCAGTTATGCAATCTGACATTGCATAAGTCAAATGGCCCACAGACTGCAGGAGGAGCTCACACACAAGCAGAAGTTAATTTGTTATCCTTAAGATTCTCAATACTAGGAGGAAAATCTTTTACTATTTTATTTTTTAAAAAACAGACTGTATAATTCAGCTTGGATATAAACAGTTCTGGAATGCAAATATCATTTTTAGATGAATTAAGCAATTATGCACTTATTTCAACCATACACCCTTTGTAAGAGTTATGCTTAAAACAATAGAAAACAATTTTGCAATTAGGTGAGAAAAAAACAAAGAAACAATAAAAATATTTATTATCTGAAAGCAACTCAATTTAACTCAAAACGTCTCTAGGTTAAGTATGTAACCCTAGTTCCTCGAGGGAACGAGATGCTGCGTCAAATGCACTTTGGGGAACGCGCCCAGCGTGAGCGACTCTGAATATTGTGTGTAATCAGTCCAATGGAAGAGCGTGACGTCACAGGCGGGGTGACGTAAGCGACCAGGAAGCTATAAAAGCACATGCCGCGCAGCTGGCGTCAGCTTCGAGTACCAGCAAGCGCCGGCAGTGGTGCCGGGGGTATGGCTCCGACACGCAGCGTCTCGTTCCCTCGAGGAACTAGGGTTACATACATAACCTAGAGACGTTCCTCTTCAGGAACTCGAGCTGTGTCAAATGCAGTTTGGGGAACGAGTACCAACGCCGCCAGATTACCAAACCCCTGCCTAGTGTGTATCCGAAGAGCACAGCTTAGGACGAAAGGACAGAAGCGCCTGGAGTGACTGGCATGTCTAGGCCATAGAATTTAACAAATGTAGAAGGCGTGGACCACCCCGCAGCATTGCAGATGTCCAGCATGGATACACCTGCTAGGAAGGCCTTGGAGGCCGCCATACCCCGAGTAGAGTGAGCCTTGGCTCCCGACAGTGGGGGACGACCAGAGGACTCATAGGTGGCGTTGATAGCCTCGACTATCCAATGACTAATAGTCTGCTTAGAAGCAGGAGAACCCCTCTTGGGGGGGCCGTAGCATACAAGCAATTGGTCAGTTTTTCTCCACAGGGCAGCTCTGTGGACGTATGTGTCCAGCACTCGAACTGGACACATACAATTTAGCTTCACTTGGTCGGGCTCCCGAAAGGGAGGAGGACAGAAGGCCTGCAGCACTACAGGTCGTGGTGTAACAGAGGGAACCTTAGGAACATATCCCGCTCAAGGGTATATGAACGCTTTGATCATGCCAGGTGCAAACTCAAGATAAGTGGGGGCCACAGAGAGGGCCTGAAGATCTCTCTCCGCAGAGAGGTGATAGCCAACAGAAAGGAGGTTTTAAGTGTAAGATTTCTGTCTGAAATATCTTGAATAGGTTCAAACGGGGGTTTGCACATTGCCTCTAACACCACAACCAAGTCCCATGGGGGAATACGGGACCATACTGGAGGTCTCAGCCTCAGCGCACTGCGGAGGAAACGTGTAACTAGGGGGTGTCTTCCCAAAGACTGGCCATCGAGAAGGGCGTGGTAGGCCGCAATGGCCGCCACGTAGACCTTCAGCGTGGAGTGGGTCAACCCTGCAGAGAGCCTAGCCTGTAGAAACTCCAGAACTGTACCAACTGGGCAGTTTGCTGGGTCTAACTGGCGGTCTCTGCACCATGAGGTGAAGAGTTTCCACCTCAGGGCGTACAGTTTCCTCGTTGAGGGAGCTCTGGATTGGAGGAGGGTCTCAACAACCTCAGTTGAGAGACCAGCTGCTAACAGTTGTGCCCCCTCAGGGGCCACACCCACAGCTTCCACAACTCCGGGCGAGGGTGAATCATCGTACCCTGCGCCTGTGAGAGTAGGTCTGTCCTGATCGGTATCTCCCACGGAGATCCGTCAAGGAGCGAGACTAGATCTGCGAACCATACTCTGCCTGGCCAGAATGGGGCTACTAACAACAGACGGACCCCGTCCCGGCGTACTCTCGCCAGAACTCCCGGGAGCAGAGCAATAGGGGGAAAGGCGTACAGACGAAACCTCAGCCAGGTCTGTACCATAGCGTCCAGTCCCAGAGGAGCTGGATGAACTAGAGAGAACCAAAGGGGACATTGTGATGTCTCTTGAGTCGCAAATAGGTCTACTTGAGCCCTGCCAAATACTCTCCATATCTGCTTCACCTCCTCTGGGTGAAGTCTCCATTCCCCGTTGCCTCGGCCCCTGCCTCGACATTATGTCTGCTCCCACATTTAGTTTCCCAGGAATATATACTGCTCTTAATGAGATGAGTTTGCTCTGGGACCACACCAGGATCTGGTGCGCCAGCTTGTACAAAGGGCGCGAACGCAGACCTCCCTGGTGGTTGATGTAAGAGACCACCAATGTGTTGTCGGTGCGCACCAACACATGGTGACCCCTTAGGTCTGGGAGGAAGTGCTTCAGTGCACGATAAACTGCTAGCATTTCTAGACAATTGATATGCCATGTTAGATGGCGACCACTCCACAGACCACGGGCAGGGTGGCCACTCATGACTGCACCCCAGCCGGTGAGAGATGCGTCCGTCGCTAGTATTACACGGCGACATGGAGCTCCCAGCACCAGGCCCTGATTCAAGAACCAAGGTTTCTTCCACATGTCTAAGGCACGGAGGCAGCGCCGCGTGACCTTGATAGTGCGAAGTAGATTGCCCCTCGGGGAAAATCCCTTGGTCTTGAGCCACCACTGTAGGGGTCTCATGTACAGCAGGCCAAGAGGTATCACGTTGGACGCAGCTGCCATCAGACCCAACAATCTCTGAAATTGTTTGACAGTGAGTGACTGGCCTACTCTGACTCTCTCAACTGAGATGAGGATCGACTCGATACGAGCAGGGGACACTCGTGCCTGCATCGCGGTCGAATCCCATACTACGCCTAGATAGGTGGTTCTCTGAACCGGAGAAAGTACACTCTTCCTGGCGTTCAGTCTCAAACCCAGCTCCCCCATATGTGCGAGAACGACATCTCGATGTCGAGCCGCAACCTGCTCTGACTGAGCTAAAATCAACCAATCATCAATGTAGTTGAGAATATGGATGCCCTGCATGCGCAGGGGGACCAGAGCCGCGTCTACACATTTTGTGAACGTGCGGGGTGAGAGTGCGAGGCCGAAGGGAAGTAATCGATATTGGTAAGCTTCGCTCCCGAAAGCGAACCTCAGAAACTTCCTGTGCTGTGGAAGGATGGATATGTGGAAGTATGCGTCTTTGAGATCTATTGTGACAAACCAGTCCTCGGACCTGATCTGAGCTACAACATGCTTGATTGTGAGCATTCTGAACTTCAATCTCATAACTGAATGATTTAAGACCCTCAAGTCTATAATCGGACGCAACCCCCCATCCTTCTTTGGAACTATGAAATACCGGCTGTAAAATCCGGACTCCCTGTCCTGAGGAGGGACCACCTCGATGGCCTCCTTCTCTAATAGGGTTTTCACTTCCTGTTCCATAACCAGACCCTGCCTGGGGCTGACTATAGTCGGGATGACCCTGTTGAATATTGGCGGCGTGGTGCTGAACTGAATCCGGTAGCCTTTTTCTACTATGTGCAGGACCCATCGAGATACATTTGGCAGTAGTTTCCACGCTGCTAAATAATAATCTAAATAATCTCTCGAGACTGACTTCTGGTGTAAGAGGCCCCCGCAGGGGCGGCGAGTGTCTCAGCCCCGCTACGCGCACGGGCGGAGGATACTGAGACCGATGCTTGCTGGGGACAGCTGAGCCCTGGAACACTGGCAGGGTTGGCAGACTGACCCCCAGAGGGCGCTGAGGCGAGACGAGCACCGTGTACTGCGGTGTGTACCGCTCTACCCCAGCAGAGGCTTCCCTGAGGCTCTCCCTCCCAGATGCCCCGAGGGAGCGACAAGGGAGGAACTTATGGAACGCCACCGCTTGTTTGCGGGCCTCCTGAAACCTGTCGACGACAGAATTGACTGCATCGCCGAACAGGCCAGTAGGCTGAATTGGGGCATCCATGAGGTAGACCCATAAGTGCCTCTCCGCGGCCACCATAGCAGCCATGGACCGCCCAATCGCTCGGGCAGTCTCCTTGGTGGCGCGGAGGGAGAGATCAGCGGTCCTTCTTAGCTCTGAAATATCATGGGACTTGATCTCCTCTCCCTCGTCTAGCTCTTTAAGCAGGTTGGATTGGTACGCCTGTAACACCTCCATGGTGTGCAGACACGCACCAGCCTGACCTGCAGCCAGGGGACAGATAGCTCGCGAGCATCTGTTCCACCCGGGGCATCGCTCTATAACCGTGCTCTCCCATCCCCACCACATTTCCATAATAATCAGATGAGGGGATGTAGAGGCGGGCCGAGAATGGGCATTTCCAGGACCTGGCGATCTCTTCATGCAGGTCGGGAAAGAATGGAAGGCCCTGGCTGGGAGGTGGCTGACTCGCGCGCAGGAAGCGTTCATCGAGCTTGCTTCGCTGCGGTTCGGTTGTCTTTTCGGCGGGCCAATCAATACTTAACTTGGCCACCACTCGAGTAACCACCTCCAAGAGCTCCTCATATTGTGGCGAGTGGGGTGGCGAATCCCTGTCGACCGACTCCACATCAACCTCCTCGGAGGAAGAGAGGCGGAGCGTCAACCCCTCTCCCTGAGTGGAAGGAACCGCAGAGCGTGCTTCTGACTCTAGGGATTGGGTGCCGGATCTGGGGGAAGTGGAAGGAGATAGGGACTGGCCCGTCTCCATTCCCTCCACCGAATCCACTTGCGAACCCCACGAGTGCAGCCGCCGTTCTGCCTCGGCAGAAGCGGGACCAGCACCGCGGGGAACGCTGGCGAAGGCCCCCTCCTCGAACAGGGCCCTCCGGGAACGAAGCAGCCACACCGACATTCGCTCACAGTGCGGACAGTCTGCCCCCTCGAGAGCCGACTCAGCGTCATTCGCTCCCAGGCAAACAACGCATAAGCTGTGTGTATCCCCACCCGTTATATATCGCGGGCAGGGAGGAACACACAACCTATAACGCGATTTGGAATCGCCATCAGAATGCTTTACTATCGCCTTGCTCTTTGGCATGTCTAGGAGCTCTAACTGGACAGACAACAGTAAATAAGACTCACAAGACAAACAAGAGACATTCACACACAGAGCGCTTGCTGAAAGACGAGAAGCTGACGCCAGCTGCGCGGCATGTGCTTTTATAGCTTCCTGGTCGCTTACGTCACCCCGCCTGTGATGTCACGCTCTTCCATTGGCAAAATCACCTCTTTTTATTTGAGCAAATAATATCAGCACAATAACTCCATGTCCCTGAACTGATTTTAAAAAAAGCCTATGCAGTGTGATTCAGTTTCATTATACACATCTGACATATTTACAGAGTGACTCAGGGTCTGGATAATTTTCAAGAATTAACAAATCCTGACAAATAATGCACTTGTTTGAACAGCTTGCAACCAGCCCAGAGCTGTCCTTTTAAATGATATTACTAATTCATGGTGGAAAAAACAAGACCTGTGATCTAAGGAAATTGGTTGACTAAACGATCCCAAGTTAATTTCAACTGGCTTACAGTCGAATGAGTGTAGTAAAATGATGGAGATGCTCCAAATGGAAAATTATTGTAGCTAATTCTCTAAAAGATGGGAAGTTAATAAACAAAGAAGTTAGAGCTTGAGAAAAACAATTGTTTAACGTTTGAGGACTGATCATTTTATTATGAACACATAATAGCATTCATTGCTTTGTATGTGATTCCATAATGCCTTTGTTTATATGATTTTCATTTTGAAGCTGTGCCTTTCTGAATAAGTTATTTAGCTTCAGGTACATGCAAATATTCATGTAAGTTATTTGGATAATTACAGATAGTATCAGGCCGTATTAACACATTCATTGTCTAAATCAGACCCTAATGAGAATGTGATGCAACATTTGCCTTATCCTCTCCCTCGCCTTTTCTCTGGAGCTTCTTGTGTGCGTTTAACACGGTGATATAATCACTGGACTCACTGCACTTAAGACTGATGCCTCTGTTTACACTGAGGGAGATAGAGATGTGCGGCAGTGGAAGAGAAGCTTGTGTCCACGTCTTTGCTCAGGGGTGACCACATACTGCTCAGAGGACAACAGACACTTTGCTTTTTATGAGACACATTATCTCCACTGCACTCACACCGATTTTAAGGCTCTCAAAGACACTCCTGCTGTTTTATCTGTGTGACTGCCAGAGCACATATTGTAAACACAACAGAACAAATAAACAGATACAAATACAACAGAAGTCTGGCTCAGATAAAGCAGAATGTGATGATGTCTAAGAATCCGATGTAATCAGCAGAATGGATGTCTGTTTTGTCTTGCCAACAAACTCGCTGGCTATAACGGCACATTTGACTTGGAAAAAAGTTTTTGCAAACGCAAATAAACAGGATCAGGTCGAGTGATCTAGGAACAGAAGGAACAGAAATGGAACTGCTCCAAAGGATGCTTTTGGCAGATCGAATAAAACCTTTGGAGAGGCATCTAGATACTGTATGACTGCTGAGTTACATAAATATAATTGCTTCAGAGCATCTGCCAAACTTCTCTTGTTCAGTGTGGGAGAAATTTCTCTGAGCAAACCATCAAGAACATGTTCAGGTTATATGTCATCCCAGAATGAAACGAATTAAACGATACTCTGAAAATGAAGTCGTTAAGGTTTCTTTATTGCACTGTGATTTTAATTTCTCAATAATTAAACCCATTCCCCGTACCATTCTCATTATTGCCTTGCAATAAATAAATAAAAAACAATTTAAAAAAAAATCATAAAACAAAAGCAATATGCAAAAGTGTCAAATCGTTGTGACAAAGAGTTGTACAGCTTTTTTTTTAAATGTAAAAAGTAATGAAATGACTACATATATATATATATATATATATATATATATATATATATATATATATATATATATATATATATATATACAGTACAGACCAAAAGTTTGGACACACCTTCTCATTCAAAGAGTTTTCTTTATTTTCATGACTATGAAAATTGTAGAGTCACAAGGTGTGTCCAAACTTTTGGTCTGTATATATATATATAATAAAAAATACAAAAAACATCAACAACAGGATAAATCAACATTTTATCACAATGTGTTTTCAGATGTGCTTAATTGTGAAAAACTAAGTCTTATCATTATATGTCTTCTATTATGTAAATGGTCTTATTCAAACTGAGGTAAACGTATTCGTGATAGCAGGCAACACGAAGCACCAAAGCTGTAGGTCCTGCCAAACGTTTGGCTGAACAGAAACTATCTATCTGGAGAGAGAGTGGGTGGCCTCTACAGCTCACTGTGCATGGTGCACAATATTGCTCAAAACAACAAAATAATATATTTACAAACATTGTGTTGCGTGTGTCCTTGTGTGGATAAAATGGACTTGAATTCAATTTTACACCGTGTCTTGTATTAAAGATCGAATTGATTTTAGTACCTCCAAAACGTGTCAGTGTTACAGCCATTTTAATTGCATCTTCAATCTTGCAATTATGTTTGCATAATAATGCTTGTATCAGTGCCAGTGTGGCTTCATTAAATATTAGCCAAGCTCAATCTTCACATATACTGACAGGATCACTTACCAGGAAAAATGGATTCTTATTACACACACACACACACACACACACACACACACACACACACACACACACGCACACGCACACACACACACACACACACACGCACACGCACACGCACACGCACACACACACACACACACGCACACGCACACGCACACACACACACACACACACACACACGCACACGCACACGCACACGCACACACACACACACACACACACTTTTCGTATCAACTTATTTGAAAACCTTTAGAAACTTGAACTATAAATACATACAGAAACAGTTCATATTAAAGCTCATGAATTGAACTGTGCCACAGTATTTAAATGTTTTACCTGATAACTCTGAAGCTGCTACCTCAGCCTATTCTGGCTCATAACCTTGGGTGTGTATTGTTGACAAACTGCAGCTGTTCGACAAGTCCTCCAATGACAGATCATTTAAAACGACACAGTAAGATGACCAAGGCCTGCTGGACTCTCTAACCTTCACAGCTAGCCTCCAATTCCCTTTAAACAGCTGTTTGCTACTTTATCCCTGGCGTGAGAATATGCTCACCCCATCTCAGGCCCACAGCTGTGACAAAACTGAGCATAATAATAGAGTTACGGTGGTCGTACATTATCTAACTGCATTTTTTCTGCTTTATGGTGGGAATAATTCAAGCTGCTGCTTCTGTGACGAGTGTACAGACTCAGTGAAGTGAGAAATTAAAGACGCTGACCGGTGACGCTGTGGCTCAGGGGGATAAATCCACTGGAATGGTTGGGTCAGCTCGTAATGCTTGACTGAGGACCAGCCACGAATTTTGCCTTTTTATTGCTGTCTTACAGAGGGATGACATTGGGTGATATTTTTTCTACAGTGGGATTGCAGATAAAAGAGAGAAAACCTGTTAGTTTAACAGTAAGTTCCCATACTATATACAGGGAAAAACTGTAAAAGGTCTAACCAGACATTCCATGTAATTTTTACAGTAAAATGATGTTAATTGTACAGTTTTAAGAACAAAAAAACATATAATCTACAGTCAAAATCTGTAAACTGATATTCCCAGTATTCCCACGTGACACTCCACATTTGAAAGTGTTTAGTTTAAATAATCAAGTTTCTGAATAATTTTTGTAATCACTTATGTACATTTGGATTTTATGTTATATTTTCTGTAGTTTAATGAATGTTTATGGCATTGTAAAGTGTCAAATATAATATAATATAATATAATATAATATAATATAATATAATATAATATAATATAATATAATATAATATAATATAATATAATATAATATAATATAATATAATATAATATAATATAATATAATATAAACCATGTGTCTTGTGTCCTGATGTCAGACTGAGAAAAATGAACAAAAAAGGAAATTTTTTGATTTACAATCATAAGAATCCTAAATTTAAAATCTTACCCTGAAGACAAGAGACTCTCCTATTTCTCACATTTTCATTTGATGACTAAAAACATCTTCTAGAGCATGTATCACAGTTCCTGGATCACGTGCAGGATAACGAGGTGCTCTATCACAGCAGAGATCTTGAACAAAGATGAAGATTGTGCATTCTGTGTGTGTGTGTGTGTGTCTGTGTGGGATTCAGAGCAGTGGAATCAGCACCCTTCTGACCTGCGGCTCTTCCCAGACTCTGCCTCCATCCGCCTCCTCTCGCTCAAAGAGCAGTAGCTGGCCCTAATTAAATTGTTTTAATGAATGAGCATCACAAGCCATCACAAGACTCCAGCTGACAAACTTCAACTTTAGTTCAACTCATAAATCACTCAAACGATTGCATCCTGGGTTACTGATAGGACAGATATAATCAATGTTTGATGGTATGAAATCATTTAATATTATGATTCTGTCCAGATGAGTATTAGGAAGGTGAAGTGCTGACAGTGAAATGGTTAATTTCATGCTGTGTCCACTGTGAGACTTTTTCTATTCAGTTACTCAGATATTGGTACAATGCTCTACATGGAGAGATATTTTTTGCATAATTCCAAACAAATAGATTCTGATCCACAAAAAAATTTAAAATGATAAATAAATAAATAAATAAACATATTGACAAATAATGAGATCCACAAATAAATCTAAGAGTTTTACAAACATGAATTAAATTCACAAATAAATAAAATGAGATTTGCCAATAAAAAACATATTCACAAATATCTTTTTAGGTTACAAACACAAATTTGCTCGGCCTTCATTTATGAATGGCTTTCTGTGCATTTGTGGATTTTGAAAAATTTCGAGCATCAAAACATGCGGACAATCCACAAATAGGTAGAACTCAAGCCAATCAGATAACAGCCGCATTTAGCTGACCAATCGTAGCACATTCTCATTTAAGGCAAGGCAAGGCAAGTTTATTTATATAGCGCATTTCATAAACAATGGTAATTCAAAGTGCTTTACATAAATGAAAGTAAAATAATAACAAAAATAAAACAAGCAATTTTAAAACTTTGGAAATGATTAAAAAAATTGTCTTATTTAAAATGAATTTAAAACAGTTAGAAATAGAAAATGATTTTACATAAAATACAGCAAATACGTAAAATACAGTGAAATCAGTTCGGACATTGCACAGTGCTCATTCAATAAATGCACAGCTAAATAGATGAGTTTTGAGTCTAGATTTAAGTCTAGACCAATGTTTTAGCACATCTGATCTCTTCTGGAAGCTGATTCCAACTGTGGGTGGCATAGTAATTAAACGCGGACTCCCCTGGTTTTGTGTGAACCCTTGGTATTTCTAACTGACTCGATCCTAATGAACTGAGTGGTCTGTTAGGTTTATATTCAGTGAACATATCTGCAATATATTTTGGTCCTAGGTCATTTCGTTATTTATAAACAAGTAAAAGTACTTTATCAATCCTAAATGTAACTAGAAGCAAGTGTAAGGACCTGAGGACTGTTGTGATATACGCTCAGATTTTCTGGTTCCAGTCAGAATCCTGGCAGCAGCGTTCTGGATGAGCTGCAGCTGTCTAATGGTCTTTTTGGGAAGGCCGGTGAGGAGCCCATTACAATAGTCCACCCTGCTGTTGATAAAGGCATGAACAAGTCTCTCCAAGTCTTGGCTGGAAACAAAACATTGATTCTTTCAATGTTTTTTAAATGATAGTATGCTGATTTAGTTACTGCTTTGACATGACTACTGAAACTAAGGTCTGTCTCCAGAATCACACCAAGATTCCTGACTTGATTTTTAGTTGTTTGACCTCTAGAGTCAAGGCATGCATTCACCTTGAAAACTTATCTTTGTTTCCAAATGCAATAACTTCAACGTTTTTTCCTTGTTTAACTGAAGAAAGTTCTGGCACATCCAACTATTAATTTCAACAATGCATTGGCAGAGGGAGTCAATTGGGCTGTAGTCATTTGGAGATAAGGCTAGGTAAATCTGGGTATCATCAGCATAGCTGTGATAGGCAATTTGGTTCTTTCTCATTATTTGACTTAGTGGAAGCATATACAGGCTAAACAAGAGCGGTGCAAGAATTGAGCCTTGTCATATCATGGACGTCCACTTAGACTTATTGCTCTCCTAGACTCACATAATAACCTCTCCCTTCTAAGTATGACCTGAACCATTTGAATACCATCCCAGAAAGCCCGACCCAGTTTTCCAGTCTCTCTAGTAGTATGTTCTGATCGACAGTGTCAAACGCAGCACTGAGATCTAGCAATACCAGCACCAATATTTTAAGGGGCAGCTGTGGCCTAATGGTTAGAGACTTGGACTTGTAACCTAAAAGTTGCAGGTTCGAGTCTAGGTGCTGGCAGGAGTTGTAGGTGGGGGGGGAGTGAATGAAAAGTGCTCTCTTCCACCCTCTTAAGTGCCCTTGAGCAAGGCACTGAACCCTCAGTTGCTCCCTGAGTGCTGGATCTATATCTGCCCACTGTTTCGGGTGTGTGTGCACTTGGATGGGTTAATTGCAGTGCACCAGTTCTGAGTATGGGTTACCATACCTGGCAAATGTCATGACTTTCACATTATTTATTTTTGGGGGAGTCATGGCCTAGTGGTTAGAGAGTTTGACTCCTATCCCTAGGGTTCTGGGTTTGAATCTTGGGCCGTCAATACCACGACTTAGGTGCCCTTGAGCAAGACATTGAACCCCCAACTGCTCCCCGGGCGCCGCAGCATAAATGGCTGCCCACTGCTCTGGGTGTGTGTTCACAGTGTGTGTGTGTGTTAACTGCTCTGTGTGTGTGCACTGTGGATGGGTTAAATACAGAGCACAAATTCTGAGTATGGGTCACCATACTTGGCTGAATGTCACGTCACTTTCACTTTTTTTCACTTTCACTTTTGCCAGAGTCACAATTTAAGCGAATACCATTTATTATCTAAATGAGTGCTGTCTCTGTGCTATGATGCGGTCGGAAACCAGATTTAAAATTGTCCAGGTGTCCATTTGAGTTTAATTATTTATTCAGCTGATTAAAAACTACCTTTTCTATAATTTTGCCTATAAAAGGAAGATTAGATATTGGTCTATAATTGCTCAAAATGGTGTTATCAAGATTGCTCTTTTTCCGGAGGGGCTTAACAACTGCTGTTTTCAGGGAGTTTGGAAATGTCCCAGAAAGAAGTGAGGCATTTACTACTTCTAATAGATCTGCTTCTAAACTGTTAAGCACACTTTTGAAAAAAGATGGTGTGTCAAGATAGCAGGTTGACGATTTTAGGTGCTGCACTATGTCTTCCAAAATTTTGCTATCAATTTCTTCAAAAATAGACATAGTGTCTTTTTGTTTTGCGGCTGAATCTGTCTGACCTCTGTATTACTTGATATTAATCTTCTCAGAAAAGAAGGAAGCAAACTCATTGCATTTGCAGTCTGAGAGCATTTCAGTGGGAATCTGACTTGGGGGGTTTGTCAGTCTCTCAACAGTGGAAAAAAAGAGTATGAGTGTTATTTAAATTACTGTTTATAAGGTTTGAGAAGAAATTCTGTCTAGCTGTGGCTAGTTTCACATTAAAAGCATGAAGGCTGTCTTTATAGATGCTATAGTGAATTTCAAGTTTCGTCTTCCGCCACATATACGCTCAGCTTTTCTGCATTGTCTTTTCAAAGTCTGAACTGCTGTTGATCTTCTCCAAAAACTGATTTCTGTCTGTTTGTTTTCTTACTGACTATTATTGGAGCAATATCATCAATAACATTCTTAACTTTTGAGTTAAAGGAATCAAGGAGAAGATCAACAGAGTCTGCAGAAATGCTTGGTGTTAAAGATATAGCCTCCATAAATAGCACACTAGTGTTCTCGTTGATGCATCTTCTTCTGACAGAGACAGATCTAGATTCAGTGGTAGCAGAGATCAATATATCAAAGAAAATACAGAAGTGATCAGATAGTGCTACGTCCTTAATAACAATGGATGAAATGTTTAGACCTTTACTGATGATTAGATCCACAGTGTGTCCACCTTTGTGTGTGGGTCCATGCACATGCTGAGTCAAGTCAAAAGTGTTTAGAACCGTTATCATTTCTTTTGTAGTTTTGATTTCTGCATTGTCTATGTGAATATTAAAATCCGCTGCAATAGCAAAACAGTCAAACTCTGAGGAAATCATTGATAACATTTCTGTGACCTCTTCAACAAAGGCTGGAGAGTATTTTGGAGGCCTGTAAATAATAATAAACGGAATGCGTGGAGCACCTTTCAGCACAATCCCTAGATATTCAAAAGACAAGTAATGACCAAATGACACTTGCTTGCATTGATAGACATCTTTAAATAGAGCAGCTACACCTCCACCTCTCCTAACAGTCCTGCAGACACTCATGAAAGTAAAGTAAGGAGGGGCTGCTTCGTTGAGGACTGTTGCACTGCAGCTGTCTTCTAGCCAAGTTCATTTAGACACATAAAATCCAGATTGTTTGTGGTTATAAATTCACTGATTAGAAATTATTTATATTTCAGCGAGCAAATGTTTAAACATGCTAACTTGATGGCTGTGCTTTGTGTCTTTACATCAATCTTAGTTTGATGCATAATAGGCCGCAGATTAGATGAGTTTGCCCTTCAGCTTGAGAAGGACTTAAGACTTTCTAGCACGTGATTAAACTGAAATAGAGAAAGCTACAGGCACACTGTAGATGGATTTAAGATGGATATGAACAGCAATGTGGATCTAGCAAAGTATAAAATATTATAAATAATATTTTCAAACGTTAATTAAAAGTATTAAGAAGTTATTACATTGTTTGAGGAGAAAAAAAGTAGTTTTTTTTTTAATGCGTTGCAGGTGTGTTAAATAGAAATGCATATAAATGTAAGATAAGAGATATTCATTGGTTAAAACATTAAATAACTCAAACAATATTTCATATGAATCAGATTTACTAGTTTTTGGTTAACAGCATTCAAAGTAAATGCACAGTTTTTATTATACATGTATACTCACAAATACCCAGTACATTTAGTTTTGGATCTGATTCTTTTTATTTTTCATTATGTAATTTTTTTTTTTTTTATCTCTTTACAGTTATGTTAAATTGTGGATTATAATCTATTTATTTGTATTTATGCAACAAATCTCCATATTTCTAGGTGATTATATAAAGAGTCCAGAGACAGTCTGGTCTCACATGATTCATGTTACTCTTTCAGTGTAAAAAATAAGTGTGCTTAATGGTACTGCATGTGCACTTGTAGTAAAATAAAAGGCCATTTTAGTGTAGTTAAAAACAGTTAACTTTAATGACTTAAAGGTCCCGTTTTTTGTGCTTTTTTGAAGCTTTGATTGTGTTTACAGTGTGCAATAGGGTGTGTTAAAAAGGAAACAAGGAGGAGGGGCTAAAGGAGCACATGGCCGAGAAAAACAACAAGGCCATGTGCTGACACTACAAGAAACAAAACATAAAACAAAGATTTTTTTGCACAGCCATAACATCTAGTTAACAAAGCTAAACAGCGTTGCCCTTTGTGTAATAAGTTACAGAAACTGTTAAACGCACCAACTTAAATAATAAAATACACTTACCGGTTGTGGTCCATAAACAATGCCTTCTACAGACAAAGAGGGAACTGCTCTATCTTTCAAGAATAATCTTTGTGCGAATCCGGCATTAAACTGATTGAGATTGAGATTGAGGAAGCTGTCCTCAGCAAAATGTGCTGCACATAGTTTTACATGTGGATTATAATTTTTGGGAACTGAGTTAAACATAAATTTTAACCATTGATCTCTAAGTACAGTGTCCATGGGAAGCCCAAGCAAAGGTGATTGGACTCAGAGATGAAAATAACGGCGTTTCGCCGACATGACGACAAACACAAATGCAACTCTTCCTCCTTCTCCGCCGGAGCGGAACAAGACCACGCCCCCTTTTTGTGTATTCATGTGGGCGGAGGTTGGTCAAAAAACTTTCTGTTTCTGTTAAATAAAATATCTCGCTTGGCATTGAACTTTCAGCTTTAGAATTTTACAAATATTATTTATACTCTAACAACAACATTACACACTAACTAAAGTTTAAAACATGGGATCACGAAGAACGGGACCTTTAAGTACATACTTAAGTACACCTGTAAATGGTCTGCTTTGTAACAGCGTCAAATGAAAATATTTATTTTCAAGTACATTTATAATCAGTTTTAAGAATTTTTTGTTGCGCTTCAAAGCAGTACACTTATGGTGATGTGTTTACTAAGGCCCAATCCCAATTCTACCCCTTAGCCCTTCCCCTTTCCCGATTCTCTTTTGGTTGGAGGGGTAGTAGGCAGCTGCATATATGAAAATAAAACACCTAACCCAAAAAAAATTCTAACAAAAGGTTTCTCAGCTGATTTTTTTAGTATTATGTGTCCTTAATAACATACTAAAAGTTTACCAAAGTTTGACCACTAGAAAGGTGTAATTTTCAAGATGGTGTCCAAGATGGGCAGGGAGCCCTTAAAATATCTTAACTCCTTCATTATTTTACTTAGACAAGTAAACTTGGTGTCTAACCCCATGTTTTCTGGGTCTATGAATCCATTGGACTTGTCTAAATTGCACTGACATGATTACATACTTATGGAATACATGATTTTGTGAGAATACTGTAAGGTTTTATCAATTGTTTGGGGTGAAACAGAGATATAAACAATTTAGCCTATGTCATGTAACTCTTACTCAGTACCTGATTTTTTTTTTTTTGCTAAAACACAGACTTTACATTCAATGTAAAAGTTATTGCACCCAAAAGTAACTTAAATTGGAGTTGTATAACTTTGATCATAAACAACCCTGTATTAGCCAGAACAGAGGCCTGTGTGTGAAACCTCTAAAATGGTCACTCATTTCAATTTTAATAAGGTAATACATATGTAATGCATCCTCTATAGATGTTTTTGAGTATAAAGGTGGCATTATACTAAACCCAACAAAACTAAATTCACAATTTTCAGCAATTCAGAAGATGGTAGAAGAGAATACTGACATTTGATATTGCTTGACTCATTGAAATGTTGTTGACAGCACAGTGTATACCATTTTGCCCAAACAAAAACAGAAGGTCATTGCCGAAAAGGCTGGCTGTTCACAGAGTGCTGTATCAAAATATATTCATAGAAAGTTGACTGGAAGGAAAAAGTGTGGTAGGAAAAGGTGCACAAGCAACAGGGATGACTTCAGCCTTGGGAAGATTGTCAGGAAAAGCAGATTCAAGGACTTGGGAGAGCTTCACAAGGAGTGGACTGAAGCCGGGGTCAGCGCATCAGGAGTCATCATGCTCAGACACCTTCAAGAAAAGGGCTACAGCTGTCACATTCCTAAAACCAAGCCACTCCTGAGCCAGAAAAATAAAAACATCAGAAGCATTTCACCTGGGTTAAGGAGGAAAAGAACTGGACTGTTGCTTAGTGGTTCACAGTCTTCTTTTCAGATGAAAGTAAAGTTAGCATTTCATTTGGAAAACAAGGTCTGGAGTCTGGAGGAAGACTGGAGAGGCACAGAATCCAAAGTCCAGTGTGAAGTTTCTGAAGTCAGTGATGATTTGAGGGCCGTGACGTCTGCTGGTGTTGGTTCATTATGTTTTATCAAGTCCAAAGTCAATGCAGCCATCTACCAGGATATTTTGTAGCACTTTATTCCTCCATCTGCTAACAAGCTTAATGGCTGATTTAATTTTGTAGCAGGAATTTAGCACCTATGTCAGGGATCTAGGAGGGAGGACCCAATTGCAGTGTGAGGTAATAAGGTTTTATTGACAAAAAGACTGATACAAGAGGGTAGTGAAGTGAACAATAGATACCACAACAAGAAAACAGTAAACAGGAACAGCTAGGGGAGGCCACTGGGAAAGCTTCAGGAAACAACTGGCAGAGTACTTGGCAACAGAGGGGGCAGCAAAACCAGGATGATGGAGGAGACCACACAAGGCACCAAAGAGCAGAGCTCAGGCACTTGTTGACCACTGACTCTGAAACAGACCAAGTGCCAGGTAGGTAGAACCAGGGCAGGACACAAAGGGAAAGGTCAGGAACTCGAACACAAGACTAGACAGGACAAAGCTCCAAAAAAACACAAATTAAACTCAAGACAAGGTATAAGATATAAGCCAATGAACTAATAAAAGGTAAAGTAACAAAATAAGAAATTGCCAATTTATCCAACTTATAGAATAATCAAACAAAACCAAGAATCAAGACTAGAAAAATATTACAAATAAAAGCCAAACGCAAGAACAAACAAATTACTAAAATAAGGAGCAAGCCAAAAACATAGAACTACAAGGACTAGACAAGGGCACAAGAACAACCAGGCAAGGAGACACAGACACATATTCAGAGAGAGACAGAGGGGGTGAAAATGACCATGAACCAGCAAACACGAAAGGGTAAGGGGCACTATAAATAGGGAGGAAAATATATGAGGGACAGGTGAGCACAATAAGACTAACCAGGCTAACAAGAGGGTGTGTTAAAAATGAAACAAGGAGGAGGGGCTAAAGGAGCACATGGCCGAGAAAAACAACAAGTACAAACAGTACAAAACCCTGACAACCTACCCACCGTGCCAAAACCACTTCCAAGTGATTTGCTGACCATGATATTGCTGTGCTTGATTGGCCAGCCAACTCACCTGACCTGAACCTCACAGAGAATCTATGGGGTATTGTGAAGAGGAAGATAAGTAACATCTGAGATAAGTAACATATCTGTATTGATAAAAACAATACAGAGGAGCTGAAGGCCCCATCAAAGCAACCTGCAGTGCCACAGACAGTAATTGCAAAAGGAGCCCCAACCAAGTATTGAGTGCATAATTAAACCTACTTTGGAGATCTTAAACATTTCTGTTTTGTAATTTTTTTGGGGATTGATCTTTTTTGAGATACTTAAGCTTAAGTCATAATCATCAGAACTCAAACAAAAAACTCTTTAAATATTTCAGTTTGTGTGCAATGAATCTAGAATATAAAAAAGTTTGCTTTTTTAAATTAAATTACAAAAAATAAAGAACTTTTCCATATTCTATATATATATATATATTTTTACATGTACCTGTACTTAAGGGAAATTGTACATATTTTTCCCATAAATACGCTTTTAATCAATTGCTTTAATATATAATTGGACTTGTAATCACTTATCTATCATGCAAATATGCTAATTAGAATATAAACATGTATCAGGCACCAATATATCTGGTATAGGAGGAATACAAAGGAGTAAAGGTCATTTTAAGGACCTGGCGGCTGCCATTTTTAAAACGGGGCCTTTCTTGGAGTCAAACTTTGGTAAACTTTTAGTATGTTTTTAAGTACATTTGATACTACTGTAAACCACTGAGAAACGTTTTGTTAGGATTTTTTTGGGGTCAATACATATTTGCAGCTGACTATAGGGGTAAGAGTAAGGGCCAGATAGCCCTTCAAACAAAGATTTTTCAGGACCACACTTCAAAAGACACATAAATGTAAGCTTTTTTTTTGGCAAAAATAAAGATTTTAATGAAAAGTTATCATTTGTTTTATGTTACATTCAATTGTGAGTTCATATTAATGGTCATGTTACTCAAAGAAATGTTTGCAAAAAAATCGCTAATATTTGCTAACGTCATATCATTACAGACTGCATGATAGTGCCACAACATATGATCAGGGGGATAACTGCCCTAGACATTGATGGGGGCTAATCCCCCCAATAATTAGAAATCGCTAAACCATTTTCTCAAATATTGCCTATTCGAGAGGTAGAGAGAGAGAGAGAGAGAGAGAGAGAGAGAGAGAGAGAGAGAGAGAGAGAGATGGAAGTTGCGTGTATTCGCATCGGTGCGTTTATCTTTTTAGAGAGAGTTTACTTAAAAACAGCGATTGTATCCTCTTCAACGCTGGAAAATATAATGTAGGGATTCAGTATTTAAACACCAGCACACCAGTATATGTGTGTATTGTAAGTGCTAGACGACGAATGATGACGTGTGACGGCATAGTAGTTTGACCAACAACATGCAGGTATTGTACATAATCGACCAATCGTGGGGCTGTGTGTGAGAAAGTGAGATCTAGAACGATCAAAGCGATGCAAATATGCGCTTGTGTTTGTTTGTTTGTTCGTTCGATTGACTTGAAGCGTCGCTGCGCACAAATCCAAAAAAAACATGTTCACAATGCTTCAAGTCAAACGAACGAACAAACACTAAAGCGATTCGAAAGTATAAGGAGCCATCTGCTCTGCTCTTTATACTGCCCTACAAAGCAAAAAGGCAGTAACTACGCAGAGTGCAGAACTGAGAAAAATGACTTAAAAGTTATCCTGTCATCCAGCCTAAGTATTACTGTACAAACAACTACCATTTTTCTCCAAAACGACACACATTTCAGATAAGATGTTTTGTCACATAACAAAGGATGCCTTGAATGTCATGAAAATGACAATAACTATGTTAATGTTACTGCCTTTTTGCTTTGTAGGGCAGTATAGCTCTCATGAATGTTACACAACGATCAACCTGCACAGTGCAAATAGCCAAAACCTGGATATTTTAGGCAATATTAAAATCCTGGCTGGGACGTGTCCTGTACGAACGGCGCCTATGGTCACCCTACTTAGGGGAATATTTTCTCCCCTACCCCTTGACACTATGTTTCAAGTGACAAGGGGAAAGGGTAGGCAGAGGGGTAGAGGGAAGGGGAAGGGGTATAAAATATAATTGGGATTGGGCCTAAAGCACATTTATAAGTAATTGATTATAATTTTAACTGTAGTGCGTTAATCAGTATTTCATATATATTAATATACCAAACGTCATTATTGCAAATATATTTAAATACATTACATACAAGTTTCATTGTTAATGATATTAAATAATATTTTAGTTTACAATACATTCTAGTCTGTATATCAGCAGACCACTTTAACCATATTTCACCTACACAAAGTTAACTGCATTTAATATGTTTAAACTATATATTTTTTTCATTACTTACTCACAATAAAGCATGGGCGTACCTTAATGCTTAGTTAAAGTTAATATTTTTTTCTAACAAGTAGTCTTTTTTAAAGTAAGCTAAAGTGTACTTATTTGGTTCCACAGTATCTCACATGATCGCAATGTTTTTGGACTGAACTCTAATGCAAGCTATTTGTTCATTAACTACTCAAAATACCATTGTATACAGTAGCACCATCGCACCTTGATGATTGATATGTGCTATATAAATAAATTAGACTGAACCTGAAAACTGGAACTGAATAATCATACCTTGAGTGTTTTTTCTTACACACCTTGAGTGTTTTTCATACTAATCTAAAAAGGTGTTTCATTATCCAAGCACAGAGTTTATCGATATTACTCACTGAGACAAAATATTACAGTTATCATTATTTTTGTCTTGATTTCCAGTAAAAAAATCTAAACTATAGAAAGGCATTTTATTCTTCAGTTCTTACAGACACAATAAGTCAGTACTCACAGCACACAGTTGTCACACTATGAATGACTGATCATTACGGTGCACGTTCTGACACAAACTGCTGTCTGACGAATTAGCAGACATGACACCATAACCAATCACAAACTGAAAAATGAGTTGTTGTTGTTTTTCTCAGCATAAATTGAAGTCTTTTGGTATTGCTTAAAAAAAATTAACTATGGTAATAAACAAGAAGGAATTAGAGCTGGCATCAAGCAAATACAACAGAAACAGAAAGCTGAAGTCACACTGACTATCAGCAGAAACACAAATATCGATATCGGGAAACAAATATTTATAAACCGACAAAAAATTAAAAAATGTATGCAAACTATAACCATTCTGTACCATGACTGTCAAATGCAGGAAGTATGAGAAGAATCTAAACTGTAAGTCCCAAAGACACAGAGGAGCTTACTAAAAGATGCTGCAGCAAACCACATAATACAGGAACAGAAAGTTCTGCTGTCAAAAACAGGCCAACACTTCCTGTTCTCCACCAAGGGTGACTGCATTAACTCACCACGTTTTCATCTACAGCCTGTTACTGCTGATCAGAGCTCAGTAAGAGCATTCATTATGGCTGTCAAGCAATTACAAACTTTAATTGAATTAATTACATGACGTGCAGATTATTTAACTGAATTAATCACAATTAGTCACATATATCAAATTCGTTGGGAAAATCACACAAGTTATGTTAATTACATTAAACTATTATGGCAGATTAAATATTTTGTATTAAAAAGTGACATCTGAAACTGACCCATTAAGACAAAGTGTCGTGAAACCAGGATTATTTGAAATTATTATTACATTTATTATCAAAATTATCTGTGTATGCTAACAAAATGCTTATTCTTTTTTGTTTTTGTTTTCTTGTACACACACATTTCAGAATCAGATCTTGTCTTCAGGCATTTCATTACTGATGGTTAAATATTTCCACTGGAAAGCCATCTGATTGAGCTCGGTGAGATGAAAATGAGTGCTCCCCGCACATCCCAGCGGCTCCAGACCGCTCTGTTTGCCACTTAATGAGGGTTTTTGTGGCCCTTGGGCTGAGCTAGACGCACAAACACATGCGAGGGTGGTAACTATTCAAAAACTCTTGAGCTGTTTGAACTGCTCACATCATACTAAATCAGCTCTATGGAGATTATAACTGAAATGTCATAAATAACGAATTCATATCAGTGTATCAGTACATCTTCTCAAATCACCCTGGGTGGACTCTTTTAACATGTTTCACAGGCTTGTTTTAGCCTCAGTGCTTTATCCTCAGGGTAAAGCTGCCCTTCCTCATTATTTACGGATTGTATCTTTCAGTTTATTGTCACTTACATGGCTCTTCAATTAAGCATCTGCGTTTTTTTACTGAGGTTTAATAAGTTTTCACTGCTCCATGACAAACAGGCGAACAACCCCACCTTCTTTTCAGAGCTACAATTTTACTTTCACACTGGCTTTCAAATGTGTAAAGGTAAATTTTGATTTGAGGCTGATTAAAAAAGAATATTCTGTCATCATTTATGCTCCCTTGTGTCATTGCAAATTGATTTTTTTCTACTTCTGCGGAACACAGATAAGATTCTTTGGAAGAATTTCTCAGCTGTTTGTGTCTGTAGAATAAAAGCCAGTGGGGTCCATTGGTTTTTGTGTGTCACGTGACTTAATGTCATGATGTCACATTTGTCTATTCATTAAGTGATCATATTGCCTCAGAAAACTTTGATTTAACCACTGATTAAACCAATATACAAGTCTCTTATGTCCTTTTTGAAGCTTGGAAATTTTGGACCCCATTGACCAGTAATGTATGGGCAAAAACAGCTGAAAGACTCTTTAAAAGACTATTTAAAATGTCTCCTTCTGTGTTCTGCAGCAAGCAGAAAGTCATACAGGTTTAGAACAACACAAGGAGAGTGGATTTATTGGTGAACTAAGCCTGGTTGCAAAACACGACATTCGATTGTCTTTTCAGCAGGTCTGATAAATGTCAAGATGTTCAATGACTTATGGTTTGTTCTTGTAAACCTGTTATATGGATTCTGAAGACTGCTTTATTAGAAGTTTTTGTCCTTTGTGCAACTTCACAAAATCTGTTCACCATCTAACGGAGAGAGCAACTTGGGCATCCTGCTAAAACCCTTTTTTTTTTTTGATCCATAGGAGAAATAATTATACATGGCTTGAGTAAATAAGGAACGGATTTGTTGATGGAGTTTGAGACAGATCACTGTCACTACAGTGATGCTTTTCAAACTAATGAGCTATATTCTGAAAGAAAGAGGCATTTATCCTTATAAAAAATGGAATTCCTCAATGGAATTGTAAATTTTTTGTCTCTTGACCTCTCTATAAGACAATCCCACAGGGCAGGTTTTAAATATTGCTCCCCTGCCAATAAAGGCTATGATCCATTGTGGTACTGACCCTCACTTGTGTCTTATCTAGTATAATTCATAGCACAGAACCGTGATTCAAGACCAGATGGGAACGAGTGTCCATGATGATAAATGACACTAGCTCTTTGGTTTCTCTCAGATTTATTGTTGGTTGGCTGCTTACTGGGCAGATACTGTTTTGACTGTAATTATTTATTTAATTTAAATGATGAAACAGATTGTTTTAAATACATTAGTTGACAATAACTGGGCTGCTGACAGAAATTATAAAATATAAACTAAAGTTAGATTATTTTTTCTGTGTAAAAACCCCACAAATTTAAGGGAAAAAAATAAAAATTGTAAATGATATATAATATATTTTTATTACACAGTAAGATTAAATAGAGGATAACTGGAGATTAAAATCGAGAAAAGCATCTCACTATAGTAATCACAAGTCCCTTATGGCTGTTTCAGATTTCAAGAATCTCAAGAATTCTCGAATCTCAATATGAACTCAAATATTTATCTTCAAATTCATCAAAGACCACATTTTTGAAGATGTTCTATTCACATTAATTGGTTATCTCTAATCTAACCAAACTTAAACATTTATCATTTAATGCCTTATAATGTTTTTCTGTCATAATGTCTTATTGCTCCTAAGGAATCTGGGAGAAACATCTATGAGTGAAACAAAGTGTTCCTTGTCCTGCACCATCAGGTAATTATTCATCTAGATATCTTAGATGGTGGGTATGGTGTTGAAACCCCAATCCTTTGAATTTAAATGTCTCAAACACATATGAACATACGCACTTGTCAAAAGCACTCTGAAAAGAGCAAAAACAATCCAACAGCCTCAACATCTGAAACTGAGAGATCTGCTATAAAGCGCAAATGTCTGTACCACATTTTCGCCTTTTCTCTTATAAATCTGAGCTCAATGTCACATTGTACTGTAATCCAGTTCAGGTCCAAAGCCGTGATGACACAGCATTTGTCCTTGAAAATGTCCCTTCCTTGTGATCCCAAGTCCTCTGCAGGAGAATCCCAAGAGAGTTAGAAAAACACTTGCCAGAGAAAGAGAAAGAGAGAGAGAGAGAGAGAGAAAGAACATCTAAGGAAGTTCCCTTTTTATTTCAGCGTGTCCAATTGACATTTCCAGCATCCAATATTAGCACTAAATCAAGCATCTAGCAGAAACAAAACACATATACAGCAATCACTGTGACAGGACACACCAAACCAGATCTCATAGTAGGCTACTTAATGGAAAACAACCGGTGGATTGTTATAAATTTTCACTATGGAAATTTCTGAAGACTATAATGATGCTTGGCAATAGTATCGATTATCAAGATTTCTCTAAAGTGTTTTAGAGAAAGGTTGAAATCAACAACAAAGTGCACTGAAATGAAAGCAGACAGCAGGTATCCAGTTTCCCTCCTTTCTTTGCTCTACCGCAAAGCTGTTTTACTGCACTCCATTGTCTGTGGTCTCCCTCTGTGATCCGCTCTTATGGCAGCTGTACCAGCAAGCCTAAGCATATTGCCTTGCCACTGTTCGGTGATGGGGAGGAGGGTGTCGTTCTCATTGCCCCTCCGGAGGAAACATGGGAGCTGTCAGTGGGACCGAGCTCTGGATATACTCTCCAGGAAAAAACCGGCACCCATGCATGGATGAAGTAAACGCCCACCCGCTGACAGCTCGCGGCTGACTTTGCCCTTGCACACCTTACTGGTATCAGCTTCCTGTGATGGGTACCTGACTCCAGCCTCTGTGAGGTGTGAAAGAAAGCTGACCTGAGATCAGCGAGTAACCCATGAACTAAACTAACCGATAAAAACCGATACGCCAACTGGGACGAGCGCTAGGTGCTTGGGACACTGCAGCAATTCCCAATCAAACATCAGTTAAAACATCACTTTAGACACCAGTTTTCTTCAGACTCAACACACACACACACACACACACACACAAAAAGAGTTATCCAAGACTGACAAGTGTATGAATCACACTGCAGTTCTTTAGTATTCAGCGAGGCCAGTCTTGAACGGGCTTCCCTCTCCGCTGCAAGATTAAGTCATAAGCATCTAGTGCCCTGGACAATATTTCCAGCATCCAGTGCAGCATATCCCACCTTCCCATATACGGATCCCCCTCCCAATTTTGCAGCACCTTTGAGAAAAAACACGTTGAAAAGCTACACACCTGACTGCAGTGATCTGCTCCGTCCTAATCCTCAATGAGCATCTGGGCCATACACCAGTGAGGCACTTAGGGGTTAACGTTTCAGCGGCGTGCGAACATCTCCTGCTCGAGCTCTTCCATCAGCCCGAGAAACTGCAGTCATCCCCCCTCTTCACTCGTTACTGCAGCACTATACACACACACACACACACACACACTCCAGTGCAAACACACGAACACCCCTCCCCTCCTTCTGTGTGCTCTCTCCGCCACTTTCTCTCTCCCACATAGAACCCACCCCACCCCTTGAAATACGCACACACCCATTCACTCTCTCTCCATTTCTCCTTCCCCCACCCTTCCCATTCCATCCTCTTCCTAAGCTGCCTGATTGGAGATGCTGCTCACACAGCTCTGCATACATCCCCATTTATATTTTCACATTTATCCGTGTCTCGCGCTGTGGAGAAATCAGCTCGGATAAATATGAAACACTTCCTCTGCTGTCCCGATCAAACTCCATGACCTCAAAATACTCTGTTGTTTTTGCTGAAATGCTGCCTTTGTGATTATAAAATTCAATACTGAATACAATACAATACAGCTCTCTGGACAGAAGATGGAAATTGGAGCAGGTGACTGAATTTTTAAAGAGAGGGGCTGCAGAGGTTCTGCTGCTCACAGTATGTTGCAGCAGAGAGAATGAAATACAAAGAGGAAAACCTTAAAGTGAGGGCAGAAGAATAATGGTCAATTGATATGTAAGGGATAATGTAAATTCAGCTGGTCATTATGGCTAAATAAACTGTACATTATTCCAACTAAAACAAGCGATCTACAAATGATATGATACTTACACAGTACTTACATAGTAATACCCTAGATATAAGTAGCCTACTTCACAGTTCTGTGGAGATACTGTATATCTTACTATCCAGTAAACCAGTCACAAATAGATTTTACAACTCTTAGCCAGGCCTGTACTGTCCATGGTTTAGCTTTATTAAATCTAGCTAAAGAGCATTCCATATTAACTATATGTTGCATATTCAATAACCACAGTATTTATTCCAAATTTGTAATAAAATAAAAATCACATCATCATCAGTAAGTCAGAAGTGATGAAACATGGCTTTTTTTTACTTAAATGTTATTTGATAATTGCAAATCATTGTCATGGTTAACTTATTCATGTTAATTTTCAGCACTATTTTACATTAACTGTAAAGTTTTTCATTCATACTACTGCTGATTTTAAAAACTATTATTGGCTAGATTTACCAGTTGTAGTTATTTTAAAACTGACACTAGGTAAAATTAGCACTTCCATTCAGACACTTTCATTTTGCTAACAGATGTCCGTACTTATTAAGTCATGACTTTTATGAAACCATATGTGGGTTCAAAAAGAAAACAATTACAATTGAAAACATGATTACAATATAATCATACTCTGCTTTAAAAACGGGCTTATGGGTGGCTTATAATGCAGCATGATTGTTTGTCTTTTGGTCACATTTTAAATGGACCATCATGTAGCCACCATGTTTCAAAACATGCAATGCAAAGCTAGTGAAATTAAATTTGCAATGATAAAGACACTTAACCTATAATTCAACATGATCATATATCATTTCTTCCTACATCAAACAGTTTTGTCAACCTCAAATCAATGCAAAAACTTTTTTTTTTCTGCAGCTAATTGAAGCACCGAGGTACTAAAACCCCTGGCATTATTTGGGACCGAAAATTAAACGATAGCCATGAGGTAAATGTAATGAGTGAAAGATGTACTCTGGACAATTCCAGCATTTGACTGGTGTTTCCCAGTGTTTAGTGACTGATGTGAGAGTTAATGCACACCAGACTAAGACAGGAGCAGTGGGATAGTGCTCATACAGCGTATTCACAGTTTGATCTGCCTGTACTCTGCGTTGGACCACTGTGATTTCAGTCTTGGGCCCCCCGAAGACAGACAGCTGGAGCCTCACAGGGCTTTTATTATGTGTCACAAAAAAATACTTATCTCCCTTAAATGTGTCTGCCTCCTTCAGAGCTGATGAAAATGAAATCAATAATGCCTCAATCATTCTAAGTGGTCTAGTCCTCAATGAGAGCCAGATCGTTTGGCCCTTACATGCAGTCAATATTTGCCGCAGACACTAGCTACATGCTTAGGACAAGATTACTCACATTAACGGGCAGAACTGGATTCTTTAGAGGTAAAATCTTGGAATGGTTTCAAAAATAAATCAATGTGTAAATCAAAAAAGCTCTTTTATGAAGCAATGACACTTACATGTGCTCAAGAGTGTCAAAACACGGGCTGAGGTAACTGCTACACTGAAGAAAATTGAAAGACTACCTCATAATAAACACATAAGTTAGCACTTAAGCATTACATGTTCTGTTTGCCTCAAAATACTTTGAATGTTTTAAATCAGACTTTGTAGGAGCTACAGGGAGCCGCAAGCAGATGTAAGTGATCTCAGTATGATGGCTTTCAGTAGGAACTAGCCATTCAGTTACCACAGAGTATTGACTGATTCTGGATCTATTACACTCACTGGTGACCTCAGCTTGGACCATGAATGACTTCTGTCCTGAGGCGTAGCTCTGAGACTGGATGGAGCTCGTTCTGTCTACTCACAATAACAGTAGACCAGCCTTGACAGAAACAGGGTGAAAAATCTTTAAAAATGAATTTTCATTCATATAATGATAAAAAGATAAAAAGCCCAATAATTAAATCAACTGTAAAATTAAAATAAATAAATGTGGCTACACAATTAATCAAAATAAATCTGTTATCGCTGTGTGATGTGCGATGATCAAATTCAAAGCATTTCTCTGGATAGAAGTTTACAGCATATCACCAGCATTTATTTGTTATAATTATAATTTAACTTTCTTTTATGCAAAGGACTTTGAATTACCATTGTGTACGAAATGTGCTATATGAAATAAACTTGCCTTGCCTTGCCTATTTTGCTAAAATAAAAGCTAGAGGATATAAATGTTTAAAAAGTGATGAATTAAAAACATAAATTTTAATATTGTAAGTGTAAAATAAAATAATTATCATAATTTTCAGACTTTTTTTTCTTTTACAGGCCATTAATATATATATATATATACATACATACACACACACACACACACACACACACACACACACACAATTTTTGTGTGAATACTTTATTTAAAAAAAATCTAAATACAACACAAAAATTACAATTTGTATTATCTTATGTTTTATCTATTTAATTACATATCATGTGACCATTAACCAACATCAGAGAACCAAGAACAATCAAATGTATCCTTATATTATTAACTTTAAAATCCCAGCGTAGTTCAAGTAAGTATTTTACATCTAGTGCTAGGTACACACCAAAAAATTATATTTCTTATAAGATTTTCAAAATGTGATAGACCACAAGCATGAGGATAAACAATCCTAGATTTAACAGTTTTGCTCCTATAGTGTGTGGTGTGCCATGATGTGACAAAGACAGCACACCACACACAAACAGATGCAGAGTCTCGACTGTGAACACAGGAAATCTAGTAAAATATCGCCAGACTTCAGAATAAGCATTGCGAACAATATACAGGAAGAAATTGCAATCATAGTGTTTGGAATGATTTTCACAGAAAATTCACAGACAAAAAAAGGAAAGGGTTTGGGTTTTGGACTACACATTGCATAAACATTCGTGCTGTTGCCACAAATCAACAAGCTGATCCTCCATCTCTGCTGTCCATATCAATTTCACTTTGTGCTTTGCCATGATTGCTTCTGTCTTCCATCATCTCAGTTTCTGATTGGATATTGTTTCGTGTCACGTGATAATCTCCTGAGCGTGCTCGCGTTTGTCCTTGGGGTTCCCCCCACACATCAGGATTTCTGATCGTAAATATTAAACATGTCGAATATTTATGCTTTGCGATTGGGGCAGCTCCAACGTTCTTCCGATCAGGTTCAGACAGTCTTAACACACCTACACCAAGGGAAAATCTGATAAGATATTCTGTAGAACCATCAAGATAATCAGGACATAGCTAGGATTGTCAGAACAGGGGAAAACGGCCCAAAATTAGCCCGATTATCTTTTAGTGTGTACCTAGCATAAGCAAAACTTTGTCAGGGGGTGCTGCATTCATAAGAACCCCAAAATGACCCCAACCCTATAATCAGTTTTTTCAGAGCACTTTCACTGTCAACAAACAACAGAGTTGAAACTCTCTGAAACGCTCCACCATCAAACCACTCTGGATCCCTCAAATCAAAGTTATCCCCTATTAAACTTTTGCCATCTGGCCGGCGCTTCAGAGCCGCAAATACCAGGACAGCCATGCACAAGAACAGTTTCTTCCCCCAGGCAATCTACCTCATGAAAATGTTCCCCACTTATGAAATAAAAATGTGCAATATCCTTTATTTATTTGTTACCACCTCCATCCTAGTACATCCCTACATCTCACTCTATTCTATTCCATTATCATCTATAGCACAACTGTTTATACAATTTATTTATTTTTCGATTTATTTTGCAATGTTTGTCTATTTATATTTACATATGTGTGTTTATTTACATTTTTTGTCTGTGTGTTATTGTACTGGAAGCTTATGTCTCTAAAACAAATTCCTTGTATGCGCAAGCATAGTTGGCAATAAAGCTCTTTCTGATTCGGAAGTAAAGGGTTATTCAAGCCTGTATAAATGTTGAGGGAAAAACACCAGTGTGAAATGATGTGTTCATGATGTGAGTCAGTGCAGGTGCAGCTGCAGGAGAAATGTCTTGAAGGAGATGAGATGGAATAAGATCAAGCGGACAAGTAGTAAGATGATTAGAAAGAGTTGGAGACTTCTGCCTCAGGGAATGAAGATAAGGATTTGAACGAGTGTATGTTTGCTGGTAAGATGTGCTTGACAGATTGTGGTGTGGAAAATTGTGCACTGATGGTTTTAATTTTAGTAATGAAGAATGTGTCAAGGTTGTCAGCTGTTAATGAAGGAGGGGAAAGAGGAGGACAAAGGAGGGAGGAAAAAATCATGCAAGATATTGTTTTTATTGATCGATTTATTTGATTTAAATATTTTACATAGGAAGGGTGACAGCGCACTGCTTTAAAGAAAACTAATGAAATGCGGGATGGTATTTTCATAAAATTCTATTAATTTTACAGCATCTAGACATTAAATCATCTTTGAGAGCAAGTGGGCCCCTGGTGGTTAGGGGGCATCTGCAATTTGTGTAGGTTGCGTATAGGGATTGCCTGTGCTGTCTAAGGGGACTGGCTGACAATAAAATTTGGGAACCAAAAAAAAAACAAAAAAACAATTGGACAGCTCTCATGTTTATCCTTACCCTCCCTGGCTCCCGAAAGCTTACTTTAAAGGTTTCATGATGAATCCCCTCCTTATTTAAGCAGATACAGCCACTGGCATGGTTGAAATGTAAAATAAGCAAGGAGAATTTTCTGCTCTAGATGTTTTTGTTCAAACCAGGAGGCAATTAAATACATTTCACGAGAGTTGTAGTTACAGATCTCTAATCTCATCTAATAAATTTTAATAGCACCACTGTATTTGCAGTTTAATGTGACCATAGCCAGAGGCCTGTGTGACTCACAACCTACTGTAGTAAAACTGCTGTGGAGAATCAAAAATTATTACGTATACATTCTGCTATATCAGTAGTAAGAATCAGAAACTCAACGGTAGTAACCTAAAAACAATACTTGCTCATTTTGTTTAGTAAAATGCTTTCATAAGTGTTTCCCCAGTCACTCTTGTCTGTGTCTGCCCTCTTCAGTGTGGTGTAGTGTTTCAGGTCTGGAGCTGGTGTGAGTGCTGAGGGAATACCTCCAGATCCTGCATCCTGCAAACAGCTTGTAGCGGGAGGGGGGAGGGGGGCTCTGGCACGGGCAGGATGTTCTTGGCCACTATAAACCAGGCCTTCTCACTGGGCTTGTCTTGTTTATAATAAACAGACTGAGATATAATGCTAACTGACGTGCATTTTCTAGATGATGAGTGTCATTTCAGTGATATAAGATGGCAAAAGTACACACATCTCTCACTTAAGTAGAAGATGGCACTCAGTTTGCCATCACCTTTGGGCCATATCCTATTATACCATACATTTTACTGAAATGCAAACAGAGACAATTAGAGTGCAAGCATAATTTACACTTGTTTACCCCTGATAACATGCTGGGGGCGTATAACTTTAAATCACATGCCTTCTTAAAATATTATGATGAAAAATCTTTCACAGTAATTTCGTAATTTTTGTCAGGTAATCTTATGCATCTACACTGGAGAAAAACATAATTTTTCCTATTTTCCTTTGTTTTAATTATATTTTTTTTTTAACCAAAATAGGGTGTTGTGAGTAAGTACACACAAAATGTAATGACTGTTTCATTTCTACCGGTAGCCGGAGGGCAGAAACTCCACAAGTGAAACTCACAGAAGTAATTTAACTTATGACGTCCATTTAAGGAAATCCCTTATATGGACAAAGACATCCAGCTTTTGCTGTAGCTGAATAAAATGGCGATAGAGGCATTTTACCCGATGAAATATCAATAAAATAAACACAATTTTGCTGACAAAGAAGAGCGTAGACAGTTTGAGTGATGTAGAGAGGCACAGAGGAGACTGTTGACAAAGGAATTGTTGAATAAAGTTGTTATTTTTGTTTTATTTACATACAAAAAAAATTCATATCATATCATCGCTTCATAAAATTACGGTTGAATCATTGATGGCAGATGGACTTTTCTGATGATGCTTTTCATACTTTTCTGGACCTTGACAGTGTATTTTACTTGGCAGTCTGTGGGACAGTCACAAGCCTCCTGGTTTTCATCCAAAATATCTTCAATTGTGTTCCGAAGACGAACAAAGCTTTTATGGGTTTGGAATGACATCGGGGTAAGTGATTAATGACAACATTTTCATTTTGGGATGAGGTATCCCTTTAACTACAGTAATTTGTCATATTAAAGTATTTGTTATTTCCCATCTCTTTATAAGACTTTTTTTTTTTTTTTTTTGTGAAAGAAGCCATTGCTTTTATTCAACAAGGACACATTGCATTGATAAAAAGTGGCAGTAAAAACATTTACAATGTTACAACAATTTGTTCTACTTCAAATAAATGCTGTCCTTCTGGACTTTCTATCAAAAAATCCTGAAAAAAAAACATAAATCCACAGAAATTATATACTGTAAGTAAACTATTAAAGTAAGTAAAGTGTTTTCAACAATGATAATAATCAAAAATTATTTTTGAGGGTAAATCAGCATATTAGAATGATTTCTGAAGGATCATCTGACACTGAAGACTGGAGTAATAATGCTGAAAATTAGGCTTTGTATAAGAACAAAATACATGAAATATACATAAATAGAAAACTAACAAAATTTTATTTTCTTCCATACTTTTTGACCACATGAAGGCAAGATACAGCTTGAGTGTCAAGTTATAAACCAGATACCAAAAGCCAGCAACCCCTTAAACTGGTTTAGATCAATCATACACTAATGCCAGTTTTAAATATAGCCATATTTACTGCCCACCTTAAAATTTCCCATTTATCTGTTGCACCAAAGAGCTCCAAAAAGTCTCCTGAACGTAGAAACTTGAGCTGACATCCACAGGACTTCAGAGAGACCTCAAATGACCATCTCTGAAGTCACTGACTTGGAGAAATTGATGCCAAAGTCCAAATGGCTGAGCACAAGCATGTGAGTGTAAGTAGAGGGTAATCAATAGCTTTTATCATGGGGATTGAGAGAGCTCTCTTATAAGAGCCTATGAGCGCAGCACATTTCCATCATCTGAAACGCACTAGGCCCGATGACTTCACACCTATGAGATCTGTACAGCAAATACTGCATTGTTTTAAAACATAATTGTTAATCCATAATTCATTATGAGTGACCTCACAAGCACAGTGTACAAGCATATCAGTTCAAAATCAATAGTCTTAAACAAGTCAATGAAATGTAACCGTTTAGTTTTTCTGGTCTTGATCAACACACACACACACACACACACACACACTGAAACACTATCTCATGCATGTTATCAGTTTTTTATGTTATCAGCATCTCTCATAGAGTTTCCAGGCAACTATCAATTAGGGAAATGACTCCTGTGAAATGTTGGGGGGGGGGGGGGGGGGGGGGGGCTTTCGAAGAAACAAGTTTTGAAAGACAAAACGGATATCCCATAAATCAAAGTCCTACCCTGCAGATCTTGAATTATCACACGCTAGCACACCCATCATGGCGCTGTCTGGCTAAACAAATCTCCATCGCAAAACTGCATTGTTTTATCATGACTAGGGTTGATTTCCATTTCTGAAAATAATCTCACGTTTAAGTGAAGGAGAGAGGCTGAGAGATTTTGCTCTGAACAATCTAATCTCAAACATATTCCTTGGTACAGTATGTAAACAAAACTCCAGCACCTGTATCATTTTTGTGTTTTTTTTTTTTGTATTGGTTTAATCTGTAAGAGTCTGTTTCACTTAAATGGGTGTAGAAACTCTGAGTATGTAATTCCCAGCTTTTTTAGTTGAACTAACACAATACTTAAAGGCCCCAACATGGAAGCTTGTATCTCTGCTGTTAAATTATGTTGTTAAGACAAAGATCATTTTCAAACATTTTTATTTACAGAAACTGAGAGCATTGATATATGAATTAACCACAATCCATTTTGTGGCTAAAAATATTTCAAGAACTGCATCTTCATACACACACACACACACACACACACACATATATATATATATAAACACTTATGAAATGAAAGATTCAACAGCAAAAAATCTTCCAGGTAAATTTTGGAAACAAGCTGAAATGTAAGACTAAAATGACAGCTCAGAACAATATTGTATTATATAAGGTTGCATAGATTAATGTATTATAAATAGAGTTGTAAAGGGATGGAACATTTCTGGCAAATTTCAAGAAACTCTAAAGTTTCCAATATTTACTAAAGCCAAAATTCTGGATATTTTTTTTTTCACTCATTTGCAACCCTGATTGTAAAACATTTTCAGCTGTGACTGTTCTGATAAGGGTGGCACGGCAAAACAATGCTAAATTCAATTTATAAAATGATAATAACCATAAAATCATGTACACACTCTTAAAAAGAAATGTTCTTTATTGGAATTGATGGTTCCATGAGGAACCTTTATTATCCATCAAATCTTTACATTCCATATCCTTTGTGGTGGAAAAATGGTTCTTTTAAGAACTGTTCACTAAAAGGTACATTTGAGAACCCAAAATGGGTTTTCTATGACATCACTGTAAAAAAAAAAAAATAAAAAAACAAAAAAAACTAACAAACAACCAAAAAAAAAACCTTTTGGAGCCTTTATTTTGAAGACATTCTAAAAGGAGTCTTATCTGGTTTCAAAAGGAAGAACAAAATGTTTCAATATATTTTGTTGTAGATCTCAAACATTGATTAAACACTAGTGATTTTGACACCTGAATCTTGGGACACAAAATATGTTTTTGAAACTGTGCTGGCTCTCCACTCAAGCAAAACCACTGCTACAGTATATAAAAAGAGCATAAGAATATAAATGAAAGCATTTGGTTTAACAGCCATGTTGCTGAAGGAATAATAGACACATTCCAGCTTCTCTAAAGAAAAAAGGAAATACATTTAGAGGTTGATGAAGTGCAGCTCTGCTCAATGTCTTTGGGATAGTCCCAATCCCCATAAGAACCATAACTACTATCTCCAGATGTGGAAAAAGTCAGTGATAAACTGGTTTAATCGCTCTCTCTCTGCAAGATTTCCTTCTCTCCACACACACAAACACACACACACACACACACACACACACACACACACACACACACACACACACACACACACACACACACTTTTTAGTTTTTCAGACTCCTGCTATTTCTTGAAATTAGTGCTAATGTGAAAACACATTAAACGATTTGCTCATCCATGACTAGCGCATCCCCTTGGAAACTACACAAATCTTTCATTTCGTTACTTCATTTCTACTTCCTCGCTCTTTCGTTCCAATCCTAAACAACTGTGGCCAGCCCCACACACACGAAAATTTTTATTATTCTGACACAGACAATTCCATACCCAAATTACACCTACGCTGTCTTGTTAGCCCTTCCTACACAGACAGGAGGTACCAGGAAGCATCATTTGTCAATGACCTTCATGGGAGAAATCCGAAAGAAACTATTGCAAATAAAAACACACAGACCCGAACAGAAACGCTCTGAGGCAGAAGCTTGCAGCCCCTTGATAATATTATGGTTGTTAGCCCTCCCAAACCATGAAAAAAACAAACCTAATGTGGCAGATCTGAGACAATCACTTTAAGGAGAATTGCCTCTCCTCTTGAAGGAGGTAATTGGATCTTTCTCCAACTTGTTTTGTTTCCCAAGAGGACAAAATGACAAACAGGAAGACATAGCAGTCCCCAATGGTTGTGAATCTGTGGTTAATTGTTTTATTCATGTCCAGGTTGAAAGCACTAAGCGCTTCTGTCCACTCTGATGATTCGATTTCAGGAATGAGAACACATACAAGATGAGAGAATAGAGGACAAAATTACATGCCGCTTGCATCATGGCATAAAGTGCAAAATATTTCAAAGCAAAGCACCCTTACAAGGAACAAAGCAGACAAATGTGCTGTGAAATGTGCTCGCTATGAATGTGGTATAACTGAATAAAGAAAATGTGCTCGTCTCGTCATGAGAGTTTGGTTAGCTAAAGATGCAAAATCTACTAAGCAGGTGTGTCCGGACTCCTGGAAGACCAATGTCCTGAAGAGTTGAGCTCCAATCTGTCCCAACACACCTGCCTGCAAGTTTCTAGTAATCCTGAAGACTTTGATTAGCTGGTTCAGGGGTGTTTCTTTAGGATAAGAGATAAACTCTGCAGGAAAGTGACCTTCCAGGAGCAGGATTGGACATGGCTATATCATTTGAAAGGGTACTGTGCTAGTGACCATTCTCTTCTGAGAGTGTACATATGACACAAAGAAATATGAAGGATGTTTCAGCTGTTTTTGTACATATTATGAAAGTTAATGGGATCATTTTTCAAGCAAATTTCAAAAGGTACGCTCTCTGAAAAAGGTATAAAAGTGTATATACCTAAAATGTAGATTTGCTGTCTGAAACTGCAGTCTGGAAAAGCTGATGTTAGTTGCTGAAATCTGCATATTTCAGACAGGTGAGTATTATCAAGTTTGGAGCAAAACTCTGCAGGGATGTTGCTCTCCAGGACCGAAGTTGGTCACCCCTGTTTCTAAGGATTCCTGTAAAATTGATAGCACTTACTGATGGGTCTTCTAGGTGGAAACACCCACAGCTGTAAAACTACTTGAATATGAAGACTGAAAATTGAAATAAAAACCACTCATTAAATATGATAATGAAAAACAAATATATGGATGTGCAAGAAAGTCAGACAGTCAGAAGTTAAGGCATGCATTTGACCAACTCCTGTTCACAAAAGTTTAAAGATAACAACTCCATACTGCCCTCTGCAGGTCGCAAAGCTGTCGTCAAACATACCAAGACAGGCTCCCGGTTACAGTGGAGATGTAACAGCGGAAAGACAAGCATTCCCTCACAGCATGTCCATGCAACCGAGAACATGGCTGAATCACCATTGAATTATTCCTGTTTGATTTTCTGTAAGCCAGGTTTCAGTTCAGCCTCCAAGACCCTCCAAGACTACAAGACCCTCACAGAAACCCCTCCTGCAAAAGCTTTCCACACATTGTGCAGAAAAGCCCCATGGAAGGAGATTGGGAGTTAAGCTTTCATTTACTCCCGAGCAGATCCAGCACCAAAGCATCCCTCTGGAGAAGGACACACAATCACAGAGAGCAGGTGTGACCAGCTCAATGTAATATCTTAGCTGTGTAACACTAACCAAACTGAAGTATAAAGTACAAAAAATACTCCAATGCAGGTAGAAACGCTGCAGGGCTTCTCATAGCTTGACTTTTAGGTTTCCAGCTATCAGAAAACAGAGCACTCTTTGAAAATGGATGTTTATTGCATATGCCATGCAACTCAACGTACACTGCTATTAAGATTTTTAAGTCGGCTTCACAACAAATACTCGTCTTAGATTTCAAATGGCGATACAGGTCCGAACACGAAGCCTGATAAATAGAGACAAGCCCTGATTTTCTTCACTGAGTAAATGCAGCACAAGATGGCAGAGTTTTGTGTGCCGTGGCAGATTGCTGACAATTGGGTGTCTGTCACAGTCAGCATAGAGGTTATGTAATGAGTTTGGCTTTTGTCTCTAAACTGCTGATACTGCATGTGGAGCTGTGCTAGGTTAAAAAGAGCAGCCTTTTTGCATTCAATACGTTCAAAGAAGTGCAGAATGCCTAAGTGAGAAAGAGTGAGAGAGTGTTTTCATACACAGCAACTAGGACTCATTCTTTCTTCTAGCCTATTTTTATTTTATGTCTCACGACACACAGCAGCATGCAGTCTTATATAACACCGCAGCAAAATTTCTCACACTTAAAAAAAAAATTATAATTCAAAAAGTTAGTCAGAATGCACTAAATAGACTTGTGAACAATGAAAATTTGCAAATGTTGTTCTTTTAACTGTTTTATTGTAGTTTTTTTCCATATTACTGCATGTACTGTATATAAATAGATATAAATATAGAAAAATATGGAGCAGCACAAATGTTTCTATTAACAAATTAACTCTGATAATAATAAGAACTTGCTTCTTGGGCAGCAAATCAGCATATTAGAATGATTTCTGAAGGATCATGTGACACTGAAGACTGGAGTAATAATGCTGAAAATTCAGGTTCAAATCACAGAAATAAATTTGATTTTATAGTAGAAATATAACAGAATAACGGAAATAGCTGTTACATAACAGTAAGATATACAGTACTGTGCAAAATCTTAGGCCACTATCATTTACAGTTATTTCTATCTTTTGCTGTAGTGTGTCAGTAGTAAATATCAGTTTACACTCCCAAACATTATTTTTGCCATTATTGTTATAATCCAGTGAGATTTTTGTTTGCACAAGGAGTCTGACAGCAGCCAGTGCTCCACACAGAGATCTGATCTCCCCATCATCAGTCTGTCTGTGATAACATGGAGAAACAGAACAAACTGAGACAGACTCAATCTAGAAGAACTGTGGCAATGTCTCCAAAACACTTCAAGAAACCTACCTTCAAAACTCCCTGAAAAACAATGCGCAAGTGCACCTAGGACTAAAGGATTTATTTTTATTTTTTCATGTTTTTTTTTTCAATAATGGCACACCATTCCATGCACTGTAAACTGTAACAACCAATCACAGTGCACCATTCCATGCACTCTATACAGTAATGGCGGCACCTTGAATACAGCTGGGATCCTAGTTTTCCTCATCTACTTTGTTCTTTGTGATCAACAAACAAGGGCTGCACGATAAATCGCATGTGATCACCATCCGCATCTCGTGAGTAAAAGCCAGTTCTGTGATTAAACGTACCAGTAAATCTCCATCACGTGCTTTCAGATGGAAATTATTCAGATGCATTTAATACACAGAGCAGTAGATCACTGACAAGCTACACTATATTGCATTCAATAGATGAATTGCATTCCATTATGAACGTGATATTGCGTTGCATGTCAGTGTTAGTGTTTTTATTAACGCCATTTATGTTTTTATAAATACAGCACATATCACTAGTCAACTAAATGAATGTAACATTGCAAAGATAAATGCACTTTTGGAAGTTGAATGTAAGGGAAATGTACTTTTGGAATTTCCGTGGACTAATGGGATATTGTTCATGCTCTTGTTCATGATGAAATTTTCTTTTATTGCTGTAATTAATTTATAGCATTAACAAGATGACCCGTTGAATTCATTGTGGAAGCGATGACTGATGCATGTTTGTTTGTCCAGTGCCTGTATATAAGATTAGTATTGACCAAGTTCAGAGGCTTGCACATCGATTTCTTGCACATTCATATTTTCGATAAATAACTTTCATATTGATTCAATGTACTGTATTTATTGAATCTTAAGAAGAAGAAAAAAAGTACAGTATCATGGATTAATTGCATTTTGGGGAAAAAGTTATCAAATTTGATAATAAATCTTCGAAAATCAAAACCTGGATTAGAATTTTTAATGTTATTATAGCCTATAGATGCTATGTCAAAGTTTGAAACAAAAAATAGTGATTTTCATCTTGCCACTTGCTTGGTAAAGAAGACATATTTTTAATCAAATTAATCAAAATGGATTTATTGTGTTTTGGAACCAAACTCTTCATATATATATATATAATCACACACATTAAGATTTAATTTGCTACACACAATTTTTGGTTGGAAATACTTTTCACCCATTGCCTACAAAATAAAAAATTTTACAAAAAAAAAAAAAGGTTTTCTGAGAACTACACAAGCAAATGTCTTAGGGCTATTGCAGAGTCACTCTTACTGCAGGAGTTCTAGTGGATGGTGTGCATCATTACTTACATTGTGTTTCCTGCTGCTCGAATATACATCACTGTTTCAGAAGAAATAATTAATCACCCGAACTTTGAGCTTGAAGTCATGATTCATGGTAAAGGGATAAAAGATTATGTCTTGAAAAACAAGAAAATTACTTTAGTTAAGTCCGATACATGTACAATTGACTCTTATGAGCTGGTTCTTTTGAGTGAATCAAAAGCAAAGAACAATTCATGGAGAAATTACTGAGCTAAGCGAAGATCGATTCATGAAAGTGAAAAAGTTAAAGTTTAGTGTGTCCAAGTATGGTGTACCATAGGCCTACTCGGAATCTACGCTCTGGATTTAACCCATTGTAGTGCACACAGTTGGTGCACACCAAAGTCTCTTTCAGACAAGTCATTTCACTCAGCGGCCATCATTGAAATGCTTCTCCTACAGTATTTCTCTAAATGGGAAAACAAACATCAAATTCGCCAAAACTGTTTGCCAAGCTTACAATTAAATTTCAGATTTGAAATCACCAATGAAATCTGAAATCTGAATTTTTTTTTTACCAGCCAGTGTGCAGTATTAAGAGCATGTCTCAGAATGCTGTCTGTTTCTATAGCAACCTTTACTTCTAACTGCAGCTGATGCGCTAACTTTAACAATTAGCGATTGGCTCTTTTTATTTAGAAGGCGGGGCTTCCTTCAATAGAGCGGCCATATTGAGCATTGCTGACTCGCATTAGATGAAGACTACTGTCACCTGGTAATCTGATAAAAGCAGTTTAAATATACATTAACCAGTTTTATGTGGGTAGACATGTTAAAGTCACATGACTAGTTAAATACTCCTTTTGTTGGCTCCTGGTATTTAAATAAAAGATCTTTAAGCTAAAGCTAAAGGTTAATACTAGCTGTCAGTTTGTCATACTGCATTTCTTTCACTGTTTGCCTCAGGGAAAGATTATGATAATTTGCATTTAAGTTAGAAAAGACAAAGCATATGCTTATGCACAAGAACAAAACTGAATCTGTTTTTGATTATTAAGTACACTTACAGTGATCCCAGTGTTCAAGGGTGAATCATCCAGAGAAACATAACTACTGTACATTCATATGACTCTCTTTCTACAGTGTAATACAAAACAATGTATTGCATTGCAGAAGTGCTTCTGTGCCACCTTTGCAGTGTAAATAAGTCATCAAATGTGAACAGATGTCTTTGTTGGATATCTCAGATATCACACATACTGTACACATGCATTATCTCTTTCTGTCTAAATAACTAATTTATTTTCTATACCAGTGATTAATGGATATCTGAAGCTGGTATTCTTATACTGTACTTATGAGACGTTTTGTGTGTAATTTCAAACAGCATGTCACAGCAAAGTAGTATTTGCAGTCCATTCTTATTGAGCCACAGAGGGCTGTAATTATTTAGCAGCTGAGTGAACATTATTTTCAGGCGTGACTGTTTGGAGCTGTAAAGGGAGCAAGTGATGGATGTTTTTGGTTCTCCACACAAGCAGCAGTCCTTGTGCTGTCCAAGAGAACAGCTGGGGGAGAGCCAGTCACCGGCCAATAGATTTATCACCACACTCTTTAGGAAACGAGGACTTTTCTTCAGTGAAAGGAATAATCTAATCCAAAACAGAGAAACTGAAATAACATATAACATTAAAATAAACCACAATGTTATATATCTGGAACATTTCAGGCCTTTGGGTCAGATACCTGTGCAATTGTCTTGGCACCCCTACAAATCACCCCTGATTTTCAAGTCTTCATGTTCCGTTACATTATATAATAAAGCAACATTTTGAAATTACTTTTAGAATATATTTATAAAGGCACAATTAGAATAATTTAACAGTATGTGATATAGCATTTTATTATTTGCTTTGTATTGATACTGGTTTTAGGCAGTCTGGCCTTAAAAATTACACGAGGAGCAAATTTAGAAGCAATTGTTTTATTGATTAGACTCACTTTGTGTTGGTATAAGGCAAATGTGTTTTTTTCTTTAGACATATTGAAATTTTCACAATATGCATTTGTATAAAGTCATCTTTATTGTTGCTTGGATTATTTTCTTTTGTCATCATCATGACTAGCTCTGTGGTCTACTGGGAGTCCTAAATTATTTACAATGCAGATATTAAGGCATATTTGTTTGCTTTAAGCAAAAGCAACATTTGTATTCATCCCTGCCTCAAGTTGTCCTGGACTACAACTTGTATAATGGGAGAAAATAAAGGTTCATCTTAAAGCCTTAGGCATGATAAAGTTATTGTTTCACATAATTATGTTAGTCTAAAAAATATAGCCAAATAAATGTTCTATTCAAGTGTACTTTATATGTTCTTCCCAAGTCTCCCCAATCCACATATGAAGATATACAAATATTTTTTAGTTAACTTAAAATGTTCATTCAGTTGAAGGAACAGTTCACCCAAAATAAAAATGTACTGAAAATTGATTCACTCTCAGGTTGTCCAAGAAGTAGATGAGTTTGTTTCTTCATTAGATTTGGAGAAATTCAGCATTCCATCACTTGCTGACCAACGGATGCTCTGCAGTGAATGGGTGCCATCAGAATGAGAGTCCAAACAGGTGATAAAAACGTCATAATAATGCACAAGTGAGCCACACCACCCCAGTACATCAGTTTATGCCTTGTAAAGTAATTTATAATAATAAATCCATTATTAAGACATTTGTTACCTCAAACCGTTGCTTTTGGCCAAAACAAGAGTCCATAATCCATGACAACACTTCCTCCAGTGAAAATGTCCATCCCCTGTTGTCCTCTCACATCAGATCCACCCACATATTTGTATTGAACTGTTTGGGGTTGTATACACTTGTAATCAGTGCTTGATCTGTGCATATTTCTCTCCTGATTCAGATGATTCTGACTTTTTCAAACAAATAATATGGACTGAGGTCTCCAATTTCAGCCAAAAGCAATGATCTAAATTTTAAAACATCTTAATGATGCATTTGTTTTCTTAATAGTAATATTAATTAAAAATGACTAAATCAACCAGAATTAACGTCATAATAATGAAAATAATTTCTAAGGTTCAGACCTGATTTTTTTTTTAAAAAAGAAAGAAAGGAAAAAAAAAGTTGTTTAAATAGTTCAGTTTTCACGTTGTACTCTGTATGCAGGTCACAATCACACAAATAACTCACCACACACACACACACACACACACACGCACACACACAAACACACACTTTCTCTCTCTCTCTCTCTCTCTCTCTCTCTCTCACACACACACTCACACACACACACACACACACACACACACGCACGCACGCACACACACACACACACACACACACACACACACACACACACACTCTCTCTCTCTCTCAGTCAGACTAGTAGTTTTGACATCCCACATATCGGACGGTAGTTAAATGCTTGTAGACAGACTTAATATATTCTATAACATTTCCATGTTTATGTTTATCAGTGTGTGAAGTGGAGCCACCAGTGATTTCTGTGACATTTATTTATGATGTGCTCGGTAAAAGAATTGTACACTTCACTGCTGCAGCATTTCTATTAAATATGACTTATAAGATAATGCAGCTGATGGCAGTGAAAAAACAGCTGTTAAAGGGGAAATTATTTATCCAATAACTTCTCAATTTATTATTTCTCTGCTAAAAAAGAACCCTTTCTCGCTCTATTAGTCATATAAGCAAAGGACGGCAAACAATGTGCTGAAGTCTTTCCATATTCAATTTGTCATATCAATGCATTTCCATTTGGCTGTTTTTTTTTAAATGGCTCTGTAAACATTTCATTATTTATTTTTAATGAGTTTCCTACACTTTATGTTTGGCTGTTCAAAACTCACCACTAAGGTGTCTTGGGTGGCTTCTAGGGTGTTGCTATGTGGTTGCTAGGGAGATTAATAGGGAGTTAAAAAGTATCAGTTACTGTTAGCGAACATCCTGATGCCAAACATGGACTGAGACCGTTGTTTGGATGAATATGTAAATATATGCTATAGACTTTCCTTTCAATAACAAAATAAACACAACAAAAATGACAGCGGTGAGAAAACAGCAGTTAAGAAAGCATTTGGTCATATCGACAGGGATATTTTTGCACCAGCTCTCCAATTTGGCAGTCAAGTCATATCATGTCACATTTATATAGCTATCAGTTTCTTTAAAGCAAGCTATTTACAGTAATTAATGTGAAAACAGTGTCAGTTTCACTTTAAATTAAAATTTCTACTTCCGTTTCTACTATAAAGCCATTATCCAGTGTGTTTCATATGCATTTATGCATGCCTGAACTTGACGGATTGAACAGAAGAACTAATTTCAAAGAAAAGCAGCTACAGTCTGATTGAAAAGTCGCTAAATGATGTAATACGATAATTAGCATATTTATGGTGATGTTGCATTCTGCCTAATGTCAGCCATTAGCATCTACTCCTCCCCATGCTCACAAACTGTATTTAACACAACCATATTCTATTATAATTTACACATTTTTCCATTTCTGTTGTCAGACAATGGAACAAATATGAAATAGTGACTGAGACTGCACTGTCACATCACAGGCTGTTGAGGAAGCACACTGGAGGCACGAATAAATGAGAGCCAAAACACATAGAGAACGAATAGACCTGACAAACAAACTGAACAGGATAGGACTTTTAAACACAGGGCAATCAGGGGAACAAAAGGTTCATCAATGGAACATAATCCAACTAAACAAGGACAGTGACATGACCAAGTAAGGACAAACAGGAATAGAAACCGGGGCCAAACATAAAAAAGAGGTCCATAATCCTGACACACAATTAAATTATCCTGATTTACAGCCACAATATTGTCTGCATAAACTCAAAGACAATGGCTTCACTGTGATTCTACATTTACATGTAAAATAAGTACTCAGCGAGAAAGTTAGAAGCAACAGAATGTCTAATTTATTCACTGAGCCAGCGCACAGCCTCTACTGAACTTGCCACTCCTCTCAGCCACTCACTAAATAGAGCAGATACAGACCGAGGCTGATTTGTGGCGAGAAAGCAAGACCTCACACTTGTGGCACAGTACTGGAGAGTCTCGGAAAGTAGCTAAGGTTTGTTCAGAAAGTCACCAGATTTGTCGCTAGTTGCTTTTTTGAAGAAAAAAAAGGGGGTCGAAAAAATTCACAAAATCTAGCAACCAAGTCGTTAAGTTGGCAACAATTACTGAACCAGAGAAAATTTCCATGTCAAAGAAGGCAGAGCCCTGGAGCCACACTTACTGACCATCTATTCTCCACAGACCACTGGGAGTTCCAGTGTGTTTACCGGCCGGAGCAAACCTTTCCCCGAACTTCAGCTTTGGCAAGCTGTTTTGAACTTCTAAAACCAACTCCAGATTAACTTTATTTTGGCCTGATTTTGTTCAAAATGATATCATAGCAGTTTGTTCTTTGATTTTGCTTGAAGTAAACTGGTGCCTTAGTTGCTTCAAGGAAAAAAATCCCAATTTTCAATGAGATTCTGGTCTGTTGACATTCTTACTTTCACTGTACTTTAGTGCAGTGTCTGAAGTGTTTAGAGTGTTGAAAGGGCTGGACTGCTCTGTGTAAAGGCCTCATTTGGTATTCATGTCTTGGGAGGCCAGACTCTCTCTCTCTCTCTCTCTCTCTCTCTCTCTTGCTCTTTTGTAGGTTTGCTCTTGGTCTATATTAGAAGTAAACAGCAGCTTTGATCAATGATTCCTCCCCACTATCCAGCCTCACATGTCCACTCTCTGGCAGAAAGCAGATTGTGGAAATGGAGCAAATTTACTACTTTTTTTGTCTTGACTTTAATGCACCTCTGCGGCACCCCCAGACCAAATGTTCAAAATCTAAACTTAAATCATTTTAAAGTGCAATATATAGAGATATATTACTGAAAGGTTGTCATGAATTTTTTGTATTATCAATGTACAGTAAAACACGTCTTATGATGGATTTCATTGTGATTGTTTTGTCCAGCTAGATTGCAACATTTGTGGTGCTTCCTGTGACCGGGCATCAAAGTCCCTCTCAAGAAAAGTCTGTTTACTCTGGGACCATATTTGCAAAACCTCCAGACAGCTATTTTGGGCATTCGAGACCAAGTCCTATCTAAATTAATGGGGGAATCCTGAAATCCAAAAAAAGTGCCTGCTGAACTCACAATTAAATATCTTATTTCAAATTAGCAACAAAATCTGATATTAACTCTCTGATGAATGTTTTTCCTTATGCACAAATAGGTTTAAAAAAAAAAAATTTTCCTTCGTATGTTTTTTCAGTGCAGTCATTCTATTCAAGTTTATTTGTATAGCGCTTTTTACAATACAAATCGTTACAAAGCAACTTTACAGAAAATTATGTTTCTACAATATTTAGTAATAGCTTATAAGTGGTGACTGTCAGTTTGTGCACGTATGACAGGATTTGTAGAAAAAATTAATACAAGACGTAGTCAGCCAGATGATGAACATTATTAATATTATTAATAATTAATAATTATTATATGATGCAGTCACACTTACACACACTAGAGTGTGTCTGAACCCCGAACATTATCAGGAAGGCTATTCCAGAGTTTGGGAGCCAAATGTGAGAAAGCTCTACCTCCTTTAGTGGACTTTGCTATCCTAGGAACTACCAAAAGTCCAGCGTTTTGTGACCTTAGGGAGCGTGATGGATTGTAACGTGGTAGAAGGCTAGTTAGGTACGCAGGAGCTAAACCATTTAGGGCCTTATAGGTAAGTAATGATAATTTGTAACTGATACGGAACTTAATAGGTAGCCAGTGCAGAGACTGTTAAATTGGGGTAATATGATCATATTTTCTTGACCTGGTAAGGTCTTTAGCCACTGCATTTTGGATTACCTGTAGCTTGTTTATTGAAGAAGCATGACAACCACCTAGAAGTGCATTACAATAGTCCAGTATTGAGGTCATGAATGCATGAACTAGCTTTTCTGCATCAGAAACAGACAACATGTTTTGTAGATTGGCAATGTTTCCAAGATGGAAGAATGCAGTTTTTGTAACATGGGAAATATGATTTTCAAAAGACAAATTGCTGTCTAATATAACACCCAGATTTTTGACTGTAGAAGAAGTAACAGTACATCTGTCTAGTTGCAGATTGTAATCTACAAGATTCTGTGTAGTGTTTTTTGGTCTAATAATTAATATCTCTGTCTTATCCGAATTTAATTGGAGAAAAGTATTGGTCATCCAATTTTTTTAATTTTTAACACACTCTGTTAGCTTATGTAACCGAATGAATAGGACAAGTGGTGGTGATTGACGGTTGTGAGTACCAATCAGCAGGGAGGATCAACTATTTAAGAGCTGGTTGGTTATGGCCTGGGATGCGTCACGTCCGGTCCCTCCGCTCTTTCCGTTGTTGACAGTGGACACAGGTATGTCTCATTAGCATGTAGCAAGTTTTGTTGTTTGAGTTGTGCATGACAGTAATGATTCATGGCGATTCTAGCCTGTCTTTTCTCCTCCCTGGTTCCCTCGGCTTGTGTTGAGTGGATGTTAAGACTACTAACCTCTCAGGTATGTGCGGACTGTTTATTGAAAGCAGATTGGTTAGCTTGGTGGGGTTTGGGGATCAGTTGATGTTTCACGTTGTGTGCAGTATTCCTTGTATCTCAGCTGAACGGCAGTTATGTGAATATCGTATATTTGTGCCGGTAAAGGGATAATAGACCTTATCTCCACTTTTTCGGTAAGTGTTATGCACATAGTTACATGCTGAGAACTTTAGCAGGTGATGTATGCATTTGGTAATTGTTTTTCTGTGTGGATTTGTCTCAGGGTTCTCTCTCCCGCCCGTGAGCGATTTGTTTCTGCTATAGTTGCAGTCCCGGTTGCTTCTCCGTTGCCATACTGCGAGAGCGCCGTATCGTCCAATTAATCAGGAGGATTGTCGCTGTCTGGTTTCTCTAAATTATAGTTTAGTGTATTTTGGAGTCGACGTTCACTACGTTGTGAAATAAGGAGAAGGCAACCCCGCGGTTGCTCCTTTTAAGCTGGTCTGACTTAAGTTAACTTTTTTTTTTCTGTTTTTCTTTTTCTATTGTACCAACATCTGTATATGGTTTGTGACTTGATATGATTTTATTTTCGCCCTGTTTTTGTGATCAGTGATGTAATCAAATTGTGATTTATTGTAACTGTGCTGAAGTTTGTCTGTTTGTTTTTTTCTTTCTTTCAGTCGCCGGGGTCCCACGGGTGACTGGTCTCTTGTGGTGGTGGTGGTGGTGGTGTTCCTCCTACGGGCGGTGCCACACTTTTGAAGCGGTTTGGTTGCGTGAGTTGAGTGCACGGTGGTGTGTGTGTGCAAGTGTGTGCAAGTGTGCTTTTGATTTACTAGTTTTGTGACCTCTTCTCCGTGTTGAACCCCGGCCCTGTAAGGTTGTATTTCTTTTCTTTTCAGTTGTGTAATTAATAGTGATGTGAATTGTTGTATGTCACTTGTTGTTTTTGTTTGTCTTGAAGCCGATGTCAGCCATGCACTAACGAGTCATCATCAGACACATCCCGGTGCAATGGAGATTATTTTAATGTGAATCTCACACAATGTTTTTTAATTGGATTTTGTATTAAAGTTTTGTATTCCTTCATGATACCCACGTTTCCGCCCACTTCCTTAAGAGTGTCGAACATGTGTGACCTAAATTCTTAGGTATCATTCATATTTCCCGGGGTGAAATTCCCATGGGTGGCGTAGTCGAAACCCCTTTGTGTATGAGACCTGGTATTGCTCCGTCACACTTAGATAATTTAGAGGTTTCATCTGGTCTCGTTGAGATATATAGCTGAGTATCATCAGCATAAGTGGAAGCTAATTCCATATTTTCTAATAATATTACCAAGGGACAACATGTATATTGAAAATAGAAGGGGACCTAGGATGGATCCTTATCCTTGACTCCATATTTTACTGATGATAAATGAGATGACTCCCCATTTAAGTAAACAAAATGGTAACGATCGGACAGGTAGGATCTAAACCATCTTAGAGCCTGCCCTTGAATACCTGTATAGTTTTGTAATCGATCTATGAGTATGTCATGATCTATGGTGTCGAACGCAGCACTAAGATCAAGTAAGACTAGAAATGAGATGCAGCCTTGATCTGAAGCAAGAACCAGGTTATTTGTAATTTTAACAAGTGCAGTTTCTGTGCTATGGTGGGTCCTGAAACCTGACTGAAATTCTTCATACAGATCATTTTTGTGCAGGAAGGTGCTCAATTGAGCAGACACAACTTTTTCTAAAATTTTAGACATAAATGGAAGATTTGAAATAGGCCTATAATTTGCCAGTTCACTAGGATCTAGTTTTGGTTTCTTAATAAGAGGCTTAATAACTGCCAGCTTGAATGGTTTTGGGACGTTACCTAAAGATAACGACGAGTTAATAATATTGAGAAACGGTTCTTCGGCTACAGGTAACAACTCTTTCAGTAATTTAGGGGGTACAGGATCTAATAAACATGTTGTTGGTTTAGATACAGTGATAAGTTTATTTAGCTCTTCCTGTCCTATATTTGTAAAGCACTGCAGTTTATCTTTGGTTGCGATGGATAAAACTGAAGTGTTAGATGCTGTAGAATCTACATTCGCTATTGTATTTCTAATTTTATCCATTTTATCAGTGAGGAAATTCATAAAGTCATTACTATTTAACGTTGGTGGAATATTTGAATCAGGTGGCGTCTGGTAATTTGTTAATTTAGCCACTGTGCTAAATAAAAACCTTGGATTGTTTTGGTTATTTTCTATGAGTTTGTGGATATGCTCTGCCCTAGCAGTTTTTAGAGCCTGTCTTTAGCAGGACATACTGTTTTTCCATGCAATTCTAAAAACTTCCAAGTTAGTCTAATTCATGTGTATTTTTGGATGCAAATAGCAGTTGTGATAGATCAGGCAGGTTATTTGCGAATCTGTCTTTGGTGCCTGGAACAATAGTTCTGCCCAGACGGTAACGCTGAGACATATAGTTAATATCAGTGATGCGCAACATGCACGATACAAGGAAATGGTCTGTAACATCATTACATTGAGGTACGATATCTATAGCAGTAAGATCGATTCCATGCGATATAATTAAATCTAGTGTATGATTAAAACGATGAGTGGGCCTGGTGACATTTTGCTTGACTCCAAAAGAGTTTATTAGGTCAGTAAACGCAAGCCCTAATGCATCATTTGTATTATCAACGTGAATATTAAAATCTCCCATGATTAGCGCCTTATCAACTGTAACCAGAAGGTCTGAGAGGAAATCTGCAAATTCTTTTAGGAATTCTGTATACGGCCCTGGTGGTCTATACACAGTAGCCAGAGCAAAAGATACATTAGATTTATTTTGCATGTCTGACAGTGTAACATTAAGCAGAAGTATTTTGAATGAGTTAAACCTGTATCCTGTTTTCTGGGTAACATTGAGAATATCACTATATATTGTTGCAACACCTCCCCCACGACCAGTCTGACGGGGCTCATGCTTATAACAGTAGTTTGGTGGAGTCGACTCATTTAGACCAAAATAATAATTTGGTTTTAGCCAGGTTTCAGTCAAGCAGAGTATACCAAAACTATTATCTGTGATCGTTTCATTTACAATAACTGCTTTGGGTGTGAGTGATCTAATATTTATGAGCCCAAACTTTAAAGATTGTTTTTATTCATTTACTTTACATGTTTCTGGTTTAATCACAATAAGATTTTTTCTAGATCCTACATTAAATTTATATTTTGACCTCACTATTCGGTGAACAGACACAGTCTTAATAGATTTTTCAGCTCAAGTACTTTTATCATTTAAGCGGGTGGAACAAAAGTCATCATAATAGTTATTTGAGAATTGTCTTACTAGTCACAAGGAGCGAAGTGTCCTGGAGATGTTGTAGATGAGAGTAGCTCCGCTCCGCCTCTGCTGGGGTGCAAGCCATCAGCGCGAAACAGCCTAGGACGCTCCCAGAAAAGATTCCAGTTATTAACAAAAAGCAGTTTCTGTTCTTTACACCATGACAACAACCATTCATTTAAAGCAAAAAGTCTACTGAACTTTTTGTGTCCTCGTCGATACGTGGGCAGTGGTCCTGACACGATGATCGTCGCCGCGGGCGTCGTGCCGCGAACCGTCTCGATCAGGCTGCTGAAGTCCCTCTTCAGCATATCGGTCTGCCGCAGCGTGGTGTCGTTAACCCCGGCGTGAAGCACAACCGCTCTGGGGCTCTCGTTGGCCTTCTGGATCGCGGGTATCTGCGCAGAAACATCGACAACACGTGCACCAGGGAAACAATGAGTGTGCACTTTACCTTCGGCTAATGTAGCACGGACGTGTCGGACGATGGAGTCTCCGATGATCACAGCATCGTGTCCCGTCTCGCAGAGGGGATTGAAGCGGTTCCGGGTGGAGATCTCGAAGACAGGAGGGGGAAAAGTCATCGCACGGGGCCTGACTCGCGTCCTCCGCTGTGGATGCAACCAGGGTCCGTGGTGTCCCGGCGCCGGAGTGAAGGACATCTGGGAAGATCACGTCCTGGAGTAACACATGGAGTAGACGTGGTGGGACTGTTAACAGCACGCTGTATACTTACCCCGGACTTGTGAGCGTCAGCCCGGGATGATTCCAGCGCGGCTCTCCGCTCTCTCAGCTGGGCCTGCCTCACCTCCAGGTCGCAATTCTGCTTCTCCATGGCCTCGAACGTGTCCTCTCCTGCAATCAAAGGTAGACATTCATCCGCCATTAAAGCAAGTAACAGTGAGTACAGCAATGGTAATGTGTGTGAATACAGTATTAGCAATGTAAGCGCAGTTAGCAGCAACCACGCCGCTGATGCTAACGGCTATAAGCTAATAGCGGACCCAGGAGATCAAAATAGAACTAGTGATAACGAGGCGCTCTGATTGTTTTTGTTGTAGAATACAATAGAGGATATATTCACATGTTATATAAACAGATATATTTGTTATATATGTATATATTTTGTATATATTTACAACACATGCTTCTGTATTTACAGTATGTGCATATATCCAACATGAAAGCCAGGCTGGTTTCTAAGTAACGATTCAGCACCAAGGCCAGCAACCAAAAAACAGCACATGGTACTGAAGCAGAGACCAAGAATCAGGCGTCTCTGGTGGCACATCTTGAAGAGCATCTGTAGCCACTCTGGAAGGATGTGAAAAGTGGCCATGACAGCACAGAAATGTTAACTTGAATGAAGTTAAAAGGTTAACTGTGAAGTTCTTACTTTGACACCAAAATGGATCCTCTCATCCACTAGACTACAAATAACAGCTGAAGTGTGTAAGGATCAAATACTGAAAGCTGTTGAAGTATCTTGTGTTTAGATGCTCATTCACATATTGCATGATCAAGTATGGCTTAACCCTGTTCTGACCATAATTTGAATAAAAATTGTGCAAAAACACAATTTTGTTTAGAAATAGATTACAATGAAATTAAGGCTTAAAGGTGATTTCACCTCAGTCCATTTATGTAGAAAAAACAAGGACAACAAAATGAATGTAAACGTCAGTATGGTAAACATAAGGAGGAAGGATTTGATAGCGAAGTTGTTTCTTTTTTGTTATACTGGTAAATTGAATTAATAATTGCATAGACCACTCACTGAAATTATACTGAAACTAGTATTAGTATAATTTGCATAAAAATCAAGAGACGATCATGCTAATCCACATCGATAGATGGCACTGCAGCATTTAACAACATTGTTGTATTGGTAGCTATAGGACATTTTGTTGTAACTGCACACCACAGACATTCTCAAGTAGTAATTGCAAACATATTATGGTGGCCGAGAGAGCTCAACACGTTGCAACTTAAGAAAACACATGCAAATTAAAAAAACACCAGCAAATGAAGAAAACATCTTCATCAGTTTGACAACATAAGTGTTGCAAATCCTCACAACACATGCACATTAAGAAACAATTAATGAAGCATTGCAAATTTATTTTCATTAACCTTGAAATTATATTTAGTTGAGGATATTAAAGTTACCCATCTTAAGTAACATTTCAACGTTAATCATGTAATTATCCAGCTTATTTAGGCTAATAATATCCAAAAGATAAAGGAATCATGCAATCAGGGTGTTTAAAAAACCTCACCTTTCAGTTCACCAACAACTCCACTGACCAGTAGCCACTGCAGGATAAGCAAATCCCAGCCAGGTCCGACACTTTTTGGGGTCTCCATGAAACATTTCCATTGTGGTCAGTGCTATTTGCAGCGCATTTGTTCATTTGCATGTGTTTTGAGGATTTGCAGCGCGCTGCATTATTTGCATGTGTTGTGAGGATTTGCAACACTTGTGTTGTCAAACTGATGAAGATGTTTTCTTTATTTGCCGGTGTTTTTTCAATTTGCATGTGTTTTCTTAAGTTGCAGCGTGTTGATCTCTCTCGGCCACCATATATGATTAATTTTCGAATTAATTTCGCTTAATACATTTTTTTTATTATTATTATTTAAAAAACAAAACAAATAATAAAATCTATTATTTTTGTCATCTAATGCAAATGAAATAAAGTACTAAAAGCAATAGTTTGCAATTAAATTAAAATGTAAAATAAATAAAATTAAACCGCCCTCTGGTAAAGGATTGTCTTATGGATTCATCTTTAATTTATCATGAAAGAGAAAAGGTTTACGTTTTTCACACTATATAGGTGGAACTACTCCTTATATTAAGAAACCACATTTTAAAATTTATTTTGTACAAACATCAGAAGGTCCTGTTATTGTGCTCCATCGCAGGTCTATTAAAGTTCATGTAAAAACTGTATGTATATATATATATATATATATATATATATATATATATATATATATATATATATATATATGTATGTATGTATGTATGTATAAAACAAAAAAGGCAGCAAATGGCAACAACAATGACCTTTTAAAGCTTGTTAGCCCTTTCAATGATTTTTCAGCTAGATTCAGCTAGATTATTTTTCACACAGAACAGAACTGCTTTTAAGATTCTCTGTTGGTACTGTGTTCACTCACTGTGTATTGCTTTACTGGAAAATAGCAATTTTTTCCCTGACTCAATGAGCACATGGATCCATTCAGTGTAATTGAGAGAAGCTGAATGATTTGGGATGCACAACGAGAGCTGCATTGCCACAGACATGCAGAAGACACCCTGTCCTCTTTGAGAATCCTGTCATCTCTTGAATATGAATTGTTGGCAGAAGAGTGGCGATGTCCTCCTCTATCTGTAACCTCCTCCCAGTATCACAGACGAACACAACAGCCTATAGCACAAAGGAATACACTAATAGTGAAGCATCAGAGGAGCACAGCAGTGCTCAATCCTGCTTGCACTAAGCTCCACCCCTGACTCCTCCCTCGACTTCCCTTTGGATTAATTATGCAGCTCACTGCAGCATTTTCAGTGTTGCCTGCAGTTTGTCCTGCCAAAACTCCCTGTTCATCTCTTTCTTCCTCCTCCACTTTCTGTCTATCCCTTCTCTATTCTTAATGCCTCTATTCTTGGAGGTCTAAATTTGATTAAATTACCCCCTCCACCACCAACACACACACACACACACAGTCACACACACACACACACACACACACACACACACACACACACACACACACACACACACACACACACACACACACTCCCACTCTTAACTCTCTGCTCTTCTTACAGCAACATAACAAAAAATAAGGCTGCAGTTTAAGCTCGTCTGAAACACTCTGCTGTTGCACACATACATAAAGCTTCAAGCACTGACACGCAAAAAAGCAGAAAGCATCATGAAGAGAAACTACTGCATACTCCCTGGTTAATGCCTGGAGGAGAGCATTCAACTCATATGAGTTAAGACTGTACTGACTTGTATCAGTTAATTAAAACAGCTGTTCGTCAATACATCTGTAAACGATGCAGTTATTTAAAATTGTTGTTCTTATTTTTTATTATATAGTTTAGCTTTGCATTATTTTTGTGTATTTTTGTTTTCATCTTTGCATGACAGGAATGCCAAAAATAATGTTAAATCTATAGGATAGATAATTGCCATTGATATAGATCAGAGAAAAGGTCAGTTATTTTAAGTGCTTGCAGTGAGTTGAAGTTGTAAAAATGCATTAAGTCCACAAAGTCATTCATTTAGTTGGTATTTCTACCAAGTAAACTCAATAAAAAGTGATCTTTTGCAACTCTGATGATTGCACTTTTCTGTTATTGTTTAAGGTGTTGCCGATGCATAGTTTATTGCACAAGAACAATGCAGGAACATGATAAAAATATATCAGTCTGATTGGTTTACAGGAGTCAGGGTGAATCAGTCCACCTTGAAACCAGGTACAAACTAATCACCAGTGTTACGACCAGCTCAAGCCATAACACAAAAGAGGGATCAAACGGAAATGTTCATTCAAAAATAAGATTTATTGAGTTAAACATATAACAAACAGTAACAATAATAATAATAATAAACAAAAGTCTAGGGTTAAGGGAAAACAAAAGATTGACAACATGTGTAAGCAAAACACAATGAGCCACTCATGAGGAGAGTATCCCCATGGAGTGCCTGCTCTAAACAAGACACAACACTCTTTTATACACAACTGATTATCAATTAGGATGAGGAAGACCAATCAGGAACTCCCACGTCCAGGACCAATGGGATCAGGAGACTCAGGGACGTCACACCTCCCAATCCAAAAGGAGGTTCTCTAAAGAACCGACAAAAGAAAACAGAAATAACAAAAAATAGAACTGATGCAAAATAAGCATTTAATGTGAATATCCAACACTTAATACTCATCTCAATAAATCCCACTCCATTTCGCTCCCGGAATCCTGGGCCCTAGGATATCAGAGAGATGAAAGAGAAAGAAAAGAGAGAGAAGAAGAGTACCGGACACTACTAGGACAGTCTACATACGCGAGAGAGCATCCGCAATTATGTTATCCTTGCCACGTATGTGCTTAATCTGTAAGTGGAAAGGTTGAAGAATAAGGCTCCATCTCATTATTCTCTGATTCTTACCGCGCATGCGATCTAAGAAAGTCAACGGATTGTGGTCGGTGTATACTGTAATCGGACCACATACAGAGCTCAAATAGACCTCAAAATGTTGAACGGCTAAAATAAGGGCTAACGCTTCTTTTTCCACTGTAGAGTACACTTGTTGGTGACGATTGAACTTTTTTGAAAAGTAACTGACTGGATGTTCGATTGCGTTAGAATCCTCCTGTAGAAGAACAGCACCAGCAATATAAGCGCTTGCATCAACAGCAAGTAAAAAAGGGTTTTCAAAATTAGGAGTAGCCAACACCGGAGCATTTGCCAATAAGGATTTGGCGTTCTCAAAGGAACACTGACATTGCTCTGACCATTGAAATGGTCTCTTAGGGCTTAACAAATCAGTCATAGGGGCAACTACACTTGCAAAATTATGACAAAACCCCCTGTAGTAACCCACCATCCCAAGGAATCGTCGTAACTCACGACGGGTAGTTGGTTTGGGAAAACTACAGATTGAATTCACTTTAGCGTGAATCGGCTTCACACAACCCCTGCCCACTACCTTTCCTAAGTACGTCACAGTAGCCTTTCCGAATTCGCACTTGGCAAGGTTGACAGTCAAGTTGGCTTTAGCTAGACGCACAAAAAGCTCTCTAATTTGATCAAGGTGTTCCGACCAAGAAGAACTGTATAAAACAACATCGTCTAGATAAGCCTCACAACCGGTCATCCCAGACAACACTCGATTTATTAACCGCTGAAATGTAGCAGGAGCGTTTCGAACGCCAAAAGGCATGACTGTGTACTGCAGAAACCTATCAGGTGTTACAAAAGCAGATAGTTCTTTAGCACGGGATGTTAATGGCACTTGCCAATAACCTTTCAGGAGATCGAATTTACTCACAAATTGTGCGGAGCCAACACGGTCAACGCAGTCATCAATTCTTGGTAGAGGGTAACAGTCTGGTTTTGTCAAAGAATTTAGCTTCCTGTAATCCGTGCAAAAACGATATGAACTATCAGGTTTACTCACTAAAATACATGGGGAGCTCCAAGAGCTAAAACTGGGTTCCGCCAAGTTATGATCAAGCAAATAATCCACCTCTCTCTGAAGTAACTTCCTTTTGATAGGGTTGACACGGTATGCATGTTGTTTCACTGGCTGAGCCGTGCCCACATCAATATCATGCTCAACGACAGAAGTTCGAGTCGGAATATCAGAAAAGAGAGAGTGAAACGAGCTTACCACCTCAATTATATCAGCCTTCTCTGACTCAGACAGATGAGACAAGTGGTGAGCCAAGTTAACAAGAATCTCAGAATTATTTAACCGGCCTTCTACTTCTCCTCGAGAGGGACCTTTCACCTCTTCTAGATGGTCTTCCGCCTCTATAGATGTTTCCGAAACACTTGTTTCTGCGGTCTCAGTAGCTGTCACAACATCAACAAAAAGAGAAGGAACAGGAGTCACATAAGATTTTAGTAAATTAACATGACACACCTGTATTTTCTTTCGACGATCGGGTGTATTTAATAAATAGTTGTTATTTGGAAAACACTTCGCGATCGTATACGGTCCAGCAAACCTAGCCTGAAAAGGAGTAGTCAACACAGGTAACAATGCCAGCACTTGGTCACCTGCTTGAAATTGTCTGGACTTGACTTTACGATCGAACAACCTCTGCATCTTTCCCTGAGATTTGGCTAACTTCCGTAGAGCAATAGCTCTAGCTTCATACAGTCGGTAACGGAAACTACTTCCATAGTCTAAGACATTCTCAGGAGAATCAAAATTCGTCCACTCATCTGCTAAGACAGCAATAGGGCCCCTAACAGTGTGTCCAAACACCAACTCATTAGGGCTAAACCCTATGCTCTCCTGCACCACCTCACGAATGGCGAGCAACATCCATGGTAGACCTTCCTCCCAGTCACAGTCAAGCTCAACGCAATACGACCTCAAAAGTGACTTAAGAGTCTGATGGAACCTCTCCAAACATCCTTGACTCTGCGGGTGATAGGCACTTGAGATATTATGCTTAACTTTAAGTTGTCGCATGACCTTAGAAAAGTTTCGGGACATGAAATTTGAACCCTGGTCAGACTGAATAGTTTCCGGAATGCCAAAAATTGACATGAAGCTTGTTAAAGCTTTTAAAATAGCTTTGGAAGTAATGGATCTCAGAGGATAAGCTGCAGGGTAACGTGTAGTCTGACACATTACGGTAAGTAAATATGCATGTCCAGCCTTAGATCGCGGTAAAGGACCAACGCAATCAATAATCAAGTGTGCAAAAGGTGTTGTAACTGCAGCAATAGGTTGTAAAGGAGCTAATGGAACCTTTTGATTTTGCTTCCCTGTCATTTGACAAGTATGACATGCACGTATATAATTAATCACATCTCGCTTACACCTAGGCCAATAAAATTTTCGTAAGAGTCTATCATAGGTCTTTCGTACCCCCATATGTCCAGTCATGCTCTGATGTGATAGTTTTAAGAGGTCTTGACGGAAATCAAGTGGAAGCACAATTTGGATCCTAGGATCGAGTGAAAAGTCAAAGCTCATAGGTTGTTGTCTATATAGCAAACCATCTTGAAAAAAATAGAAGGGAGATGAAGTCTTGTCTTGTTCACGAGCTAAAGAGAACAATTCTCGAAGAGTATCATCTGCCTGCTGTGCTTTGATAAGATCATCTCGAGTCACACTAAAGAGCGGAGATAAAGAACAAGATGTGTTAACAGGGTCATCACAGATAAATGGACATTCTGACAGAAGATTAGACTTATGGTCATCAACAGCATGTGGATCATAGATCACATTTTCCACATCTGTGCACACAGTACTTAATTCTGGCTGAGAGGAATTTTCAGATACGATAAAAGTATCACAGAGAATATTTTCAGTTTCATCTGGCAGATTTTTCTTAGCCATTGCTCGAGTTATGGCACATGCAGGGTATAAATTCGGACAGTCAGAAGATCCATCTAATTTATCAACAGCAGAAGCTACTATAGGTGGAACCCCAGTGTCTGACTTTTCCCAAACATTTCCCCCGGCTAAATCATTGCCAAGGATGAAAGTGACACCTGAGACAGGAAGCATAGCACGAACTCCAACTATCACCTCACCTAACACAAGTTTAGAATCAAGATATATGCGGTGTAGTGGAACTTCCATAAACGCCATCTCAAGTCCTCTAACCAGTACATGTGTTCCTGTATCAGTACGTTCAGACAAGGGCAAAAGTCCTTCCAACAAAAAAGATTGCCCCGCCCCAGTATCTCGTAGGATGCGTACAGGTACAGTCTCATCCGAATTGGGCAAAGACACGGTCCCTTCGGTGATAAATGGTGCAAAATCAACACTATGTTTAACACTCTCCATCTCAGTGATATCTAGTTGTTCAATCTGTTTGTTAACTCGAGCAGGAGTATGATTCACATTTGATGTAGAAATTAAACCAACAGGTTTAACACCTTTCTCTTTCTTTTTGAGAGCAATACAGTCTGAGATTTTATGTCCTGGCTTCTTACAATAAAAACAGACCATCACACCTTTCATACGTGTAACGGAAGTATTATCAGGAAAATTTGACACCGCATTCTGGTGTGAAACCATCTTTTTAGGTTTAACAGAAACGCTCAACTTAGATCTACTTGAATCATTAAAATGATTAACAGCAATTTGATGAGTAAGAACAAATTCATCTGCCATAAGAGCAGCATCTGACATTTTACTGACTTTATGCTCATTGAGATACATAGCAACAGCATTTGGAACACAGTTTTTGAATTCCTCTAAAAGAATCAATTCTCTAAGCTGTTCTTTGGTGGTCACTTTTACTGAAGTACACCAGCGGTCAAACAAATTTTCCTTTTCTCTGGCAAACTCAAGATATGAACAGTTTTCAACCCTAAAATGACTTCTAAATTTCTGGCGATATGCTTCAGGTGCCAGTTCATAAGCATGCAAAATAGCAGTCTTAACGATTTCATAATCACCACTTTGTTCCATAGTCAGCGCTGAATAAACTTTCTGAGCTCTTCCTACTAAAACACATTGCAACAGTAAGGTCCAAAATTCTTTTGGCCATTTCAAAGACTCAGCAACGCGCTCAAAATGTTGGAAATACTTCTCTACTTCTTTCTCTAAAAACAGTGGCACAAGTCTAATGTTTTTGTAAACATCAAAAACAGGTGCAGTAAACAAGGTTTCAACAGACGATGCGCGACGTGGAGTTTCAACTGTTTGGGCGTGCAATTCTAACTCCAATTTCCTCAACTGAAAATCTCTTTCCTCCCTTTCAGATTGCAACTCCAGTTTACGTAACTCAAGTTCCTGTTGTAACACTAATTTTCTCATTTCTAAATCACGTTCTTTCAGTGCACAAGCATCACGCTCAGCACGTAGTTTTTCCGCATCAACACTTAACTGTTTCTCTTGCAGAGACATCTCACTAAACTTCACATTTCGATCGGCAGCATCAAGAGGAGAGGTTAAAGACTCTTCAGGATCAATATCTTGAGCTCTTACCTCTAAAACGCCCCGCTCAACAAGTGCATTTTTCACAACTTTCAACAGTGTTTCTTTAAGCTTCTTATCATTACTCGTTACCTCCACATCAAAGCGCTCGGCAATCTGCAACAACTCATCCTTCGTACATCTTTCCAGGAGAATTTCCGAAGGAAATGAGAAGAAATCCTCAATTACCGACGACATATCTGTTAAAAGATGCAGCAGAGAAACACAATAGCAAAACAAAAACACGCGTGAGACGCCGCGCTAAACTAGAGCATTAGAACTACAAATCCCATCAGCCACTTCGCCCGGAATTGTCACACATACACGCTCTAGCTTCAACCCGCACCTTGGTTATGAGATAAATAAAGACTTACCGAAAGTCATCGCTCAAATTATCCTCATACTCAGCAGGCTTCAAATACGCAGAGATACAGAAAAACAACAAAGTGTTACCTTAAATGAAAAATGAGAGACTCCAGATCCTAACTATAAACAACACTAACTAAACCTAACTAATCTTCAAAGGTGTACCGGACTCGGGGTGGTATTTAAACGCTAAACTCATGGACAATTGGCGTTTTACACCAAAAGCCTGAAGCGTACCCCCAACAGAGATTTAAAACCTCCGCCCAGAATAACCTTCAAAAATAAGAAAGGCAAAATAACAAAAAAAATAACAAACAGTGTCTCGATGGAAGGATTTTAACCCAGCTGAGAACACTAAATACATGAAGTCTACTCATTCCAAAAAGGTAAACACACTAAGGACATTAATGTATTTACTTACACATGCAGCAATCCCGGACGAGCGCCCAATTTTATGTTACGACCAGCTCAAGCCATAACACAAAAGAGGGATCAAACGGAAATGTTCATTCAAAAATAAGATTTATTGAGTTAAACATATAACAAACAGTAACAATAATAATAATAATAAACAAAAGTCTAGGGTTAAGGGAAAACAAAAGATTGACAACATGTGTAAGCAAAACACAATGAGCCACTCATGAGGAGAGTATCCCCATGGAGTGCCTGCTCTAAACAAGACACAACACTCTTTTATACACAACTGATTATCAATAAGGATGAGGAAGACCAATCAGGAACTCCCACGTCCAGGACCAATGGGATCAGGAGACTCAGGGACGTCACACCAGCATAACACAATATTCCACTTTTTCTTCTAAATTACTGGGTTCAAGGCATGATGTCACATTCCTTTTTGGCTATATGTTCCCTGTGTGTGTTCACTCCTCATGTCTAGTCTCTGTGTGTCTTGCCCTTGTTAGTTGCCATAGTTACTCTCATTAGTTGTCATGACAGTTCATTAACCACGCCCCTGCTGTTTCCATTAAGCTTGTTCTCTTGTGTTAAAATGGTTCTTGTGGTTCACTCATGGTTTGTCAGTCATTGTATGTACAGTATTTGCCTGTTTTCTAGTGTTTCCCTGTTTGTTTCTTAAAGTTTTTCTGCACTTAGACCCACTTCCCTGCCTATTCTTTCAGTTCCTTTACTCTCATAAATATAGTTCTGACAATGCAGTCTGAGCCAGACTCTGTTACATCATAAATCAAAAATATTTGAACTGAGTTCAAAAGGGAAATATGTTGACTTTACGCTTATAGTTTCACAGACCTTGTGAAACATGGCTTGGCAGTTACACAATTGTTTCTTGGAGTCCTCAGATTGATATAATAACATTTCCAGGAAGTGTTTTTCACTGTTTCTGAGCCATGAGAGACCTTATGGATCAATTTTTTTTTTACTTTTAGAATAAATATATCAAGTTTTCAGCAATAATTCAATAAATACGCTAAATGTTTTTAATTGCATAATTTCAGAACTTTTAGCACCATTGACAAACAAAACAACTAGTACAACATACAGTACAATCAGTTTGTATTTTACTCAGTTGATTGCATTGCTTCTCAAATGCTACTTGTGCTTGTTTTGAATCTGATGATCTTGCAAATGTTTTATTTTTTATGTTTATTACTGACAACTAAGGAAAATCCCAAATTCAGTATATATGGAAAATTAGAACATTGTGAAAAGGTTCAATTCAATTCAATTCAATTCAAGTTTATTTGTATAGCGCTTTTTACAATACAAATCGTTACAAAGCAACTTTACAGAAAATTATGTTTCTACAATATTTAGTAGTAGCTAGTAGTTTGTGCACGTTTGACAGGATTTTAGAAAAATAAAAATAATAATAATAATAATAATACAAGACGTAGTCAGCTAGATGATGAACTATCAATATTATTAATTAATAGTAATTTATAGGATGCAGTCACATGTAGCAATAATTGTTAGTTCTGTTTGTTGATTCAAGGTTAGGATCATCTGGGGTCCTCTGAGGGTCAGCATCATCTCTTCTCAGGTGTTCTGGATCCAGACTGGAGCTTGTGTAAATCCTAGTTACCACGGGATGTAAATCCCGTGGCAAAACATAGAAACAAAATAGAGACATCATTAGCATAGCTGCTGATCCAACAAAGTAAAATTAGTTTAACCCAAGCTAAAGAATAAAAATGCAGATGCAACTACACTCACAATTTAAGAGATACATTATTCGAATGCTTGGCGAAAGAGATGCGTTTTTAATCTAGATTTAAACAGAGAGAGTGTGTCTGAACCCCGAACATTATCAGGAAGGCTATTCCAGAGTTTGGGAGCCAAATGTGAAAAAGCTCTACCTCCTTTAGTGGACTTTGCTATCCTAGGAACTACCAAAAGTCCAGCGTTTTGTGACCTTAGGGTGCGTGATGGGTTGTAGCGTGGTAGAAGGCTAGTTAGGTACGCAGGAGCTAAACCATTTAGGGCCTTATAGGTAAGTAATGATAATTTGTAACTGATACGGAACTTAATAGGTAGCCAGTGCAGAGACTGTAAAATAGGGGTAATATGATCATATTTTCTTGACCTGGTAAGGACTCTAGCTGCTGCATTTTGGACGACCTGTAGCTTGTTTATTGACGAAGCAGGACAACCACCTAGAAGTCCATTACAATAGTCCAGTCTAGAGGTCATGAAAGCATGAACTAGCTTTTCTGCATCAGAAACAGATAACATGTTTCGTAGCTTGGCAATGTTTCTAAGATGGAAGAATGCGGTTTTTGTAACATTGGAAATATGATTTTCAAAAGACAAATTGCTGTCCAATATAACACCCAGATTTCTGACTGTAGAGGAAGTAACAGTACATCCGTCTAGTTGCAGATTGTAATCTACAAGATTCTGTGTGGTGTTTTTTGGTCCAATAATTAATATCTCTGTCTTATCCGAATTTAATTGGAGAAAATTATTTGTCATCCAATCTTTTACATTTTTAACACACTCTGTTAGCTTAGATAATTGGGAAGTTTCATCTGGTCTCGTTGAAATATATAGCTGAGTATCATCAGCATAACAGTGGAAGCTAATTCCGTATTTTCTAATAATATTACCAAGGGGCAACATGTATATTGAAAATAGAAGGGGACCTAGGACGGATCCTTGTGGCACTCCATATTTTACTGATGATAAATGAGATGACACCCTATTTAAGTAAACAAAATGGTAGCGATCGGACAGGTAGGATCTAAACCATCTTAGAGCCTGCCCTTGAATACCTGTATAGTTTTGTAATCGATCTATGAGTATGTCATGATCTATGGTGTCGAACGCAGCACTAAGATCAAGTAAGACTAGAAATGAGATGCAGCCTTGATCTGACGCAAGAAGCAGGTCATTTGTAATTTTAACAAGTGCAGTTTCTGTGCTATGGTGGGGCCTAAAACCTGACTGAAATTCTTCATACAGATCATTTTTATGCAGGAAGGTGCTCAATTGAGCAGACACAACTTTTTCTAAAATTTTAGACATAAATGGAAGATTTGAAATAGGCCTATAATTTGCCAGTACACTAGGATCTAGTTTTGGTTTCTTAATAAGAGGCTTGATAACCGCCAGCTTGAATGGTTTTGGGACGTGACCTAAAGATAACGACGAGTTAATGATATTGAGAAGCGGTTCTTCGGCTACAGGTAACAGCTCTTTTAGTAATTTAGTGGGTACAGGATCTAATAAACATGTTGTTGGTTTAGATACAGTGATAAGTTTATTTAGCTCTTCCTGTCCTATATTTGAAAAGCACTGCAGTTTATCTTTGGGTGCGATGGATGAAACTGAAGTGTTAGACGCTGTAGAATCTACATTTGCTATTGTATTTCTAATGTTATCTATTTTATCAGTGAAGAAATTCATAAAGTCATTACTATTTAACGTTGGTGGAATATTTGAATCAGGTGGCGTCTGGTAATTTGTTAATTTAGCCACTGTGCTAAATAAAAACCTTGGATTGTTTTGGTTATTTTCAATGAGTTTGTGGATATGCTCTGCCCTAGCAGTTTTTAGAGCCTGTCTATACCTGGACATACTGTTTTTCCATGCAATTTTAAAAACTTCCAAGTTAGTTTTTCTCCATTTGCGTTCAAGACTACGAGTTACTTTCTTGAGAGAGTGAGTATTACTGTTATACCATGGCACAGTACGTTTTTCTCTAACCTTTTTCAATTTGATGGGGGCAACAGCTTCTAATGTATTAGAGAAAATAGTGCCCATGTTGTCAGTAATTTCGTCTAATTCATGTGTATTTTTGGGTACAAATAGCAGTTGAGATAGATCAGGCAGGTTATTTGCGAATCTGTCTTTGGTGGCTGGAACAATAGTTCTGCCCAGACGGTAACGCTGAGACATATAGTTAATATCAGTTATACGCAGCATGCACGATACAAGGAAATGGTCTGTAATATCATCACATTGGGGTACAATATCTATAGCAGTAAGATCGATTCCATGCGATATAATTAGATCTAGTGTATGATTAAAACGATGAGTGGGCCCGGTGACATTTTGTTTGACTCCAAAGGAGTTTATTAGGTCAGTAAACGCAAGTCCTAATGTATCATTTGCATTATCAACGTGAATATTAAAATCTCCCATGATTAGCGCCTTATCAACTGTAACTAGAAGGTCTGAGAGGAATTCTGCAAATTCTTTTAGGAATTCTGTATACGGCCCTGGTGGTCTATACACAGTAGCCAGAGCAAGAGATACATTAGACTTCTTTTGCATGTCTGACAGTGTAACATTTAGCAGAAGTATTTCAAAAGAGTTAAACCTGTATCCTGTTTTCTGGGTAACATTGAGAATATCACTATATATTGTTGCAACACCTCCGCCACGACCAGTCTGACGGGGCTCATGCTTATAACAGTAGTTTGGTGGAGTAGACTCATTTAGACCAAAATAATCATTTGGTTTTAGCCAGGTTTCAGTCAAGCAGAGTACATCAAAACTATTTTCTGTGATCATTTCATTTACAATAACTGCTTTGGGTGTGAGTGATCTAATATTTATGAGCCCAAACTTTAAAAATTGTTTTTGTTCATTTACTTTACATTTTTCTGGTTTAATTAAGATGAGATTTTTTCTAGATCCTACATTATATTTTGACCTCACTATTCAGGGAACAGACACAGTCTTAATAGTTTTTACAGCACAAGTACTTTTATCATTTAAGCGGGTGGAACAAAACTCATCATAATAGTTATTAGAGAATTGTCTTACTAGTCACATGGAGCGAAGTGTCCTGGAGATGTTGTCAGAGAGCAGCTCCGCTCCGATTCTGCTGGGGTGTAATCCATCAGCGCGAAACAGCCTAGGACGCTCCCAGAAAAGATTCCAGTTATTAACAAATAGCAGTTTCTGTTCTTTACACCATGACAACAGCCATTCATTTAAAGCAAAAAGTCTACTGAACCTTTCGTGTCCTCGTCGATACGTGGGCAGTGGTCCTGACACGACGATCGTCGCCGCGGGCGTCGTGCTGCGAACCGTCTCGATCAGGCTGCTGAAGTCCCTCTTCAGCGTCTCCGTCTGCCGCAGCGTGGTGTCGTTAACCCCGGCGTGAAGCACGACCGCTCTGGGGCTCTCGTCGACCTTCAGGATCGCGGGTATCTGCGCAGAAACATCGAGAACACGAGCACCAGGCAAACAATGAGTGTGCACTTTACCTTCGGCTAACGTAGCACTTACGTGTCGGACGATGGAGTCTCCGATGATCACAGCGTCGCGTCCTGTCTCGCGGAGGGGAGCGAAGCGGTTCCGGATGGAGATGTCGAAGGCAGGAGGGGGAGAAGTCGTCGCCCGGGACCCGGCTCGCGTCTTCCGCTGTGGATGCACCCAGGGTCCGTGGTGTCCCGGCGTCGCAGTGAAGGACATCTGGGAAGATCGCGTCCTGGGTGCACCGGGCCTGTGCAGAGAAACACACGGAGTAGACGTGGTGGGACTGTTAGCAGATCGCTGTGTACTTACCCCGGACTTGTGAGCGTCAGCCCGGGATGATTCCAGCGCTGTTCTCCGCTCTCTCAGCTGGGCCTGCCTCACCTCCAGGTCGCGAATCTGCTTTCCCACGGCCTCGAGCTCGAGCTGCACAGAGTGGAGACATTCATCCGCCATTAAAGCAAGTAACAGTGAGTACAGCAGTGGTAATGTGTGTGAATAGAGTATTAGCAATGTTAGCGCAACCACGCCGCTGATGCTAACGGGCTAAAAGCTAATAGCGGACCCGGGAGATCAAAATAAAACTAGTGATAGCGAGGCGCTCTGATTGTTTTTGTTGTAGAATACAATAGAGGATATATTCACACGTTATATAAACGGAAACGATGATGTATAAAATTGATTTATGGGTTAAAAATAGTCAATGAAAAGAATATAGTGACGGAGCTCAAACGCAGTACAGCCGCCAACAACAAACAGGAAGTGACGTATCTGTGATGTGTTGTGTTGTGCATGTGTTGTGTGTATGGCTTCAAATGAGGTTCAATATTGAAGTCACCTGGTGCCACACTCTAATCAGCTAATTAAATTAAAACACATGCAAAGCCTTTAAATGGTCTCTCAGTCTAGTTCTGTAGGATAGACAATCATGGGGAAGACTGGTGACTTGACAGTTGTCCAAAAGACGACCATTGACACCTTGCACAAGGAGGGCAAAAAAATGTACAAACAATAGGGATTACTGCACCCTAGAAAGGATGTGAAACAAAACCCATTCAAATATGTGGGGGAGATTTAAAAAGAGTGGACAGCAGCTGGAGTCCGTGCTTCAAGAACCACTACGCACAGATGCATGCAAGACATGGGTTTCAGCTGTTGCATTCCTTGTGTCAAGCCACTCTTGAACAACAGACAGCATCAAAAGTGTCTCGCTTCAAAAAGGACTGGACTGCTGCTGAGTGGTCCAAAGTTATGTTCTCTGATGAAAGTAAATTCTGCATTTCCTCTGGAAATCAGGGTCCCAGAGTCTGGAGGAAGAGAGGAGAGGCACACAATCCACGTTGCTTGAGGTCCAGTGTAAAGTTTCCACTGTCAGTGATGGTTTGGGGTGCCATGTCATTTGCTGGTGTTGGTCCACTGTGTTTTCTGAGGTCCAAGGTCAACACAGCCGTATACCAGGAAGTTTTAGAGCACTTCATGCTTCCTGCTGCTGACCAACTTTATGGAGATGCAGATTTCATTTTCCAAGAGGACTTGGCACCTGCACACAGTGCCAAAGCTACATGTACCTGGTTTAAGGACCATGGTATCCCTGTTCTTAATTGGCCAACAAACTCGCCTGACTTTAACACCATAGAAAATCTATGGGGTATTGTGAAGAGGAAGATGCGATATGCCAGACCCAACAATGCAGAAGAGCTGAAGGCCACTATCAGAGCAACCTGGGCTCTCATAACACCTGAGCAGTGCCACAGACTGATCGACCCCATGCCACACCGCATTGCTGCAGTTATTCAGGCAAAAGGAGCCCCAACTAAGTATTGAGTGCTGTACATGCTCATACTTTTCATGTTCATACTTTTTAGTTGACCAAGATTTCTAAAAATCCTTTCTTTGTATTGGTCTAAAGTTATATTCTAATTTTTTGAGATACTAATTTTGGGATTTTCCTTAGTTGTAAGTTATAAACATCAAAATTAAAAGAAATAAACAGTTTAGATATATCACTCTGTGTGTAATGAATGAATATAATATACAAGTTTCACTTTTTGAATGGAATTATGTGAAAGAAATCAACTTTTTGATGATATTCTAATTATATGACCAGCACCTGTATGTACAAAATATTGAAATTGTAACCTAATTTTCCTTCTGATCTAATCTGGTTTAGAAATGTTTACGGTTATGCATTTGGACAACAGTTTTAATGCAACTTCTAATATAGTTTTCAAGATATATATGTTTAGCCAGATTGTGTGGCAATTTTTTTTTAAATATATATTTTCAAATATTATTATTATTAGAAATAATAATAATTTTTTGTATATTTTTCTAAATATATATTTATTAAATAAATTACATTTTAAAGTATATTAAAATTCTAATAATATTTATAATAAAAAAAACATTTCTGTTTTTTTTTTTTTTATCAAATAAATCCAGCCTCGATGAGCATAAGAGAGTGTATTTATGTGACCTTCACTAATTACAATATTAGGCATATATTTTAAATATTTTTTTGTCAGAAAAATAAATTGCCACATGGGTGGATTCGAACCTGGGTACCTTTACATTGCTAGCACCTTAATGTAAAACACCATTTTAAATCAAGAATGAGACGGTCAATCAGAGATGAGAACATCCACTTTTGACTGAGGACGTCATCACGTGCACCAAGCCCGACCGCGACACTGCATCAGTTTAAGCATCAGTTTGCTCTCAGAGGACAGGAATAGTATTTTTGATGTGGTTACATGCTTCATGAATATCACACCCAACACATGAGCATGATAAACATAGGAATAAGAGTAATGTTTGAAGTGTGTATGCTGCCCTGTCAATGGGGGCTGGGCTCTCCAACATACTGCATTGCTGAATGCTTTCAGCACAACCACTCTATCATATCCTCTCTCTTGTACTTACCCACAGAGGCCCCCGGTCTTTATGTTTCTGTACCATTCTCTCTGCCTCCAAAACACTTCCTCTTTCTTCTGTCCTACATTATAATCTCACTCTTTCCTCTCCTTACACTGCTAACACAACACCACTTTCTCATACTCACATAAACACACACATACACACTGTAATCAAAAAATACATACACACTACACTCATCCTAATGTAGTAACTCGCACTTTACACCTCTGCTGCCCCAAGATTAATCAGCTTAATCAATCAACAAAGCCCAGCAGGAAGACCGGTGGCACTTGTTCTGTAACGAATCAATTGCCCATCACACAAGGATATTTACCTGAATGTTTTAATTAAAATCTGTAATGAGCTCATACTTCTAGCCTTTATGCCCAATAGCTCATTCATATTGTTCATAAGGCTATTAGATAACCCATGAAATTGAAAAGTGCAGATTTCTTTCTGGTGTGTTTCCTGTAGGAATAGGACAATGGGGCCAGGACATTTCGAAGGACATGTAATTAAATAAATTAAATAAATAATAATAAATTAAATTAAATAAATAATAATAATTATATATATATATATATATATATATATCCAGTGGCCTATTATGAAGCCCCCCATGATTTACACGGTAATTATAATTAAGAGGGAGAGGCATTCAAATTCCAAAATCCTTTTTTTTATAAGCCCATGAGTGTTTGTTTTATTTTAAATATAAATTTTATGAGTACACTAGCATATAGACAACCCAGAATAATTGGAAAAAAATATTATAATATATATTATATAATGTATTAGGCTGATATTGCTTATGTTAATATTTATGTTTATGTTGATTATTGAATGTTTCAATGTAAAATTTCCAGTGACCTAAAAGTGCATTGAATTCAAAACAGATGAACATGAATCTGGAAGTGTTTTATTATGATGATCATAGTATGTATTTGAAATGAAATGTCTAGTGAATGGTACTAAAGATTTTTGCTCTATTGCGTTTATCTACACTAAACCCCAGCCTAAACCAAATCGATAGTATTAACAACAGCAAATGCAAGGTTAACAATTAATATGCTGAAGCCACATAAGTTTACTATATCAGAAATCCACAGATATGGAGCTGGCAATGTGATGCAAATGTCAAAATGTATTAATTAACAATACATCCACTATGTTAAAAGTGGTTTGAGGTCATAACATAGTATTTTGCAAGGAACCATGTGTCAATCAATAATTTGCCACTGTAATCACAATTTGTATGTAAAAGAATAAATGTTGTACTGCCACTGGTGTTCATTTTAGCTGAAAACCGCAGTGAATTGTATGTGCATGTATGTTTTTGGAGATTTGCAAAAAGATAGGTAGAAGAATGTTTCTCCATAGTTTTTCCTAGGATTAATATAGATGACATTAAAGTTAAAACACACGGCATAAGTCACCAAAACAGGATATTTAAGAGCTAAGGCCTAAAAGAATGTTTCAGATCATTCTGAGAGAAACATTGTGAGTTAGTGGTACTTGCTGATTGTTGAGAGAGGACGTGGCGCCCTCTACTGATGGAAACCACGCAAGTGGGCACAAAAGTGTCCAGCAACTCAAGGCAAACTATCACTTTAACAATCAATTTTAAATTACTTTTTATTTGTCATTGTTTTAATAATAAACGTTTTATTTATTAATTACATATTGCACTTTAACTTTACTTTAACATCACCTAAATTGCTACAGTCAGTTAAGAGTTGTACTATGCCTAGTTATCCATCGAATTACATATGAATTTGAATAAATCAAATTTTTGTGTTTGCCTTCAGTATAGTACTAAAGGAATATACTGTATGTTCTAATGCTGTATTTTGGGTTTACACCATAATCTAACCTACAGTGTCCCAGTACCAAATCACCCATGCAGATTTTGTAATATACCTTATGAATAGATTTCTGAGTACTTAGTAAATGGCAAAATAACATATTGACAAGTAAATAATAATCTGGATAATTGATGCAAGCAGAAATATTTAAAATGGCCACTTACCATATGTGCCGAGTGTCCCAAAGCGAAACTTATAGTGGTGTCAAGCCAAAAGCCTCAGAAAAACAGATGTGTGGTGTCGTACAAACTAAACTGACACAGAGCTTGAAGATCAGCTGATGCAAAAAGAAGAGAACATGCAGGATCTTTCCTCTTCTCATTCAGCCCTTCAGTATTTTACTGCTGTACTCACCAGCAGTGTCTCCTGATTGGCTGAGCTGCTGCAAAGCAATGTATGATCTCTCCTTTAATTGGATGGAGGCTATTTATGAGGCCTGTCCAACACTATTCCTGTTCGCTCTTACTCATTCTCTCTCTCTCTCTCTCTCTCTCTCTCTCTCTCTCTCTCTCTCTCTCTCTCTCTCTCTCACACACACACACACACACACACACACACATACACAGAGGATAGCTGAACATTGCAATATCAGATGTAGATGTAGATGTAGATGCTTTCATTGAGAGCAACATACAAATGAGGAAAAGCACAAGCAATTATACAGGAAAGATTTCGTAATGCCGTGATGGGACAAAAATGGGAGTTACTTGCCATGTTGCTTAAGGAACAGTTCATCCAGAAATGATAATTGGCCAGAAGCGATGGTTAAAACTCCATAATGATGGATCTGTTTATTACAAACATACAGTTTATCACTTCACAAGACACTAATTGATGGACTAGAGTTACTTTTGTAATGTTTTTATCAGCTGTTAGGACTCTCATTTAGACGTGATCCATTCACTGCATAGGATTTATTAGTGAACAAATGATGCAATTTTACATTTCTCTGAATCTGTTGTTATGAAAAACTCAATTTACATCTTTGATGGCATGAGGGTGAGTATATTCAGTGAACTATTCCTTTAAGAAGTGTATGTAGGCAGCATCTTGTTCTTCAACATGGCAGCTTTGTCTAGTTGTGTTTCACTTCTGTCTTAAGCCCCATTCACACCAAGAACGATAACTATAAAGATAAAAAATATTAACGTCCACACTCCACACCTGCGAACGATATAATTTGTTTATTCTAAGAGCACGCTCGTCTGCTGGTTTTAATTCTCGAGCTTGTGGTAGCAGGATGGATTCTGATTGGCTGTCAATGTTTGTTTATCGTTCATCAACTGAAAAAAAATTATGCTGAAAGTGATTCCTCTATTTTAGAACTATATATTTATCATTATCTATATAGTTTTTGTCTTTGGTGTGAACAAGCCTTTAGTCTGGATTTGGGCTTCAGTTTATGGCCTTATCTGTAACCTAATATACAACCCGAATTCCGGAAAAGTTGGGACGTTTTTTAAATTTTAATAAAATGAAAACTAAAAGACTTTCAAATCACATGAGCCAATATTTTATTCACAATAGAACATAGATAACATAGCAAATGTTTAAACTGAGAAAGTTTACAATTTTATGCACAAAATGAGCTCATTTCAATTTTGATTTCTGCTACAGGTCTCAAAATAGTTGGGACGGGGCATGTTTACCATGGTGTAGCATCTCCTTTTCTTTTCAAAACAGTTTGAAGACGTCTGGGCATTGAGGCTATGAGTTGCTGGAGTTTTGCTGTTGGAATTTGGTCCCATTCTTGCCTTATATAGATTTCCAGCTGCTGAAGAGTTCGTGGTCGTCTTTGACGTATTTTTCGTTTAATGATGCGCCAAATGTTCTCTATAGGTGAAAGATCTGGACTGCAGGCAGGCCAGGTTAGCACCCGGACTCTTCTACGACGAAGCCATGCTGTTGTTATAGCTGCAGTATGTGGTTTTGCATTGTCCTGCTGAAATAAACAAGGCCTTCCCTAAAATAGACGTTGTTTGGAGGGAAGCATATGTTGCTCTAAAACCTTTATATACCTTTCAGCATTCACAGAGCCTTCCAAAACATGCAAGCTGCCCATACCGTATGCACTTATGCACCCCCATACCATCAGAGATGCTGGCTTTTGAACTGAACGCTGATAACATGCTGGAAGGTCTCCCTCCTCTTTAGCCCGGAGGACACGGCGTCCGTGATTTCCAACAAGAATGTCAAATTTGGACTCGTCTGACCATAAAACACTATTCCACTTTGAAATAGTCCATTTTAAATGAGCCTTGGCCCACAGGACACGACGGCGCTTCTGGACCATGTTCACATATGGCTTCCTTTTTGCATGATAGAGCTTTAGTTGGCATCTGCTGATGGCACGGCGGATTGTGTTTACCGGCAGTGGTTTCTGAAAGTATTCCTGGGCCCATTTAGTAATGTCATTGACACAATCATGCCGATGAGTGATGCAGTGTCGTCTGAGAGCCCGAAGACCACGGGCATCCAATGAAGGTCTCCGGTCTTGTCCCTTACGCACAGAGATTTCTCCAGTTTCTCTGAATCTTTTGATGATGTTATGCACTGTAGATGATGAGATTTGCAAAGCCTTTGCAATTTGACGTTGAGGAACATTGTTTTTAAAGTTTTCCACAATTTTTTTACGCAGTCTTTCACAGATTGGAGAGCCTCTGCCCATCTTTACTTCTGAGAGACTCTGCTTCTCTAAGACAAAGCTTTTATAGCTAATCATGTTACAGACCTGATATCAATTAACTTAATTAATCACTAGATGTTCTCCCAGCTGAATCTTTTCAAAACTGCTTGCTTTTTTATCCATTTGTTGCCCCCGTGCCAACTTTTTTGAGACCTTTAGCAGGCATTAAATTTTAAATGAGCTAATTAAGTGGATAAAAGTGTAAAATTTCTCAGTTTAAACATTTGCTACGTTATCTATGTTCTATTGTGAATAAAATATTGGCTCATGTGATTTGAAATTCCTTTAGTTTTCATTTTATTAAAATTTAAAAAACGTCCCAACTTTTCCGGAATTCGGGGTGTACTAACAAAAGTCAAGGTCACACACTGATCACTTTATGTTATGTACATGTGCTGCAGTGATGTGCAAACATTTACTTTTTCTCTTGCAAAATGATAAATTAAGATGATTTCATTTTCAGGGTTATGAAAAAAAAAACATTTTGATTTGTCAGGCTGATTTTTTCACTCTGTTGAAATCCTTGTGACATGACTTTGTATAAGATTGACTGATCAGCCAAAACACCCAGTTCTTTTCTATCAACTGTTTTATGCAAGATCGCTAGATGGCGATGTTTACTATTTTGTTGTTGTGGGATGTGATTAGACTGACAGCTCTTATGAGAAAGAAGACTACCAGTGCTTAGGCTACTACTCCTAGCAGACATGAAATAAGATATGCTAGTATTATTTCTCTCAGGTACAGTTTTATAATTGTATAATAGCTAAATATTATACTATTCTTGAGACGTTTTCTTACTAGCTAGTAGTATACAAGTCCTGGAACACATTATATATATATATATATATATATATATATATATATATATATATATTATATATATATATATATATATATATATATATATATATATATATATATATATATATATATATATATATATAAAACAGTCTGAGCTTAGAGGCATTAAAATGTAACATATAAATGAACAGATGTATCAAATAAAAAAAAATAACACTCTGATGATAATAATTACAAGTTAAAGGATCAGTATGAGATAAATTATTATCAAGAACATAGTTATAAATATAAACATAGTTATACATTTGTAACAAACTTGTTTATTTAAATGTAAAAAAAAAAAATCTAAGCATATGGCAATCATACAGAGTAAAAAACAAACAACAAAAAAACCTTTTGTTTCAATATGCAAATAAATGACTGTAGCAAAATAATCCAGTGAGTGCATAATTATTATTATTATTTTTTTTTTTTTGCTTTCTGTGTTGTGTTGTATTATTTACATTTTAAAACAGATATTATGGGTATGTACAGATATGTCCAGAAATAACTTATTATTATTATTACTTCTGAACACTGTAATTTCTTACCGTCCGTTATTCATCTCCCCATACAATCACTGTCTTCATTTACAACAGTAGGTCTCTACAACACTGCAGTTCAGTTCTAATTTTTTTTTTTTTTTTTTTTTTTTGCTGGTTTTCAGATTATAAAACTAAATTATACAAAAGTGCCGCTCCTGTTAGACAAAGTGCTGTACTAATGCTGTCATTTTAAAATAATCATATATCATTTAGCTGTGCCTCAGTGCATGTTGATTTCTGGTGAAATGATTCAGAGTCCTGGAGAGGCAGAAATATGACAGTAAGCTCAAAATCTGGTTTCATGCATTCATTAAAAACAAAATACATACTTTAAGCACATACTTAAGTAATTAGTAGTTAATAGTACAGTTTTGAGATTTCACAAGATTGGAGTTTTTTTATTATTATTAATTTAATTAGGCAGTTTACGTTTGACTGTCTGTTTCTAAAACACTTGCCATTGCACAGGGCTTCAAAATAACCCAGGGTTAAAATATGTCATCTCAGATTTAAGTACTTTTTAACACCAAAAGATGACCTTTAAGACAAAATTTAACCAGAGTCATTCAAGTTAATTAAAACCATAAAATTTTGTTGTTACTTGAAATAAAATAAAATTTGAAATTATTTAATTAAATTTATTATGAATCATTTAAATTAACTTATTGCACTTCAATAACTAAAAAATTATATATATATATATATACAGTATATATATATATATATATATATATATATATATAGACAAATAAAAAAAGAGATACAATTACTAAAACTATATATATATATATATATATATATATATATATATATAAACTATAATGGTCTCTTAACGATACTAAAATAAGACTGAATTTAACTTTACCTTTGAATGATGTCAGGCCATTGGCTACTGATGCGGATGTCTCTTCATCTTGAAGAGAGAAAATTGTGAGAGTCAACTGTGATAAATAATTTTTTTATATTTGTGTAATAGACTTATACAGTAGTTCAGAAACATTCATAATCATGTATGTAATGTACTGTACATGAGCAAAATGACTGATTTCTGTTACAATATTATGACTGGTAGAAACGTACTTGGTTACAAATGTAATCCGATTCCCCGAGATACGGGAACAAGTACTGCATCTTGCTAGACGCTATGGGGGAAAAGTCATTTTTCTCCTCAACTGAAACCTTTTTCAATCATGCAGTGAAACTGCACAGCCATGGGTTTGTGCAATATGTTTTAAAAACTAACAATGGCTCGGCAGCAGTGCTGCACAAACCTATGGTCGCAAAGCCTGCCAAAACCCACCAGAATGGGTGGAGTCATCTGGCTATATAATCAGCCGCTTCATTATAAGACTCAGGTTACTTAGACTGAAGCAACAAGTCGTGCAGCTGCATGGCACAAATAGCAACGCAGTACCCATTACCTCATCTTAAGGAACCGAGGTTACGTTTGTAACCGAGTACATTCCCTATCGATACTTCACTCATAATGCATCTTGCTATGGGAACAGTACAATCACGCCATGCCATGGCAGAGGAACGACAATGGTAAAACTTGTCCTAGGCACCTCAGGGCCAAGAGAACAACAATCAATCCCTCCAGGCTAACAGGCTAAAGGCCCGTTCACACCAAGCACGATAACTATAAAGATAACGATAAAGATACAGTTCTAAAAATTGTTCTCAATATTAAAGAATAGTGGAGTCCACACCTATAACACCACACCACAAGTCCACACCACAACTATAGCGATAAAGGCAAAGCGAAACGATATCGTTGGAATCACTTTCAAGAACTATTTTTTTTTTTCTGATGAACGATAAAAACATTTCCAACCAATCAGAATCAATCCTGCTGTAATGAGCTCGAGAATTTAAAGCAGCAGATGCGCGTCCGCTTATAATACACAGACAATATCGTTTGCTGGTGTGGACGCTAATATCGTTATCTTTATAGTTATCTTTATAGTTATCGTTCTTGGTGTGAACGGGCCTTTAGCCTCACACAGGCCTCACCCGGCCGAGTGATCGTTCCAGAAGACTTGCACTGCCTGAGCACCTGTGGGGCCGAGAGTGCACAAGTAAGTTGTCTAATAGGATGGCATATTACATCTACACTTCACAATTAAAGCAAGCTGCATGCCACTTAACCCTTTAAAACCGAACGTATCAGCGCCGACACAATTTACCATGCGGTGTTAATGTTTTCATAACTCAGCAACCGTTTGCACTATAAAAAAAAATCTAATTGCGTTTGATAGAAGACAGCTTGCGCTTTAAGACAATATACGGCTTAATATGGTAACTGCATGCTTTCCAGCAGCAAATCGGAGCAGCTTTCGGGGAGAGGGGGAAGGGCTGATTTGAAGCGGGAGATACGGACCGCAGCAGGTTTGAAAGTTTGAGAGTGTGAAATATAAACAAAAAACGAACAAAAACATGGCGAAAAAAGGTTTTACACGAGAGGAGGCGATTGATTTGATCTCTGATGACACCTGGGAAGAGGCTGAACATGATTCATCGGACCCAGAGTCTGTATTCAGACGTTGTTGAGGAGGCGTATGCTGCTGGCTTTGATCCAGTCGTGGATTGGTAAGTGAAGCTTATTTATTTGTTGCTTTCTGGTGAATTGATGAGAAATGAATAAAATAGTCAGACTCCGTGTTTCTCTAAAAAAAAAAAAACACCGTTTCACACACTTATATGTGCGTTGCACACACGTGTAAGCGCGTATGTGCATGCATGTGTTCATATTTGCTCATGTAACGTTAGCGTTATGTGTATGTGTGCGTGTGTGTGCATGCATACATAAATTTCTGTGTGTATGTAAGTGCATGGACATATCTCTCTCTTTCTCTCGGTGTGTGTGTGTGTGTGTGTGTGTGTGTAACTAAAGGTGCATGTGTGTGTATGCGAATGTGTGCGTGTATGTGTATGTGTGTGTAAGTGCATGCATGGGTGCATACGTTTATGTGTGTGTTTGTGTGTGCTACTGCTAATGTGTGCATGTGTATATCTGTGTGTTTGTGTGTATGTCTATATCTGTTTGTGTGTATCTGTGTGCATGTGTATCTGTTTGTGTATGTGTGCATGTGTGTATCTTATACAGTCTATGATGTGTATGCAAATGTGTGTGTGTACGTTCATGCGTGACTGTGCATGCATGCATTTATGTCTATATCTGTATATTTGTGTGTGTGTGTGTGTGTGTGTGTGTAGGTGCATGTATGTGTGTGTGATTGTGTGTATGCAAATGTGTGTAAGTAACTGCAGGCTTTATTTTTATTATTTTATTGTTATTATAGTTATAGTTATTATTATTATAATTTTATTTTATTTTTTCAAAATTATTCTTACTAATAAATTGCTTCATAATGAAAAGTATTTTTATGTACATATACAGTGAGTTTGTAACAAATGCTGCTTTGTTTTTTGTTTCAGTGTGGTTTTTCCAGTTATCTACGAAGAAGCAAATGGGCCATCCACATCGAACACAACACCATCTCAGAGGGGCCGGGGCCGTCGTCGCAGCTGTAGCTGTACAATAAGTACATGGGGGGACTTGACACCTCTAACAAGATGCTCAGAACAAAGTCGGTGCCCCATAAAACAAGTGGTATGTGACCATTTTCCAGCACTTCCTTGACATTGCAGTGACCAACAGCTTCATTTTACACAAAGAGCTGTGTGCCATCCACCATGATAAGCTCATGACATGGCAAAACTGTCAGGAGCTGCTAGCATCTCAGCTCACAGGTGTTCCCCTGGATGGCAGCTTGAGAGAGATGCGATCATCTGCCTGTTCCTGTGAGTGACACTCAAGACATTTCACAGAGTTGCATACTATGCAAAAGGAGCACCCAATGGAAGTGCCAGGAATGTGATGTGGGACTATGCTTGCAGTTAGACAGGAACTGCTTCAGAGAGCACCACATTTAAATGACTGGATTGAAGGATCCAAAAACGCCTGGAGAACTGGAGTAAAACCAATTGCACCTGAGTGAAAACTGTGCAATCCAGTGTCTCAAAAAGATTTGTATATATGTATTATAGTTCCTTTTTCAAGATTGAGGCATTAGATTCTTTCAATCATGAGTTTTCAGATTTTTCTAAATAAAAACAAGTACAATTTCTTCCCGTTTTTATTTTTTTTGTCTATTTAAATTATTTACTAAATTATCACACAAAATAATGTACAATAACTTTAATTTCCTGAAAGTCTATAATTTTCTGAAAAAAATGACACCTTGCACTTGAAGATACCACATTCTGTTATAATTTTATACTCAAAAAACCAAAATGAGTGAAAACGGCCAATTTTAGCTTTAGGTTCTAAAGGGTTAAGCAGAAAAACTCCCTTGCCTGCAAGGCAGGGACATCCAGGTAATATAACCTAGCAAAGTGGATGGTGAGGCCCAGCTGGGCACCACACAAATTTCTAAAATGGACATGCTGGCAGTCCATGCCCACAAAGAGGCGATGCCTCTAGTTGAGTGTGCTTGTACTTCAATGGGGCATTGTAGGCCCAAAGAAGAGTAGGCAAGCAGAATTATGACAATTATCCACTTGGAAAATCTCTGCTTCTTGACCGGATGTCCATTATTAGCCCAGCCACTGAAGTAAACAAAGAGCTGTTCTGACTGCCTAAACTGGGCGCAATGCTCAATGTTAGCTTTCAGAGCCATAACGGGGAAGAGTAAATTCAACTCCAGATCCTTTTCTGGGGGAGGAATTGCTGAGAGTTTGAAAACCTGTGTTCTAAATGGAGCTGAGAGCACCTTAGGTATATAGCCATGGCTTGGTTTCAGGACAACTTTGGAGTCACCAGGCCCAAACTCCAGGCAACTAGGGCTTATAGAAATTGCCTGCAAATCCCCCACTCACTTGACTGAAAATAATGCTTGTAGCAGAGCATTTTTTTAATAATAGATTGGGCTGTGACAATTGTGAGAAAGAGTAAAAAAGAAGCGAAGAGGTCTACTTCTGCCCTGCCAAAGATTTCCCAAATTCTCTAATCTGGCTGCGGATGAAGGACACAGGGCACTGTGGAAGAAACAGGGTCTGGGTCCAAATTCAGGGAAAGACATCTCTTTAATGAACAAAAAGGCCAACAAGGCAAAAACAAAACAGAAACAGATAACAAGGACAAGAGCAGAAGCAGAAGCAGCTGGAATGCAAAACACGATTAGCAAGGAACATTTACACAGCCAGACAGAGTGGTGCGTGAGACAAGAATATATAGTCCGTGACAATGGCCAACAGCTTTGTGTGTGAGTGTGTGTGATTGAGTGACCAGGTGTGCGGAGTGAAGGTAAATGAGTCTGGGAGCAAGGGAGAAACAAAGGTGGAGCAACTAAAACAATGAGGTAACAAGATAGGCGGGGTTAGAAAATAGACAGGAGAGAGCACATGGCACCAAACAAACACCACACTCACAGAAGACAGTGTCATACGGTGGCCCTCCCGGGCACACCAGCTGAAGACTGTGACAGAGGGGACCTTGCATCGCGACCATGTCTGCTCCTTGGTTCAGTTTGCCTGAAACTTGTGCTGCTCTCAGCGAATGTAGGTTGAGCCGGGTCCATTCCGCGAGGTGATCTACATGTACAAGCCACTTCGAGGACAGTGCCTCCTGGCGATTTATATAGGACATCATGCTGTCCGTATGAATCAAGACATGATGTCCCCTGAGGTCTGGTAGGAAGGTTCGACAGGCCTGCCATACCGGTAGCATTTTGAGGCATTTGATATGCAGACTGCTTTCCACTTTCAACCAATGTTCAACCACTGTGTAAGGGTCATTACACAGGCTTGATCTACCCTGATAATGCGGGGATAGAACCTAGCTAACTGTAGCACTGGAGATGCTGGAGCTATGACGCCTAGTATTTTCTGAAACCTCTGGAACCAGGTTTGAAGGAGGCTGCAAGCTGCTGTATGATCAGAGTGTGCTCTGTTGGGATCTTCACTTTCATTTGAGCTGAGTGGAACACTGTTCACAGGAATAAGACTCGCTGTCTGTGAAACAGTCCGCTCTTGGCAAAGTTCACCCAGACCCCCAGACATTTCAAGTGGCTGAGGAGAAGGGCTTTGTGAGATTTTGTGAGACTAACCCTCCCACTTGGCCGGAATGAGCTAATCGTTGAGGTAGTTGAGAACATGGTTTCCTGTCTTCCTCAGAGGGGAAAGAGTCGCATCTCAGGAAAGTGCATGGAGCCAAGGACAGCCCAAAGGGCCCAGAAGGCTGTCACGATCCTCAGCTCCTTGAGTGTGTTGTCAGGTCTGGGCCTGACTCATCTGTGCTGGCGAGGAGCTTGGCTTGATGGCGCCCCGGCAGGAACTACTCATCCTGACGGCTGCGGGAGAGTTCTTCCTTTTGGAGACCACTCCAAACCCAGCTCTTTGACGGCATTTGAGTGGACATGGAGTACAGTAATTCGACATCAATCCAGGTCTTAAAGAGTTACTTCACTCCAAAAACACAATCATTTACATACATGCTATTTACATAGTACTGTAGCCCAGTTTGTACTGCATACAGTGTTTTCAGACTTTAGTCATGTATATGTTTATAAACAACTGAAAAAGCACAAAAGTCAGGGCATGTCAAAACTTCTTCAGGCCCCAAAACCCCCTTAGACCTCAGAGGGTTAAGATATTTTGGATGAAAACTGAGAGGCTTGTGACTGTCCCATAGATAACCAAGTGAATTATATTGTCATGGTCCAGAAAAGTATGAAAAGAATCGTCAGAATAGTCCATCTGTCATAAATGGTCCCAAAAGAGGTGCCAGTACTCTATTATAGCATATATATATATATATATATATATATATATATATATATATATATATATATATATGTGTGTGTATATATATATATATATGTGTGTATATATATATATATATATATATATATATATATATATATATATATATGTGTGTATATATATATATATATATATATATATATATATATATATATATATATATATATATATATATATATATATATATGTATATATATATATATTTATCTATTTTTTTTTTTTTTTTTTTTTGATGACTCCCCTCATCCCCTGAGGTAACAACAACTATATTGAAGGGGTTTTATATACAGCAGTCAACAGACAACCTTATAAAAAATAATAAATCCTTTTATTAGTTTGTGGATTTGCTTGAGCTAGAAAGAGCTACTGAACATAAATAAAATGTGCAAAAGGATTTTGAAAAAATACCCTTAGAATAGGGTGACGAGATGAGATTGGCTTAAATTCGGGAGGGGGTGGGGGGTAAGGGGGGTGTCTGCGGTCCTGGGTGACGGGATGGGGGGCTTATGCTATTATACTTTGTAGCCTATAATAAAAGATAATGAATTTCAAACTTTAACCAAACACATTTTTATTCAAAGATCAACCGTCTGTCATTACTCTTTAGTCTGCCACAAGAAACAACAACAAAAAAATCATGAACTCAAATGTCATTGTAAAAAAACAACAAAAAAAAAACAATGACTGTTGTAACAGTGCGTAAATCAGACCTTTCTGTAACGCTAACACTAATGAGCTTAAACTTATTTTTTTGTACACAGTGCCGCGAACTGTCAATCACTCCTGTACGCGTGTATCACTGTCCTTCTCGCAGCTGCAGCAACTTGCACTCGCTTCATCAAGCTTTATAACAAAAAGGGGACAAAAAGGTTGTATTGTCTTTGTGCATATAGATTAATTAGATAAACGAATATCTAAATTTGTGGAGCTAATATTGAGCACAGAGGCCGAAATCATGCCGCGTCATGCCAGGATCCAAGCGCCACTACTGTAAAACCCGCCCTAAACACGCCTTCACTGGACTATGTCACACAATACAAAATTCCACCAGCGAGAGAGAGATACTAAACTAATATATCAGAAGCTGTAGTTTAGTCTTTATTTCCAAACTTGGACACCACACACAGCTATTGACTGACCACAAACATGAAAAATAACTTATTTGCTGCATCTTTGATTTGTTTGATCTGTTTTTTTTTTCTTTTTATCATTTTGGGCTAAAAGTGTGTTGTAACGCAAGCGTTACTGAACATGTACAGAGTAAAATATTACTGAAAATGGATTCGTATAATTACACTACTGCATTACAGCAAAAAGTAATATGTTACTTTAATGCATTGCTTTTGTAATATGTTATTCCCAACACTGCCCATGTGTAAGCACACTACAGTGAGCAAAACAATGAAGTATTTTAAACTCTGTTTTCATTTTGATATTGTCAATTAGATTAAAAATTACACCCATTAATGGAGTTGAGCACTGAGATTACATAAAGTCATTACTTCGATATTCGATATTCGATGGGAGACTGCTGGATTCGGTGGATGAACGGTCCGTCGGCCAGTTTGAACAGGTCCAATGACAATACTGTACTGCTGCACTGAGATTTTGATGTGTGCAATCAGACTCCTGTGATAGTCACATATTTGTAGGATAGAACTTAAGGGAAATGGTAAGATTTGCACTTTTCATTTTTTTTATGCTGTCAGTGACACGCCAAGTCAATTTTCTACTGCAAAATATAAGTAGGTCAAACTAGCCTATATAAATACCCTAAAACATATGTGTACATTATCAACAAAACTTGTTTTATTTAAAACAATTAAAGTAGCCTTCTATTTGGTTAGTGTAAAAGAATGAATCAACTCTTTTCTAAAAAGTTTCTCTGAGAAGTATTTTATACAATTTAGTTTTTATTATATATATATATATATATATATATATATATATATATATATATATATATATATATATATATTCTAAAATATAACAAGGATACTGGATGATTTTTAGCTATTGTAAAATGTATGGCAGAAATGGCATTTATAATCCGTATCTCCTTAATCTCTTGTACCTTTGTCAGTGTTAAACATGGTATCACATGGATGGGAATATGCATGGAAACTATATGCAGATGAGGTTATGCATAGTAAAACAAGGCGTTGTAAGCTCCATATATGGTTATTTCATGGAGGAGATGACGTGAAGATGCATTTATGAAATTATTATAAAGCATTTATTATAAATCTGAAAACTTTTTTGCGTACGCAAAATCTAGCTTTCATGCTTACACTTTTAGGAATCATTTTATGAAAGATATAAAAGAATGCTATTTGCAAGAGCAGAGAGGCGAAACTCATGCTATCACAGTGGAAGCAATTCATCTCAATGAGTGCATATTCCGTGTGGGATTTCCCCAGGCAGGAAATGCACTAATGATGGCTGTCATCGGCGTGCAGGGGAGTCCTGCACATACTGCAGTAATTGGCGGCTTTTGTAAAAATGCCTTGAAATTTGTTCTTCAAAAACTTGCGAGGTGTTTCAATGGCATGCAGGCTCTTCAATCAGTGGAGATCGCATAGAAAGTTGTTGTCGATAAAGGAGAGGAAATCTGAATCCTATGGTGAAGCAGCTGCTTATATAGCCAGATGACTCCACTCATTTTGGCGGGCTTCACGGCTATAGGTTTGTGCAGCACCACTGCCAAGTCATTGGTTCATTTTTAAAGCATACAGCAAGAACCAATTGGTGTACAGTTTCACTGCGTAATTATAAAATGACTTTTTCCCCAGAAGCATCTAGCAAGGCGCAGTATAAGTGAAGTATCGATAGGGGACCCATTTGTTAGGTCTCTTACCTTTAATCACACTGTCCTCATGAACAGCTGACGCACAGTCAGAGATTAGTTCTGCTTTTTCCTGAGATTCTGAATGATAACAGAGAGAGTGTGGGAATTACTTTTTACAAAGTTATACTTTTGGCTTGTAATACGAACAAAAACTTGTTCACCTATAACCCAGGGTTAAAAGATGTAATCTCAAACTTAAGTATTTTTTAACACCAAAAGATGTCTTTTATGACAAAATTTAACCAGAGTCATTTCACGTTAATTAAAACCATTAAAAAAATTTTTTTTTATTTGCAATAAAATGAAATTTAACTGAAATTAAATAAAATATTAAAAAAAAATTCTATATTTTATTTCAGCCAGTTGTCAAAGCAACATATGGTATTGTATGGATGCAACAAAATAAAATTAATGCAGCAGTTTGGATCTCAGTTTGGATTTTTTTAGTTAAGGCAACTTCCTCTGAAATTAAGTTATAATAACTAATAAACTTTATTGCGTTATACAGTAGTCAACATTTGAAGTGGATCAAACCTTTCTTTAAAGTTGTTCTAAAACGAATATGTCCTAAAACCTGCTCTGCAAGTTTGAAACCCTCATAAAACACTGTCCATATGAAAGAGCAAGAGATTCATACCTTTATTTCGACCCCCATAAGCTATACAGAACTACCCAAACACCAACCCCCTCCTGCTGAACTGAATTTGGACTGTTTTTTGGCCATGAGGAACAGTGTGTTGTCATGTTACTGGGTCGAAATATGTTGTCTGTACTCTTTTTATTCATTATTTTCTCTCAGCCCATATTATTATTTTCACAAGACCAAAAAAATAACAAATTATAAATTGATAATTAATCATTATTTTTGCGAAAATCATTGTTATTTGTGATCATAGGCTTTTGAGGAATATATATATATATATATATATATATATATATCATTGATGAAGGAGAAGAAATCTGAATCCTATGGTGAAGCAGCTGCTTATATAGCCAGATGACTCCGCTCATTCTGGCGGGCTTCACCGCTATAGGTTTGTGCAGCACCACTGCCAATCACTGTGTGATTATAAAATGACCTTTTCCCTATAGCATCTAGCAACACGCAGTACAAGTGAAGTATCGATAGGGATTTGTTAGGTCTCTTACCTTTAATCACAATGTCCTCATGAACAGCTGACGCACAGTCAGAGATTAGTTCTGCTTTTTCCTGAGATTCTGAATGATAACAGAGAGAGTGTGGGAATTACTTTTTAAAAAGTCATACTTTTGGCTTGTAATACGAACAAAAACCTGTTCACCTATAACCCAGGGTTAAAAGATGTAATCTCAAACTTAAGTACTTTTTAACACCAAAAGATGACTTTTATGACAAAATTTAACCAGTCATTTCACGTTAATTAAAACCATAAAAAAAAAGTTTCTTGGAATACAATGAAATTTAACTGAAATTAAATAAAATATTTTAAAAAATCTATATTTTATTTCAGCCAGTTGTCAAAGCAACATATCTAATTTTCATTTAATTTAACTTGATGCACTACAATAACTAAAAATTATATATATGGACACATTAAAAGACAGATAAAATTACTAAAACTACATGTATATATATATATATATATATATATATATATATATATATATATATATATATATATATATTAATAGAAACTATAATAGTCTCTCATTGATACTAAAATAAGACTGAATTTAACTTTACCTTTAAATGATGTCAGGCCATTGGCTACTGATGCGGATGTCTCTTCATCTTGAAGAGAGAAAATTGTGAGACTCATTTGTGATAAATTATTTTTTATATTGTGTAATAGACTTACACAGTAGTTCAGAAACATTCATAATCATGTAATTAATGTACAGTACATGAGCAAAATGACTGAATTCTGTTATGATATTATGATTGGTAGAAACGTACTTGGTTACAAATGTAACCCGGTTCCCTGAGATACGGGAATGAGTACTGCATCTTGCTAGATGCTTTGGGGGAAAAGTCATTTTTCTCCTCAACTGAAGCCTTTTTCAGTCATGTAGCTAAACTGCACATCCATGGCTTCATGCAATGGGCCCTATCATACAACCGGCGTAATGCGATGCAAGGCACAGCGTGAGTGTGTTTGCTAGTTTCAGTCCGGTGCCGTTCGCATTTTCCCGTCCAGCACCACGTCGTTTAATTAGCAAATAATAATATCTGCGAGCTCAGAGAGGCAAGACTTATGCTATCTCAGTGGGAGCAATTCGTCTCAATGAGTGCATATTCCACCATGGGAAGGTCTTAATCTCCCTGCGGAGATTGCATAAAACGTTGTTGTCGATAAAGGAGAAGAAATCTGAATCCTATGGTGAAGCAGCTGCTTATATAGCCAGATGACTCCGCTCATTCTGGCGGGCTTCGCGGCTATAGGTTGGTGCAGCACCACTGCCAAGTCATTGGTTCATTTTTAAAACATACTGCAAGAACCAATTGGTGTACAGTTTCACTGCGTAATTATAAAATTACTTTTGACCCATAGCATCTAGCAAGACGCAGTACAAGTGAAGCATCGATAGGGGACCCATTTGTTAGGTCTCTTACCTTTAATCACACTGTCCTCGTGAACAGCTGACGCACAGTCAGAGATTAGTTCTGCTTTTTCCTGAGATTCTGGATGAATACAGAGAGAGTGTGGAAATTACTTTTACAGTACTTTTTACAAAATCATACTTTTGGCTTGTAATAAGAGCCAAAACTTGTTCACTTGGAATCACTTAATATTTTTTACGAAGTATAATGTTTGGGAAATAGTATATTAGTAAATCATTTTATTGTAATGTTAGTAAAAGCACATACCCTCCAGCTCTGTTTGTCTGTTGTTCATGTACTCTTTCATGGGTGAAATAATTTCTGAAAAGTAATCAAAAACCCATATAAATTACAGAGAAATTCTTCACACAGACACAAACACACACACACACACACACACACACACACACACACACACACACACACACATACAGCAACACTTACGGTTCTTGGAGTCTGTCATTGAGAAAAACAAATCCTCTGGAGTTTCTTTTACCTCTGATGATTAGAAATTAAAATATTTGTACATTATGTAAAATGTAACTAAAAACACACCACTAAAACAATTATTGACAATTTCAATTCGGAGAAGAGATTGTCAAATTTCGGGCAAGTTATCAAGATGCAACGCCGGCCAGGACATGTAAACCCATGAGACTTATAAACAAGATCCTTGGATTGACTTCCCCCCACTTCAAGATAATGCTGAGTGTAAAATGTGACCATGTTAGACAATCGCAACAATAATAACTGATTGTCCTCTTTACTGTACTGTATGTGCTATTGCATTTCTAGTTACTGTTTCAAAGATTGGGTTCACTAAGTGTTGCACTAAATTTATCAAAATTGACAGTAAAGACTTTTATAATGTTACAAAATGTTTTCTATTTCAAATAAATGCTGTTCTTTTAACTTTCTATTTATTGAATAATCCTTAAAAATGCAGCCTTGGTGAGTAGAAGAGACTTTTGAATGGTAGTCTATGACAACAAATTCAAGATGCCTGAATCTACATCAAATGGGTGTCAAAGTGTTTAAAAGCAATTTTATATTTTAATTCAAGCAGCGATTTAAGTGTACTTGTAACAAGGAGTCGTAGGCATTCGGATCCATATGCAGCATTTATTAAACAGAATGGTCATACAGGCAGAGATCAGGAATGGCGTCAGGTGTGTCAGGGATAACCAGAATCGTAACCAGAAACAAGCAGAAATCGGGACAGGCAGTGGAGAATCAGAGTCGGAATAAACAGTCCAAAGGTCAAAACACAGGAATAACAAACACAGGGAAAACGCTCGGAAATGTCAGACTGGCTAAACAAGACTTCGCAGAGAGTGGGAGTGAGTGTGCTGCTTTTATGTGTGTGTAAATGAGGTGCACGTGTGGCAAGGAAATTGGCTGATGAATGATGTGCAGGTGTGGCAGGGTGATTGTGATGCAGTGACTCATGGGGAATGTAGTTCGGGTGTGGTGCAACAGATGAGAGGTGCTAGAGTCCGAGTGACATCTGGTGGTTGATGTGAAATGGTCCTGATTGGAGTGCTCTCTACTGAAGTTCATGGGCACTCCATCTAATGATCGTGACATAGCCCCCCCCCCCAAAGGAGCGGCTTCCAGATGCTCAAAACACTCTAGGAGGGCGGTGGAGCGGAGGCGGAACAGGGGGAGGGACGGAGGGGCCAGGTCCATGACGAAGTGCAGTGGTCGAGGACCGGGGCAGAGCAGGCAGAACTAGGCCTAACATGGAGATCAGGAGCCTCTCCTGGACCTGACATGGGAAACAAGGGCCCTTCCTGGGCCTGACAGGGGAAACAGGGACCCGCCATGGGCTTAATTCGGGAACAGGAACCCGCCATGGGCCTAACTTGGGAACAGGGGTCCACCAAGGCAGAGCAGGTGGCGTTGGAGCCCACCAGGGTGGGGCAGACGACCACCACAGCTGAGAAGAGGAGACAAAAGCCCTCCAGGGCGGAGCAGACGACCACCACAGCTGAGAAGAGGGGACAGAAGCCCACCAGGGTGGAGCAGAGGACCACCATAGTTGAGCAGACATGACAGAGGCCCACCAGGGCGGAGCAGAGGACCACCACAGTGGAGTTGATGGCACAGGAAAGCAAGTATGGTCAGGTGGGACTGAAACAGGGAACAATAACAGGTTAATAGCGGCCTCCGTGGCCGTGATGAGATGGTAGCTGGCCTCCATGGCCGTGACAGGGCAGGCGGTGAGTTCATGGAGGACCTCCGTAACCATGACCAGAATGAATGAGAGCTCATAGACGGCCTCCATGGCCGTGACAGAATAGGACGAGAGCTCTGGAAGTGCGGCTGAGATGTGACGAGGCTCTGGTAGATCTGTGGTGATTTGATTGGGTTCATGAAGATCAGCTGTGACTTGACTGTGCTCATGAAGATCACTGGTGACTTGACTGTGCTCATGAAGATCAACTGTGACTTGACTTTGTTCACAGAGGTTAATGGTGACTTGACTTTGCTCATGAAGATCAATGGTGACTTGACTTTGCTCATGAAGATCATTGGTGACTTGACTTTGCTCATGAAGATCGTTGGTGATCTGACTTGGTTCCTGAGGATCAGCTGTGACTTGACTTTGTTCACGGAGGTTAATGGTGACTTGACTTTGCTCATGAAGATCGTTGGTGACTTGACTTTGCTCATGAAGATCGTTGATGACTTGACTTTGCTCATGAAGATCGTTGATGACTTGACTTTGCTCATGAAGATCGTTAATGACTTGACTTTGCTCATGAAGATCGTTGATGACTTGACTTTGCTCATGAAGATCGTTGATGACTTGACTTTGCTCATGAAGATCGTTGATGACTTGACTTTGCTCATGAAGAACGACTGTGACTAGACTCTGTCCTTGAAGGCCACCGGTGACTTGACTCTGTCCTTGAAGGCCACCGGTGACTTGACTCTGTCCTTGAAGGCCACCGGTGACTTGACTTGACTCTGAAAGGTCAACGGTGACTAGCCTTGGCTCTGGAAAGTCCATGGTAACTAGTCCTGAGTCTGGAAGGTCAACGTTGACTAGTCCTGACTCTGGAAGGTCAACGTTGACTAGCCCTGATTCCGGAAGGTCAACGGTGACTAACCCGGACTCCGGAAGGTCAACGGTGACTAACCCGGACTCCGGAAGGTCAACGGTGACTAGCCCTGACTCCGGAGGGTCCACGAGCACCTGACTAGACTCTGGAGGGTCAACTGGAACCTGACTAGACTCTGGAGGGTCAACTGGAACCTGACTCGACTCTGGAGAGCTCACTGGAACCTGACTCGACTCTGGAGAGCTCACTGGAACCTGACTCGACTCTGGAGAGCTCAATGGAACCTGACTCGACTCTGGAGAGCTCACTGGAACCTGACTCGACTCTGGAGAGCTCACTGGAACCTGACTCGACTCTGGAGAGCTCACTGGAACCTGACTCGACTCATGAAATTTAACTGTTGTTTTACTTGACTTTTGGGTGTTAGTAGTGACTTGACCTGACTCTGGAAAGTCGACGGGGACCTGACTTGACTCTGGAAAGTCGACGGGGCTGGAGCCATCTTGTGCAGTGTTGCTGGGTTGGTGGCCATCTTGTGCAGTGTCGCTGGGCTGGCGGCCATCTTGTGCAGTGTCGCTGGGCTGGCGGCCATCTTGTGCAGTGTCGCTGGGCTGGCGGCCATCTTGTGCAGTGTCGCTGGGCTGGCGGCCATCTTGTGCAGTGGCGCTGGGCTGTCGGCCATCTTGTGCAGTAGCGCTGGGCTGGCGGCCATCTTGTGCAGAGGCTCTGGGCTGGCGGCCATCTTGTGCAGAGGAGCTGGGCTGGCGGCCATAACAGGACAAGGCTCAGGAGTGGTGGATACTGCAAAAGTGCTGTGTTCCTCCTCCACAACACCCACAGTATATGCAGAGCTGCTCAGTTGGAGTGCCAGATCAATATAATACTGCAGAGTCCAGTGAGGATCATGCAAAGGCATGAGTGAGCCAAGCGGCTCAGATAGGCCACCACAAAAAAATATCATCAGGCACATCTCGTCCATGATAGATAAATGGTCCATAGGACATAGTCCTCGATGGGCCTAATTCCCTGACGTAAACGCATAAGTTGGCTTACTGGATTCATGGCTGACCTGGATTTACTCCTTAAAGCTGCTGGATCCTGGTTTGGCGAAGTCTTCTGTAACAAGGAGTCGGAGGCGTTCGGATCCATATGCAGCATTTATTAAACAGAATGGTCATACAGCCAGAGATCAGGAATGGCGTCAGGTGTGTCAGGGATAACCAGAATCGTAACCAGAAACAAGCAGAGATCGGGACAGGCAGTGGAGAATCAGAGTCGGAATAAACAGTCCAAAGGTCAAAACACAGGAATAACAAACACAGGGAAAACGCTCAGAAATGTCAGACTGGCTAAACAAGACTTCGCAGAGAGTGGGAGTGCGTGTGCTGCTTTTATGTGTGTGTAAATGAGGTGCAGGTGTGGCAAGGAAATTGGCTGATGAATGATGTGCAGGTGTGGCAGGGTGATTGTGATGCAGTGACTCATGAGGAATGTAGTTCGGGTGTGGTGCAACAGATGAGAGGTGCTAGAGTCTGAGTGACATCTGGTGGTTGATGTGAAATGGTCCTGATTGGAGTGCTCTCTACTGAAGTTCATGGGCACTCCATCTAATGATCGTGACAGTACTAGAGTGTAAATGGTGTTTACGCTGAGTGTAAATTATAGACCAACTGTAAATATCAGTAAATAAAACCCTGTTTACACTAATGTGCATATATTGAGAGATTCAAACTAAATGTAAACAGAAGTGATTCTACAGTATTTGTAGTCTGAGCAATTGGTTACACAAGGCTCGTTACTGGTGCTTGGTATGAATAACACTGCATGCAAGACCAACAGCATAAAGAAGCTTAATTTCAGAAGTATATGTATTAATGGCTGATTGTACCTGGTTTATGGGTGATTTTTAGAATGATGCATCCAATGATCAGGATAACAATACAACAGACAAGACATCCTGAGATGGCCAGCAGTATATTCCTTTTAAATACTGTAATAATGAGGGAAATGCACACATTTAGATAAAGTGAGTTAAATCAACATTTCCTCCGAACATTGCATTATATAATATATTTATAAGAGTTTTCTTTTTTTTTTTTTGTCTGTTTTGTCTGTAATGTTGACAAAATATATATAATCTCATTGAAAATAAAATCTATAAACTATTTTTTTTTTTTAAAGGATTCTGACGCACAAGTGCACTCTAATGCACAAGTTATTCACATCTATACACTATATGAAACAGGTTTAATAATTCCCATTACTCACAAATATAATTGGCTACGAAGCCGTCACTCAGAGCAGAGTACAGCGGTCTCTCTGTGTTTATTCCCTTGCACTTGAATTCACTTTTGATAGTTTCTTCATTTCCTGTCACTTTGAGTACATCTGAGGATCCATTGAGCTGCTGTCCGTTCATGAACCAGGTGTAGTTCCACTGTCTGCCGTCTGAGACGTTACACCTGAGAGTCACATCCCCGGTCATGATGTCACTCAGTTCAGTCTTCAGACTCAGAAATGCTGGTGGACAAGCTTAGAGCAAAGTAATACTGTGTTACTTTATCGTTTTTTTAAAATAAAATATAATTCACAGTGAGCCATCTAATCAGTATAGCCTTTAGTGCTTTTCCTTTTACCAGTTTTAGTAACTATTCAAAATGTTTACTTGAAATCACCAAATCGCTGGGGAATATATTTATCAATAGCAAAAAAAAAAAAAAAAAAAAAAAAAAAAACCTTGTACGGGTCAAAGTTACCTATTTTTCTTTTATGCCAAAAATCATTAGGATATTAACTAAAGATCATGTTCCATGAAGATATTTAGTAAATTTCCTATCATAAATATATCAAAACTTAATTTCTGATGAGTAATATGCATTGCTAAGAATTCATTTGGACAACTTCAAAGGCAGTTTTCTCAGTATTTACATACATCAATGGGAAGCTTATTTATTCAGCTTTCAGATTATGTATACATTTCACAAAATTGACACTTTGGGTTAGTTCACCCAAAAATCTAAATTATGTCATAAATGACTTACCCTCATGTCGTTCTAAACCCTTGAGATCTCCGTTTATCTTCGGAACACAGTTTAAGATATTTTATATTTAGTCCAAGAGGTCTCAGTCCCTTCATTGAAACTGTGTTTACGGTATACGGTCCATGTCCAGAAAGGTAAGAAAAACATCATCAAAGTAGTCCATGTGACATCAGAGGGTCAGTTAGAATTTGTTGAAGCATCGAAAATACATTTTGGTCCAAAAATAACAAAAACTACGACTTTATTCAGCATTGTCTTCTCTTCCGTGTCTGTTGTGAGATTTCAAAACACTGAAGTGTAGTGATATCCAGTTCACAAAGAATCACTCGATGTAACCGGATCTTTTTGAACCAGTTCACCAAATCGAACTGAATCGTTTGAAACGGTTCGCGTCTCCAATAAGCATTAATCCACAAATGACTTAAGCTGTTAACTTTTTTAACGTGGCTGACACTCCCTCTGAGTTAAAATAAACCAATATCCCGGAGTAATTCATTTACTCAAACAGTACACTGACTGAACTGCTGTGAAGAGAGAACTGAAGATGAACACCGAGCCGTTCTCGAGTCAAGAACCGGTTGCATCGGTTTTCGGATCACCAGTAGTTCTATCGGACAGTTCGATTCAATAAACCGGTTGAAGAAATCGGTTCACCGGTTCTTTTGCACTGTAATGACGTCATTGGTGATGATTGGCCTTCATTCAAGCCCTCGGTTTACCCGCGCTCATAACATGCTTACAACAGACCCGGAAGAGAAGACAATGCTGAATAAAGTCGTAGTTTTTGCTATTTTTGGACCAAAATGTATTTTTCGATGCTTCAACAAATTCTAACTGACCGTCTGATGTCACATGGACTACTTTGATGATGTTTTTCTTACCTTTCTGGACATGGACAGTATACCGTACACACAGTTTCAATGGAGGGACTGAGAGCTCTCGGACTAAATATCTTAAACTGTTTTCCAAAGATGAACGGAGGTCTCACGGGTTTGGAACGACATGAGGGTGAGTTATTAATGACATCATTTAGATTTTTGGGTGAACTAACCCTTTGAGACTGGTTTTGGGATCCATGGTCACATATGTTCAAAGCATATTATGCAGTAAACTACACTTTTAAAGTGATTCTGTTGTAGCGTATCTGACCCGAATCAGACAAATTAAAGAGTCGATCAGGACTATGGTTGAAACACGAGCTGAATTCCTCAGAAAGGCAACAACAGGTTGTAAATCATTCCGTGCCACAGAGTCAGAAGCAAGATAACCAACCAACCAACTCTTTCACAGAACAGCTTTCAACATTAACACCACTAAAACAATTATTGACAATTTCAATTTGGAGAAGAGATTGTCAAATTTGGGGCAAGTTATCAAGATGCAACGCCGGCCAGGACATGTAAACCCATGAGACTAATAAACAAGATCCTTGGATTGACTTCCCCCCACCTAGCAGAACTAGACTGAAATTCCTTATGTCAGAGAATGGCACAGAAACTGTCTTTTAATGAACTCAAAAAGAAATGAATATCAGTCCATCGCTTGACTCCATATTCATTTATATGTAACCTACACATTTGACTATCATGTTTATAATCACTTATTGTGTATGTCTTTTAATAACTATGGGATAGCTTAAGGATTCATATTCATGTTTAGTATGTTTGTGCTTGAATTTCTTAGCTTGAAACAGTCCTGACCATCAGTTATTTGTCAAATGTATCATATTCTTGTTATAGGAATCATGTCCAAAATTAGACCCTGCAAGAGCAGGGAAATTCGGAACACATGCTTGATAAGATAACATATGATTTATGATACCTCGAGCAAAGACGATATCTAATTGGTCAAGACAACATTTGAGGTGTGGCCAACAGGCCAGTTTAAATACTCAGGACACCATAACATTATTTCTTTTAGCTTTCAGCTTTGCTTCTGCTATTAGTCATGCCTGCTTTTAGTATACTTTTAGCTTGTAGCTTTGCTTCCTAGATTTTGCTTCTAGCGATACTTTTAGTCATCACTGTTATTTGAGCGCGGTTCCAGCGTGCTTCGGCCTGCACGCCTGCTGCTACTTCGCCACGATGAGAAGAAACCACCTAGTCTCATTAAACTTTACTTCTGTACTTTTACTTTCGTTTCTTTTCTTTTCCGTTGAGAGTTTTGTGTTCTGAGATAAGTTTTGTAATGCCGTGTCCCCGAGTCTGACCTCGAGTGCCCGTTCAACTTCAACCAGCCCACACAACTCCGCATCTTCAGCCAGCTCCCAACCACAGGCTTCCCAAGACGTCACTTCAGCAACTACTGAACTTCCAGCCAATCAGCGACATCGGGAAACCCCCTTTCAATGACAACAAATGGAACCCCCTTTACACAGGAGACGCAAGTAGTACCTTCAGACATTTGTACTGGTGTATCTAATATAATTTTAACCTCATTGAGGAACTCAATGCGAGGGTTAATTAAGTGATTGATGGCTGTTCATGTCTATGCAATTTCACATATTGCTGTAAACTTGGGACTTCACATTTTCATTCTCTTAAACTCATTCTTCCCTACCTTTGTATATTCCTGCAACTTATATGAATGTCTGAGTGCGTGTGCTTATGTGTTAGATTAGTTTATATGTCTTAGATTTATCTAATAAATCCTTATTCATATTGAAAAGAGAAGTATCTTGTGTTTTGTGCTTACAAGTTATTGTCTTGTAAGATTAATAAGGGAATTAAGATCAATATAACTCAAAGGGGATTGAATTACAGTGAATAAGAACCAAATTAGTATGCAAATTATTCAGAATTAATATTTAACACTTTATCAATTATTCGTCCACCGATAAATTGAGATTAGTGTATTTTATCAATTCTGGACAAAATATCATCCTGTGGCCTATGGTAATAATATCATAAAATTTGATAACTGATTATGAGCAAGGTAACAGAATCTACAGTTTAAGGCAGTAACTTGTAACGAAGTTGTTGGAGAGAAATTCTCTGGCGCTGATTGGCTGGCAGTCTGTCAATGATGCGTTCTGAGGGACAGCAATCGATGGTGATTGGTTGGTTGGCTTTGCCGGGTGGCGCTTCGTTTGCGAGACTTCTTGGATTGCGTGTTGCTATGCAACGGAGTTTCCACTAAGTCTGGAGCGACTCTGAGAGGGTTGACGAAGTTCAGCGAAGGATCTTACGGAAGAGTTGATGAGTTTTGAGTGAGCTCTTGATGGTTTGAAGAGTACACGCGGGACGATGGAAAGGTCAGCACAAACCATAGGCAAGAGCCCAAGTCACTGCAAGCAGGGCAAAAAGTGAGGCAAAAAAAGCTGAGGCAAAAAGCCTGTCATTGGGTTATAAGCGTGTCCATCTGACCCGTTCTTCTTAGTGCGACAGCCAATCAGATATTCTCTTGGGCGGGGCCTACGCCCCCGTTCTCCGGCCCTTGCATGTAATTAGCGTAATGTCCACGTGATCGCGTGTCTCCAAACTTCTGAGAGTTTAGTTTAAACGCTTTAATAAGCAAACTTAATAGTTTATATATGGTGCATCCTACACACATCTGATTGATGCCGATCTTGTTACTGTGCTAATTTATAGTGTTTTCACTATACTTTGGATATTAATATCCAGTGCAGATTTTATCTTAAACGGCTCGTTCAGTGAATCACAGGGCGTCTCAGTGATCAGCCGTGAAACAGTGATTCTGTTCAAATTCCCTTTAAAGTCTTAAATGATTCCCTTTGATCTAAATTGACCTGTTTCCCTTACACTGTCATCATTTTCTCAACCTCATATCATTCCAAACATGTATTATTATTTATTTTCTTTTTCTTTTTCTTTTTCATGGTGTTAACTGACAGTGCACAATTCATTGCCTGTGAGCATTCATGTGTTTTGAAGGAGGTGTGGCTTTGTAGAGTTATTTGCAGGCAGGGTGGAATCTTATGCTTTCAAAACTAGCTTGCTATTGCAAGCCTTCCGAAATCGCCTAAGAGAGGGTAAAGTATGGCTTGTCTCAAAAAATTTGATTGATGAGGGTCATAAAAGCCATCTGTTCTGGACACCTGTTTGTACACCCCCCTCCCCTCCCTGTACAGCCAGTGACCTAAATATGAACTTATGAACCCAAGGAGGAATTTCGGTGGGAGGGAGAAGTGTTGGGAAGCTATGTGCTTTTTTTAAACTCTGAAAAGGGCGAAATCATGAAAATGGTGTAAGGGAAGATTTTATTAAGGTTTTAAATACACAGTGCATTTCAAGAAAAAGGTTATAAACGCATAGCAGCAATGGAAACAATGTAATGATCGTTTTCATATTTGGAAAAGTGTAACAACGTTGTTAAAGTTGTTACAAATGAAATAAAAATAAAACTAGGTTACTGGTTATTTATCTGAAACAACTAAACAAGTCAAAACTATCAGATATGTTTTCGTTAAGCAATACGTGAAAAAGATGTGAGAGCTTGTAGCATTACAATTTAAAAATGGTGTTTTGTTACCAGCTAGAAAATAAAGAAAACTAGGTAATAGTTTTAGCATTTGTACCTTACCTCAAACTGAAAAAAAGAAACGAATGTAAAGCTGCGATACAAACCAGAAAAGTAGGAGTTTTGTCACGATGTTAGAGAAAAGTTAAAACAAAAGAAAAAAGATGGTAGGCATTTACGCTGATCTCAAAGAAAATACATCGGACCCTGTCTTTAAAACACCAGCACAAGATACTTGTCAAAACTATGTTGTACTTTACCACTAACTAAAATTTTACTGAAAGAGTTAAACAAAAGAAAAAAAAAAAAAAAAAAAAAAAGATCTCACAGCAAAGTGTTACGACGTCTCCGGTAACGTTAGCTCGACTCAAACAAAAAAAAAGAAGCTAACGTAAAGCAATGTTATAAACCGAGAAAGTAGGCGTTTGTCACGTCGGGTGAAAAGTTAAAACAAAAGAAAAAAAAAAGGTAACTTAGGCATTTAGGCTGATCTCAAAGAAAATACATCGGACACGTCTTTAAAACACCAGCACAAGATACTTGTCAAAACTATGCTGTACTTTACCACTAACTACAATTTTTAAAATCTAGACTGTTAAACAATAGAAAAAAACGATCCTCCGGCAGAGTTGCGAAGCGTCCGTAAAACAACCTCACAGCACGAAGACACACTCAGAATGAGGTTCGGGAATGCTCCGGAAATAAACCACGCCTCCAGCGCTAGAGAGGGCCAGGCTGTAGGTGTGATAGCAGCATCAAATAGATTTAAATGTTACAATAATTAAACTAAGTAGTTTTTAATAAATAGACATCAGTCCTTAATAAGTGAAAACTTTATATCCGTTTAAACATGTGGTCAATTTTTACTTTTTAAATGATGTAGGCCTATATGATTTTTATTTACTTTTAGGCTAGTCTTAAAAAATAAAAAATAAATAAAAAAAAAACATGGTTGAAAAAGCGTTATTTGTTTTTAATGTGTTAAGTTAATTACTTTAATCTACGACTAGTCTAAATCTAGACTATCTCCGTCGATAAATCTTTTATTTTTGTCAAGCTTAATTTCTCAAGCTATGTCAATTAACACACACACACACACACACACACACACACACACAATTTCCTTCTGTCAAGCTTGTGTCGCGTTATCTAGTAAATAAACCAGACGTCATCTCAAGCACCAAAACGCGAATGTGTCCGCTGTCTGTGTGATTCCTGGTGCGTGCATATCAGTTAGACATCAAGGGGTTGTAAAAACATCTAACGGGTTTTGAAATGCTTGTAACTGGCTTGTGAAACTAACTAATTTCAAAGGGGGTTTTATATATATATAGGATTTTTATTTTAATTACATTTATCATTTTTATTCACAAGGTGATTTTTTAAACACAAATGCACACAGGTCATACAAACAAGTGTAGTCTACGTTGTTTTTTTCAAGCCTCAATACACACACACACACACACACACACACACACGTACTTTCCTTCTCCCATGCTTATTCTGTGAAACATTTCAATAGCCACATTTTTATTTAACAAAATCTAAAATGAGATCTGATTTATTGCTATATTAAATGCTTCTGTAAGTTGTAATCTTCCGTTGTCATATCTTTTACATTTTATTAAAATAGGTTCAACTGTTTCACAATATCACATTCAACACAAAGTCCAGACACATGTATTTCATCTTATAAATAATGACTGATTAAGTGCAATGTGTCCAATTCTATGGCGAGATCTTCCCTTCTATTCCCAAAAATTCTCCTTTCATTTCCAACTGTTCTTTGAATATTATATAAATGCTGGCCTTTATTCTAACCAACACATTTAATTTGACACGTATCTTTTTATTTTTACTTATTTTTTAATTAGACCTTTTCTTTCTAATTTACTCATTGGAGTATTAAATAAGATGTCTTACTTTCATTACCTTCATTACCTATATGTGTGGGTATCCATACAAAATAAATCTTTGTTTTTGCTTGTATTCTGAACAAACTCTGTAAAATGCCTGACAAAATGTCTTGTCTAGTAGAAGCTTCACCACTCTTTAAACTTGATAGTACTGAAAATGAGTCTGAACATATGACTACTTTAGGTATATTAATGTGTTCAACCCCACTGAAGAGCCAAAAATATGACAATAATTTCTGTAGTATAAACAGACGGATGATTAGATGTTCTTTCTGGTATTCTATGCTCTTTATTTTTAATCTAAACAAAAGACCTTGATGTTTTATTTTATTTTAATAAGCCACTCACACTTACTTTAGTAGCCTTAATCATTGAATATGTCTTTTATTTTGTTAATATTAACTTCTGGCACGAAATTCTACATTCATAAATGTATGTTTTTCAATATTCCCCCACGTTTAGTGGCGTTTAAAGAGGAATTTGTGATGTATTTGGTGACGTTAAAAGGAATGAAAAGTCCCAAAGCAAGATTTTTGTATTCTTCATTAGAGGATTTTGGTTTCTTAATGTGAAAATCTGTTACTCCCCCCCTACATTTTCTTTATCATTATATATATTTTTTTTCTTAAGTGTTGTTTTATTATTTTACATTTATTTTGTTTTATGATGTACAGAGTGTGAACAAACATTTAGTGTAATCTCAGACCGTATTTGTAAATCTACCAGTAATGTACGTCTTTATGTTTTTAATGTTTAAAGCATCGAATAAAAAATAAAAAAACACACACTAACACTCCCCCAACTCCCTAATAACGTTGGTCCCAAAGGTTTAAATGTATGTTAAAAGAATTAAACAAAGTAATGTTTTTAATGACAACACATCAGTTCTCATTCGATGAAAACATTCTACCTGGTTTTAATATTAGACCGATGTTTTTACTTTAAAATTAGGTTTACCTATACGATTTAATTTTTTCATCTCAACAAAATTCCTTGTTGGAAAAAAGTGTTGTTTTATTTAATTTTAATAAGTCACTTACTTTAGTAGTCTAAACCCTTGAATACGTCTTTTATGTTGTCAATATTAACTTCTATCATTGCTATATCATTGCTATATCAATTAAAACATACGTTTAGGCAAACACAAATATTAAACAGGAATGAATGTGATATGTCAAGATGGGCTTTTCTTGCCAAATAAACTTTTACAACATTACAGGAAAGGCTAAATATGTCATCTCTAGTAGTGCGTAGAAAAGCGTCTGGTGTCTTTGTGTTTACTTTTACGACCATGTCAGCGAAGACTGTAAAACATCTAAAGGTTTTTGGGGGTTTGCAACTCAATTGTAATCTAATTAGTTTTCCGGGGTTCTGGTGTTGTAAATGGTGTTCTGCAGGTCAGCTAAAGTAAAAAACAAAAAACAAAAAAAAATGTTTGTGTATTCAGTGATCAAAGGGTGACAATTTCAACTTTATGGCTTAGATCTTTTTTTTAGCTGAAAGTTCATTTACTGGTCAAAAGGATGTGAAATCTTTTAACAAGTCAGACCATAGAAAAATGTAGTTTAATTCGAATTAATTTAGTTTATTTTAGTTACATTTATAATTTTTATTAACCCCTAGACCTTTCAACCTCAACATAGACGTACTGATAATGCAAACAAGTACACACACACACACACACAAACATACAATCATAAACACACACACACACACAAAAATGTAAACATACAGAAAACATGAACATGTAACTTACAATCAAAGAGACCCACTTACACGAGACCAAAAAACTGGGAAAACGAGTCGTATAAGGCCCTAAGCGTAAGACCAAACCATTGCAATTAGGATGGTGAAAACTACGGTAAACAGATTCAAACAAAAAGAGCTAACAAAATCATGGAAACATATCGTTCTGGTTTCAAAGTGTAACGCTATGAAAAACATTGCGGTTTATATCTATGTATATGTGTGTGTGTAAAGTTCTCTAACTTGCTCTATTCTTTTTTATTCAATCTGTTTTCTTTTTATTTATTATATTATTTAAAAGCCCATGCTTCGTGTACTGTGTTAACCTAACTGAGACTTGTTATATCACTTATATATCATTGCTCTTTTTGTTGTTTTGATTGCTTCCACCGTCCTCATCTGTAAGTCGCTTTGGATAAAAGCGTCTGCTAAATGAATAAATGTAAACGTAAATATCTCACCACTCTAGCAAATTTTAGGTGTACTTAGCAGGGGCTATTGTGTCTTTAGGGTATATTGCACTTATTGTCATTATGGATATTTGTATGCTTATTTTCATTTCGGCATCTTAACGAACACTTACACAATTTGTCTTCGTTTGAGTAGCTAACGTTACTCGACGGTCACATTTAGGTTTTCACCACTTACACTCACAAAAAACACCCAAAACCTGTAACTCTGTCATAATAAGGTTAGTTAAAAATACAAAAACTTAATGCCTGACACCTTTGTAACTGACTAAAAACTGATGTTTAAGCTAAACAAACGACAGAGGCACTGTGCCTAAAACTGCGAACACAAACATCACTAACTTAAATGAACAAAAGACAATAACCACCAATATGTGTTCACACAGTTAACTTTATTTAGATGATTCAGCATTAACTTAAATGAACAGATGATAATAAACACCAATATGTGTTCACACAATAAATTTATTTAGATGATTCACGGAAATAAAATGACTCTTGAGTTGTTAGAAGAGAAAAATGTGTACTGACATAACTGCGAAAATGACTTAAGGGCTCTATGAATCGGATCATTGAACCAAACTGTCCAAATGAATCATTTTTCAGAAGTGAATCGGACTTTGCATCGCTAAAACAGATCATAAAAAAGAGATTTGTAACATCACAACATGGAAGGAGCGTATACTTCACAAATAGTGTAGAAATCTTTGCAAAGGTGAATGATGGGTATTGTAGTTCCCTGACCTGTAGATCTACATAGCTTGAATGAGGTATTAGTTAAATGTATTAAATTGAACCCCCATCATCAGACGGGGAAATGTAGGAAATGATGAACCCCCATCATCAGACCCCGTTCTGGAGATTGTGTGTATGTTTGTTTATTTTTACAGACACATTTCATCATAAAACTAGGTAAGCATGGCCTTGTAATAATATGGTAAACATGTCATAAGTCGGTCAATCGTGCCTCCAGAGTTTATCTTACTGCATCTCTATAATAAATTTCTGCAATGGCTATACTTGTCACGGTGCTTTTAAGTCGGGGGTCTTGGGGTTGTTTTAAGAGCAAACCCTTGTTTGCCAAACTAGTGTTAAGCGACACTGTCCGCATTTTTAAAGTTAAAGAGGATAATGAACACTTTCACAATCTATTATTGTCAGAATGCATAATCAGTGTTAGGGGTCAACTAGTTACATATAGCTAAATTATATCATTTGATTACAAAAATAAAATGTAATCAGTTACAGTCACAGAAAAAATAATTAAATTGCGGTTAATTATGAAAATGTTACATCTGAATATTTTTTCACACACGTACAGATTTAATTGATATATTTCATAAACCACCTTAACTACTCTAACTACTCTATGTATTTAATCGCCAAGCAAATCTGATTTCGTGGTGGTTATGCTTTAAAATGAAATCACAATCACAATCCTAATTTAAGTGATGAAGGATTTTGAAAAGTCTGACGGTCATTAGTTGTTGAGCACTGTTAACCCCGTCCTGTTTACACGTTTCAAAAGATTAACGGTTAAAAACATTACAAGTCATAAACATGTAATCAAATGTAATCAGTTACATTACTTTTTTAAAGAAATTGATATAGTTGCACAACCTTTTAGATTTTAAATGGGGTCATTTGTGATCTATAACCTATTGCAAAGTTCATAGTAACCTCCCCAAAACTGTGCGTAAAATAATTCCCCCAAGGTCTCAGTTAGAGCTAAACGTTAAAACAAAAACTTAAGGTCTTTGTTGGCAGTTTTGTGAGGAATGTGTGTGAAAACCGCGTTTGGGACCAACGTTATTAGGGAGTTGGGGGAGTGTTAGTGTGTGTTTTTTTTATTTTTTATTCGATGCTTTAAACATTAAAAACATAAAGACGTACATTACTGGTAGATTTACAAATACGGTCTGAGATTACACTAAATGTTTGTTCACACTCTGTACATCATAAAACAAAATAAATGTAAAATAATAAAACAACACTTAAGAAAAAAAATATATATATAATGATAAAGAAAATGTAGGGGGGGAGTAACAGATTTTCACATTAAGAAACCAAAATCCTCTAATGAAGAATACAAAAATCTTGCTTTGGGACTTTTCATTCCTTTTAACGTCACCAAATACATCACAAATTCCTCTTTAAACGCCACTAAACGTGGGGGAATATTGAAAAACATACATTTATGAATGTAGAATTTCGTGCCAGAAGTTAATATTAACAAAATAAAAGACATATTCAATGATAAAGGCTACTAAAGTAAGTGTGAGTGGCTTATTAAAATAAAATAAAACATCAAGGTCTTTTGTTTAGATTAAAAATAAAGAGCATAGAATACCAGAAAGAACATCTAATCATCCGTCTGTTTATACTACAGAAATTATTGTCATATTTTTGGCTCTTCAGTGGGGTTGAACACATTAATATACCTAAAGTAGTCATATGTTCAGACTCATTTTCAGTACTATCAAGTTTAAAGAGTGGTGAAGCTTCTACTAGACAAGACATTTTGTCAGGCATTTTACAGAGTTTGTTCAGAATACAAGCAAAAACAAAGATTTATTTTGTATGGATACCCACACATATAGGTAATGAAGGTAATGAAAGTAAGACATCTTATTTAATACTCCAATGAGTAAATTAGAAAGAAAAGGTCTAATTAAAAAATAAATAAAAATAAAAAGATACGTGTCAAATTAAATGGGTTGGTTAGAATAAAGGCCAGCATTTATATAATATTCAAAGAACAGTTGGAAATGAAAGGAGAATTTTTGGGAATAGAAGGGAAGATCTCGCCATAGAATTGGACACATTGCACTTAATCAGTCATTATTTATAAGATGAAATACATGTGTCTGGACTTTGTGTTGAATGTGATATTGTGAAACAGTTGAACCTATTTTAATAAAATGTAAAATATATGACAACGAAAGATTACAACTTACAGAAGCATTTAATATAGCAATAAATCAGATCTCATTTTAGATTTTGTAAAATAAAGATGTGGCTATTGAAATGTTTCACAGAATAAGCATGGGAGAAGGAAAGTATGTGTGTGTGTGTGTGTGTGTGTGTGTGTGTATTGAGACTTGAAAAAAACAACGTAGACTACACTTGTTTGTATGACCTGTGTGCATTTGTGTTTAAAAAATCACCTTGTGAATAAAAATGATAAATGTAATTAAAATAAAAATCCTATATATATATAAAACCCCCTTTGAAATTAGTTAGTTTCACAAGCCAGTTACAAGCATTTCAAAACCCGTTAGATGTTTTTACAACCCCTTGATGTCTAACTGATATGCACGCACCAGGAATCACACAGACAGCGGACACATTCGCGTTTTGGTGCTTGAGATGACGTCTGGTTTATTTACTAGATAACGCGACACAAGCTTGACAGAAGGAAAGTGTGTGTGTGTGTGTGTGTGTGTTAATTGACATAGCTTGAGAAATTAAGCTTGACAAAAATAAAAGATCTATCGACGGAGATAGTCTAGATTTAGACTAGGCGTAGATTAAAGTAATTAACTTAACACATTAAAAACAAATAACGCTTTTTCAACCATGTTTTTTTTTATTTATTTTTTATTTTTTAAGACTAGCCTAAAAGTAAATAAAAATCATATAGGCCTACATCATTTAAAAAGTAAAAATTGACCACATGTTTAAACGGATATAAAGTTTTCACTAATTAAGGACTGATGTCTATTTATTAAAAACTACTTAGTTTAATTATTGTAACATTTAAATCTATTTGATGCTGCTATCACACCTACAGCCTGGCCCTCTCTAGCGCTGGAGGCGTGGTTTATTTCCGGAGCATTCCCGAACCTCATTCTGAGTGTGTCTTCGTGCTGTGAGGTTGTTTTACGGACGCTTCGCAACTCTGCCGGAGGATCGTTTTTTTCTATTGTTTAACAGTCTAGATTTTAAAAATTGTAGTTAGTGGTAAAGTACAGCATAGTTTTGACAAGTATCTTGTGCTGGTGTTTTAAAGACGGGTCCGATGTATTTTCTTTGAGATCAGCGTAAATGCCTAAGTTACCTTTTTTTTTTCTTTTGTTTTAACTTTTCACCCGACGTGACAAACGCCTACTTTCTTGGTTTATAACATTGCTTTACGTTAGCTTCTTTTTTTTAGTTTGAGTCGAGCTAACGTTACCAGAGACGTCGTCGTTTTTTTTTTCTTTTGTTTAACTCTTTCAGTAAAATTTTAGTTAGTGGTAAAGTACAACATAGTTTTGACAAGTATCTTGTGCTGGTGTTTTAAAGACAGGGTCCAATGTATTTTCTTTGAGATCAGCGTAAATGCCTACCATCTTTTTTCTTTTGTTTTAACTTTTCTCTAACATCGTGACAAAACTCCTACTTTTCTGGTTTGTATCGCAGCTTTACATTCGTTTCTTTTTTTCAGTTTGAGGTAAGGTACAAATGCTAAAACTCTATTACCTAGTTTTCTTTATTTTCTAGCTGGTAACAAAACACCATTTTTAAATTGTAATGCTACAAGCTCTCACATCTTTTTCACGTATTGCTTAACGAAAACATATCTGATAGTTTTGACTTGTTTAGTTGTTTCAGATAAATAACCAGTAACCTAGTTTTATTTTTATTTCATTTGTAACAACTTTAACAACGTTGTTACACTTTTCCAACTACAAAAACGTTCATTACATTGTTTCCATTGCTGCTATGCGTTTATAACCTTTTTCTTGAAATGCACTGTGTATTTAAAACCTTAATAAAATCTTCCCTTACACCATTTTCATGATTTCGCCCTTTTCAGAGTTTAAAAAAAGCACATAGCTTCCCAATACTTCTCCCTCCCACCGAAATTCCTCCTTGGGTTCATAAGTTCATATTTAGGTCACTGGCTGTACAGGAAGGGGAGGGGGGTGTACAAACAGGTGTCCAGAACAGATGGCTTTTATGACCCTCATCAATCAAATTATTTGAGACAAGCCATACTTTACCCTCTCTCGCCTACCTTCGATAAATACATTATGAAAGTCAATGGGGTTCAAAACCACATAAGACCCCAATGACTTTAAAATGGACAAAAAATAGTTTTATCACAATATATATTTAGTGTTCCACAGAAGTGGAAAGTAATACATGTTGGAAACAACATGGAAAGTGTGAAATTATGACAGAATTGTCATGTCATTTTGGGTGAAACCTTCCATTTATCATGTTAACTATTCATTTTAAATTTTTGATTGTTGATTGGTTATATCCTATATATGAAATATATATATATATATATATATATATATATATATATATATATATATATATATATATATATATATGTCGCAGAGGTAGTTTATATGTTCAGAAGAGTCTAACTCACCTTGAACTCGCACTTGTAGAGTCTCACTGTCCACTGAGAAGTCTCCTCTCTGTGCTTTGCAGTGATAGTCACCAGTGTCAGTCAGAGATACTGCGTCAATGGTCAATTCTGAATTTGCGATCAGAGGCTTTGAGTCTTTATGCCAACGGTATTCCCAACCTACTCCTGACATTTTACAATCAAACTTGACTCGCTCCTCAGTGTAGAACAACTCAAACCACTCATGTTTTTTAATGATTGGTTTTAATGTGATATCTAGGAGCAAAAGAGGTTAAAATTAGAAAAAGTGGAACACCTTCAAACAAATACTTAATTTGAAGATGCTTGATGTTCTAGGTAATCTGTTACTACTGAATGACCTGACTTGCTCAGTGAAAATCCTTTTCAACATAACTAGAAAGCTGCAAGCACTGACAGTTTTCCACTTTATAATACAAATATCAGTGCAACAGTACAGAAGCTAAACCAGCTAAACTCAAGAACATAATGACATAGTTCATAACTATTTGCATCTATTTTTATTAATAGTTATACACTCACCTAAAGGATTATTAGGAACACCATACTAATACTGTGTTTGACCCCCTTTCGCCTTCAGAACTGCCTTAATTCAACATGGCATTGATTCAACAAGGTGCTGAAAGCATTCTTTAAAAATGTTGGCCCATATTGATAGGATAGCATGTTGCAGTTGATGGAGATTTGTGGGATGCACATCCAGGGCACAAAGGTCCCATTCCACCACATCCCAAAGATGCTCTATTGGGTTGAGATCTGGTGACTCTGGGGGCCATTTTAGTACAGTGAACTCATTGTCATGTTCAAGAAACCAGTTTGAAATGATTTGAGCTTTGTGACATGGTGCATTATCCTGCTGTAATTAGCCATCAGAAGATGGTTACATGGCGGTCATAAAGGGGTGGACATGGTCAGAAACAATTCTCAGGTAGGCCGTGGCATTTAAACAATGCCCAATTGGCACTAAGGGGCCTAAAGTGTGCCACGAAAACATCCTCCACACCATTACACCACCACCACCAGCCTGCACAGTGGTAACAAGGCATGATGGATCCATGTTCTCATTCTGTTTACGCCAAATTCTGACTCTACCATCTGAATGTCTCAACAGAAATCCAGACTCATCAGACCAGGCAACATTTTTCCAGTCTTCAACTGTCCAATTTTGGTGAGCTCGTGCAAATTGTAGCCTCTTTTTCCTATTTGTAGTGTAGATGAGTGGTACCAGGTGGGGTCTTCTGCTGTTGTAGACCATCCATCTCGAGGTTGTGCGTGTTGTGGCTTCATAAATGCTTTGCTGCATACCTCGGTTGTAACGAGTGGTTATTTCAGTCAAAGTTGCTCGTCTATCAGCTTGAATCAGTCGGCCCATTCTCCTCTGACCTCTAGCATCAACAAGGCATTTTCTTCCACAGGACTGCCGCATACTGGATGTTTGCCCTTTTCACACCATTCTTTGTAAACTCTAGACATAGTTGTGCGTGAAAATCCCAGTAACTGAGCAGACTGTGAAAAATACTCAGACCGGCCCGTCTGGCACCAACAACTATGCCACGCTCAAAATTGCTTAAATCACCTTTCTTTCCCATTCTGACATTCAGTTTGGAGTTCAGGAGATTGTCTTGACCAGGTCCACACCCCTAAATGCATTGAAGCAGCTGCCATGTGATTGGTTGATTAGATAATTGCATTAATGAGAAATTGAACAGGTGTTCCTAATAATCCTTTAGGTGAGTGTATTTTCAATATGTATTTATTTTAATTCCTTTTAAATATAACACAAATATATGGAGCCCTGCACATAACATGCATAAAAAAAAATAGTAGGCTAAATCGTGTGCATGATTTACTAATTCGAAAACTTTGAAGTGTTTGGTGGCTTCTAAATTCATCCCTGTTTGGATCCTAAGGAATAAATTGTGCGAAGCAAACCGCTATCATATTGGCGCCGCGTGCTACGGAATGAGTGCACACACTGAGATGGGAGAGATACGTATCAACTCGTCTACATTGAGGGAAGAACATAGTGGAATATGGAAAAACTGTGGCGTTTTCCTTTAAAGAGGCAAACAGACAAAGGAAGTGCTTGTAATATCAAGTTTTAGGCATTGTTCATATGTATCAATCATAGAATATCATGTCAAAAGCAGTTTTACTTGCCTTTAATATGAAGTTGCACAGCTTCAGTTTCTCTTGTAGTCACCAATGTTCTCGTCAGATGTTTTCCTCTGCAGGTGTACTGTCCTGAATGACCCGCTTTTGCTGAGCTGATGGAGAGTGTGTTTCTAGAAAAGGAAATGTCCTCAACCTTTTTAAGCGAACCTCCATTTTTAAACCATTCATAGCCCCATTTATTTGACTCTTCATCAACTGAACACTTCAGAGTTACTTTCTCAGTTGGGTAAAACATATTCCATTGAGACTCTATTGACAGATTTGGTTTAGGTGGCTCTGCACAGATAAACAGCATAACAGAAATTCAATTCTTCTAACATTGTTTCTGGATATATAAAACTGCATCAAAATATGTAACAAATGTAACAAACAATGCTGTTCTTTCAATTTATCAAAACCAAAAACCGATGAAAATGATTTTCTCAGCTCTTTTCTCCATTAATAATTATAACAACACTGATTTTTTGTAGAAAATAAATGTTTCTGGATATATAAAACTGCATCAAAATATGTGTCCTACCTCTTATTGTCAATATTGTAGAGTTTGCATATGTCATCTCTCCCCTTCTTACTTGGCAAATGTAGTTCCCTTTTTGAGAGAATGTAGCATTTTGAATAATGTAAATGTGGTTGTTGACAGTGTTCACTTGCTGTGAATCTTTTTGCCAAAAATATTGCCATTTTGAAGTCTTCTCTTGAATGCTACAAGTGAGGTTGACTTGTTCTCCAGTGTAGATCTCTGGGTGTGATGGAACTTGCTGCAGAAGGATTGTTGGCTGTGATCCTTTATAATTACATAAAATATGATCAGTTATTTATAAAATGTTTTATCTTGACAATGTACAAATGTAAAATAGTTTAAAGACTATATATATATATATTAATGCATTTATTAAAATGTAAATTTCAAAAAAAATTTGCCTGAGGTTTATAAACAGCACAAAACTCAATATTGAATAGTTACAAAACATGCAATGTTTGCAAAAAATTAAATAACAAAGAGTTAATAAATAATGGGGAAGTCGTGGCCTAATGGTTAGAGAGTCGGACTCGCAATCTAAGGGTGCCCTTGAGCAAGGCATCGAACCCCCAACTGCTCCCCGGGTGCCGCAGCATAAATGGCTGCCCACTGCTCTGGGTGTGTCATCACTGCTCTTTGTGTGCACTTTGGATGGGTTAAATGCAGAGCACGAATTCTGAGTATGGGTCACCATACTTGGCTGAATCTCATGTCACTTATTATTTTTAATAAGCATGAGGTAATGATTTATGCAAAATCCAATTAAATGTCTTCTAATATATATTGAAACTTTAAAAATGGTTGCATTTCTCAAAGCAACATATTATAATTTAACTATGACATGTTCTTTAAGCTAAACAATAATAGATTCTTACCATGGACTGTTAACAAGTGTTGTTTGCTTCTTGCAGTCGACACCTTTCTGCCCTGCAGCTCAGCTTGGCACTCATAGGCCCCGTGATGACTTGACTTTACTGAGAGTGTGAGAGTGTTCACTTTTATGTTTGTTTCAGCATTAGAGATGATTTTGCTTGAGTTCTTGAACCACGTATAATTCCAGTTTTCAGAAACATTTTGAATCACACACTGCAAAGACACTTTTTCACCAGGAAACGCTTCTGTCCAATCAGACTGAATATGTGGTTCAGGTGGTTCTAAAAGAAGAGATTAAAATGGAGGGTGAATGTGGTCAGATAGATCATACAGAAACTAATGCTTAGATGTTCATGCAATTCCTGGGAATTTTACTGAGGCATTGTAAATTAAACTAGAAAAAAAGTTTGTCAAGACAAACTTTAAGTTGGCTTGAGAAAGCCTGACCAGAAAGTTTGAAGAAGTTTAAAGAAGTTAGAAGTTTATAGTTTAAAGTTAGATTGATGGATTAGTTGAAAGAAAGATATATTAGTTAGAAAGAATGAAAGATAGATTAGTTAGAAAGAATGATATAGATTAGTTCTAAAGAAAGAATGATAGATAGATTACTTTGACAGAAAAGAATGCATGCGACAAACATGTTTCTAGCATGATTAGCTAGTTACTAGCATGTTGTTAGCATGACTAGCATGTCATTACCATGTTTCTAGCATGACTACCATGTTGCTAACATGTTTCTAGCATGATTAACATGCGAATAGCATGTTGTTAGCATGACTAGCATGTCGCTACCATGTTTCTAGCATGATTAACATGCTGCTAGCATGTTGCTAGCATGTTTCTAGCATGATTAGCAAGATACTAGCATGTTGTTAGTATGACTAGCATGTTGCTAGCATTTTTCTAGCATGACTAGCATGCGACTAGCATGTTGCTAGCATGATTAGCATGTTAATAGCATGTTGCTAGCATATTGTTATCATGACTAACATGTTGCTAGTATATTTCTAGCATGATTAGCATTTGACTAGCACGTTGCTAACATGTTTCTAGCATGATTAGCATGTTTCTAACATGATTAGCATGCACCTAGCATGTTGTTAACATGATTTTAACATGATTAGCATGTCAATAGCATGTCTCTAGCATTATTAACATGTTGCTAGCATGTGCTAGCATGTTTCTAGCATGATAAGCATGTTGCTAGCATGTTTCTAGCATGACTAGCATGTAGCTAGCACGTTCTAGCATGATAAGCATGCGACTAGCATGTTTCTACCATGATTAGCATGTTGCTAGCATTTTTCTAGCATGATTAGCATGCGACTAGCATGTTGCTAGCATGATTTTACCATGATTAGCATGTTGCTAGCATGTTGTTAGCTTGTTTCTAGCATGAATAGCATGCGACTAGCAAGTTGCTAGTTTGATTAGCATGTTGCTAGCATGATTTTAGCATGATTAACATGTTGTTAGCATGTTTCTAGCATGACTAGCGCGCGACTAGCATGTTGCTAGCATGATTTTAGTATGATTCGCATGTTGCTAGCATGTTTCTAGCATGATTAGCATGTTGGTAGCATGTTTCTAGCATGACTAACAAGCAACTACCATGTTGCTAACATGATTAGCATGTTGCTAGGATGTTTCTAGCATGTGAATAGCATGTTGCTAGCATGATTTAAGCATGATAAGCATGATGCTAGCATGTTTCTAGCATTTTTCTAGCGTTATTAGCATGCGACTAGCATGTTGCTAGCATGTTTCTAGCATGATTAGCATGTTGCTAGCATGATTTTAGCATGATTAGCATGTTATTAGCATGTCACTAGCATGTCCCTAGCATGATTAGCATGTTGCTAGCATGTCGCTAGCATGTTTCTAGCATGATTAGCATGTGACTAACATGTTGCTAGCATGATTTAAGCATGATTAGCATGTTGCTAGCATATTGCTAGCATGATTTTAGCATGATTAGCATGTTGCTAGCATTTTTCTAGCATGATTAGCATGCGACTAGCATGTTTCTAGCATGATTAGCATGTTGCTAGCATGTTTCTATCATGACTAGCATGCGACTAGCATGTTGTTAGCATGTTGCTAGCATGATTTTAGCATGATTAACATGTTGTTAACATGTTTTTAGCATGACTAGCATGCGACTAGCATGTTGGTAGCATGATTTTAGTATGATTAGCATGTTGCTAGCATGTTTCTAGCATGATTAACATGTTGTTAGCATGTTTCTAGCATGACTAGCATACGACTAGCATGTTGCTAGCATGTTTCTAACATGTTTGCTAGCATGATTTTAGCATGATTAGCATGTTGCTAGCACGTTTTTCAGCATGTTTCTAGCATGATTAACATATGACTAACATGTTGCTAGCATGTTTCTAGCATGACTAGCATGCGAATAGCATGTTGCTATCATGTTTTTAGCATGATTAGCATTGGGGCAAGCATGTTGCTAGCATGATTTTAGCATGATTAGCATATTATTAGGATAGATAGATAGATAGATAGATAGATAGATAGATAGATAGATAGATAGATAGATAGATAGATAGATAGATAGATAGATAAGGTTTGAAGATAGATAGATAGATAGATAGATAGATAGATAGATAGATAGATAAGGTTTGAAGATAGATAGATAGATAGATAGATAGATAGATAGATAGATAGATAGATAGATAGATAGATAAGGTTTGAAGATAGATAGATAGATAGATAGATAGATAGATAGATAGATAGATAGATAGATAGATAGATAGATAGATAAATAAGGTTTGAAGATAGATAGATAGATAGATAGATAGATAGATAGATAGATAGATAGATAGATAGATAGATAGATTAGATGAGTTTGAATGAGTTTAAATTGATTAGCATCAAAGCTTGATTGAGTCTAATGGGATTTGGAGCTTGGGTCATCTGAACATCCTGTCAATAAAAGTCTATGGGCATTTTTATGATTTTTAATATTAATTTTTAAGAAAACCTTAACTCAAACCAGTCTGAAAAGATATAGCACACCGAGTCAGAACAGTATGAAGGTCTGACCCGAGTTTGGAGTATGTAGCTTGAATGGTCTAGGAGGAGTTAGTGTCCAAAAATTTTGCGGCCAGAAAAATAAGAAGAAGAAGAAGAAGAAGAAGAAGAAGAAGAAGAAGAAGAAGAAGAAGAAGAAGAATTTCAGTAAGTTGGCTTTCTCAAGCCAACTTAATTGATGCACAATGGGAATAATATTACATAATTGAAAATTATAAAGAGGTAAATTATGGACTCACTCTGAACTCGCACTTGTAAAGTCTCACTGTCCACTGAGAAGTTTCCTCTCTGTGCTTTACAGTGATAATTACCATTGTCAGTCAGAGATACTGCATCTATGGTCAATTCTGAATGTGTGATCCGAAGGGTTGAGCCTTTATACCAGTGGTATTTCCAACCTACTCCTGGCATATTACATTTAAGCTGGACTCGCTCCTCAGTGTAGAACAACTCAAACCACTCATGTTTTTTAATGATTGGTTTTAATGTGATATCTAGGAGCAAAAGAGGTTAAAATTAGAAAAAGTGGACCACCTTCAAACAAATACTTAATTTGAAGATGCTTGATGTTCTAGGTAATCTGTTACTACTGAATGACCTGACTTGCTTAGTGAAAATCCTTTTCAACATAACTAGAAAGCTGCAAACACTGACAGTTTTCCACTTTCTAATACAAATATCAGTGCAACAGTACAGAAGCTAAACCAGCTAAACTTAAGAACATAATGACATAGTTCATAACTATTTGCATCTATTTTTATTAATAGTTATACACTCACCTAAAGGATTATTAGGAACACCATACTAATACTGTGTTTGACCCCCTTTCGCCTTCAGAACTGCCTTAATTCAGCATGGCATTGATTCAACAAGGTGCTGAAAGCATTCTTTAGAAATGTTGGCCAATATTGATAGGATAGCATGTTGCAGTTGATGGAGATTTGTGGGATGCACATCCAGGGCACGAAGCTCTGTTCCACCACATCCCAAAGATGCTCTATTGGGTTGAGATCTGGTGACTGTGGGGGCCATTTTAGTACAGTGAACTCATTGTCAAGTTCAAGAAACCAGTTTGAAATTATTTGAGCTTTGTGACATGGTGCATTATCCTGCTGTAAGTAGCCATCAGAAGATGGTTACATGGCGGTCATAAAGGGGTTGACATTTAAACAATGCCCAATTGGCACTAAGGGGCCTAAAGTGTGCCAAGAAAACATCCTCCACACCATTACACCACTACCACCAGCCTGCACAGTGGTAACAAGGCATGATGGATCCATGTTCTCATTCTGTTTACGCCAAATTCTGACTCTACCATCTGAATGTCTCAACAGAAATCGAGACTCATCAGACCAGGCAACATTTTGCCAGTCTTCAACTGTCCAATTTTGGTGGGCTCGTGCAAATTGTTGCCTCTTTTTCCTATTTGTAGTGGAGATGAGTGGTACCCGGTGGGGTCTTCTGCTGTTGTAGCCCATCCATCTCGAGGTTGTGCATGTTGTGGCTTCACAAATGCTTTGCTGCATACCTCGGTTGTAACGAGTGGTTATTTCAGTCAAAGTTGCTCGTCTATCAGCTTGAATCAGTCGGCCCATTCTCCTCTGACCTCTAGCATCAACAAGGCATTTTCTTCCACAGGACTGCCGCATACTGGATGTTTTCCCTTTTCATACCATTTTTTGTAAACCCTAGACATAGTTGTGCGTGAAAATCCCAGTAACTGAGCAGACTGTGAAAAATACTCAGACCGGCCCGTCTGGCACCAACAACTATGCTACGCTCAAAATTGCTTAAATCACCTTTCTTTCCCATTCTGACATTTAGTTTGGAGTTCAGGAGATTTTCTTGACCAGCTCCACACCCCTAAATGCATTGAAGCAACTGCTATGTGATTGGTTGATTAGATAATTGCATTAATGAGAAATTGAACAGGTGTTCCTAATAATCCTTTAGGTGAGTGTATTTTCAATATCTATTTATTTTAATTCCTTTTAAATATTACACAAATATATGGAGCCCTGCACATAACATGCAAAAAAAAAAATAGTAGGCTAAATCGTGTGCATGATTTACTAATTCGTTCCCTCAATAGTACAAGGATGTTTTGAATATGGATAGCTTTGATATCATGATTAATTAGTTAAAATGTATGCTTTATTGAATGGTTTATATGTAATAAATTGAATACATAAAGTGATTCTTCTTAAATAAAAACGCCACCGTTTTTCCATATTCCACTATGTTCTTCCCTTATCTTAGACGAGTTGATACGTATCTCTCCCGTCTCAGTGCATGCACTCAATCATTGTAGCATGTGGTGCCACTATGCTAGCGTTTAGCTTAGCATTATTCATTCCTTAGGATCCAAACAGGGATTAATTTAGAAGCCACCAAACACTTCCATGTTTTCCCCATTTAAATAAGTTTACATGAGGAGTTACAAGAGTAAGTATGGTGACAAAATAAAACGTGGCAATTTTCTAAGTAGATAAAAAATTATAACTAGAATGTCTGGCGGAAGAGCACTTCCGGTACTTTGACCTCAGCATTAGGGAAAACTTGGAAGTGTTTGGTGGCTTCTAAATTCATCCCTGTTTGGATCGTAAGGAATAAATTGTGCGAAGCAAACCGCTATCATATTGGCGCCGCGTGCTACGGAATGAGTGCACACACTGAGACGGGAGAGATACGTATCAACTCGTCTACATTGAGGGAAGAACATAGTGGAATATGGAAAAACTGTGGCGTTTTCCTTTAAAGAGGCAAACAGACAAAGGAAGTGCTTGTAATATCAAGTTTTAGGCATTGTTCATATGTATCAATCATAGAATATCATGTCAAAAGCAGTTTTACTTGCCTTTAATATGAAGTTGCACAGCTTCAGTTTCTCTTGTAGTCACCAATGTTCTCGTCAGATGTTTTCCTCTGCAGGTGTACTGTCCTGAATGACCCGCTTTTGCTGAGCTGATGGAGAGTGTGTTTCTAGAAAAGGAAATGTCCTCAACCTTTTTAAGCGAACCTCCACTTTTAAACCATTCATAGCCCCATTTATTTGACTCTTCATCAACTGAACACTTCAGAGTTACTTTCTCAGTTGGGTAAAACATATTCCATTGAGACTCTATTGACAGATTTGGTTTAGGTGGCTCTGCACAGATAAACAGCATAACAGAAATTAAATTCTTCTAACATTGTTTCTGGATATTTAAAACTTCATCAAAATATGTAACAAATGTAACAAACAATGCTGTTCTTTCAATTTATCAAAAAAAAAAAAAAACGATGAAAATGATTTTCTCAGCTCTTTTCTACATTAATAATTATAACAACACTGATTTTTTGTAGAAAATAAATGTTTCTGGATATATAAAACTGCATCAAAATATGTGTCCTACCTCTTATTGTCAATATTGTAGAGTTTTCATATGTCATCTCTCCCCTTCTTACTTGGCAAATGTAGTTCCCTTTTTGAGAGAATGTAGCATTTTGAATAATGTAAATGTGGTTGTTGACAGTGTTCACTTGCTGTGAATCTTTTTGCCAAAAATATTGCCATTTTGAAGTCTTCTCTTGAATGCTACAAGTGAGGTTGACTTGTTCTCCAGTGTAGATCTCTGGGTGTGATGGAACTTGCTGCAGAAGGATTGTTGGCTGTGATCCTTTATAATTACATAAAATATGATCAGTTATTTATAAAATGTTTTATCTTGACAATGTACAAATGTAAAATAGTTTAAAGACTAGTCGAGAGTCGGACTCGCAATCTAAGGGTTGTGAGTTCGAGTCTCGGGCCGGCAGGAATTGCAGGTGGGGGGGAGTGCATGTACAGTTCTCTCTCCACCCTCAATACCACGACTGAGGTGCCCTTGAGCAAGGCATCGAACCCCCAACTGCTCCCCGGGTGCCGCTGCATAAATGTCTGCCCACTGCTCTGGGTGTGTGTTCACAGTGTGTGTGTGTGTTCACTGCTCTTTGTGTGCACTTTGGATGGGTTAAATGCAGAGCATGTATTCTGAGTATGGGTCACCATACTTGGCTGAATGTCATGTCACTTATTTACTTATTTTTAATAAGCATGAGGTAATGATTTATGCAAAATCCAATTAAATGTCTTCTAAAATATATTGAAACTTTAAAAATGGTTGCATTTCTCAAAGCAACATATTATAATTTAACTATGACCTGTTCTTTAAGCTAAACAATAATAGATTCTTACCATGGACTGTTAACAAGTGTTGTTTGCTTCTTGCAGTCGACACCTTTCTGCCCTGCAGCTCAGCTTGGCACTCATAGGCCCCGTGATGACTTGACTTTACTGAGAGTGTGAGAGTGTTCCCTTTTATGTTTTTTTCAGCATTGGAGATGATTTTGCTTGAGTTCTTGAACCACGTATAATTCCAGTTTTCAGAAACATTTTGAATCACACACTGCAAAGACACTTTTTCACCAGGAAATGCTTCTGTCCAATCAGACTGAATATGTGGTTCAGGTGGTTCTAAAAGAAGAGAACAAAATGGAGGGTGAATGTGGTCAGATAGATCATACAGAAACTAATGCTAAGATGTTCATGCAATTCCTGGGAATTTTACTGAGGCATCGTAAATTAAATTAATGCACAATGGGAATAACATTACATAATTGAAAATTATAAAGAGGTCAATTATGGACTCACTCTGAACTTGCACTTGTAGAGTCTCACTGTCCACTGAGAAGTTTCCTCTCTGTGCTTTACAGTGATAATTACCATTGTCAGTCAGAGATACTGCATCTATGGTCAATTCTGGATGTGTGATCCGAAGGGTTGAGCCTTTATACCAGTGGTATTCCCAACCTACTCCTGGCATATTACATTTAAGCTGGACTCGCTCCCCAGTGTAGAACAACTCAAACCACACATGTTTTGGGATGGTTGGTTTTGGTTTGATGTCTAGGAGCAACAGATGTTAAAAATTTGAAACAGTGAACCACCTTTAAACAAAAACTCTCTTGAATTGCATGTGCTTTTTATTATTTATTATCAGGGCTTGGGAGTAACAAAATACATGTAACAGTGTTACGTATTTAAAATACAAAATATGAGTAACTGTATTCCATTATAATTACATTTTAAATAAGGGGCAATCAGATTACAGTTACATCTTAAAAGTATTTTAGATTACCAAAGTGATTACTTTCAATTTTAATGTCATTTCTTAATTTAATATTTGAGTAAACAGTTTGGGGATTTTAACCAATGCGGCAACTGATTCTCTGTTGAAACAAAAAAAAACTGCATGCATCCTGTTAATTTAGCAAGTCTTGTGAGCGTGAATACATGCTCATCATCACGACAAACTTTCTCCTAGAATTCACACTTTGCATTCAGTTAACAGATCCATATGAATCATAAATGAAATAAGTGTATAAACTCAAACGATAGCTTTATGTGCTTTACAGATGAACTTTAAGTCTTTATTTATTCGAAATGTTCAATAATAGATCATCTTTGGCTTAGTAATGCAAGCTCATGATCCAATTCGTGAATAGATATCTGAATCAGAGCTATTTGATTCTTTTGAGTCAATCTTTTAAAATAATTATTTATTTTGTTTAACAAAACCAGTGTGGAAACCAATGGTTCACAAACTGGATAGATCTGAGGTGCAGGGCTCGCAATATCGCAAGCCCGACATCCTAGGGCTATTGTGTTTTCCAGCCGGGGTCCAAAATGTATCACCCCCCTGCCCGACGGGCTATTTTTAATAGTGATGTAAAATTCCTAACTTGATTTGCGTTGTTCACTCGCTTGTAGGCGTGAAACTGATCACAGTTGATTGCATTCGGAGCTTGCGCGCAATCATTAAAAACACAGAGAGAACCGCATTTCAGACAATGCGCGTATACACAGGGGCGTAGATTACACGGGGGACGTGTCCCCCCCACTTTTAATATCACGGAAATTCACACTTTTTCGGTCAAGAGTGTTCGCATAGAGGCAGGGCCGGCGCGTGCCTATAGGCGAACTAGACAGCTGCCTAGGGCGGCAGCTCAGCCAGGGAGGCAAGAGGGTGAGAAGGCGAGAGAGAGAGAGAGAGAGAGAGAGAGAGAGAGAGATCCTGTGATCCTTTATAATTACATAAAATATGATCATTTATGCATACAGTGTTTTGTATTGAAGATGTATGTTATATTTTATAATGGTCCTTCATATCATTTTAAAATAGTTTAAAGACAAAAAAAATACTTATTTGTTTTAATGTATTTATTAAAATGTAAATTTCAATGAAATTTTGCCTGAATTGAGGTTTATAAACAGCACAAAACTCAAAATTGAATAATTACAAAACATACAATGTTGACAAAATTTTTTGATAGAGTTAATAAATAAGCATAAGGTAATGATTTACGCAAAACACAATTAACTTATAAAATATATGAAACTTAAAAAATGGCTGTATTTCACAATGCAACATATTATAATTTAACCATGACATGTTCTTTAAGCTAAACAAAATTAGATTCTTACCATGGACTGTTAACAAATGTTGTGTGCTTCTTGCAGTAGACACCTTTCTGCCCTGCAGCTCAGCTTGGCACTCATAGGCCCCGTGATGACTGGACATTACTGACAGTGTGAGAGTGTTCCCTTTTATGTTTGTTTCAGCACTGGAGACGATTTTGCTTGAGTTATTGAACCACATATAATTCCAGTTTTCAGAAACATTTTGAATCACACACTGCAAAGACACTTTTTCACCAGGAAACGCTTCTGTGAAATCAGACTGAATATGTGGTTCAGGTGGTTCTAAAAGAAGAGAACAACATGGAGGGTGAATGTGGTCAGATAGATCATACAGAAACTAAAGTAATCCATATGAAAACAACGCAACGTCCGTCTTTCACATCACCCTTCATTATATCTAATGTGACCACGCCCACGCGCTGAACACGCTATTGAGATTATAATGTTTCATGTGAAGCTTACAGCTTGTAAATGCCCATACAGAAAACAAAGCAGCAAGACTGTTCTTCGTGTTTTTCTTTTTATTGTTTCACTGTTTGCTTTGTGCTGAGAGGAATAAGACATAATTCACCTCAAGAAGATGTGATGAGGATTACCTCAAGATTTGAGTTTTGGATTTCCTCAGAAAAAAAGAATGAAGTGCTTTATTCAGCAGAGATCATAAACATTAGTAAGTCTCTTTTTATTTATTTATATACTTGGTTTCACATAATGTGTAAACATTTTACTTGTTAGACTTTTTTATTCAAGTTTCAATAACAATGCACACTATATCATTCAAAAGCTTGATGTAAATAATATAAATGTAACAAATAAATGGAAATGTAACAAACGTAACAAACAATGCTGTTCTTTTAATTTAAAAAAAAAAAAACCTGAAAAAGATTTTCTCAGCTCTTTTCAACATTGAACAGCTTTGAAAGTCAGCTTTGATTGTTCGTGATAAACTGTTTAACTGCACTCGCAAGTGAATATTAAATAATTTCGTTGGAAAATTAAATATATTCTCAATAAACTACAAACATAAAAATATATACATTTATTTTGTCCTCAAATTTTTTTCTTGTAACTCTTCCCTCTCAGTCAGAAACCTGACTGAACAGCTCATTATGCAGCTCATTAGGCGGGCCTTTGTCTTCTCAGGTGTAAATCACAACATAATGCACGATAGTTCACGCCCTCTCACTTAGACCCTTCCTACACAAAAGGTTTCTTAGAAAATTTAAATTAATATCTTGTTTTCTGTGAGTGAGGAAACAAGATGATTTTCACATAATTTAGAAAGAAAAATTCTAGGCGACAAGATCCAGCTCTCAAAAGTCCCGGGAACCAATGTTCTGTATGTGTTTTATGGTCTTATTCAAGTGAATTTTTAGTTCCCTTTCAGTCGGTCACGTTCGACGTTACGAATGGGATCTCGCCCGAGAGCCCAATCACCTTCGAGTGGTACAAAACGAGCCAATGGTACACAAAGTACCTTGGTCTGCGGAATTTGCATCGCGAGCTCTGCCCCGCAGAGCGGGTATATAAGGAGCAGCGCGAGCAACTCGCATTCAAGCTTTCGCTTCGGAGCCGAGCACATCGCTTGCTGCAATCACCATAGTGTTACGAGCAAGAGCTGGTGTTGGTGTGACGGCGCGATTCAGCGGTTCGTCTGGGTTTCCAGCGACAGCTCCCGCGTTCCCCTGAGCGCTTCAACACCCCTAAAAGAGCAATTTCTCTCACAAAAGAGATACGGGCCGATTTGCGTATTTTTAAAGATGTCATTTCGCCAGTGTGTTTTCTGGGTGCGGTCGATATATCGCTCCTCGTGACGGTCACGATCGCTGTGTCACGTGTCTGGGCTTCCAGCACGCTGAGGCTGCGTTCGTGGATGGCTCATGTTCTCATTGCGGGGACATGACCATCTCGGCGTTGAGATCGAGACTCGATTACCTTAAAAGGTATAGAGTCCCCTCTGCCACACCCCGTTCTAGCTCTTCTTCTCGTAAGAGGGCTACTACAAGCGAACCTCCTCGGGCCACACCCCCCTCACATACGCCGCAGCCTGTTGAGTTCCCGGATGAGTTTGCTGGACCCTCTCAGGCTCCTGACATCTCATTCGGGGCTCGCGATGATCGCCGCATCACAAGGCGGGCTTGAGTCCTCGGGAGATGAGGGTTCGGCTGCGTTGCCTCCCTCGGGAGTGCCAGCGTTGTCCGAGTCTGATCCCGAGCTGACGGCAGTGCTTTCCCGGGCAGCGGACAGCGGAGAGCATCAGGCCAAGCTGCACGAGGGCAGGGCTGACCCAGGGGTTTTGCAGGAGGCGCGCACTGCTACCGACCTCGCTCTCCGGGCGATGAAGGTCACTGCGCGCTCCTTGGTTCAGGTGATGTCCACTTTGGTGGTCCAGGAGCGCCACCTATGGCTGAACCTGGCAGACATGAGGGAGTCTGATCGGGCTCAGCTCCTCAACTCCCCGGTCTCCCAGGATGGCCTCTTCGGCGACGCGGTAGAGAGCTTTGCCCAGCAGTTCTCTGTTGCCCAGAAGCAGTCTGAGGCCATCAGACACGTCCTGCCCCGGCGGACCCACTGCTGCTTCCACCCCGCCGCCGGCGCAACCGCCTCAGCCTGCTCGTCGCCGAGGGCGCCCCCTGCGGCCTCCTCCCCTCCCGCTCGGCCACAGCAGCAGCCTTCACCCCGGCCGCAGCGAGGAGATGGCTGCAGAAGGGCGGCGCAACCCATCTCTGCCCCTAAACCTGCCAAACCCCAGGCCAAGCAGCGTTCATGAGACGGGCGACCCGGAGTTGGAGACGTCAGCTCATCAGGAGATAGTAGCAGGACCACTCCTTCCCTCGGAGGAGGGCCGGGGGAGAATCCTTTGTTCTCGTTTTCTTTTTGTTCCGCCACTGGCCCTGCGGCCGGTGGTACCCAAACCTTCACTAAAAGAGCTGTTTTCTCCACCTCCGGGTCCCAAGAGGCCACGAACGACAGTTGGCGACGTGCTTCCTCGCCGCTCTCGTTCTCCTCTCCCCTTGCCAGTTTCCATGCAAAGACGGCTTAAGAACGCTTCGCCTTCTCATGTCCTCTTTGCTACTTGGAGTCAGACGAGTGCCCGCACTCCGCCCCCGCTAAGGGACGCTATGCCTCCCATGCCGGGGCTGTCTGCTCCACCACGCTGCCCCACTGTGGGTACGCCTGTAGTCCCCTTGACCCCGCTGGTTCGGTTCCTGGGAGCCTGGCTAGAGTTCCCCAGGCCTTCCCGCTGGCTCATCCGGACGCACCAGCTCGGCTATGCGATTCAGTTCGCCCGGCGTCCCCCCAGGTTTCGGGGTGTCCACGCAACGATGGTGAGCAAAGATGCCCCTGTCATGCGCGCGGAGGTCGCGACCCTGCTGGCAAAGGGCGCGATAGAACCGGTCCCTCCAGCCAACAAGAAGTCCGGCTTTAACAGCCCTTACTTCAAAGTACCCAAGAAGACAGATGGGTTACGGCCTGGACTTGCGTGCCTTGAACCGAGCTCTGCACAGACTCCCGTTCAAGATGCTAACGCCCAAGCGCATTTTTGAATGCATTCGTCCGATGGATTGGTTTGCAGCGATCTACCTGAAAGACGCGTACTTTCATGTCTCCATTCTTCCTCGACACAGACCGTTTCTTCGGTTTGCTTTCGAGGGGCAGGCATGTCAGTACAAGGTTCTCCCATTCGGGTTGGCCCTGTCTCCCCGCGTCTTTACGAAGGTCACGGAGGGAGCCCTGGCTCCTCTCAGGAAACAAGGTGTCCGTATCCTCAACTACCTCGACGACTGGCTGATCCTAGCTCACTCTCGAGAGCGGTTGTGCAAGCACAGGGATCTGGTGCTCAGACACCTCGCCCGACTGGGTCTTCAGGTCAACTGGGAAAAGAGCAAGCTCTCCCCTGTGCAGAAGATCTCTTTTCTCGGTATGGAAATAGACTCGGTCGCCATGTTCGCGCGGCTTACGAATGAGCGCACGCAGTCACTGCTGAATCGACAATTCGAGGGCAAGAGAGCGGTTCCACTGAAGCCTGAAGTCTTTCAGAGGCTCCTGGGGCATATGGCATCCGCAGCGGCGGTCATACCGCTCGGGTTACTCCATATGAGACCGCTTCAGCACTGGCTTCACGACCGAGTCCCGAGATGGGCATGGCAACAGGGCACGCTCCGAGTTACCATCACTCCGGCCTGCCGCCGAAACTTCACCCCGTGGTTGGACCCCTCATTTCTACAGGCCGACGTGCCCATAGAACCGGTGTCCAGACATGTTGTTGTGTCAACAGATGCCTCTGCCACGGGCTGGGGTGTCATGTGCAACGGGCATGCTGCGTCGGGCTTCTGGACAGGACCCCGACTTCAGTGGCATGTCAATTGCCTCGAGTTGCTAGCAGTACGTCTTGCTCTGCACCGCTTCAGGGCCCTGCTGAAGGACCAGCACGTTCTGGTCCGCACGGACAACACTGCGACCGTAGCGTACATCAACCGTCAGGGTGGTCGCATGTCGCAACTCGCTTGCCATCTCCTCTTGTGGAGTCACAAGCATCTGAGGTCGCTTTGTGCCATTCACATTCCGGGCAGGCTCAATCGTGCAGCCGACGAGCTCTCACGGCAGCAGTCTCGCCCCGGGGAATGGAGACTCCACCCCCAGTCGGTTCAGCTGATCTGGGAACACTTCGGAGATGCTCGGGTAGACCTGTTTGCCTCTCCAGAAAATTCCCACTGCCAGTTGTTTTACTCCCTGACCGAGGGCACCCTCGGCACGGACGCCCTGGCACACAGCTGGCCGCTGGGCCTGCGCAAGTATGCGCAAGTGAGCCTTCTTGTACAGACGTTGTGCAATATCAGGGAGGACGAGGAGCAGGTCCTCATGGTTGCGCCTTTTTGGCCCGGCCTGGTTCCCCGAACTTGTACTCCTCGCGACAGCCCCTCCCTGGCCAATTCCTCTGAGGAAGGACCTCCTTTCTTAGAGACGGGGCACCCTCTGGCACCCACTTCCCGATCTGTGGAACCTACATGTGTGGGTTCTGGACGGGTCATGGAAGGTTAAGGTACCTTGCCACCACAGGTGGTAGCTACCATCACTTCAGCTAGAGCCATGTCCACCAGACATGCTTATGCTTTGAAGTGGAACCTCTTTGTCACTTGGTGTTCCTCACGGCGTGAGGACCCCTGGAAATGTCCGATTGGGTCAGTGCTTTCCTTTCTTCAGGAGGGGTTGGAACAAAGGCTGTCTCCTTCCACCCTCTAGGTCTGTGTGGCCGCCATTTCGGCTCACCATGACCCTGTTGAAGGTAAGTCTCTGGGGAGGCACAATCTGATCATCAGGTTCCTGAGAGGAGCAAGGAGGCTCAATCCGCCTCGCCCTCAACAAGTCCCCTCTTGGGACCTCGCAGTGTTTCTATCAGCACTGCAGAGAGCTCCCTTCGAACCCTTGCTCTCAGTAGAGCTAAAGTTTTTATCTTGCCTGACGGCTTTGGCTTCAGTGAAGAGGGTCGGGGACCTGCAGGCATTTTCAGTTGACGAAGCGTGCCTGGAATTCGGGCCGGCTAACTCTCACGTTATCTTGAGGCCCCGGCCTGGGTACGTGCCCAAAGTTCCTACCACTCCTTTCAGGGATCAGGTGGTGAACTTGCAAGCGCTGCCCCTGGAGGAGGCAGACCCAGCCCTGGCGCTGCTCTGTCCAGTACGTGCGCTCCGCACCTACGTGAACAGAACTCGGTGCCTTAGGACCTCAGACCAGCTCTTTGTCTGCTACGGAGGCCAGCAGAAGGGAAAGGCTGTCTCCAAGCAGAGGTTATCCCACTGGATAGTGGATGCTATTGTCCTGGGTTATCAGGCTCAGGACCTGCCATGCCCCCTAGGGGTGAGAGCTCACTCAACTAGGAGCGTAGCTTCCCCCTGGGCACTGGCGCATGGCGCCTCGCTAGCAGACATCTGTAGAGCTGCGGGCTGGGCGACACCTAACACATTTGCGAGATTTTATAATCTCCATGTAGAGCCCGTGTCCTCCCAGGTACTCGCCCCTTTGGGCCAGTAAGGACCTGCTCGGTGTCAATCCGATGTCTAATCAATGTCTATTCCCCTCAGGTGAGTTCCTCAGTCAGAACCCTGGGTTCCTCCAGCATTGTTGATGTCCAACACTTGTGTACATGCCTTTGGTCAGCCATGTGTGGGAATAGGTGCCTCCATGTGTTGTGATTCCCCTTTCTGGGCAATCCCACGTGTGTATGTCCACAGTAAGTCTCTCCGCAGCATGTGTCTTTCCCTTGGCAAGCCCCTTGCCAGCTCTGACGTTGAAATTTCCACCCTGCGGGTTGGGTACCTCAGAGTTCTTATGTATTACCACCTTGGTAGATACCTGCCTTCTGTAAATCCTCCCATGGGCAGGCAGCCTGCTAGCATACGTCCAGCTGGAATATGCTACCCAGTGTATTCTGTGTGAGCTTAGGCCCTCACTCATGCTGGCCTCACGACAGGGTGCTATCACTTACACGGGTCGCTGGAAGACAGCCATGTGGCATTTTGTAAGGGACCCCATTCGTAACGTCGAACGTGACCGACTGAAAGGGAACGTCTTGGTTACATATGTAACACACGTTCCCTGAAGGAGGGAACGGAGACGTTACGTCCCCTTGCCACATCGCTGTTCCGCTGAACGGCCGGGTCACTGGCTCGGCTCCTCAGCGAAGACTTGAATGGGAGTTGCTCGCATTGATCCTTATATACCCGCTCTGCGGGGCGGAGCTCGCGATGCAAATTCCGCAGACCAAGGTACTTTGTGTACCATTGGCTCGTTTTGTACCACTCGAAGGTGATTGGGCTCTCGGGCGAGATCCCATTCGTAACGTCTCCGTTCCCTCCTTCAGGGAACGAGGGTTACATATGTAACCAAGACGTTTTTCACTAACCGCACATAAACATTGTTTTCTCAAAAACACAATCATGTACATGCATGCTGCTCAGATATTATTATAGCCCAGTTTGTGCTGATTACAGTGAAATTAGACTTTAGCCATTTAGATGTTTATAAGCAATTGAAAAAAGAAAAAATGTCAGGGCATGACAAAACTTCTCCAGGCTCCCAAAACCCCCTTAGACCTTAGAGGGTTAAAACCCTCTTGGGAAGGCAGAAGTCTGCCGGGGCTCTAAGGCTATACTGTGGACTATACATATACTTGTACTGCTTAGGTCTCAATATGGAACCCAGCCTTCCACGGTTCTCACGGTTTCAATCAGCTGGACCATCAGGGAGTGGAGTACCCATTCTCCCAGGAGCATTGCTCGGAACAACTCGTCAGCTGTACGGTTAGGCAGGCCCTGAATGTAAACAGCATGAAATGACCAAAGAAACTTCCGATTTCAAATGTGGGAGTAGCGGGCAAGTTGTGACAAGGTCACATGGTCGTGTGTGTTGTCCATTCAGACCAGAATGGCTTGCCTCGTGAGTGACCTTTGAGGTGGTTCAGAGCAAGGGGTACTGCTAACAACTCTAGGCAATTGATGTGCCAATGCAGCTGCGGGCCCCTCCAAACCACTGAGACTGCATGCCCAATGTATGTGGCCCACATGAACCATCCATGTGAACCACAACATAACTGGAGATCTGTTCTAGGGGCAACGCTGCCCAGAGGAATGTAAGATCTGACCTCAGGGTGAGGGTTTGGCGACAGTTAGGTGTAACTTGGACCTGGTGAGTGCCGCCCACCTCTGGACTTGGCCATAAAGCCAATGCTGGAGCGGCTTCATATGTAACAGGACGAACAATATAAGTGGTGCCATATGCCCCAGGAGCCTCTGAAAAAGTTTCAGTGGGACCGCTGTCATATGCTCCATACTATATATCTTTCTGAAGTCAGGTATACTATTATTTACTCAAAAATGTAATTGTGTTAAACACATTGTGCCCATAGAGCACACTGTATAGTTGTTTGTGCTACTACATGTGCACATTGGCTATTTAAGTTTATTCTCTAAAACACCTTTCTTTGCTATGCATTTTAGACTGTGTGTCCGAAATTAGGATAACTGTTACATGTGTGACTATGTTAAATTTGTTTGTCTCCTGCGTGGATCACTTGGCTGTTTCTCATATGGCTACAGTGTCTATGTACAGGAGTGGATTTCCACCGGCTACAATGTGATTCTCAATTGCATTATCTTTTCTAAATTGGGTTTTAATTGTTTCATTATGTAATTGGCATGATACAATTTTACCTGACTAAAAATACATTTTTATATTTGATTTATTCTGATCTCTTCTGAAATCATTTTTCAAGTACATTAATGTGCAGTGGTATTTCCGCAAACCTGCGTTCAGGACAGATCATACTGCAGCACCAATGGATGAACCATGGGGAACACCATTAGGGGCTTTAGATTTCTGACTGTCGCTGACTTAACATGGTGTAGCTCTCGTGGTTATAGGAAAAAATACACTTTTTTATGAGTATGCAGGGTGTGTAGCTCACTTAAAGGTATTATAATCACTCTGCATTCTCTGAGTAAGTTAGGAACTGACGAGTTTGTGTCCGTTGGTTCACTATCAGCTGAGTGTAATTCCTATGCGATACCTGGTCCCTAATGAATGAGGAATTGAAAGTATAGGATTTCCCGAATACTAAAATAATCTATATCTATGATCTGTTTTTGATAGATATATTGCCCAAATTTAATGATCACGTGAAATTGGAGTCTGACACGGAGCTAGACTAAGATTTAAACTAAATCCTGATAAATTAAGAAGCGCAAGTAAAAGACCAAATGCGCATTAAACCTTCGAACAGGCCGCTGGATTCCGCTTTTTGGGCTGGCGGGTGGATCCTTACACTGGCATTCTGCCATCCAAACCATGCACGCAGCAGCCTCTTGCTTTAGTTAAAAATAACTGTTTTGTGAATGTTGATGGTGTAATAACCAATATTTATTAGGAGCATGTATGCTTGGATTTCATAAATTTCATGGAGGAAAAAGTAACCTATGTAACTAATTACTAATAACTTTTGAAATAAAGTAATACTAACAATAACGTGATAACTTTTAAAAGGAGTAATCAGTAATTAATAATCTGATTACATTTTCAGAGTAACTTACCCAACTGTGTTCACAGCAGACACAGTTGAGCAGAACGATACTAATTCTTGGCTCCAAAGCAAAAAGCTGTTATGCATTGCACCTGCTGCCTTATTATACTGTACTCACGATTTGATCAGCGGCAAATGTATGCAATAATTGCATGCCAATGTACATTGGCTCGTTTAGTTTAAACTCAAAGTAGATTGGTCTATCGAAGCAATATCCCAATTTGTCGGTCACCGACATGACGTTGAGAGTGACTGACTGAAAGGGAACTTCACATTAAACATAGAATTATCAAACAAATACAAATATTATTAGCAAACAAATTATTAGCAATTAGCAAACAAAAACAAATACACCATGCTATAGGCCTAATATAAAATAACTTTCTCAAAGTTTCAATATAAAACACTGAATATCAGCAAACACGGTGGAACCAAATTAATAAGAAATAAATGTTAAAAAAGCTTCCAAAATCATCTTAGATAAACTGCAAAGGTCAAAAGGCATATATATTTTAAGATCATACTTTATGATGTTAGTTAAGAAAAAATTATTTGCCATTTCTTTGTTTTTACTGAATCGAAAATTTACCGAACCATTACACCTCTACATCGTATAAAACAAAACTGTGAATTTTGAGAACCATTAAAGCCCTAATATATATATATATATATATATATATATATATATATATATATATATATATATATATATATATATATATATATATATTAGGGGTGTAACGGTACGCAAAAATCACGGTTTGGTACATACCTCGGTTTTAAAGTCCCGGTACAGTAAGGGAAAGAAATGCAAATACTAAACTGCAGGTTGTTTATTACTATAAACTTTTTTTAACAATTTGCTTACACTTTTTTTTAAATACTTTTTAATAAAATCAATAATAAAATAAATTTATAATAAAATTAAAAAAGAATAAGAAATAAAATACTGCTGCAAAGTTCTCCACTAAATAAAATACTCTTAGTCTCAAAACAATATCATATAATAAAATATAAAGAAAAATATAAATAAATAACTATGATTACAGTGCAGCATTACCAATTCCAGCTTGTAGGCCTGCTCATATTTAAAAAAATATATAACTTTCCCAAAGTGTAAAGGGCAGCATCAACAGTTTCAGTTTTTAGACCTGCTCAGATTTCGTTATTGCGTTGGACCGATCGGAATTAAGAGCAAAGGTCTGTTTAAATGCCGACGGGAGCTGCGTTTGAATTACAATCGTTTTTTTCCTAGTTGTAGGGATGTTCACACTCGCGTGATGCCTTTTGAAAACATTAGGCCGGTGACACATTGGCATATTGCACCTGTCAAACATAGTCTATTTTGCCGTCAATACTGTTGATGGTGTCCTTTATCAGTAGGCTTTATATTTATGCTCAACATGAAATATAGATATTGTTGTCGTGAAGACAAGATCCTGGCCTATATATATATATATATATATATATATATATATATATACTGTAAATAAATATTAGTAATAGTTATTTACCTTTTAGAGTCAAATTGTAACTAGCATTTTTATCTGACACAGAAGTTCCTTTTTTTGCTTTGCATTCATATTTTCCACTGCCTCTCGCAGTGATGCTGGGCTGATGTTCACTAAGATCATCAGAGTCCTTGTACCAGTCATATTGTAACCCTGGGGGTTCCTCGGGTACCTCACAGTGTAGAGTGACTGTCTCTGTGCTGTACAGCACTTCATGAGATGGATTCAAAGTAATCTTTGGCTTGGAAATCTGAATAGGAGGTTCTAGGAGATGAATGATTCTTAGGTTAAAGAGGTTAATACCCAACTGTATTAAAAAGTGAATTGAAACTAAAACAGAAAATAAAAATAAAACACTTAAAATTAAAACACTTAATATAGTTTGTTTATGAATCTCACCACCAGTGCTGTCTTGAGATGTTACTTGTACACTCACTGCCACTATAAATTAATACAAAGATTCAGAGTGAAAAGGCATTGCAGTATAATGATAGTTTTAGTTTTATTGGTTTATATTGTATTAATATTGATTAACATACAAAATATAGCATCCTACCTGTCAAAAGGAAGATTTTAATCCTTTCCATTTGCAGATGCAGTCAAAGCAGAGCCAGCAGTGAACAAAGATCTTGAATGAGTGAGAAAAGCTTCCTGTTATAACCGCTTTTATACTATGAACTGTCTGAATACTCGATTCTGATTGGCTGTCAGGCATTAAAACCTTTTTAGTAGTGCACTGCTTTAATTGATGCGCACGCACACACACACACACACACACACACACACACACACACACACACACACACACACACACACACACACACACACACACACACACACACTCCCACACACACACAGACACACACACACATAAACACAGTGAGAGGTAGAGATGTTGGAGATTGCAGATTGCACTGTGCACACACATATTGCAGCACAACCTATTGTTGGTGCTGCCCCTAGATTTTAATTAATATAATTGCATTGATATTAGATACATAGGGGTCAGGGCAAGTTCATGATCGCAAAGTCATGTTCTTTGTTTTGCGATTTGGCCCCACCTCTCTTGAACGTTCAACTATTCCCCCTGTCCAGCTCCTCCTGCTCACAACTTTCATCTCTCTCTCTTTCTCTCTATTTTTCTCTATAATTTATTCAAATAAATGATATAATTCATTCAAATAAATGTGGTCTTTACAGCAGTATTTAATCTGATTTAAATGTGGGCTAACGAAGCGTAAAAAACTGCTGTAAAAAACAGCCAATTTTCAAACCGTAAAATATTGCTATTTCAGTAGACAGTTTAATACGTAAGGGATAATGTACATCCAGCCAGTTGTTATCGCAAAATAACCCCTGACAGGGTGATCAGAAGCACGACTCAGATAGGAGAGTTCTTGTATCACCTGGCTGGATGTACATTATCCCACTTAATAAACAGCTACTCGCTACATAAGTAAACAATTACACAAAATATTGATTTGAGTTGAAATATTTGAACGCAAAGCTTCCATAAACAGCAGTTATGAGCATATGGCACGTTAAAAGTAGACAGACATTTAAGTGATATGGTGCAGTCACACAAGATTTAACCACATAAATAATTATGGTGATAAAATATTTAAGATGAAAATGTTTTAACGTCTTACAAATAACAGGTACCTGAATCGCACCCTCATGAGACAGCCGTTCAGAATGATTGCATTGAAGCAGATTCTCTCGCAAGTATGCCCAGGGGGACTTCTTCTTTTCACTGGATTTGAAAAATGGCTACTTCACATCTAGATAGCCCACCACAGATGATTTTTCTTCAAGGGAGTGTCATATCATGAAACATGGTCCTTCCCTTCGGACTTTCCCTAGCTTCTTGCACTTTTATTAAGTGCATTGATGTGGCTCTTTCCCCACTGAGACGGATGGGAATCAGCATTCACGATTACCTCGACAAACTTAATTTGTAAATTGTGAGGTCCCGGAACAAAGCGGGGTAACAGATCCGGCATGTGATTACAGAAGGGAGAGGTAACGGAGCATTCGCGCAATCACATTGGTGGACCAGTTTAAGTGATTAAGAGCGTTCATCAGATACTTTTAGGGTCTGTAACGCGATGAATAACCTGGAAATGCCATGCAATTTTAAAACGGCAAATTCCAGGACAAAAAAAAAGTTAAAAAAAAGTAGTGGAATTTTATTTTACAATTACAGTTCAAAAAGATCTGGTTACATCGAATGATTCGTTCGCGAACCTGATATCACAAACTGTTTTGTTTTAGAACTCTCTCACAACAGACTCGGAAGAGAAGACAATGCTGAATAAAGTCGTAGTTTTTGCTATTTTTGGACCAAAATGTATTTTCGATGCTTCAAAAAATTCTAACTGACCCTCTGATATCACATGGACTACTTTGATGATGTTTTTCTTACCTTTCTGGACATGGACAGTAGACTGTACACACAGTTTCAATGGAGGGACTGAGAGCTCTCGGACTAAATCTAAAATATCTTAAACTGTGTTCCGAAGATAAACGGAGGTCTTACGGGTTTGGAACAACATGAGGGTGAGTTATTAATGACATAATTTTGATTATTGGGTGAACTAACCCTGGTTAAGGTTCATTCGTGGCTGTGATTTTATTTTATTTATGTGCAGTCACAATATCAACAAATATGCTTTTGTAGAATGGGGAAAACAACATGATGTGCTTTCTGCCATGTCGTCTTTAACAGGAGAACAAAAATGAACCGACACTCAGCAAAAACATGCCTCACAGACATGATAAATAAATCTATAGAAAGCTTTAAATGACTACTTAACGAAAACAAAAACTTTAATTATAATCAATCATAATCCATAAAGTTGCACTTAAAGGCGCATCTAATGGAGATGGCAAGTCAGGATCGGCAATTCATCCTTGCGACACAGAAACAGAAAACACTATTTTATTAGTAAATAATTCAAATATATCCCTGTCACATTTATGATTATGATTTACTTTTGCCGGTGCTTTGCAGCAAGCTTAAGTTTATTGCGTGGATTTGAACGCAGAACTGTTCAACTGTTGACGGCACGCACTGCTGCTGCGAGACACTAAACACGTCGAGTGTTGTTTCCATCAGGGTGGCAATTATTATTATTTTTCCATCACTAATGGATGTATGTATAAAATATAAAAATAAGAAGAAGCCTAAAACAGACCTGACCCGTGTCAGAACTATGATGTGAAAATTTGCCCGAGGCCAACCCAAGTGGCGTAAAAAGGAGGAGGGGGGTCCGCCAAATGAGGTGCCGGATCGGATTTCAGAGGTGCCGGATCTTGTTCTGGCACAAATTAAGCCCTGGACAAACTACTATCTCACAGATCCTTCCTCCTCAGCCATTTAGAGTGCCTGGGACTCTGGCGTGGTAGTTGTGCCAGAACGTGCCCTAGCCATACAGCATCTCATGGCTTCCTTCAAAACTGGAGCCTCCTGCCCCTCAAAGCATTTCAAAGGATGCTAGGCCTCATGTCCTCCACATTGCCAGTACTACACTGGGTGTTAAACACACCACAGTTTCCATTTAAGAAACATTTTGCACCATTTTTGTTGGGGCTGAACGTAGCCCTGTTCTGTTTCTCCTTAAAGGGGACCTATGATGCAAAATACACTTTAACATGTTGCTTGGACACAAAAGTGTAATGGCAGTATGTGTACACAACCACCCTATAATGATAAAAGTAAAAAGCAGTGTCTCCCAACTACCTGTTTTCAGCATTGCTGCTAATGTGACGTCACATTAGCCATAGGCCTCACCCACAAAATTTGACAGACACTGCCGTTTATACATAGAACTGCCCTGAGTGAGTTCACGTCAAGTCAAACACAGTCCACCATTGCTCCACTGATGTGAATGTCTCCCAAGTGCTTTTGGTGTTCCGTAGTGGATGAATTCTCTCCATTTACTCCCGAAATCTGAGCCGTTGAAGACGAGGTTACTTAATTTTTTTTAAGAAGATGTTCTCTCAACTCTACTGAAATTTGTTTATGTCTGCGCAAATTTTTACATTTACACCGGACTGCTTTGCAAATGAGGGTCAGTATGAAGCAGTTTTTGCACAAACGTTTTTCCTGGAGGATGGAGCAGTTCCTGGAGTTTCTTGGAGGATGTTCATGATGTAGCTACACCTCCATAGGAAGTAAGCATCACGCGTTAATTTTCCAAATTGTTTTAACTGATGCTGCCTTCACCTGCTACTAGAATGATTTGGAATAGGAAAGTGGGAGTTAAAATTGTACTAATAGTGGAGTGTTTATTTGCAAAGGCTAGCACCAGTGTTGGCGGAGGTTAAGCTCTTGAGGCTCTGCCCTTTTCACTGGAGCACAAACCCATTTGCATTTAAAGAGAAAATTATGCGTTTTGGCTCATATCCTAAAAGTGGCAATTTTAATCAATTCAAAATGTTCAAGCGGCAAACTAGACGTGGTAGATGGGAATTTGACGCTCTATTTGCATTTGGTGTGAACGCAGCATTACAGTGAGCGGTGAAAGGCACACCTGCCAGCGAATGGCTCCAAGGAGGATTTCACCACTTTTATGGGGTGGGTGCTGAAGAAGAATGCACTGTATTTCTCCATATGCACCTCTGAGGACATCTCCAGCCCAACTCCCAATCTAGATCCCAGCCATACCTCACCACTCAGCTGCACATAGATATCGGCAGAGCCCACCGGCAGGGCCATAACCTGCCATGATTAAAGTGCCTGCATTGGATAAAGTGAACAGGGCGGATGATTGCCTCAGAGCCCGAGCTCGATGACATGACTGACCAGGTGTAGGCTGGCAACACCGTGAATTGCTGTGGGAGTCCTTGTGGAGATAGAGGGAATGGAATGTCACCCTACCCACACTTCCACTGCTGAGGGTGAGCTAGTGATGAACTGGATTATTTGATTGGCTTCTCCTGTTTTCACTGGAATCCTGCCTACCTCCCCTTGGTCTCCTGAGGCCCTGCTGGTTCCTCCCATCTCTCCTTTGTCAGCCAGCTCCTCATCAACAGCATCAAGGAGGTTCCCACCCAGCCTCCCACTTTCTCCTTCTCTGTCTCATTCAGCCAGTCCATTGGCCCTGTGTCAACTGGTCACTGAAGATAACTCATTTCGCCCTTAGCATGCCGAATCTTCAGCTTCTGGCTGGAGGATCCCTTATCTCAACCTCCAGCCTCCCAGACCCTGACTCCATCTCAGTCCTCAGACACCATCAGCTCCACCTTGGCTCATGGCTCCCTCATCTCCACCATGGCCCGTGATCCCACTGGCTCCATCGGTCTCCCTCGTCCCTCCAGCTCCGCCTTGGTCAGTCCTTGACCATCCTTCACCTCAGGATTCCACTCCTCAGGCTTCGCCTCATTCCTCCATCCCACCATCTCCTCCGGCTCCACCTTGGTCCTCTGTTGCTTCGTCTCCACTGTGGCCTTCTGGATCCCTGCCTCAGTCATCAGAACCCTCTGCTCCAACCTGTCCCTGCGGTTTTTCATCTCCATTCTGTGCTCCTTTTCTACCGGCTCTGTCTCTTTAAGTCAGCCCCATCTCCACCATGGTTCCTCCCACCGTCGACTCCACCTTGGGCCACTATCCTGATTGGTCTCTGGTTCTCCACCTGGAATCTCCTGCTCTGGGTTCCTCCCTCCACCTACTCCATCCTAGCCCTATGAACTATGCTCTTTTCCTATTGCTTGCCCCTCACCTGCCCCATGCCCGCCTCCTGAACCCCCATCCTCCCTCCTCTGTTGGACTACTTTTGTCAGCGCAAAGACGTACTATTCTGGGAGGGGGCAAAATGTTATGTTTCTCTTATGTTTTGTTTTGGTTTCTCTGTGTTCCAGCTGTGCCTGTGTTCCCTTACTTGTTTCTATGTTTTTTGATTTGTTAATCAGTTCCACACACCTGGCCTATTCCTCAGTCCATTATCTGCTATTATTTGTGTTTGTATGTGTTTGGATTTATTTATTTATTTTCCTTTTGGAATACTTATTAAAATTCCCCTTTGGATTATACTCCTCTGACGTTTGCTTTAATATACATCCAGCAGACATTACAGTGAGGGTTACACTATTTGCACAACGTAGTACATTTTTAACAGAGGCGTGTGGCAGATTGGAATTCATTTAATATTTTATTCACCTTCTACTGTAAATTTAAATATTTTTATTACTCCCTAATTTTTGCAAGTATATTTTTAATTCATTCATTAAAAAAAGGTAGACTGTGTAAGTTTTGTATATTAATTTACATGTACATTTATTAATACCTTAGGACGATTAATCTGGATAAACCCTGAAAAAAATGCTTGAAGACCAGCAGAGGCAGGGTAGTTTTGAAGAAAAGATACAATTGACATATTGGTGAGTAAGTTCTGAGATTTTTTTTTTAGGTGAATTACACCTTAAAAAAATTGTGATTTGTCTGTACGTGTGACTGTTATGAAAATCGGATGACATTTTATGACCAACCAATATAGAAGGTTCTCTTGGCTTTACTTCCCACTGTGCTCTTAAACATACCTATTCAGCATAAAAAATTTATTAATTCACAGTCCCCAACACTTTTCACTATACAGTCTTTAGAAAAATGGTTTTAAGCAGTACCAGAAAAGGGTTCTTCGGCTTGTAACAATAGCATAACCCCTTTTAGTACTAAAAAGAACACTTTTTATAGGGTTCCATAAAGAACCATGCTTTGAAAATGCTATATAGGACCTTAATGGTGTTATAAATAAAATTTTTAATGATAATTTATTTTCAGTAATATAAGTATATTAACATTTATGTCATTATTAATATTATTTTTTTATGTATTATTATTCATATTGTTTTTTACTCTGCCTGGTATTACAATATCCAGCAGTGTCTGTTATGGTTTTACATAAAAACAACAACAACGTGTCAGTTAGTTACTTTAATTTTTTTAATTACATAAATTTGTACCAGAAATGACAGTGCTCTAACAACAGTTATTAGCATAATACGTTAATAAATGACATATCATTTGAAGACTTAAAACTTCAAAATTCATCCTGTGGAAACCATTTTGAAATCGGACATTGCATTACCACTGAAATGGTACTTTAATGTCTTTTGGCAGTCTCCTTCCCCTTGGTGGAAGGATTTCTGTTAAGATTGTTTTTTGTCAGTTTTTCCTTCTCTACTGTAACAAACACCCTCACTTGCTCTCCAAAAATAGTTAATGAATCATCATGTTTATTTTCTGATGAATTAAAAGTGTTTCCAGAGTGCATGAGCACTAGCTTTTGCCATGTGCTATATTTTGTCAATAACATTTTTTTAAATGTTTTCTTTCTCCAGACCCTTATGTTCTCCAAGGCCAGAGCCATCAGAAGCTTGAGTGAGACGTTTGCCTCTTCACAAGTTTCTTTTTTTTTTTTTCACAAACTATTGGTTTGGTTAATGCGTTTCTCTCAGACTTGCACTTAGTCTCAAAAGAAAAAAAAAGCTGATGTGGTGCGATGGCTGTTTTTTTAGTATTGCTTCCAGTACTTTACTGTTAAATTACAGTGCAACCATTAAACAGTACTGATAGTGTACAATTATGGTTAATCTCTAGAACCTTTGCTGCCAGTACTTTGCTGGGAAATTACAGCACAACTGTAAAATGGAAAAATGGTGGCAAAACTGTAAAATTACAGTAAATGCCATGCATTAAAATCGTTTGATGAAAAGTTAGACATGCATTATCAAAAATTCTTGTTCTGGTTTCTGTTTTAAGTTTTGTGGGTGTGGTTCAAATAATCATTTAAAAAAAATGTTAATGAATGCAAAGTTTTATGTAAACTTCCTTGTTCCTTCAACCTTGTTGTGCAGTCCTGTTGGATTACTACAGCATTCCAGGCAACTCCAGCAATAGCACACAAGAAATACCTCAACAAACATTTCTAGTTTTGAAATTATGAGTAACTTTTAGTTTAAACCAGATGAAACTTAAATATGTGCATATCAACAACATATAGAAGGAAATGTCTTTTCATCTCTCTCTTCAGTGCACTTTAATAACACCCCAAAATAATAATACTAAGAAAATATGTGGGGCACATCTACTGTATCACAGGTTTCTTCTGTTTTAAACCAAAACTAAACCTGACAGAAGTTGTTATATCAAACAGTTTTTAAACTGTTTGAGGTGGAAAGTCATTTTTCTGTTTAAGCCTCATTGAGACCAGCCTCCCGATCTGACATGTGGTGAACCAACAAACCATTTTCTCAAAAAAAAAAAAAAAAAAATGAAAAGAAGTGGTCAAGAATAATTGCACATTTAGGATGGTGTTTGAAAACCCATGGCTGATGGGAACAACAGTAGTTTGCGGTCTACTTTTTTCCATTGTGTCAGCACACTGACACATTTTTAACTGTAGCCTAGTGGTTGATGTCAACCAACAACACCTAGTACTTACATTACAGTAAATAACAGTAAGTACACAAGAACTAACTTATATTGTATTTAAATATTATTATTAGTATTGAAAGTGCCCAAGTTTCTAGTGATTCTATTGTACAGAATGTTAAATGTTTAATATTACAGAATGCTAGCTGACACACATAACATAAGACAATTAAATCTCAAACACATACTCCCAGACTCTTTCACCTAATATTGAGACTGTGTCTGTTCCCTGAACTAGCAAATACAAAAAACTTCCAAACCTATTTAAGGATAGTAATTGAAATAATGTTTGAAAAAAAAAATTATATATATATAATATCTGGTCTGGGTTCAGGTATAATTCGTATGAAGTGATGGTGCTTTATGTAACATTATCTAGTTCTAAATATTTTTTGACATTTGTACTGGCTACTGTATACAGCCCACCAGAGCACCATACTGACATGATCAAAGATATTACTGATTTTCTATCTGAGTTATTGTTGGCTGCAGAAAAGTCTTAATTGTTGGTGATTTTATTTTTCATGTACTGTAGATAATGGAAAAGATACATTGAGGGGCACTTATTGGCATTCTAAACTATATTGGATTAAGACAACGTGCCTGGACCTACACATTGTTGTAATCATACATTTGATTTAATATTGTCACATGTAATCAGTCTTGATGGCATTGAAATTCTGCTGCAGAGCAATGACATCTCAGATCTAATTTCGTGTTACTCCATTTAACTAAAGCTTTTAAATTTTTATTTTTTTTCTCAGAAAACCAGATAGCTTAGAAGAACTCAATGTTAAAACAGAAACTATAGAATCTCTCTCTTTTTTGCACTTTATATACGGTTCCTCCTTTGTGCTCACAGAAGATTAAGGGACTTAACAGTCCAATGCTGAGCACACTCACACCTTAAAGAGAGCAGTCAGGAAAATGGAGCTCAGCTGGAAGAAAACAAAACTAGAAGTGTTTCAAATTGCATTGAAAGGTACCGTTTCTGCAAATAAAAAGGCATTAAAAATGCTAGATCTGCTACTTATTGACTATTTTAAAAAGAAAACAAACACAACGAGAAAATTCATGAGAAATGTAGCTTCAACAAGTTCAGATATTTCCAAACGGCACAGCAGCAATACTTTTATGAATTTCTTAACTTGCAAGATTGATACCATCAGAAAGAAAATGATATGTGCTACAGCATCATATCAGATCATATGGTGCACTATAGATCACCTGAAGAACAACTCCATTCATGCTTTGCTATAGGAGAGGAATATTTGTGAAATCATCCATATGAAGGATGAGGCTGATGACTTTAGTGCGTCAACATATAGCATAACTGCACTCGCGGTGACCTGAGTTTGATTTTTCTGTCTCAAGGTCATTTGCCGTTACTGCTCCCCTCTCTCCACCAAATGATTTCCTATCATATCTCTTATGTCCTGTCCCAATAAAGGCACACATATACCAACTAAGCTCCTGAAAAAGATGCTTCCAGAAGCCTTAGATCTTTGTCTTAATATTATTAATTCATCATCATTATGATTTCTCCCCCAAACATTAAACATGTTATTAAGCCTCTGTGAGTTGTAGTGGAAAAACAAAGCGATTCTTGAGACACAGGAGGTGCTCGTAATAGCAAGTTACAGACATTGATCAAATAAGTACTAGAAAAGATAGAAATACATAAAGAGAAAGACAAAGTTTTTTTTTTTTTTTTTTTACATTTACGATGAAGTAGTGTCGAAAGAGATTGTTCGAAAATTGTCAGGGATTCAGCATCCTGGATAGGGGTGGGAAAATCATTCCACCAGCCAGGAATGGTGAAAAAAAAAAATCTGGAAAGTGATTTTAAGCCTCTCAGTGATGGTACCACGAGGCGCCACTCACTAGTGGATCTCAGACTTCTGGAGGGAGATTCGTAGTAGTGAGTGGAAGGAGACAGGTGCTGAGCCTGTGGCTGTTCTATATGCAAGCATCAGTGTCTTTTCCGGGTCGAACGTGCATTGTGAATGCTGCTTAAGTGTAAGGCTGAAAGTGTAACGCTGCTTAAGTGTAAGGCCGTTTTGATCTCCTAACTGATGGAGTTTGGGTTCCTTGCCATTGTCACCTCTGAATTGCTTACTCAGCAATACTATTAAATTGACTGTACTGACATGAAAACTGAATGAGGACTGAACTGAGCCGGATGATGACTCACTGTTTTCTGCAGGATTGCTTTACTGCATTTGCATCATTGAATCATTATTTTCCTATATCCCTCTTAAGGCTCCTTTTTCAGAGCTTTAATTGATAAACGGCAGCATTATTATTGTTAAGATGGCACAATATCCTTCAGCATCCATTTATATCCATTTGCATCTCATTGCAAAAAAGATTGTTTTTTATTTTATTTTATTGGAAACACTATATAACCAAAAAAAAAAACAATGTGTAGTTGCTTTGAATCAAAATGGAAACCATCCAATGTTTATTCTATTAAGTTGAAATAATTAAGTTAATAATTAAAAATAATAATAATAATTAATTAATAATTAATCACCGAAGCAAGTCAGAGACTTCCTTACTGGTCACACATCAGCTCATCCTCCTTCACCACTGTAAACATCTACAACAGAAGCACAGAAGAAAGTGTGTATGACCAGAAAACTCCATTACCCAGAATGCATCTGTTAAACTACACAACATGCACTGAATATGTGTGACACTGAAACAGCATCAGTGGTCACAGAGAGACACTGATGAAATATTGATATTAATTAATAATAGATAAGACATGTAAAGGTTTTCCTATAGGCAACTAAAATGTCTCTTTTGACTTGAGTAAACAATGGCCCAGCAAAGCCCAAAGTATACATCAGTTTTGATGCAATGTTTAGCATATACATACATGTACAGCTGAATGTCTTTCAATATTTCATCCACTTGTTAATTATGATGTCAAGCAATCATTTCAAGTCAGCTGATAAAAACAAATCCAAACAAATGCATCGAGACATATTTAACGTTTGATTCCAGCTAAAAACTAGTCCTATCCATAATAAAGCTTTCTGCAAGTAAAATCTCTTCTCAGATGAAGCACCGTTTAAAAGCAAAAAAAAGTCCAAAAAAGTTTTAATTAATTTTGTGGTTGGATTTTGATTTGAGAGGAAAACAGGGGATGGACTTTTTTTTCACAGGAGGGAGCATTATTATGGATAATCCACTTATAATTTAGCCAGAACCAGTTTGAAGTATAAAATGTCTTATGACTTTTTATTTATTACATTTTTTAAAACGTGTCCATCTTTTCAATTCAGAAGACATTCATTGATGGACTAGCATTTTATGGATTGCTTGTCCATTATTGTGATGTTTCTATCAGCTGTTTGGACTCTCATTCTGATGGCACCCATTCACTGCTGAGGATCCATTGGTGAACAAGTGATACAATGCTACATTTCTCCAAATCTGATGAAGAAACAAACTCATCTACATTTTGGATGGCCTGAGGGTCAATAAATATTCAGCAAATGTTCATTTTTAGTTGTACTTTTCCTTAAAACATAACTACCACAATAATGTGGGTTTGACATTGGCCACTGTCTTCCTCATTTAACATCTTCAAAATTCATGTTTGAGGTCTGACTGCATGTAAGTTATTTACACATTAAATTAATAATTTAAAAAATCTGTTATTGTTGTTTTAAGATATTTGGTGAAATTTTATAGTGAGTGTTTTGAGGGCTAAAATATTATCGTGATAAATATTGAATAAACCTGTATGTTTTCTTAATTCTAACATCTTCTAGGTTTTAGGAGTTGTGTGTGTGTTAAACAAACAAGTATTTCAGTGCTGGGAAACCAAACAAGTGTTAACTTAAGGTGTTGTTCAGTGTGTCTGTCAGAAGTCATGGACTGTTTTTTTTTCTGTTTTTTTTTTTCTGCTCCCCTCAAGCCCCCCCTTTTTTTGTAATTTGAAAAAAATAACATGTGACATTAAATATGTTTGCTTTAAAAGTATATAAATACAAAAACAAAACTCATAGAGGTTAATTTGTGAGTTTTTTTTTCTTTTGTTTGGTATTTAAAACTATTACTGTCATTCAAACCTGTTGCTGATCATGCCTTTCTTACATACAAGTTCCTGGAAGCTTTGGTGTGCTATGAACAAAATTTACCAACCCATTCTCATCAATTGCGTATGCATTACATGCACATAGAAAGTGTAAAGTCGATTAACAGACCTTTAAAAAACCAAGTTACTACATAACAGGCATGCTTTGATGCTCATCTAGAATTTTGTGATTAGTGTCAGAGATATTTCAGTTTGCGACTGAGTGTAACTACATAATAATTAAAAAAAATAATAATAATCGTAAAAGAAATATGGTAAATGACTGGCAGCTATGGCTGCCAAACAAAAAAATGAAAAATGAAAATAAAAAATCTTAAATTGAAATAAAGTGCAAAAACAATAATTTTACATAAGTTTTCAAAAAATATATATATATATATATTTTACAGCTTTTTTCTTGTTTCAATTAAAATAATGTACTTCAATTCTAAGTTAATTGTTTGGCAGCCATGGCTGCCAGAATTTACTATTTTTTTACCGGACTTTTTTTTACAGTGTAAAATCCTTATTTGACATTTTTTTCTTGTTTCAGTTATGATAATTTACTTTAATTTTAAAGTTTTTGTTTAGAAGCCATAACTATCAGTCATTTACCTTTTTTTATTACTGTGTAAAACCCTGATGTGCAATACCTGAATGATTTATGTGTGTTAATTGACAGAGTTACAGATGTGAATAGTGATATTTTTTTATGGGGATATGAACATTGACTGGTTTGCGACAGTTTCATTGATGGCTGCTTGTAATCTGTCTCAGATGAACTCTCAACCAACCAGAGTCTTTGCTAACAGTGCTGGACATACTTCTGCCACTTGCATAGACCATATTTATACAAATATTCCTGAATGTTGCACTAAACCAGTTTCTCAATCTGTGGGTTTTAGTGACCATAATATCATAGCAATTACCAGAAAAACTAAAATTCCAAAATGTAAGGTTAATATAGTACATAAAACAATGTTTAAGAAATTTATTCCGGAGAGTTTTTTAGCAGATGTTGGTGGTATTGATTGGACTGATGTGTATGCTGCTGAGGAGCCTGAGGCTGCCTTAAATATCTTTATGGAAAGATTTATGAAGATTGTTGATAGGCATGCCCCTATGAGAAAGTGTATTGTAAAAGGGAGACCAGCCCCATGGCTGAATGACAGTATAAAGAGCCTCATGAAGGAAAGAGACAAAGACAAATCTATATTAGTGAAGACTGGATTGGTGGAGGACAGATTCAAGTACTGTCAACTGAGAAATCAGGTTACTAAACTGAATAGATTGATGAAAAAGGATTATTACATGCAGAGAATAAATGCTGTAAAACAAGATGGTAAAGAGCTCTAGAAAACCCTTAATGAAATAATGGGGAGGAGGACATCTGGAGGGGCTTCCTTTGTGGAGTCAGAAGGCAAGTTTTTGACCAAGCCATCTGATATAGCGAATTATTTTAATGATTTCTACATAAATAGGGTCCATGCACTAAGGCAGAATATGGACAAAACTGATTCTAATTACCTAAAATGTATAAAAAAAGATGTGGTGTTAGATAAGAGTTGTACTTTCCAGTTTAATAATGTTGATGAGCGGGAAGTAAAAAAGTTGTTGAAGTCTCTTCTCGAACACAGCTCAGTAGGTACCAGTGGCGGACTGGGACAGTAAATCAGGCTGGGAATTTGACTCCACCCCAGGCCACCTCTGTTGCTGCAGTCACCACCACCCAATTCATGTGTCCACCAGACTGCTAAACTCTTTGGCTCTTTCAGTTGTTTGAATTGGGTTATACTTAAAAAATAAATCAAAATCCTTAGTCTATGGATGGGCAAAATAATCAAAAGAAGTATCAAGACATTCACTGTCTCTATCATCTTTCCCTGAATCCCTCTCTCTCTCACTCTGCACATTGAGTTTCTCTGCAATATGAAATAAGCACTTTCAATAATCTATATTAATTATGCAGCCATCAATTGTATGTCCCAATGATCACAGTCCTACTACTGATAACCTTATAAATCATAAAAGCACATATTTTTATGTGAGTAAAAAAAAAAAAAAAAAAAAGAGTATAGCCATGTTTAGTTTTGCTTATAGCTTAAACTTTAGCTAAAGGTTTCCTGCTCTGACTCAAAAGCTGAACTGTCCACAGCTGAACTTGTTCAACAGCAGGAGCACTAGCAGCACTAGTGCTACTGTTGCTTCCTTTGACACCTTCAAAATAAATAAATAAACATTGTAGACTAGGCTACATACTGTAGGCTAGAAATGGAAAATCAATTTCTGGTCAATTCTTTTTTTTTTGGCACTAAAAAAATACTGTATCTTCATATGTAAAACAGTGTGCTAGTTTGTCATTAAGATGCTCTTTTAAAACATCTGTCATTATATACATGTCATATATATATATATATATATATATATATATATATATATATATATATATATATATATTAGGGGTGTAACGGTTCACAAAATTCACGGCTCGGTTCGGTTCGATACACTGGTGTCACGGTTCGGTTCGGTACGTTTTAGATACAGCAAAATGAAAAAATTGGCAGATAAATTTCTTTGATTTTTAAAAAATGTTTTATTTATTAAAACTAAGTATGTTTTTTTTTTTTACATTGAACAATGATGGAGCTATTCTTTACCCATCTTCTATAGTGTTTTCTTAGCAGCATACTGTATAAAACAAAAACAGCTCCTTATAAAAAAAATGAAAATGTTATATTATTGTAGTAGTTATGAACAAATACAAAGATGTAACTTTTTATATGGAGCTCTATAACTCTTTATATTGAGTGTGTTTTTACTCAATTGGTCCTCTATAGGGCTTATGTTTTTTGGAACAAAGCAGGAATTACGGTCTGTCTGAAATGGGCTTGTGAAGGAATATTGTAACGGGGCTCAATTACATTAAGCATGTTCTTAAAACCTACGTTTTCCACTACAGAGTAAGGCGCTCGCTCACTCAGTACGCGCTGAAGGCTCGTTGCAAAATGGCTAATGCGTTTAACAGACCAGAAATAGAAGATCCTCCAATAACCAACAGGTCTGGTGTTTGGGTTCACTTTGGATTCCCTGTAAGCTATCCTTTTTTATCCTTTTTTTCGTCTTTTCCCAGATACTGACACACTAAGGTGATGTCGGCGTAAATGAGTTGACATGTTTCAAGTATTCCCGCTGGTGGTTTTTTTTTTTTTTTTTTTTTCGCTGGTGTACCCTAGATGCGACATATCGTTTTTTTTTTATCCACCACTCTCTTGCCATCACCATTATAGCTTACAGGGAATCCAAAGTGCACCCAAACACCAGACCTGTTGGTTATTGGAGGATCTTCTATTTCTGGTTTGTTAAATGCATTGGCCATTTTGCAACGAGCCTTCAGCGTTTATTACTGAGTGAGCGAGCGCCTGACTGAGTAGCCTAACATAACATAACATAATAGTGTTTTTTTCTTCTTCGGGGGTGTCAGGGGCGTTGCCTGTTACGTCGTTTGGGTTATTGGGCTACCTTGTTGAACGCATATCATTATATTTCACAATTTTTTTTTATTTTCCAAATATAATTAATTAGTCCAACTAATATATGCGTATATATATATATATATATATATATATATATATATATATATATATATATATATATATATATATATATATATATGTTTTTTAATAGATTTTATCTATTGTAAGTCGCTTTGAATGAAAGCGTCCGTCTGCCAAATGATTATGTAAATATTAGGGTTGAACAGTTCAACTTTTTCACAGTTCGGTTTGTTTGTCGGTTTTAGAGTCACGGTTTCGGTACCGTTGTATGTGTTATGTCAACCCATTCTCACTCCAAAGGTGTCAAAAACCAAAGCATGGTCAAGCGCCCCTAGCGTCACTTTTATGACGCCAAATGTGCCTCTCGGCGTCAAACATCGAAGCACTACGACCTTCATTGCTTTCAGTGGGAAACTTTTGGCGTCAGGATTTCGATGCGAGGAAATGAGATGTTTATCGCTATGAAATCACGTTCAAGAAGTCTCATTCAGCACACATCGCGATACTTGCTGTCAGTTCCACAGTTTGGGTGAGTAGTCATATATACGCTCTTTTAATGCCTTTCATAAAATGTATTCTGTCTTTTTTATTAATCAGATTAGCGCCATATGTTTAATCGTTGTATTATATCGGTCATCCGCGGCTGTCTTTGAGCTTCATTGTGTCTAAATAAATGAACACAGCTGCTAATTCGTGTGATTAAACTCTATCTGTCACGTGACGTACCATAGACACGTGCCATAGACGTGCCTTCATCCGTTTTATATTAATTTCAGGTTCAATGATGTAAGTTGAGTTTGTAGTAAAATCATGGTAATCACGACACTTACAATAGTAGTAAATGAAATGTGAAGTTAAAACACAGTAAATGGGACATTTACCATGTTTTTACCACAGTAACTGTAGTTTTATTATGGTATATTAGTAATCAATACAATAATCACCAAACCAGCTATGTTTGTATCACTGTAATGTTAGTGTTTTTATGTGCTTTTATATGACAGATATCACAGAAATTACATGTTCTGTACCATGCTTTTAATACATTTTAATGTAAATCCCCAAAAAATAAAACAAATTAAAAATAAAAAAACAAATAAAAAAATATTTTTTCATCTTGCAGTTCATTCATATCAGTTTATATCTAAATATTATGCTATTTAATATATAATAATATATATATATATATATATATATATATATATATATATATATATATATATATATATATATATTTTTTTTTATTTTTTATTATTTTTATTTTTAGCTGAAAAGACGTAAAGGAAGCAGTCAGCCCAGTGGTGTTTCTGGAGAAGTATTCCTTCAGAAATGGAGAAGACAGAAAGCTGCGGAGGCAGACATTTGCAGCAGTAAGTCTGTGATAGTTTGTCCCTTTTATCAAACATTCCTGCTGTTATCATTTGTACAGCATATGTTGTTTCTTAAACTGTTGCACTGTCCAAATACCCACACTTGCCATCTTTGCACTTGACCACTTGAGTGAGCATGATGACCATAAGTGTGTGTCGAACTTTTCATGACCTGATGACTGTGTTTCCCAATCCTGATCCTGGAGAACCCCAGCACTGCACGGTTTTGGTGTCTTTCTTATCTGACAAACACACTTTTGAGGTCTTGGAGACTTCACTGATGAGCTGAATCAGGTGTGTTTGATCAGGGAGACATCTCAAATGTGCAGTGTTGGGGTTCTTCAGGACCAGGTTTGGGAGCCACTGCCTTATGGGACACACTTATGTGTTTACAGAGATTTTTAATATCTAATTATCAATATTTCACATACTGTACATTGGACAGCTTTCCGTGACCTCTTGTGAGATCTCGACAAAAAGTCTGACGATTTATACCAAAACATGATGCATGATGGGATACACTAAGCGTTGTATAGTGCTCTGGAGCAGTATTGGAGAGGTTTAGTGTGTGTTAAGGACACTGTGCTTTGGCATTATTAAGACCGGGGACAGTCTTGTGCACACACTGTCACATACACACACTCTCAAGTGGCCAAGACTGCAAGTGTGGGTATCTGGACTGGGTCAAAGTCTTAAAAATGAACCCTAAACACAGTCGCACATCACAGTCTTAATAATTCAGTTTAACACTTGTATGATATTGTCTCATCTGACACTATCAAAAGAATTCATATGACTATAGCTTGCTATTAATTACTTGCTTTTAATAATGGATGCATTTAACATTTAATTATACAGCATCTTTACAGAGGCTGCTTTTATGGTCTAAACTGTCAGGAGAAAGCAGGCTGG